>NC_059166.1:34086857-34711857 GCF_019923935.1 Bubalus bubalis
GACTTTGATAGGAATACAACTCACAGAAAGCGTGGTTCATGCTTCAAAGGGACTGACCACATATCTGCTGCTGCTGCTAAGTCGCTTCAGTCGTGTCCGACTCTATGCGACCCCATAGACAGCAGCCCACCAGGCTCCCCCGTCCCTGGGATTCTCCAGGCAAGAACACTGGAGTAGGTTGCCATTTCCTTCTCCAATGCATGAAAGTGAAAAGTGAAAGTGAAGTTGCTCAGTCGTATCCGACTCTGTGCGACCCCATGGACTGCAGCCTACCAGGCTCCTCCACCCATGGGATTTTCCAGGCAAGAGGACTGGAGTGGGGTGCCATTGCCTTCTCTGACCACCTATCTAGGTAGATTAAAACATTTTTCATGTGTTCCATGTTTTTTTTTATATTTGGAAACTGAGACTTACAAGAAATGAGCATTTCTATAACAGCCACAAAAAGACAATATCATTGAAGGTCAGAACTAACAACTAATGGAGTATACAAGATGATTAATGTAATTAACACTGCTGAATGTTATATATGAAAGTTGTTAAGAGAGAAAATTCTGAGTTCTCATCACAAGAAAAAAGTATGTTTTTTCTTTTTCTTTTCTTTTATATCTATGTGGGAAGATCGGTGTTCACTAAATTTATTGTAGTAATCATTTCATGAGGTATATACGTCAAATCATTTTGCTGTACACCTTAAACTTAATACAGTGCCATATGTTAATCATATCTCTATAAAACTGAAACAAGAAAAAATAAAGCTCCATCTGATGCTGAAAAATAAAACCCCAAATAACAGGGCATGTGTGCATATATTCGCCACCCAAGTTACAAATGACAGGATGGGACCTGCCCAAATTTGAAAAACTATGTAAGGCCATTCAGAGAATTTTGATTATCAGCTGTGACTAGAGCTCAGTAGAAGAACTTAGCTTTGGTCCATGTGGGGACTGCATGGAGCATCTGTCCTTCTTAGTTACCAGAATTTGAAAATCTTTGAAGTACTTCATAATAGGCCCATTGGCTTCTTTCTTAATTCTGTTGATTAATTTAACAGTAACTTGTCCTTAATAACACTAATTAGCCTTCATAATAAAGTGACCCTTACCTTGGTTTCGAACACTCTTGAATGACTTCTCAAACCTGGATGAAGCCATTTGGACCTAAAATAAAAAGGGTTAGTGTAATGAGATATTTTTCCATTTATGGATATACAGAGTTTATCAACTTTATGAAACTCTAAAAGGATTTTTTTCTTTTTGATGTATTTGTAAATTTAAAATAACTTGCACTTCTTAGACTCTCTTATTTGCTGTATAATTGATTTACTAATACCTATAGTGTGGAGCCAGTCTTAGAGACTCTGCTGCTGCTGCTAAGTTGCTTCAGTCGTGTCCAACTCTGTGCGACCCCACAGATGGCAGCCCACCAGGTTCCGCTGTCCCTGGGATTCTTCAGGCAAGAACACTGGAGTGGGTTGCCATTTCCTTCTCCAATGCGTGAAAGTGAAAAGTGAAAGTGAAGTTGCTCAGTCATATCAGACTCTTCACAACCCCATGGACTGCAGGCTACCAGGCTCCTCCATCCATGAGATTTTCCAGGCAAGAGTACGGAATGAGTTGCCACTGGCTTCTCCGCTTAGAGATGCTAGTTTAGTAAAATTAAACATCTTACGTTTCCTGCATTGGCAGGCAGGTTCTTTACAACTAATGCCACCTGAGAAGCCCCAAATGTGCAATACATTATGCTAACAAGTTATGTTCTCTCAACAAAGAGCGAGAGGGTAGAAGAAATACACTAAATGGTGCCCTGCTTTTTACTTGGCTTTCTCCGTTGCCCAAGTCCTCCTCTAGGATCCATATAGAAATCTAGATGTATTGAGTCCAACCTACACCAAGCATTTTGGGAGCCTGTTTACATATATACCTATCATCTCTTTTCTTGCTCATAACAAAGCTATGCTTGTATACATTGTTATCTTCCTATTTTAGATGTAGAAACAGATGCATAGGGTAAAGTATCATTCTCATTAGCATACTGTCAGTAAATGATGGAGCCAGAATTCCAGTCTAGTTATTCTAAGAGCTGAGGTCTTTCCAAAACATCATGTTCAATTCTTTATTCTAGACTTTGATATGCTCACATCTACCATGGCTGTGATAAGACATAAACAATTTGTACATACATAAAGTATAAAATTTCTTTATCAGCTTCTAACAACAAACAGCATCTTAAGGATGAAACTTTACAGGCATTTCCATTAAAGACAGGAAAAGACATAAACATATGTTATCAACATGGTTGTTCAACTTTATTCAGGAGATTCTGGTGAATGCAAAAAGATGGCAATAAAAGTATACACACTGGAAAGAGACAAGTCACTTCTGCAGACATTATGATTATATACCAAAAAAATTTATGAGAATCAAATAAAAATTCATTTCAGTAAGTTCCTCGTGCTTAAGACAAATTTTTAAAGTCTTTACTTTTTAATACAATTTTTAAAGGTTACTTGCCATTTGCTAAGTCACTTCAGTTGTGTCCGACTCTTTGTGACCCCATGGACTGTAGACTGCCAGCTTCTCTGTCCATGGGATTCTCCAGGCAAGAATACTGGAGTGGGTTGCCATTTCCCTCTCGAACTTTCCATTTAGTTATTACAAAATACTGGCTATATTCCCCACATTGTACAACACATCCTTGAGCCTATCTCACACCCAACAGTTTGTACCACCCATTTTCCCATCCCTATATTGTCCTTCCCAACCACAACTGGTAACTATTAGCTTGCTGTCTGTATCTGTGACCCATTTTGTTGTTGTTGTTATTGAACTAGCTTTTGAATTTTTTAGATTCCACATACAAGTGATATCATACAATATTTGTCTTTCTCTGCCTTATTTCACTCAGCATAAGTTAAATATTCTTAACAGTTAACAGTTTTTCTTTTTATACTAGGAATAACTGGCTCCTGGAATAGCTGGAAAATTTCTATTCACACCAGCAAAAATAATTTAAATGCCTAGAAATAGGTTTAGCATAAATGGAGCAAAACTTACATAAAAAAGAACTATAAAATATTAATGAATTACACACAAAAAGGCCTGAATAAATAGAATTACATTGTTCCAGGATAAAAAGCCTCATTATTATAAAAAATGTAAATTGCCTCCAAATTAATCTATAAACACAATGCATTCCCAATAAGATTGAGGTAATAGTTTGAAAATTCAAATGTGTACATCCTTAAACCCATCAATCTACTTTTTGGTAGCTTCTTTCTTAGAAAAGTGTAAATAAAAAGTGTGTCTCAAAGTTTCATGACAATTTTGTTATATTGAAAAGTGGCAATATCCTAAAGGTCAGTCAACAGGCTAACCATTAGATAATAAAGTACACCTATACAGTGGAACTCCCAGTGGCAAATAAAAGGAATAAAGAAGATATTTCTATATGGACGGATAGATCTCAAAATTGAGATGCTGGGGGAAAACATATGCTGTGTATCATTCAAGTTTTTTTAAAAAAAGGATATTAAAAAAAATTAGATGAGTAGTATAAAGAAGTCTATACTTTCCTGGTGGCTCAGATGGGAAAGAATCAGCCTGCAGTGTAGAAGACCCAGGTTCATTCCCCAGGTCAGGAAGATCGCCTAGAGAAGGGAATGGCAACCCACTCCAATATTCTTGATCTGGAGAACTCTATGGACAGAGGAGCCTGGTGAGCTACAGTTCATGGAGTCATGAAGAGTCAGACACAACTAAGTGACTAACACCATGGTTGCCCAGACCATACATCTGTGAAACAACAGAAAATACATACACTGTTCTCTGCCTCTGGTTCCTGATACAGAGCTTCCAAATCCCTTGGAATTTCCTGGGTGATAGGGGTCTGTTTTGTTCTCATGAGGCAACTCTTTGTGGGCTCTGTAATAGCTTGAAAATGGGGGCTGGACACCAGAAAGACCAAACCGTGATTACAAGTTTGGTACTTTCAGCCTTCACCAACACCCTTCCCCCACCACCGTCTTCCAGAAGCAAAGAGTACTAAGTTTGAATCAATGATCAACCATGCCTAGATGATGAAGTCTCCATAAAAATCCCAAAAGTACAGGGTTCAGAGAACTTCCAGGATGCTAGGAAGGTAGGACACCCTAACTTCACAGGGACAGATACAAGTATGCTTGGGATTCTTCTGGACCCTACCCTTTGTACCTCTTCATCTGGCCATTCATCTGTATCCTTTGAAAGTGAAAGTGTTACTCAGTCATGTCCAACTCTTTGTGACCCCATGGACTGTAGCCCACCAGGCTCCTTTGTCCATTGAATTCTCCAGGCAAGAGTACTGGAGAGGGTAGCCATTCCCTTCTCCAGGGGATCTTTCCAACCCAGGGATCAAACCCAGGTCCCCCACATTGCAAGCAGATTCTTTACTATCTGAGTCATCAGGGAAGCCCACCCTGTACTATATCTTTTCTAATAAACCCTAGCATGAATAAATGTTTCCTTGAGTTCTGTGAGTCATTCTAGCAAGTCACTGAACTGAAGGAAGAGGTCCTAGGAATCCCAATTTATAATGGTAAGTCAGAAGCAAAAGTGATGACCTGGGCTATGAATAAAGTCTGAATTAGGGGGAGGCAGTTTTGCAGGACCCATACCTTAACTCGTGGGATCTATACTAACTCCAATTAGTGTCAGAATTTAACTGAATTGTAGGACACTCAGTTGGTATCACAGAATTGCTTTGTGTGAGGTAAACATCACATATGTTGTGGTCATATGTAAAGTATTCTGTAAGGAGAGGAAAAAAGAGTTGTTCCAAGACAACATTAAACTGGAAAAGGACTGGAACATTTGGAAAAGGGAGCCAATATTAATATTATCTGCCTCTTTTACAAAAGAATATATTACATATGTAACTTTTAAAAGATTTAATGTTAATTCTCCCAAATTTAACAAAAAATTCAATGCAATACTAAATAAAATTCCATTCATTTTCTTTTTAGAAGCTGACAATTGATCATCTGAAAAAAACATGCTGAAATGCAATCAAAACATTTTTCTAAAAGAGTAAAAAGGGAAAACTCCTTTACCAGACCACACATGTGTACTAAAAGTTAAAATAATTAAGATAATGTGGTACAGATCCAGAAAAAGGCTAGTAGATCAAAGGAATTTTACAGGGAGTCTGAAAACAGATTCATGCATATTAATTGAGATCTTACTGGTTACAAGCAGCATTCTAACTCTAATTTTTTTAAGCAAAACAGAAAGTGCATCAAAAAAAACCCCAAAAATGTAAAAAAAACTATCTATATACATGCATAATCCTAACAGCATTACTCATAAAAACCAAAAGGTGGAAGCAACCCAAGTGTCCATCAACAGATAAATGGATACACAAAAATGTGGAATGTTCACACAATGAAATATTACTTAGCCTTAAAAAGGAAATAAATTCTGACACATATACAACAGAGATATATATTTTACCATAATAAAAAATCCAAAGGAAAAGCAGATGTATTTGGGATTACTGAATAACTAAATTCAATAAGTCCATCATAACCCATTCTTTCTTTCCATGCCTTTTCACTGAATTTCTTTGCATATTGATTTTATTTTTCTTTACTACAGAGTACATTTTCTCACATGGTAGAAAAAAACAGATGTCAAGTAGCCCCTAAGTTTTACACTAAGAGCTCCACATTCTCTCTGGTTCCAAGCCCAAAACCTCAAAGAACAGACTCATTGACAACAACTCTAAATAGGTACCCACACTGAGCCAATTAAATTCGACTTCCAGGATAGAGTCACACTGAACCAAGAGAGCCAGACATCCTGGAGTGTGAAGTCAAGTGGGCCTTAGGAAGCACCACTATGAACAAAGCTAGAGGAGATGGAATTCCAGTTGAGCTATTTCAAATTCTAAAAGATGATGCTGTGAAAGTGCTACACTCAATATGCAAGTAAATTTGGAAAACTCAGCAGTTGCCACAGGACTGGAAAAGGTCAGTTTTCATTCCAATCCCAAACAAAGGTAATGCCAAAGAATGTTCAAACAACCGCACAACTGCACTCATCTTACACGCTAGCAAAATAATGCTCAAAATTCTCCAAGCCAGGCTTCAATATTACATGAACCGTGAACTACCAGATGTTCAAGCTGGTTTTAGAAAAGGCAGAGGAACCAGAGATCAAATTGACAATATCCGTTGAATCATCGAAAAAGCAAGAGTTCCAGAAAAACATGTACTTCTACTTTATTGAGTATGCCAAAGCCTTTGACTGTGTGGATCACAATAAACTGTGGAAAATTCTTCAAGAGATGGGAATACCAGACCACCTGACCTGCCTCTTGAGAAATCTGTATGCCGGTCAAGAGGCAGCATTAGAACTGGATATGGGACAAAAGACTGGTTCCAAATCAGGAAAGGAGTACATCAAGGGTGTATATTGTTGTCCTGCTTATTTAACTTATATGCAGAGTACATCATGAGATATGCTGGGCTGGAAGAAGCACAAGCTGGAATCAAGATTGCCGGGAGAAATATCAAAAATCTCAGATATGCAGATGACACCACCCTTATGGCAGAAAGTGAAGAAGAACTAAAGAGCCTCTTGATGAAAGTGGAAGAGGAGAGTGAAAAAGTTGGCTTAATGCTCAACATTCAGAAAACTAAGATCATGGCATCAGGTCCCATCACTTCATGGGAAATAGATGCAGAAACAATGGAAAGAGTGACAGACTTCATTTTTTTGACAGACTTCACTCCAAAATCAGTGCAGATGGTGACTACAGCCATGAAATTAAAAGATGCTTGCTCCTTGGAAGGAAAGTTATGACCAACCTAGACAGCATATTAAATAGCAGAGACATTACTTTGCCAACAAAGGTCCATCTAGTCAAAGCTATGGTTTTTCTAGTTGTCATGTATGTGGTGAGAGTTGGACTATAAAGAAATCTGACTGTCAAAGAATTGATGCTTTTGAAGTGTGGTGTTGGAGAAGACTCTTCAGAGTCCCTTGGACTGCAAGGAGATTCAACCAGTCCATCCTAAAGGAAATCAGGATGAATATTCATTGGAAGGACTGATGCTGAAGCTGAAGTGCCAAGACTTTGGTGATCTGATGTGAAGAACTGACTCATTTGAAAGACCCTGATGCTGGGAAAGATTCTAGGTGAGAGGAGAAGGGGACGGCAGAGGATGAGATGGTTGGATGGCATCACCAACTCAATGGACATGAGTTTGAGTAAACTCCGGGAGTTGGTGATGGACAGGGAGGCCTGGCATGCTGCAGTTCATGGGGTCACAAAGAGTCGGACACAAATGAGTGACTGAACTGAACTGAACCAAGATGGTGGTCACCATATCACTGATGGAAAAAGTATGCTAATTTTTTTAAACATTTGAAATTAGCAAATCATAGAAAAGTATATAACAACTACACTTGATAAAAGTATACAGAAATGTCTAACCTCTGATCATGACGGAGTAATTTGTATCAGACCAGTACTTGTACCAAGAACATCTGAATAAGATTGATAAAATGCATCTGAAAACAGCTCAAAGATGTCACAAAGCAACCAAATCAGTCAAAACTTGGTATAGAAATCTGAGGTCAAGCAGAAAGTTGTGACTGTGATTAAAAAAAAAAAAAACCTTTTCCCATTTTTAACAGTGTTAATGAGACAAAGCACTGGTGTTCAGAACTATCAAGGAAAATAGAAATTGAGGATCTAAGACTCCTGAAAAAAAGAAAAAGCAGAAAACCAGAATGATGATAAGTAGAATTAAACTGTCTTAAGTTCTTTACATTTCCACAGTGTGGTAATGCTGTAGCTCTACTAAGTTAAGAATGAATGCTGTAAGTTCTAGGGTGACTTCAAAAAGAATGATAAAAGGAGGCATAAATAGCATGCTAAAAAGAAAAATAAAAGGAGATATGTTTAATTTCTAAAAGTGATAAACGAGAAAAAAGCAAAGAATACAAAAAAAATGGAATTATAGTAGATTTAAATCCAAATATATTGATAATTTTATTTAAAGTGAATGAATTAAGGGCTTCCCAGTTGGCTCAACAGGTAAACAATCTGCTTGCCAATGCAGGAGACAAAGGAGATGTGAGTTCAATCCCTGGATCAGGAAGATCCTCTGGAGTAGGAAATAGCAAACTACTCCAGTGTCCATTCTTGCCTAGACAACACCAAGGACAAGAGGAGCCTGGTGGGCTATAGTCCATGGCGTTGCAAAGAGTTGGAGATGACTGAGAATGCAGGCACACAAAGAAATTAAATATTCTAATCCATGATAGTTTCAAATGGATTTTAAAGTTCAGGTTTATACTGTTTAAGACATGTCTTAAATAAAGGGCACAAAAAGGATAAAGTAAAACAATGAAAAAGATATAAACATGAAAAAGTTAAGCAATGAAAGCTGGTGTATCCATATAAGTATTAACCAGATAAAGATGTTAAAAGAAGTAGATTTAAATGGAAGCTATAATTTAAAAGGATAAACCAAAGCAAGATGAACAATCAAAATACATACATGCACCTGGTAACATAGGATCAATATGTATAAAGCAAAAACTTCAAATAGAAGAGAGGAAATAGACAAATCTACAACAATAAATGCAGATTTTAAACACCTTTTTCAATAACTGACTTAAAATTTGATAAAATAATCAATAGAGGTACAGATTGTAATCACAGGATCGGCAATTTGGAATGTCAACAGAACAGTCCATACAAGATATGTATTCTCGACAACTGCAAACAGAACATTCCCCCAAATTTACCATATTCTTAGCCATAAAATAAGTCTCAAATTTTCAAAGGGATGATATCACACCATGTTTACTGACCATAGAAAAGAACAATTAATTGTTACATACTAGTAGAACACATATATTTGCTAAGAGAGTAGAACTTAAAAGTTCTCATCAAACAAAAAAAAAAGTAAATTTATGTGAGGTGACATATATCAATTAACTCAAAGGGGGAATCCTTTCATAATACATACATATTCAAGTCACCACAATGTACGCTTTAAGTATCTTACAGTTTTATTTGTATATATATGTCAGTAAAGCTGAAATTTTAACAAATAAATATATAAAATATTTAATATAAAATATAAATAACATTGAATATCTAAGAATAAATATGATGAAATATATCCAAGACATCTACTAGCTCTACTATTTAGAGACCTAAATAAATGGAGGGTTATACCATCTTATGAATTAGAGGACTCAACCCTGTAAAGCTGAAAATTCTCCTGAAGCTGGTATATAGATTTGTGTACTCTCAATCAAAATCCAAAAATGATTTGTTGTGGAAACTGCTAAACTTATTTTAAATTGCACATGAAAAACCAACGGGCCAGGGGTAGCAAAGACAATCTTGTAGAATAAAAAGTAGAGGGCCTGCACTAGTGGACATGAGGACTTGTTCTCAAGCATGTAGTTTTGGCAAAAAGATAAATCAACGAATAAAACAGAATAGTCCAGAAAAACAGATATACATGGTCATCTGATTTACAACAAAGATGCCACTGTAGCACTTTTCAATACATAGTTCAGAAAATTGACTATCTATATGGGGAAACAGATTCCCAGGTGGCTCACTGGTAAAGAATCTGCCATTAATGCAGGAGACACAGGAGACACGAGTTTAATCCCTGGGTCACAAAGATCCCTTGGACAGAAGAGCCTGGAGAAGGAGAAGGAAATGGCAATCTACTCCAGTATTCCTGCTGGGAAAATCCCATGGACAGAGTGGCCTGGGGGCTACATACAATTCTGCCCATGGGATTGCAAAGAGTCGGACATGACTGAACGACTGAGCACATGTACAGTAGGGAAATAAGAGTATGGGCTACTTTCTTACACCACATAAAATCAATTTATAATGGATTATAAATCTAACCAAAAAAAAGTGAAATGACAAAGCTTCTAGTAAAAACAGAGAATGCCTTCACGGCCTTGGGGAGGCCAAGATGTCTTAAACAATAAACAAAAGTCACCACAGTAAAGGAAAAGTTTGAATAGGCAGAGTTCATTAAAATAAACAACTTGTTTATTTAAAAACAGGATTAAGAGAAAAATATCTCTAATTGTATATAGTCGGTTGAGTTCAGTCACTCAGTCATGTCCAACTCTTTGCAACCCCATGTACTGCATTACGCCAGTCTTCCCTGTCCATCACCAAATCCTGGAGCTTGCTCAAACTCATGTCCATTGAGTCAGTGATGCCATCCAACCATCTCATCCTCTGTTGACCCCTTTTCCTCTTGCCTTCGATCTTTCCCAGCATCAGGGGCTTTTCCAATGAGTCACTTCTTCGAATTAAGTGGTCAAAGTATTGGAGTTTCAGCTTCAGCAACAGTCCTTCCAATGAATATTCAGGACTGATTTCCTTTTAGGATTGACTGGTTTGATCTCCTTGCAGTTCAAAGGACTCTCAAGAGTCTTCTCCAACAGCACAGTTCAAAAGCATCAATTCTTCAGCGCTCAGCTTCTTTATAGTCCAGCTCTCACATCCATACATGACTATTGGAAAAAAACATAGCTTTAACTAGACGGACCTTTGTCAACAATGTAATGTCTCTACTTTTTAATATGCTGTCTAGGTTTGTCATAGCTTTTCTTCCAAGGAGCAAGCGTCTTTTAATTTCATGGCTGCAGTCACCATCTGCAGTGATTTTGGAGCCCAAGAAAATAAAGTCTGTCATGGTTTCCATTGTTTCCCCATCTATTTGCCAGAGATCAAATTGCCAACATCTGTTGGATCATAGAAAAAGCAAGAGAATTCCAGAAAAACATTTACTTCTGCCTCATTGACTATGCTAAAGCCTTTGACTGTGTGGATCACAACAAACTGTGGAAAATTCTTAAAGAGATGAGAATACCAGATCACCTATCTGCCTCCTGAGAAACCTATATGCAGGTCAAGAACCAAAAGTTAGAACCAGACATGGAACGGACTGGTTCCAAATAGGGAATGGAGTATGTCAAGGCTGCATATTGTCGCTCTGCTTATTTAACTGATATGCAGAGTACATCATGCAAAATGCCAGGCTGGATGAAGCACAGGCTGGAATCAAGATTGCCAGAAGAAATATCAATAACCTCAGATATGCAGATGACACCACCCTTATGGCAGAAAGTGAAGAGGAACTAAAGAGCCTCTTGATGAAGGTGAAAAAGGAGAGTGAAAAAGCTGGCTTAAAACTCAACATTCACAAACTAATTATATATATTAAGAGGATATATATATAATATATACGTATATTATATATATAATATATAAGAGACACATATCCAGAAAAAGAAAAACTCACACTAAAATAAGTGAGAAAAAGACAAGCCAATTTTAAAAATGGTCAAAAGATTTGAAAACGGACTTCATAAAACAGAATATCCCAATGACTGATAACCATACAAACAGATGTTAAACTTCATTAATTATGGGGAAAAAACAGGGAAATACTATTAAAACCACAATGATATACCACTAAACACCCATCAAAATAACAAAAGTTTTAAAGCTAATAATATCAAGAATGGGCCAGGACGTACAACTGGTATTAGCATACATTGCCACTATTGTGATAAACTGGCGCAACTTCGAAAACTTTTAAAGCCAAATGCACGCTTTCCTTGGGAACTAGCAATTCTATCCTGAGGTAAGTTTCCAACAGAAACATGCATGTGTGTGTGCTTATGTGTGTGTAATATATCATGTATATGTTATATATGTGTGTGTGTGTAAATATACATACACATACATATATACAGGCACACATACACCAAAAGGCATGTAGAAGAATCCAAATAGTGTTATCTGTAACAAACATAAAACAGTCAAACACAAAATGTCTACCAACAATACAATGAATAATTTACAATATAGTCTAAAATATGGTACCATGGAGATGATTGAACCATTGATATTGGCAACAATATGAATGGTCCCAATCATCTAATTAGAGAAGGAAATGGCAAGCCACTCCAGTATTCTTGCCTGGAAAGTTCCATGAACAGAGGAGCTTGGCGGGCTAGAGTCCATAGGGTCGCAAAAGAGCTGGACAAGACTTAGTGACTAAACAAACACCATCTAATAAGAAGATAACATTGAGTGAAAGAAGATATATATAAAAGTGCAAATCTAATCTACAGTGACAGAGGGAGCAGAGTGCTGAACTTTGGGCAGGGGATGGCAAATGAATGGGTTGCAACTCAAGGGAAGCTTCTCGGATGGAAATGTACTCTGAATTGAGCTGGGTCCTGCTTGCATATATAAATTCACTTTGTTGAGTCAATACTCATCAAGTACCTTATTTTTCTATATGTATGCTATGCTACTATTGAAAATTTTAAATAGTGTGGGGAAACTGGAATTCTTTATTCACCGATGAAAGGGAATATGACTTGGCAGAACCTTTTTCAAGGGCAAATTCATAATATTTATCAGCTGAATAATTTCATTTCTAGGAGTCTGTCACACAAACATATTCACTAGTAATGAAGAACAAATAGAAAAATAAATTACTTTTTGAAAGTCTTAGCTGTCACGTACTCTTTTGACACTTTAAATTTAATAGTGTATTTACTAATTTGGACAAGTTTATGATAGGTGATGTTATCCTATTGCATAGAAGTATGAATAGCAGCATTGCTTGTAATAGTAAAAACTAGAAATGTGAATAATTCCTTCAATGATGGAAAAAGTATTAGCTCAGTCATACAATAAGATGAATGAGGTAAAAATCATATATGGAAATAGCTTCGTAATTTACTGACAAAATAAACAGAGGCTAAAACAGTAACATTAGAGCTCATTTTGTTTTAAAAACTAAGGACATACACATGTAGAAATAAACCTGAAAGGATACAAATTGAACTGCTAAATTTGGTTATGTTGGGAGGTGGGATTGTGGGGTGAACTTATTCTTTGTAGTTTATATTATGCATCTCTCTGTTGAGAGGATGTTTTACATAAGCACATATTCTATTTCCCTATTCTTGAGCTCAGACAAAACTCAGAGCAATATAAATAAATTCAAGAAGATAATTCATCTTAAAAGATATGCAATGAGGAATAAATAGAATACATTTCAACTCTCCTGCATCAAAGTCCCCTCATTTTTTTCAGCCAAATTTTAAGAGTGATCTTTAAATTTTTTTCCTCTTAACACCAGCCAACAACAAAAATGTGTATGGGTAAGGAATATTTTTATATCCTCTTTATGTGAAAATTATGTCTATATTTCTTGCCTCTTTGTTGGTGATATTAAATGGAAACTTTAATTCACAAGATTTATAGACTCTATGGAACAACTCAAGTGTAAAAACCATTAGTGGCAACAGCATTTGCTAAATACTGACATCTGATGGTGTGATAAATCAAGTTTAGCAGCTTTGGGGTCTCTAATTCTAAAAATGAAGGTATATGAAACAAAAATAAGAAGTTCTTTGGCACCTAGGTCAATAGAATTTCTTTTGACGAACTGCTTTTTTTTCAGCCTTACCTAACTAAAATGGCATGTTTTGGAGAGCTGGATTTCAAAATAAGTGGGTCAAATTACATAAACAGTATATTTATATGTACACAGGAAATCCGTAGCCAGGAGAAAAGCTTTTTTTTCTTTTTTTTTTTTTACAAAATGTTTAAAATTTTGCTTGTGTTCTCTCTTTAATTTTGGCTTTCTAATTAAATAATTCAGCAAGAAGAAAGATTACAGGCCCTTTAGTAATCATCCCTAAAAGTTCAGGGAACTCTGGCAAAAAGGAGAATAAAAAGAAAAAGAAAAAAAGAAAGAAATGAAAACAAACAAGGGACTTGAAGGAACTGGGAGCATCCAAACCCTGGCATTAGATTTGGCAACAGGTGAATTTTCTTTGGAGGGTATTAATTTTATAAGTCAAAACTATTAAAACCTGACTTCCCGTTTCAGGCTTGGAAGGCATAATGTGCAGGTCTCTTGCTCCAACCCTCCCTAGGGGCTGTATTTTATCCAACTAGCCCCACTCCCTTCACTGGCACATATTTTAACTGCAAAATCTACTGGCCAAGACCATTCATTTAGTCTTGCCACATACTGTGCGGAAGTCTATGTCAATGTTAATCTGGCCTTCCCGGATAAGTATACATGGCTCTACTACGTGCACAAACCTACAGTTCCCAAAAATGTCTCATGATACTTCTACATGTCAGGGAAATGTTCAATACTCATTTGCCTTAGTTTCAGCTGGAAACAGACTAACCACCATTCAATTTATAAGACAGTTATTCACCATCCTACATTTTCACCTTACTGCTTCAAGACCTCTGACTGCAACAGTCCTTGGATCACAATGGAATCAATCCATCATATGTCCTTAATATGTAGATTCTCCTATTCTCTTGCATTAAAAATTGTTTCGAATCTTCTCCATTTTTCTTCTTAAATTTCCATTCCCCCATTATTCTCATCAGTCTATGAGCTGCCTATCTATGATGCCAACCCTTCCACTTGTGCCCAGCTCCCATCTCCTCTTGTCCAAATTTCCTTTCTCTCTCCTTCAGCACCGATGTTCCCCATTCTACTCATTGTTATTAAAAAACAAACATCTTAGTCCTGTCTTCTTTCAAAACACTCTCTTAATAGCTCTTACCCTCTAGGTACTGGTCTTCCATGGTGCCTCAGTGGCAAAGAATCTGCCTGCCAATCCAGGAGACTTGGATTCAATCCCTGGGTCAGGAAGATCCCTTGGAGAAGGAATGGCAACCCACTCTGGTATTCTTGACTGGAGAATCCTATGGACAGAGGAGCCTGGTGGGCTACAGTTCATGAGGTTGCAAGAGTCAGACATGACTTAGCAACTAAACAACAACTCCAAGTACGGCCTTATTTCTCTTCCCTCTGTCACAAAAACCCTCCCCAGCACTGTCTGTATTTATGCCTTCAATTAACTCCTCCTACTTTCACTGTCTCACTTCAAAGAGTCTCTCATACCACCAGCACTCCACAAAGCAGCTTGGGTTAAGATCACCAAGAACCTCCATATCGCCCAGTCTGATAGTCATTCCTCAATCCTCATTTAATTGATCCGTTTTCAACATCTGACAATCACTGTCTCCCCCTGGAAACACTTTTCTCACTTGACATCCAAGACAGGACCACACTTTGGGTTTTCCTCCTCACTAATTATCCATTTCTCAGTCTTCTTTTCTGGCTCCATCATCTCTCCAAATAGGCAGCTCACCAGGTCTTTCTTTTTGTGTTTACTCACTCTCTAGGTCATCTCATCCAGACCCATGTCTTTAATGTCATCCATTTTCTCAGTTCTCCCAAATATATATTTCCTGACCTCTCCTTTGACTTCCAGACTTAAGAACCTGCTGCATACTTGACACATTCCCTGGGCTATCTAACAGGGATGACAAATGTAACTGGCATAAATTTAGCTCCTCCCAACTCTGCCAAAACCTGCCCCTAGTCTTTTCTATCTCAGTAAATGGCAACTCCATCTATCCATTGGCTCAGGGTAATAAACCCCAGAGTCTTCCTTGGTTTCCTTTCCCTACCCATGGTGAATTCATCATAAAGCCCTATTGGCTCTAAGTTCAAAATACATACAGAATCTGACCAGTGGTTACCACCTCTGCTGCTATTACCCTGGTCCACACCACTACTGCTTTTACTTGGCTTATTGCAACAGACACCTAACTGGCCTTCCTCTTCACACCCTTGTCCCTTCATTCACTATATTCTCAACACAAGTGACAGACCGATCTCATAAAACATGTCAGATCATTTCACTTCTCTGCTCAAAACCTTGAATTGGTTCCTTCTCTCACTTTAAGTGAAGGGCAAAATCTTTACTATGATCTTAAGGAGTGTCTCTTCACATCCCCTACCACATCCAAGTTTCCTCTCTCCTAATATGGCTCTTCTGTGCTCTGGTCACAGTGTTCGATTTCATGTTTCTGGAACCATTCAGGTTCACGCTCATCTCAGAATCTTTGCACTTGCTATTACCTATTGTCAAGAATACCCTTTTATCTAAGAAACATGGTCCACTGTCACACTTCTTTCAAATCTTCACTCAGTAAGACCTCTCCTGAATCCTTAGTTATAAAAGTTCAACCCTCCACACTCTCCCAACAACTTTTCTCAGTTTTTTCTACAACATTTACCATCATATAACAATTTTTACAGTTTGTATTCCATGTTAAGCCCCATGAAGACAGGATATTTATTTTGCTCACTGCTATATTCTCAGCGCCTGAAATAGTGCTTAGGACACAGTGTTCAATAAATGAATTGAATGAATAAATGTGGTCAGCTTACTAACAGCTTATGTGCTTGCTAGGTATGGTACTATTTTACTTTTCTAACTGCATCATGGTTTCTATCTAGTCAAGATTTCCTGTTTGGATATCTCTGAAATAATTTTCATTCCAGAAAATATACAAAGTGAAGTCTTTTAATTACCAGACTTAGTTTCAGACACCTGCCAGGATAAGGACCCTTGCTACGGAAATTCTCATAGATCTGCCTATCAGTGTAAAGCAAAGCATTTTTTCTCTTATTAAAATTAATGTAAAATTGACATAAAATTGACATATAGCATTATATTAGTTGTACAACATAATGACTCAATATCTGTATTTATTGCAAGATGATCACGATAATAAGTCTAGTTAACATCCATTACCATTGATACCTACTTTTTTTTCTTGTGATGAAAACTTTTAAGATTTATTCTTTTACTCTCATAGCAACTTTCAAATATACAAGATTGTATAGTTAACTACAACCACCATGCAATAAATTTCATCCCCATGATATTTATTTTATAACTGGAAATTTGTATCTTTTGACCACCTTTATCATTTCACCTGTCCCCCTACCCCACACCAATCTGTTCTCTATATCTATGAGTTTGGATAGGTTTTCTTTGTTTTAGATTATATATAAATGAGATCATATGGGATTTGTATTTCTCTATCTGACATTTCACTTAGCATGATAAGTGGCTCAGCAGCAAAGAATCCACTGGCCAATGCAGGAGATGAGGGTTTGATCCTGGGTTGGAAAGATCCCTTGGAGAAGGAAATGGCAACCCACTTCAGTATTCTTGCCTGGAGAATTCCATGGACAGAGGAGTCTGGCAGTCTATAGTCCATGGGGTCACAAAGAGTCTGACTTGACTTACTGATAAACAGCAACAACAGCATTTGAAATTTCAGTTAGCATGATACCTTATCAGTCTACTCATGTTGTTACAAATGGCAAGATTTTATCCTTTTTATAGGCTCAATAATATTCCACTGTAAAATATATATACCACAGTTTTTAATCCATTCACCCATAAATGAACACCTAGGTTGCTACCATGTCCTTCTCGGCTATTATAAATAATGCCACAATCAACATGCGGTGTACATATCTCTTCAAATTAGTGTTTTCATTTCTTTTCAATAATATCCAGAAGCGAAATTGCTGGATAACAAGTTAGTTCTATTTTTAATTTTTTTTTAATTTTTTTTAAATTTTATTTTATTTTTAAACTTTACATAATTGTATTAGTTTTGCCAAATATCAAAATGAATCCGCCACCGGTATACATGTGTTCCCCACCCTGAACCCTCCTCCCTCCTCCCTCCCCATACCATCCCTCTGGGTAGTCCCAGTGCACCAGCCCCAAGCATCCAGTATTGTGCATCAAACCTGGACTGGCGACTCGTTTCATACATGATATTTTACATGTTTCAGTGCCCTTCTCCCAAATCTTCCCACCCTTTCCCTCTCCCACAGAGTCCACAAGACTGTTCTATACATCAGTGTCTCTTTTGCTGTCTCGTACACAGGGTTATTGTTACCATCTTTCTAAATTCCATATATATGCGTTAGTATACTGTATTGGTGTTTTTCTTTCTGGCTTACTTCACTCTGTATAATAGGCTCCAGTTTCATCCACCTCATTAGAACTGATTCAAATGTATTCTTTTTAATGGCTGCATAATACTCCATTGTGTATATGTACCACTGCTTTCTTATCCATTCATCTGCTGATGGACATCTAGGTTGCTTCCATGTCCTGGCTATTATAAACAGTGCTGCGATGAACATTGGGGTACACGTGTCTCTTTCCCTTCTGGTTTCCTCAGTGTGTATGCCCAGCAGTGGGATTGCTGGATCATAAGGCGGCTCTATTTCCAGTTTTTTAAGGAATCTCCACACTGTTCTCCATAGTGGCTGTACTAGTTTGCATTCCCACCAACAGTGTAAGAGGGTTCCCTTCTCTCCACACCCTCTCCAGCATTTATTACTTGTAGACTTTTGGATCGCAGCCATTCTGACTGGTGTGAAATGGTACCTCATAGTGGTTTTGATTTGCATTTCTCTGATAATGAGTGATGTTGAGCATCTTTTCATGTGTTTGTTAGCCATCTGTATGTCTTCTTTGGAGAAATGTCTATTTAGTTCTTTGGCCCATTTTTTAATTTTTTAAGGAACCTCCATATTGTTTCTCATAGCGGTTGTAGCAATTTACATTTCAACAGTGAACAAGAGTTCCCTTTTTGTTACATCCTCACCAACACCTGCTACTTGTTACCTTTTTGAAAACAGGTATTCTGACAAGTGTGAGGGGATATCTCAATGTGATTCTGATTCTCCCTGACGATTAGTGATGCTGAGCATCTTTCCATGTTCCTGTTGACTATCTGTATGTCTTCTTTGGAAAAATGTCTATTCAGATCCTCTACCTATTTTTTAACTGGACTGTTTGAACTTTTTTGCTATTGAGTTATAGGAGTTCTTTTTAGATTTTGGATATTAACCCCTTAAAGATGTCTGATTTGCTAATACTTCTCCCATTTGGTAGGTTCCCACATCTTTTCTTAAAAGCATACTTCCTAAGAGAATCATATAGAAGAAAGCAACAACAACAAATCCTCTACCTTCTTTAATATTGTCGAAGAAGTACTATGTGAACAAACTCACTAAGAAAGCCATTTTTTCCTCAATTTTTTCAATGCATATAACTTGGTTTTTTATTTTATTTTTGGCACCAAGATTCCTACATTCTGCGAACTTATTAGCAAAAACTACATGGTATGTTTCTCTAGGGAGAGTCTTTAGACTTCTGAAATTCACTTTTTAAAATTCGAAGGAAAACTCATTTATAACAAAAGTGAAAGAAACTAAAGAGAAGCCAAAGCAAAGAATTATTTAATGAGCTAGTTTATGATTCTGAAGTCTCAATTCTTAAGCACGGCACAGTTAAAGCTAACTGTAGTTGAAACAACAGGTGCTGGTGGTTGTAATACTTCTGTATTCACCAAAATTCTTTTCTTCTCCCTCTTCAGCCCGCAGCTAGATGACACCACCATTCCCCTTGAGTTTGCATGCATGGCTACCTGACCGAATCCCTTGCATGATTCTACCCAATAATTCAGGATGAAGCATTAAGAACCTTCCCTTGAGATTTTCTCTGTTACCCTAGATTCTGGCTGGCTATAGAGGAGACATTAGGAGACTCTGAAGTCCTAAAAATTGGTGGAGGAAGATGAGATCCCTGAAGGACCACAAGCGACTGCTCACTGATCCACTCTGGATCAGGTGTGAGCCAGAAGTACATTTATTATTGTGTGAAGCTGTTGGAATTTGAGAGTTTACGGCAGTATTCATTGTTACTTATCTCAAGTAAAATACTACTAGAAATTGTGCTCCTCAGAGTTGACTGGCACATAGTCTTATCAAAGGCATATCATCCAGATCTCTGGAAGAAAAACAAACACACTGGGCAGCATCAAGAAAAGCTGTTTTCATTGGTGTTACTCAATGACTACTACAGCATGACAGAAGCAAATTAAGGCATCCTAGAATGAAGGAATGAATTCTTAAATATAAGTTGAAATGATTCATTTCAGTTCAGTTCAGTTCAGTTCAGTCGCTCAGTCATGTCCGACTCTTTGCGACCCCATGAATTGCAGCATGCCAGGCCTCCCTGTCCATCACCAACTCCCGGAGTTCACTCAAACTCATGTCCATCAAGTCGGTGATG
The DNA here is from genome assembly GCF_019923935.1 of Bubalus bubalis. Lineage (NCBI taxonomy): Eukaryota > Metazoa > Chordata > Mammalia > Artiodactyla > Bovidae > Bubalus > Bubalus bubalis. The sequence continues at coordinate 34,106,921 of NC_059166.1, forward strand.
CCAGTCAGGCATCTCATCCTCTGTCGCCCCCTACTCCTCCTGTCCCCAATCCCTCCCAGCATCAGAGTCTTGTCCAATGAGTCAACTCTTCGCATAAGGTGGCCAAAGTACTGGAGTTTCAGCTTTAGCATCATTCCTTCCAAAGAACACCCAGGACTGATCTCCTTTAGAATGGACTGGTTGGATCTCCTTGAAGTCCAAAGGACTCTCAAGAGTCTTCTCCAACACTACAGTTCAAAAGCATCAGCACGCAGTTGTTTAGTGAATAAGAACCTTTCTTCCTTCCTTAAATCAAATGTAAGCTTAATTGCCTTCCTTTACTCCCAAGAATAATGGATCTAAAAAGTATTTCTGAATTCTTTACTTATCAGAAAAATCTTCCCAAGTTCTCTGAATATCACTACCACACCATAATGCACTTCCTTTTAAAACTATAAAATAAATCCATTCACACATATTTTTTTTTATAATTAATTTTTGGTCTTTAATACACACACATATTTTTGAATGTCTATTAAAGTACTGAAATAAATCTGTGGAGGAAGAAAAGAAGAATATATGGTACTCACTCCCACTCCTAAACCTAACTTTAATTAGGAAGGTGCAGTAGGACCAACTATTAACCAATGATGAAATTAACAAGATATTGTACTATTAACAAGATACTGGGCTATTAACAGGACATCCTAAGCTACATTGGTTTCCCTGCATCATGCAGGTATTATTCAGCTCTATGGGTTCCTAAATAGTCCAGCCTTGAAGTTTCTAGACAGGGTTTTACCAAGCTCCATGATTGATAAATTACACTCTAACTTTGGAGTCTCTTGGACCAAGGCTGAGTTTACAGGGCTAAAGATCCTAGAAACATGCCCAAGTCCTGAACCAGGGTCTGGACAGGGATTGGATTAAGCTATGGCCTGTGAAGGAACCCAGGCCCAGATGTTCTTGAAAGACAGAGATGAAGCCTAGCTTCTTATTCCTTACAACTCCCACTGGCATTAAGTAGATGGAGCTTTGCATCCTCTTCTATCCCTATAAGCTGATAAAGTTGACAGACAAACCTAGACAACGTATTAAAAAGCCCACAAAGATCTGCATAGTTAAAGCTATGGTTTTTCCAGTAGTCATGTATGGAAGTGAGAAATGGACCATAAAGAAGGATGAGTGCCAAAGAATTGATGCTTTCGAATTACAATATTGGAGAAGATTCTTGAGAGTCCCTTGGATTGCAAGGAGATCAAACCAGCCAATCCTAAAGGAAATCAACCCTGAATATTCATTGGAAGGACTGATGCTGAAGTTGAAGTTCCAATGCTTTGGACACTTGATGTGAAGAGCTGAATCACTGGAAAAGACCCTGATGGTGGGAAAGATTGAGGGCAAGAGGAGAAAGGGACGACAGAGGATGAGATGATTGGATGGCATCATTGACACAGTGGACATGAGTTCAAGCAAACTCAGGGAGATAGTGAAGAACAGGGGAGCTGCAGTGAAGAAGCCTGGCAAGCTGCAGTTAATGGGGCTGCAAAGAGTTGGATATGACTTAACAACTGAACAACGACGACTCTATTATCTGATTTATCTGGTAATGAACTCACCTCAAAAATGCTCTGAATTATTTTTGAATACAATGAAATTATTTAAAGACTTAACAAAAGGCCTTCATAAACATGTCCCCAGACTATATGGCAGAGGTTCATAAGAAATTGTTTTCTCTTTTATGGTCGTTACCGAATAACTGACTCACTGAAAGAATAGATTCTAGAGATTGCCTTTGGCAGACTAAAATAAGTTTGTTGAACAAGAGTCATATCATTTCCACTAGAAATTAATTTTCAGTATCCAATCAACTAAGATATTAACCTTTCATCTGCTACAACATCAGGAGATATATGTGTTAAGTAGAAGTGAAGCAGCCAGGGTAGTTGAAGGGTTGGTAGAGGGTGGGACATTCAGACAGCTCAAAGAAATGGCAAATGACCAGTCAGCTTGGGAATACTTAGTCTTAACCAACCCAATGGTTTTTCTAGTACTGAATACATACCAACTGGTATCTGCCTGCCTCATATCCCATACAGAATGGCTAATAACAAAGGGAAGTGAATTTAGAACTCTTTTAAGTACTCACCTTTCCTTTGTAACTTAATCGTGACCCTGCCCTTTGCTCTTTCTGGAAGATTCTTACATTATAAAGCCTAAGAGACCCATTTCCATTGCTATAGAAGTATTACATGAATTATTTTAAATGAATATAAGCTTAAAATTATTATTTTCAGTTTTTCAGGTAACATACAGATTCTTTGTGAGTTATACCTGTCAGATTACTAATCTGAAATAAAAGACTTTCTCCATTTAGCAGGAGTCCAGTTTTCCCTACATTATACAAGCAGATACTTCACTGAGAATACAGTTACATTTACTAGGCTCTAAACTAAATCAGAGTTGACTCATTGGAAAAGACTCTGATGCTGGGAGGGATTGGGGACAGGAGGAAAAGGGGATGACAGAGGATGAGATGGCTGGATGGCATCACGGACTCGATGGACGTGAGTTTGAGTGAACTCCAGGAGTTGGTGATGGACAGGGAGGCATGGCATGCTGCAATTCATGTGATCACAAAGAGTCGGACACAACTGAGCCACTGAACTGAACTGAACTGAAACTAAATCAAAAGGATAAACTCCCTGCAAATAAACCGCCTAAAACATATTAGCTATTTGACCTTGGATGAGAGATTTGCATTCCCTTGGGGTGCTTCCTCTACTGAAAAGTGAAGGCGTGGTACTAGACAGTTTCTGAAGTTCTTTCCAGAAGTAATATTCTGAGATCCTCTCTCGAAGCCAATATCCTCCATTAGCTATGAATCATGGGACTTCCAAAATAACTTAGTCAAACCTAATCCAATGCTGGAATCCCCACTACAACATCTGTTTGACCATCTCCATTTATAGGAAATTTACTACTTCTGAGGCAGTCAAATGAAACATCCAACAGTTATTTTCACCAGAAGGTTCTTCTTTCTCCTAAGTTAAAATCAATATTTTTGAAACTGTTGACTATAGATCATGAAAACTGAATATCTTTACATAATTACATCTCTCTATAGCAGGTTTGGGCTTCCCTGGTGGCTCAGATGGTAAAGCGGCTGCCTGCAATGCGGTAGACCCTGGTTCGATTCCTGGGGTGGGAAGATCTCCTGGAGAAGGAAATGGCAACCTTCTCTTTCACATAGCAGGTTTAGTATATTGAATTGAACAACTTTTTAATCAACAACTTAAAATAAAATTGTATGTAAGTTTCTTGGTGGCTCAGTAGTAAAGAATCTGCCTGCAATGCAGGAGATAGGGTGATAGGAGATAGGAGATCTCTGGGTGGGGAAGTTCCCCTGGAGAAGGAAATGGAAATCCACTCCAGTATTCTTGCCTGGGAAATCCCATGGACGGAGGAGCCTGGCAGGCTACTGTCCATAGGGTCACAAGAGTTGGACATGACTGAGCAACTAAACCTCACCACCACCATAGTTGATTAACAATGTTGTGTTAGTTTTAGGTATACAGCAAAATGATCGATTTTTTTTCAGGGCTTTCCAGGTGGTGCAGTGGCAAAGAATTTGCCTGCCAATGCAGGAAATGCAGGTTCAATCCCTATGTTGGAAAGATGGCCAGCAGAAGGAAATGGCAACCCACTTCAGTATTCTTGCCTGGAAAATCCCATGGACAGAAGAGCCTGGTGGACTACATTCCACAGGGTAGCAAAGAGTCAGACCCGACTGAGCACTCACGATTTTTTTCATATTCTTTTCCCATTTAGGTTGTTACATAATACTGAGCAGAGTTCCCTATGCTATACAGTAGGTCCTTATTGGTCATCTATTTTAAATATAGCAGTGTGTACATATCCATCCCCAACTCTCTAGCTATCCTTCCCCCCACCCCTTTCCCCCTGATTACTATAAGGACACCATTTCTTAAGTTATATGCTTTCAAACTCCATCTTCTATATGTTCTACTTTCCACATTGGGCTTCAAACCAAGAAGCACAACAATAACAACCTAGACTTTATGAAACATACAATATAGATTAAATATTCTCATAAATATCTTCATTTTCATGTGGATTTTGTATAGCTACTTTAAGAATAAGTGACTCAGTAAGTAAAAGGTATATGGTATACACATATATTCATGAAGAATGATATTCAAATATTTAGAAAGTACTGTTAGATTGAGTCAAACATAGTATGACCTCATGGACTGCAGCCCGCCAGGCCCCTCCGTCCATGAGATTCTCCAGGCAAGAATACTGGAGTGGGTTGCCATTCCCTTCTCCAGGGGATTTTCCTGATGCAGGCATTGAACTCCCATCTCCTGCATTTCAGGCAGATTATTTATCATCTGAGCCACGAGGGAAGCCCCCAATATTACCATACATAGTAATAATGTCTCTGTAACTTCATCATACTAAAAACATGTGAGAGAGTGCTTACAAACCAGGTTTTAAACTAATGAGTTCTATTCAGTCAAATGCTATGAATAGCAATGTATTCAGTTTGTTTACTTTCATTTGCCATGGTTATAGGTATCCACATCACTCCTATAAATGTTGGGATACAAACCCTACTTAATTTTAATCATAAACAAATTATTTTTCCATGAATTTGGATTTATCTGACTGCTTCTTTACTTTCAAATCAAAATTAAATTATAATTCTGTATAAAGTCAAAAATAGCAGAACAACTTACAGAATATCTTAATTCTAGGAAAGTACAGACCAAGCACAACAACTTGCATAGATAAGCGCTGAATACATCTTTTTTTAGATTATTTATAAAGTAAGGAGTATTCACAAATGATACTGGAAACAGACCTCAGCACTTCTGTGTTTCAGAATAATCTTGATCTACAGCTAGATCAAGAAACTTAAAAGCATTTATGGATGCCTACTTTACTTTCACTTTTCACTTTCATGCATTGGAGAGGGAAATGGCAACCCACTCCAGTGTTCTTGCCTGGAGAATCCCAGGGACGGCGGAGCCTGGTGGGCTGCCGTCTATCGGGTTGCACAGAGTCGGACACGACTGAAGCGACTTGGTGGCAGCAGCATGCATTAAAAGGTATTATATGCAAAGCAACAAATTCACTTTGCCATGAATATTGTGTTTAAGTTTCTCATTTGTAAAACAGAAGGACCACCACCAAACTCTTCTGCCTGGTACTGAGCAGCCATCAGAGGAGGGAAAAGCATGTGAAAGAACAATGGAAATCCTAGAAAGGAACCCTACAGACAGTAAGATGTTTGCTGCTGCTGCTGCTGCTGCTGCCAAGTCGCTTCAGTCATGTCCGACTCTGTGCGACCCCATAGACGGCAGCCCACCAGGCTCCGCGGTCCCTGGGATTCTCCAGGCAAGAACGCTGGAGTGGGTTGCCATTTCCTTCAGTTGCAATTACTGTTGGTATCCATATAAGCACAATGCTTATTCGACTATGAACCTAAATGTCTGAACCCTGTATTTAAAAAAAAAATTCAAGCTAGAATTTCCTTGGGGACAAATTTTAAGACATTTTAGAGATTTTCATGCTTATTTTACTTCTAACCAAAAGCACTGCAAAAACAGCCACTGTCGTAATTCTTTCACACCTCTGTTTCCAATCTTGGCCAGATTCTCAAAAACGAAAAAGATGTGTTAAGATAGTCAGGGGAAAAGTTCAGTGGATGCTCCTGAACCTCTAAAACAAACTTTGGAACAAAAGTGATGACAGTTAACATTGTGGTACTCAGTTTGCGGTTCTTCAATCTACTGATAGTCAATTTGCCCTAATTTCTAGAGTTTTGGTGATTAAACATTTTAATTGTCTATCCTCTTTTCCTTATATTTATAATCCTTATTCCCGGAACTGAAATCCTATAACTGCCAAAGGCAATGGAACATATAGGTGCATTCAAACCCTGCCAAATTTGAAAACAAGTTCAAGCCTACATATTTAATATTCATTAACTTCAGTAATAGAAGCACTTGATAATAAATCATGTGTTTCCTCTCACACTTAAATAAGAATTCACAGGAGACTCAGGAGAGTGTGGAAAGGGAATAAGAGCCATCCTGTTAGGATAGAAAAATCTCAATATTCAATGATCTCCTTTAAGTTCATGCTAAGATCCTAGTGTGGTAAAGGAATTTATGTCAATCTTCTTCAGCGAAGGAGAGAAGGACTCTATCAGACAGGCAAAGAGTAAGATGGAGAATAACAGCAGGAAAAAAGAAAAACAGAATTCTTGATGGTGAAAAATCCCCAAAAACAAAATGGAAACTACTATCCAGGTAGATTATTTTAGGTGTTTTAATGATGTCATTCTTTCAAGGGCCATTAGAAGTCAGTGAGTTATTTAAAAGGAGAGGTTAAAAGGGTTTAGGGGAACTAAAGTCCCACAATTTCCAGGAAATAGAAAGCACACGTCTACCCTCATATGCCTTTAAGTGTATAATTAAAAGAAGAAAGCTTTAATGCCCTTCTAATCATGGCAGCCAGGACTTCTATGCTTTAATTTTTTTAGCTAAAAGAAGAAAAACAACAACAGTGAAACTAAAACCACTAAGTTCAATTTCATGGGCCAAATCCTAAAAATAGGTCAGACTTTGTTTTCTTACGGAAAGAAATACAAAGTAAGAAAGAAAAAACCAGAAGATCTGAACTGCTTCACAAAGTTGTCTGAATATAATGTCAAGTCCACAAGGAGGCTTGGTTTTTGGGGGCTTCTTGTGAACTGTGTTGAGGTCTAAACAGTCAACAGTGACCAAATTCATAGTGCTGGGAGGTAGCAGGGAAAAAAATGCTATTAAAAAGCATACATGCTTGGCTCTTTATGTTAATATTTGAACATACAATTTCAGTTATTACAGAAAATCTTCATAGCTGTGGTTTAGAGTTTTATAGGTTAGGGCTTCCCTGGTGGCTCAGATGGTAAAGAATCTGCTTATAATGCAGGAGACCTGGGTTTGATCCCTGGGTTGGGAAGATCCCCTGGAGAAGGGAATGGCTACCCTCTCCAGTATTCTTGCCTGGAGAATTCCATGGACAGAGGAGCTTGGTGGGCTGCAGACCATGGGGTCACAAAGAGTCAAACACGACTGAGTGACTAACACTACTGCTATTCTCCATAAGCTCACACATAAAATGGTAAGACTAATCATGCAAGACAATTTACTCTGCATTTTGAATACTAGTTTCAGTATGTTTTTCTGCATGTATCATAAGGACTATGGTTTAAAATAATCACACTCACCAGTGACCAAGCTCACAATGCTGGTAAGTGACAAAAAACATAGGTTATTAAAAACATATGTGCTTAGTTCCTATACTAGCATTTAAACATAACAAATTCAGTTATTACAGAGAAACTTCATAGCTGTATTAGTTCTCAATAAGTTCACATATTAAATGATGGAATTAAACATATAAGACAGTCCAACTATGCATTTTAAATACTGCTTTCAGTATCTTTTTCTGCATTATCATAAGGGCCATGGTTTAAAATAAAGAGTTTATCTTATATTTGTATGATATATAATTAAATATAAAAGAAAACAATTTAGGATAATGATTCAGAATTTTTCTTTAGTATCACATCATCATTCATAAATATCCTCCTTAGTTTATAGTGTATACTCCAAGATAGACATTTTCATTGGAGTAGTATTCCTAATGGATCAACTCAGCCAAAATTTTAATTAAAATGATACATCTATTGAGATCAAGAGAGGAAGCTCAGAATCTCATTGTTCTACATATATTTGCCCACTAGATTCATCTTTCAGCAAACACTTATAGAGTATCTGCAATTGTGCCATAGGTTATGTTGGAGACAAAGATAAATGAGTAATCAGCATGCATTACTGGAAAGAGGTTAAATAATTTATGTTATTAATTGCTAAGTTCATTGCCTATAACAGAATACACCCTCAGAAGCTTTTAGCTACTGCAGTGGTGGTAGTGAAAATGACGACCCACAGGAAAACATTCCAGAATTTCTGTGCTTTTGGTTTTCACAAATACACTGTGCCACTACTTTAATTTTTAATAACAACAAGCTTTCCTCCTGCCAGGAAAGAAGGGTAGGACAAATGAACAAAAACATATAATACAATGCATAATGCAATTAGAGAGGTCAAGCCAAAAAGGTGGTCCCACCAAAAAGGGTGTAAAAATGAGGAAAGACTGCTTTCTTGTAGAGGTTAGTATTCAATCTAGGTTTTGAAAGATGGGAAGCACTTAATCAAAGAGTTCAGCTAGATTACAGAATACATAAAAGGAGTTGTCAGGTAACAGAGCAGCTGATCTCAAATGCCAAGCTTAGAGTTTATTTTAGATTTTATTCACCAAAAAAATAGGAAGCTTGTAAAAGTATTTGAAGAAGGAAGTAAAATACACAAATTCATGTTCACACATATGCAAGCATATATGTCTGTGTGCATATATATTTCAAAGCACAGCCCTATCCTATTCCAAAGTACTTTCTTCCTTCCTAGTCAATAATTTACTTTTCCATTCTGGGGACATGATGAACTGGCTGCAGAGGGCAGGCTCGAAAAGCTGGGTGCATATGAGGTCAGGCACTGTGTCCTAGTCTTGGCAGGCAGGCACACAGGCCTCAGGTGGGGAGGCTGGGTGACAACCTGGACTCTGCAGGGCCTGAGGAGACTTTGCCTCAGGAGACCTGTGGATACCCTTGGGGAAGGCTGGAAGCTGACAGCCCATGTCTCATGAAAGAAGCCTTATTTGTTCTGTAGCACTTGCACAGGAAGGATTGTACTAGAAGACTGAAATGCTACCTGTCCTAGAGGCTGGGAGAGAGACAGCTCCTGTTTAGATCTGGAAAGATCTGGGAGCAGAAAGGTTGCTTGTCTGCATCTTAAAACTTGGATGATTATTTTTCTACTGCTTGAAGTGTTAGTTTCCTAGGACTGAAATAACAAACCGAGTGGGTTAAAACAACAGAAATATATTCCCTTCAAGCTCTGGAGGCTGGAAGTCCATCAAGGTGTTTTCAAGGCCATGCTCTCTTTGAAGACTCTAAGGGAGGAGTCCTTTCTAGTCTCTCCTAGTTTCTGGAGATTGTTGGCAATTCTTGGTATTCCTTGGCTTGTCTGCAGATGCATCACTCCAACCTCTCCGTCTGTCTTCACACAGCCTTCTTCCCTGTTTGTGCCTGTGTACAAATTTCCCTCTTCTTACAAGGATGCTAGTCATTAGATTAGTGCCCACACTAACACAGTGTGTACTCATCTTAATTCAATTACATCTGTAAAGACTGATTTCCAAATAAAGCCATATTCATAAGTTCCAAGAATTGGGACTTCAACATACCTTTTGGGGGGAACACAGTTCAACCCATAACAGTTGGCTTGTTGATCACCAAAGACAAACTGCTGTGTCTCCCATCATTCTCTTTGATCTAGAGATCTAATATGCTAACTAAGGTAGGAGAATGGTAAAGAGAGGCTGGATTCATAGAGATTTCTGACAACAAAACTGGCAGGATTTGGTATAAAGCCAAACATATCTTCCGTCAAATTTGGGAATTTTTTAGTTCATTATTTCCTCAAATCTTTTTCCTGCATTGTTTTCCATCTCCTTTTCAGACCCCCTTTTATTCACATTAGATCTACTGATATTATCCTACAAGTGACAGAGTCTTGGTTCATTTTTAGTTCAAATCTTTTTTTTCTCTTTATTTAGATTCAAATTGAATTATTACTATTAGCTGCCTTCAGGTTTATTGGCCTTTTCTTCTGTCATTTTCAATTTTCTCTTAAGCCCATCCAGCAATTTATTTTCCCTTTCAGATTGTGTTTTTTCAGTTCTCTAATTTTCATTTGGTTCTTTTTTGTTTGTACAAATAGGGTTTGTATTTATCTGTTGAAATTTCCTCTACTGACTTATTGTGATCATATTTTTCTTTACATTTGTGTATGGTTACAACAGTTGCTTTAAAATCTTGTCTGCAGATTACAATTTCTTGGAGTAAGTCTCTCAGATCAGGAACCCCTTATTGCCAAATTCAGACTTAAATTGAAGAAAGTAGGGAAAATCATTAGACCATTCAGGTATGACCTAAATCAAATCCCTTATGATTATACACTGGAAGTGAGAAATAGATTTAAGGGACTAGGTCTGATAGAGTGCCTGATGAACTATGGACGGAGGTTCGTGACATTGTACAGGAGATGGGGATCAAGACCATCCCCATGGAAGAGAAATGCAAAAAAGCAAAATGGCTGTCTGAAGAGGTCTTACCAATAGCTATGAAAAGAAGAGAAGCAAAAAGCAAAGGAGAAAGGAAAGATATAAGCATCAGAATGCAGAGTTCCAAAGAATAGCGAGATAAGAAAGCCTTCCTCAGCCATCAATGCAAAGAAATAGAGGAAAACAACAGAATGGGAAAGACTAGAGATCTCTTCAAGAAAATTAGAGGTACCAAGGGAACATTTCATGCAAAGATGGGCTCGATAAAGGACAGAAATGGTATGGACCTAACAGAAGCAGAAGATATTAAGAAGAGGTGGCAAGAATACACAGAATAATTGTACAAAAAAGATCTTCACGACCCAGATAATCACGATGGTGTAATCACTGACCTAGAGCCAGACATCCTGGAATGTGAAGTCAAGTGGGCCTTAGAAAGCATCACTATGAACAAAGCTAGTGGAGGTGGAATTCCAGTTGAGCTATTCCAAATCCTGAAAGATGATGCTGTGAAAGTGCTGCACTCAATATGCCAGCAAATTTGGAAAACTCAGCAGTGGCCACAGGACTGAAAAGGTCAGTTTTCATTCCAATGCCAAAGAAAGGCAATGCCAAAGAATGCTCAAACTGCCACACAATTGCACTCATCTCATACGCTAATGAAGTAATGCTCAAAATTCTCCAAGCCAGGCTTCAGCAATACGTGAACCGTGAACTTCCAGATGTTTAAGCTGGTTTTAGAAAAGGCAGAGGAACCAGAGATCAAATTGCCAATATCCGATGGATCATATAAAAAGCAAGAGAGTTCCAGAAAAACATCTATTTCTGCTTTATTGACTATGCCAAAGCCTTTGACTGTGTGGATCACAATCAACTGTGGAAAATTCTGAAAGAGATGGGAATACCAGACCACCTGACCTGCCTCTTGAGGAACCTGTATGCAGGTCAGGAAACAACAGTTAGAACTGGACATGGAACAACAGAATGGTTCCAAATAGGAAAAGGAGTACGTCAAGGCTGTATATTGTCACCCTGCTTTTTTAACTTATATGTAGAGTACATCATGAGAAATGCTGGACTGGAAGAAACACAAGCTGGAATCAAGATTGCCAGGAGAAATATCAGTAACCTCAGATATGCAGATGACACCACCCTTATGGCAAAAAGTGAAGAGGAACTCAAAAGCCTCTTGATGAAAGTGAAAGAGGAAAGTGAAAAAGTTGGCTTAAAGCTCAACATTGAGAAAACGAGGATCATGGCATCCAGTCCCATCACTTCATGGGAAATAGATGGGGAAACAGTGGAAACAGTGTCAGACTTTATTTTGGGGGGCTCCAAAATCACTGCAGATGGTGATTGCAGCCATGAAATTAAAAGACGCTTACCCTTTGGAAGGAAAGTTATGACCAACCTAGATGGCATATTCAAAAGCAGAGACATTACTTTGCCAACAAAGGTCTGTCTAGTCAAGGCTATGGTTTTTCCAGTAGTCATGTATGGATGTGAGAGTTGGACTGTGAAGAAAGCTGAGCACTGAAGAATTGATACTTTTGAAGTGTGGTGTTGGAGAAGACTCTTGAGAGTCCCTTGGACTGCAAGGAGATCCAACCAGTCCATTCTGAAGGAGATCAGTCCTGGGTGTACTTTGGAAGGAATGATGCTAAAGCTGAAACTCCAGTACTTTGGCCAGTCATGCGAAGACTTGACTCATTGGAAAAGACTCTGATGCTGGGGGTGATTGGGGGCAGGAGGAGAAGGCGATGACAGAGGATGAGATGGCTGGATGGCATCACTGACTCGATGGACGTGAGTCTGAGTGAACTTCAGGAGTTGGTGATAGACAGGGAGGCCTGGCGTGCTGCAGTTCATGGGGTCTCAAAGAGTCGGACACGACTGAGCGACTGAACTGAACTGAATTGAAGTACTAATTCACTTCAGTCATGTCCAACTCTTTGTGACCCTATGTAGACCACCAGGCTCCTCTGTCCATGGGATTTTCCAGGCAAGAATACTGGAGTGGATTGCCATATACTACTCCAGGGGATCCTCCCAACCCAGAGATCTAACCAGCATCTCTTATTGTCTCCTGCATTGGCAGGCAGCTTCTTCACCACTAGGAAGCCCAGTCTCTATGGTATCCCTGAAAATATTGCTGAGTGGGAATATGGGAAACTCACCTAATGCTATTCTCTTCTTTGAAGTATCAATACATCTTTATTTCTGCCCACCTTTTTTTGTCTTCAAATAGCTTCAGATAGTTGTGTTATATATACACACACACACATACATATAAACACACACACACAATATGTGTGTATGCAACTACATGTGTGGTTATAAAACTAGCATATGTTGCAGATTTATGTATATATTGTTTATGTGTATAACATTCTCATTGGAATGGCTGATCTGATCTGAGTTACTCTGCCATTACTAGAAGGAGAATCCATACCTAACACAGCATTAGATGCATTCCCTGTTTAAAAATTAGAAAAAAAAAGTAAATAATAAAGTCCTTAAATGAAAAATAAAACATAAAAAAAACAAATAACTCAATGCAAAAATGAGCAAAAGAATGAATAAACCACCATTTAATAGAGGGGAAAACACAAATTGTCAATAAATGTATAAAAAATTATCAACTCTAGCAATAGTTGAGTAACTTCACATTAAGATAATAAAATTATACCTATTTTTTAAAAATTAAGACAACAAAACCAAGAGATGGATCAATGGGAATTGATATGCTTGTAGAAACAAAAAATTGTACTTTGGAAAAGAATTTCATATTATCTTGAGAAGCTGATCACTTACTATGATTCAGAAATTCCATTCCAAAATATAAACAACCTAAAAAAATCTCCTTATTTGTGCATCAGGAGAAGTGTATTAGAATGTTTAGAGAAGTATGTTTCATAATAACAGTAAAAACTGGAAAGTCAAGTCTCCATTGTTAAAATGACAAATTTTGATACAATCACAAAGTTAATATTACACAGCAATGAAAAGAAATGACCTACCACTACAGACACTAATGTGTAGTATCTTAGAAATAATAACGAGTAGAAAAAGACTAGAAAGATAAGTATGAAACCATTTTTATAAAGCTTAAAAAGCTTAAAAAATTATAAGTTATATCTTATTTCAGTTCGTGTGGATATGTGATAATTTTTAAGAGAATGAATAATGAAAAATTCAGCATAGAGGTTACCTCTTGGAAAGAAACAGGAAATGGATAAGGAAAGAATACAAAGATATTTGGCATTTTTCTAATTCTTATAGAGATGATGGGTTCATAGGCATAATTTTTAAAATGTGCTATGTAAGTATTTACATTTACAGAAAATTTTGTATGTATAAAATAAAATGTAGAAGAGGCAGAAAATGGAGAGGGCTTAGAAAAAATTGAATAATATAATAGCAGGGAGAATCTTGCTCCTGTTTGCAGCTAAGTAAATACTTCTTGGCTAAATATATATATTTGTAAATCTCAATTTGAATGGCATTTAAATAATTAAGTCATCAAACATCTTTAAAATTAGCCTACTTTTTGGAGTTATAAGATTTTCAAAGGTCATATTTCTGTTAAAAATTATATTCTGGGTATATATAAACTAGCAATTTGTAAACAACATATTTTGATAAAATAATTTTGACTTCAATTTTATGTACTCTTGTACATAGTACTGGCACTTGTAACTTAGTAATAAAGCTTATTAGTTAAATAAGCCCTCCCCTTTGGTTTACAAGTAGTTTGATAGTATATACCTAAAAACTATTGACATAGAAAATATTAAAATCTATTATTTCCATGTGAAAAGAAAACATACCAAAGATTTCATCTATTGTGATTTTAGGCATTTAGTACTGCTGTTTGGGAATTATGGAACAATATTATGACCTAGTCTAATTCATGTATAAAATATAGGCGCATTTATATGTATATATACTCATTTAATATTAGTAATGCATAGAAAAAATGTAGAAAAAGAATAGACACCAGAGTATTAACATTTATTACCTCTAGGGCTCCTGGAAGAGGAAATGGCAACCTATTCCAGTATCCTTGCCTAGAAAATCCCATGGCCAGAGGAGCCTGGAGGGCTACAGTCTGAAGTATTGTAAATAGTCAGACACGATTGAAGCAACTTAACACACATACACTCATCTCTAGGACTGGGATTAGACCTAACTTAATTTTTTAAGCAATATAGTTCTATAAAAAGTTTAATGTTTCAGTAGTTTGTGCTTTTTTATAATAATAAAAATAATGAAAAAAATTTATCTATTATTTCTAGATAAAGTTTCTGAGTCAAATCCTCTCCAGCAATATCTCATCTAAACTGATATGGGTTTTTTCCTTTTCAAAATGTGGGTCATTTTGAAAGAAACGCTTTCAGAATAAAACCGCATATGATTAATGCTAACTTGAAAAGATACTCTGAAATTCTGTGGTCTTCTTAACATCACATGTTGAATAAAGCTATTTGAGATCATATGATCATATTGCAGACTTCCCAAAAAGGCCACAGAGCCTATTTCTAGTAATGTTATAGAGTTCATCTTGAAAGCAGCTGGGAATATTTAGGGAAATAGTCACAATTTGGAATGTAATTAAATTCTTAGTCATTAGGGTAAAGAACATACCAGACAACAATCAATATGCCAGGCTTTCTTAGGCCAAACAGAAATAAACCTAGAAATAAATTCCAGAGAGGAAAAAAATTCCTTATTTGTTTCTCCTACTTACCAAGAATGTTTTAAGTTCCAATGGGTCAGTTTCTCCAATCTGATGATCTTGGAACACTGAAAAATAAAATTATAAGTGATTAAGAGCAGGGACAATGCCCATTTGGAGTAAAGTTAATATCTTTCCTATTCGAGTGTAGTCTATGGGCCAGATGGGAGTTTGGTAGAAATGCAAACCTTGGCCCACCCAGACTTACTGAGTCAGAATCTTCATCTCCACAAGACCCCCATGTGATTTATGTGCACATTAAATTGAGGGACTCACTAGTGTAGATTAAGTTTATTTCAAATAAAGTTACATAAAAAAACCATTTACTTTTCTTCAGGTTATTAAATTCTATAGTAATGTATATAAATAATATAAGAAAGATGTAGCTGTTGCTCTTTTAATCTCTTTTCTACTAAAAAAAAAACTATATTATATATCTTTTTCTGGATATTTGTTTCTGTAAACTAGAAAAAAAACAGGAAAGGAGGAATGTCCCTTAGGATAAAGGACACAGACAAGATCTTCAAGGGCAAATACCAAGCTCTAATTATTGTTCTGTTAAAAATCCTTTTCTGCTGTTGTTGCTGTTTTTAATTAAAGGATAAAAGAAAACAGTTATCCCAGTAGATATTAACATTTTAATGTATGAAGTTTGAGTTAAGAAGAACTGGAAGAACTCAGTTAGGATGCTGCCATTAGTGTTTACAGATAACACAAAAACTAAAAAGTTTTAAAAATATTTAGAAACAAGGCTTTTGCTAATTCCCCTGTGTAATCCATAGGCAGGTACCATCAGCTTCTGCCCCACCATACATTTCCAGGTGTTCTGCATTTCCTCTGAAGCCCTTCTCATCCAGAGCACCATCTCTCTCCTGGGCCAGAGCATTAACCCCCTAACTTGTCCTCCTAACTGGTCTCCCTACATGCCTCCCTGCCTCTCTCCAGTCCTTCCCAGATGGCAACCAGAAGGACCTTTGTAAACATAAACCAGACTGCCAACTTTATGACTTAAAGTCTTCCACTGGTTCCTACACAATGCCCAATAGGCCCTCTGGGGAAGGACCCCTACCCTCCTGTTCTTCCCAGGTGCACCCACACCAGCCTCAAGTCCTTATTTCTGGCTCTTTTCTGCCTCTGGGTCTTTGCATCTGTTCTTCTCACTTCACCCTAACACATATACTCTGGCTTTTTTCACACTCAGCTCATTCTCATCCTTCAACTCAAAGGTTACCTTTGCAGACAGGCTTTTCTGGCCTGGCCACATTATTTGAAATAGCAGTGACCCCTCACACCCCCATGACTTTATCTCATCACTCTGTCTTTCCTAGTATCCCATGTGTGAAAGTGTTAGTCACTCAGTCATGTCCAACTCATTGCGACCCCAATGACTATAGCCCACCAGGCTCCTCTGTCCATGGAATTCTCTAGGCAAGAATAGTGGTGTAGGTAGCCATTTCCTTCTCCAGGGGATCTTTCCAACCCAGGAATTGAACCTGGATCTCTTGCATTACAGGCAGATTCTTTACCAACTGAGCTACCAGGAAACTCCCATAGTACAAAACATAATAGTCTTTTTGATTGGGTCCCCTGTTAATTGCCTGTCTCCCCAACTGGACTTTGTGGTCTGTGAAAATAGGACTGGTCTATCTTTTTCACTGCTCTGTCCCTAGCACACAGAAGTGCCCAATAAACATGTGATGATGAAGCAATGAATGAAATGACATGAATTAACATTATCAAGACAAGCTTCTTAGATGGTTATTATCATTGTTAATTATTTCTTAGTAACTTCTTTCAAATAGAAAAAAACTTAAACATCCCAGAGGTATCATTGTACTATAAGTCACATTAATATCACCTTCAAATCTTTCATCAATATAATAATCTCTAAATACCATGGCCACTAAACTTAGGAGAATATGTCAACCAAGTCATCTAGCTCCAAATCACCTTTGATAGTGCCCACAGATATTTTAAGAATCACATCTAATGTCACACCTATGATAGACACACAGATAGTTGTCTACACAATCTGTTTTCCTTTCTTCCTTCCTAATGGAACCTGCATTGCCGTGGGAACAGAAATGTGTCCCGATAGCATTTCTCAGCTTTCCTTGCAGTAAAGTGAGGGCCATGAAACACAGTTCTAGCTAGAGAGACAGAAACCTAAATCTTTAAAGAAAGTTTTGCATTCTTCACCAAGACTCCACTAGTTGCTATGAGTTTCTTCCACTAATTTCCAACCTGAGACTTGAACATGGTGGCTTCAGCCACAGCAACCACCACTCAACCACAAGGAAAATATGAAGAGAATCACAAAGACCTTGGATCTGATACCCTTGAGACACTGAACCAAAACCAGCAACTACTAGTCTTCCAAAGAAAGAAGGAAAGAAGGAAGGAAAAAAAGGAAGAAAAATTGACACACACAAAAAATGAAAAATCTCAATAATACTGTACCTGTGAAAGAAATTAAATCTCTAATTTCTCTCTCAGGAAGAAAATTTTAGATCCGGGTTACATCAGTGATGCCTTGAAACCTTCAAGGAAGAAATAATACCAATATAACACAAGGCTTGGAGAAGGAAATGGCAACCCACTCCAGTGTTCTTGCCTGGAGAATCCCGGGGACGGGGGAGCCTGGTGGGCTGCCATCTATGGGATCGAACAGAGTCGGACACGACTGAAGCAACTTAACAGCAGCAGCAGCAACACAAGGCTTCCAGAAAAAAGAGGATAAGGAAATACTTCCAACCTCATTTTGTGAGGGCAGCATGTGATATCAACATTGAACAAGAATTCTGTATGAAGGAAATACAACTATTAACAAGCAAATCTCTCCCCTGAACACATATATAAAATTCATGACACAAAATATAAGCACAAAATTAAATTCAGTTGTAAATTAAAAGGATAAATACCAAAACTAAGATTTGTCTCCACTAAATGTGCCCAGGTGATTTAATATTTAAAATCTTTTAATAAAATTCAACAAACTGAAAGAAAAAGAGAAAACTCATATGTTGTTGTTATTTACTCACTAAGTCATGTCCAACTCTTTGCCACCCCATGGATGGCAGCCTGCCAGACTCCTGTGTCCATGGGACTTCTCAGGCAATAATACTCTTATGAGTTGCCATTTCCTTCTCCAGGGGATCTTCCTGACCCAGGGATCAAACTCGTGTCTCCTGCATTGCAGGTTGATTCTTTTACCAACTGAGCCACCATGGAAACCTGAAAACTCATATGGTCATCTCAAAAGAGCTAGGGAAAAATAATCATTTGATAAAACTCATGTTCATTCATGGTAGAAAAACTTTTTAGCAAATTAGGAATACTGAGGAATTTCCATAATCTGATAACCACAAAAACACAACAAAACAGAAAAAGAAAAAGGCAAACATCATAATTTATAACAGAAGAAGGTGTGTTTTGTCAACTGGCAAAGAGTAAGTACCCAATAAAGATCTATTGAATGAATAAAGTTTAATTTATCTTATTTAAAAACAAAAACACTAAAATATGCCTGTTATAAAATAAAGCTTTCTTAGTAATACAGTAACTGCTGCTAGATAATATTTCCAAATAAATAGAACAACATACATACACTATCATGTATAAGATAGGTAGCTAGTGGGAATCTGCTGTAATAGCACATTGCTCTATGGTGACCTAAATGAGTGGGATGGAGGGGGATGGGAGAGAGGCCTAAGAGGGAGGGGGTATATGTATACACAGAGCTGATTCACTTTATTGTACATCAGGAAACAACACAATATCATAAGGCAACTATGTGTGTGTGTGTGTTATTCACTCAGTCATGTCCAGCTCTTTGCAACCCCATGGACTGTAACCCACCAGGCTCCTCTGTCCATGAAATTCTCCAGGCAAGAATACTGGAGTGGGTTGCCATTCTCTTCTCCAGCAGATCTTCCTGACCCAAGGATTGAATCTGGGTCTCCTGAATTGCAGACCTGGGCTTGAACCCTGGGTCAGGAAGATTCCCTGGAGAAGGGAATAGCTTCCTAGTACAATATACCCCTCAATTAAATACATAACAAAATAACCTGGTAATTAATGGTACCAACTGTTGAGAATTTACTGTGATCCAGTCACTTCACATTTGTTACCTTATTTAATTATTAGAAAATCCTCACAAGGCAGATACTATTAATATATGCAATTTACAGATTAGGGAAATAAGGCTTAGAGTCATACAGCTTGCCTAACTCACAAAGATACTAAGTGGCCAGAAGGGTTTGACCTCAAATAATCTGTCTCTCACAATACTTTTTTAATCTCATGTGTTATCCTATCTTCGATTTCTAAACCATTTTTCACTTAGAGTACGTAGTTTTTAAAAACCAATAAGAACAAAGAAAAGCAATAAGCAGAGTCCAGCTTCCTAAACGGAGATATGAGACATAATGAAAGTGCTTGTAATGACACATAGTGGAGCCAAGATGGTGGTTTTAATAAAATTGAGAAAGAGTGGATTGCTTTCCCACAGAAATTGTGGAAACACAGAGGCCATCCAGCCTAAGAAATATAAAATTGTTCATGTTTTTGATCTCTGGACCAAAGGAAAAACTACAAATTCCAATGTTTGGAACATTAAATGGAAGAGTTTTAAAGGAAACCATTATTATAATCATGGTACCCACCAGCACTATGAGAATCCAAGCCCTGTCAACATTTCTTTATAAGTTCACCATTAGGACTTTCTAACTTATCCAGCATTATTCAGCTAGAGCTTAAAAATCTTAAATGTAAGATCTTAACTTGTGAGTGATATTATTCCAAGAATTACGCAGAGGAGAATGGATATCATGTGATACAGACACAATAGAAAAATGTTTGGCTTCTGCAGCATTTTAACAGGTTATTAGCCATCTTTTACTTTATTTTTCTTGCTTTGGAAGAAGGTTTAGGGGAGGAGGGTTGACCTGGGATGGAAGATTATATTGTCAACTCAATCATGAGCAAAATTTTAAAGTTTAGTATGTTATGTACAGTTTGATAAACTCTGTAAAAACCTAGATACTGTCTCCACTTTCTGAGTCTACACAAAGGCTTGAAATCTCATAAAGAAAGATTATTTTTAATAACTCTGGCACTTTCCTTTTTGTCTGAATCATAAAAAAAGAAAGAAAGAACAGTCATTTCTAATCCTGTCCAGTACATTCCAGCTAAATAACAGCAAGAAACAGAATAAAAGGAACTACTATTTGGTCATTTCAGAACTTCAACAAACATTGAGTTAAAATCTTTCCTCAATAAAGGTTAAGGCTAGAGAGCCCTGATCCTTCTGAAAATGCTTCTGTTATCTCGAACTTCCATGTTCCTTGACATTACTATTTTTTTCATCTCCCTTCCTTGAGATGACTTGCCTTTAAAACTAAATCAAAGATCAAAATAGAAATGTAGTAAATTATATCTTACAAAGGAAAATGATATAAACTTATTTAACAACTCAACTTGGAATTACAGTTCATGCCACCATTTATCACGCTTGAAAACCATGATGAATGGTTTTGTAAGATTACAGTACATGGCTAAGTCAGAAGAGAATGAATGAAACAACGCAACCCATCCAATTCATTACAGTCAGTCCACACAGCCACACAATATGGAAGAAACCAAGAAAAAATAGGCCCCTCACAGACACTGAAAAATAACATAATGAATTGTCCAAGGCCACTCTACTTTTTTGGAAGCAGATAAACGTAACCTTATGTGACTTCTTTTCTTAATTGACCCAATGAGATTTTTACCTCACTGGATCTTGAAAAAATACAGTGCACATGAAGTTCTAACTTTAAACTCCCTCTGACTCCTAGGATTACTAAAAGTCAATTGGTTGATTATTAAAGGGCAAAGTAATTTAAATTTATTTCCTGGTAGGGCCTGACAATCCTTACCAAAAGAGTTGTCAGACTATTTTTACCTAAACTAGAATTTTTGCTTCTGTGTTTAATTTATGTAACAAACTTATACATCAAATATTCACTTAATGGGTAAAACCTCATAAAAATAGACCCATTTTAAGTAAACTGTCCAATAAGTAAGGAAAGTCTTGTAACTATGGGAAGTGTATCTCTTTCTACAATTATGCTCTAAATCTTGAGATTCACACAACTTTCTCATGTCGATTTTTTTGGCTACAAGTACATCCTAACATTAAATAAAAATGGTTTCAAAGCAAACTAGTTCATGTGTCAGCATAGTCTAAATATGGAAGGCATCATCTTATAAGTAGAAATGGTGCTAAAATTCTGAAGTTAGAAGGTTTACTGTAAGTAAGAAGCCAAAAGTTCAGGTACTCAAAGTTATTCCAAAGCTTTTGGGTTGGAAATGTCACAAAAGTGGGCTTTTCCATGAAATGGCCTGTATTTCCTGTTTTTAGTTAAGCTGGAAGTGTAGTAGGAACAATACTCATTATGGCATGTCATTGCATCTACTTTGGGTTTGAAAACACCAAGCAGAGACTATGAGCATGACGAATCAAAAAAAAAAAAAAAAAAATGAGTAGAGAGGTGTTCTGGGCTAAGAAAAGGAGAGTTAATGGGAACAGAATTTCCTAACTTGACCACCAGTTAACCATAGCTTGGACGTCCAACGTGCTATGAGTCACTAGCAACTAGCTCCAAAATAACACAAGAATATCTTGGGCTAGATCATTACTGGAGTATATTGTTAATAATATTTCCAGAAAAAAAAAAGTAAGCAGAAACAGTTTGAATAACTGTTCAAAGGGTAAAACGGTGCACATTAAATTCCATTTTCAGAATAATCTGGAAACGAGATGATGCAAACGACTTGCTAGACAGATAGACAAACAACTTGGTAGACATTCACATTCATTTAGAAATTTTAGGCAAAAATCACAGCTCTCATCAACAGGGTTGATAATAACTCTTCACAGGAAGAGTGTGGAATTGTTAGACAGAACACAGACTGCATTTTCAAAAGCAAAGTCTCAACATGTTCATGGATTGTGAAGACAGAGGTATATTTTGCATTTTCCAGAAGGCCACTTAATGACATTGTCTGTAACTTAATTTCCTTCACTCTTCAAAACTAAAACTCCTTAGTTGGTAAATTCAAACTACTAACATTCAATCACTTAGTTAATATGTATATTGGATCTGAACAATAGTGCTTATGCATACTCAGTTAAGAAAGAAAATTTGAGAGCTGTTCTCCTTTTCTACTTGATTGCTCCATAATCAAGGGCACATTGTGAAGTTGGACAATTCATTTAGTGATGCAATACCTAAGGGTCCCCTTAGAAATATTACTTGTCGCCTAACAGATCAATCCTCAAAGATGAAAAAAACAAAAAAATTTAATAATAATGAAACACAGAAAAAGAAAACAAGTGTTTAGAATTTGCATCCAGGAAGAGAAAGCCTCAGTAGCATAACATATCGACGCTAACTACAAATGAAGTTTGTGAGTCCTTGCAAAGAAGAGTGAAAAGTAAGAAAAAATGAAATGAGATAGCAGAACTGAGACACAGGTCTGGGTGTCACTAACTTCCTCATCCAGTCCTGTGTGGGGGTCTGTCCATCCTAGAAAAAGGAGCAGGCCAAGCAGGGTGGGTCAGGATGGCATTCCAGGTATCTAGAACTTGGTGGTGCAGTGCCCCAGTCAAGATCAAACAGAAGAGCAGAGGCACATTGCTCAGAAGTGGCCCTGGAGAAGGTTCTCCTCCAAGACTAGGGTACGAAGCCAAGCAGGGAAAGAGCCCATAGATTCTGGAATAAGGAGCTAGGACAGAATCGCAGGCTCAAAGATGATGAGAGGGCCTAGCCCTTTGCAGAGAGCAAGATGGCAGGCCTAGAATGTGCTCCTGGTGGGTACCATGAATGAGGACATGTCCCAGAGCCTGGGGCAGAGATCCAGCCCTGGAGTACGCTATTTCATCCTGTTTCTGTGGTTTTGGGCAATCTCCCTTTCTCCACAGTTGCTGCCTCTCCCCTTTGTTTACACCCTGACTTTCATACGTGTGTGACTTGGTGTCCTGAGGAGTTTGTACTCCAGATACGAGTGACACTTAACACAAAAACAGATCAATCAAGTGCACATACAGTGTGTTTATCCATTGTTTCCATGGCTGGATTAATTATTGACCAATTTTACTCAACTGAGTAATTGAGTTAATGGTAAAAAAAGACAGAGAGATAAAGAAATAATGGGTTTCTTGTTTGGTGGCAGTCAGGCTTCCTTCCTGGAACTGTGCTGTCAGCAGGCTCTGAAACTGGCCTGTGCTCCATTGTGAAGCCACATTCAATTGATGGTAAAACCTAGAATAGTATTGCTGGACTTGAACTCGAAGACTATGTATATTCATTTTTAAACCCTGATTCCATGACAAAAAACCATGTTCGTTTTCCTGAGAAGGACTTGCCTAGCTGAGGGAATTCTGACAACAAAGGAAAACTCAAACTACACAGAAAAGCCAAAAAATCACAAATGATGTGACTCTCCTAATTTCTCAACTACCTGAAGATGAAACCCTGATAGTGAGTTATTTACCAGGGCAAAAACCATGTCTCATTCATTTTTTATTTCCCAACATCTAAGCATAATGTCTGGTATATGGTGAGCATTCTGTAAATACTCAGTGAGCTGAACTATACTGTGCTGTTTCATATCTCTATCGCTGGTCTCCTTTCATCTGGGCAACAACTGTACTTGACCTTGGCTCAGCCTTCATTTCTTCAGAAATACACTACTTGACCTCCCCAACTTGACCCACTCCCCCTAATGCTTACAGGTATACTATTATGTACTCTCCTTCTAAGTACCCATCCCAGCTTTATTTTTATATTTATTTGTAAGGCTCTTTGATATAAACAATGCAAACCAAACCTTCAACAACCAAGTCTGAGGAGGCGAGGACTGTGTCTTTTTGTTTTCCGCTCATGCAGTAAATATTGTTTTTATTGGCCCTCAGTAAATATTTGTTAAAGTAGTGAACCAAGAACCCATAATTTTCATGGTTTCCTCTCATTCTAATAATACGCCCAAGACCTCAAATAATATGAAATAAACTATTCAGCACCCACTCACATAATAGAGCTGGGAAAGTAAGTTTGTACCACAGTCCATTCAGTTAGGAAGAATTCTGATAAGACAAAGAAAAAACTCAAATACCTTTCAGTATAGCCAGAAGTACACCACCAAGAAGTGTACCATAGAAATTTTCATGGAGAATTTTTATTCTTTTTAATCATCCAACTAATATGCAAGAGAGCTATGTAAATGAGTAGTTGGGTGAGAATACGCACAGCTTGCTTTCAACGAAGGTCAGCTTTTCTAGTTTGGCTCTGACCTTTTACCTGATCCTGTGACAAAGAACACAATTTTATGGATGATTTATCTCAGCCTTGGCCAAAAGTAAAAGTTCAGTTCTCCTCTTCAACCATAGAATATGTGCACCAAATACCCCTGGCTCTTTTAGAAGGTAGAAAAGAATCTCAGTTCTGTCACTGCGTGACTTTAGTAAAACTACAAACTTTCTCTGTTGTACCCATTTTTTAAATCTGTAAAATAAATAATTGATGTATTGATAATAATACAGTAGCCTTGTGGAGATTAAATAAGGCTATATATTAATATCTAAAGTACTTGGCACAGTATCGTAAGCTCTCGGCCAATGTTGTTATTATCATATGATTTGTGGCATTATTACCACTCTTTCCATGTATTATTTTATTGGAAATAAAGTAACTGGTTATATTGAAGAGTACTGATTAAAAGGCTCAAGTAAAAAACACCCAGTACCTTCATTGAATCATTCTACAAATGTTTATTGAGCTTCTGTACGGCATCAGGGTTAACCAGCTCCCAGAATCAAATGGGTGACTTATTGAGAGGTTGGAAGGGAGGGGGTAGAACTGTGGAAGAATAAGTGAACCATAAGTTAATGGGACCAAACTGAGGTCCAGACCCTGAAGACAAGAATTTCCCTGGTGGTCCATTGGTTGGGACTCCATACTTTCTCTGCAGGGAGCACAGGTTCAATCCCTGATTGGGAAACTATTAATAAGATTCCACATGGTACGTGACATGGCACAAAAAAACCAAACAAACTCTAAAGATAGTGAATATAAACAAAATGAGTCATGTACAGAAGTGAACCTCAGAGTCTTCGGGCATCATTAAATCTTAGAAAACTGTATTAACCTTTCATGAGAGGAGACGCCAAGGTTGGAGAACTTTCCTATCCATGACCAGCCCCTACTTAATCTACAATATTATAGAAAAAAAAATCCACATCTTAAATGATCTTAAATCTCATCAGAAATGGTTTGTTGTGTTAATGTCAATCATTCATGATAATATCAAGAATTATCATCCAAAAATTAAATGGAATTCATTTCAAGTGTATTCAGAAATGGAAGTCTAGTACACAGTTAAGAATGAAAATCCAGCCCAGTGAGGAACAATGAGGATAATTTCTAAATGTGTTAAGTAATGAAAGGAAAAAGTAAAAGCAGTTCTTCAGACCAAAGACCTACATCCCAGGTTTGCTTAAGGCTGGTCTTAAAGAGACTGAAGTCTGCAGCAGAGGAGTAGAAGTGAATTATCTACAAGTCTTCAAATTCTCTGTAGTGTCATGATTGGCTGATTAGTCCCCACCAACTACATATCTGGTTTCCACAAACAATGTGCATTCTGAGATGCCAGAATCATCCTGCTAAAAATACACAATTCAGGAAACTATACTCATGGACCCAAAATGTCTTGAGCTTTTTTTTTTTTTCACTAGACCAGAGATTAGAAGAGGGAAGAGATGGCTTGTCAGCTGCCAGAACTGTGCTGTGAAGGCTATTTGCAAACTAACATTCAGACTGTCATACATACTTTTACAGATGCTGGAAGAAGATGTGACATGCCTGCATCAGAGACAACTGACTTTATTCCTCTTAGCACTAATGGTAGTCAGAAGATCAGTATAGAAGGTCAGGTGACACCTGGACATATATAATAAGCTTTATAGGAGAGGGACCCTGAGCTTAGGGAACCTGAATCTTTTATACTGGGCAGTAAGCATGCCTGCTCTTTGCTCTGAAGGGAGATATTATCTCCATTTTTTAAGGCTGTTCACTGTACAAACAGCCTGGAAATAATATAATGGAACAAAGTTAGTTATTTCTTCTGCTCACAAGACAGAGAAATGTGAGACTCACTCCAAAAATTGTCTCCCATGACATTGACACTCACAGAACATGCTTTGGTGCTTGGCATCCTGTGGGTTGACAGCTGAAATAACTGTGGATCTGCAAAAGCCCTTTCTGATTCAGGATGTCATCTAATCTGAACAAACCATTATTGCACATTCCCATGAACATTTTCCTGAGCTTGTCAATTGTCAAACCACCTACAGGTATTCATCTTCTCTTTTTTAAGGTCAGCATAAATTTCTAAAACTATTGTCTTTTCCCATTTCCCAAAGACATTGAAGGATTCATATTTAGAAGGCTTCTGGAGAGTAGCAATGAGTGAGCCAAGACACCACAACTAGAGAATCTGTGCACCACAACAAAAATCCTATGTGTCGCAACTAAAACCCCAATGCAGCCAAATAAATGAATAATATTTTAAGTCTAAATAAAAAGTAGTTAATATCCTGCCATTCTAGTATATAAGTATTTCATTTACCATGAACAGAGCATTATATAATGACAAATATTTAATGTTTAAAGTTAGTATTTTCACACAATTTTTACTTTCTAGTTAAGCCACTTCAAGATACATAGTATTCATTTATGTATCTCTCTATATATTCCTCTTATACCTATGAGGGAAACGAAGGCATTGTCATCAGCTTGATATCCCCAGGGAGTAACATGGTGTCTAGTAGGTCCACAGAGCAGGTGATCAACAGATGGTTAATGAGTTAATCAGTTAAACATTGGGAGGATTTGCACTGATCCAAGGGCATGCCTATCATGCTGATAGCAAGCTAAATGGACTTTCTGTCAGGTATACCTCTATAATAAGAGAAGAGAAAAGAATCTGGATTGTTAAAGGGCTCTAATTTATAGATTCTATACTAGGACGGATATATGGTACAATAAAAAAAGCAGAAGAGGAGAAGATATTTATTCAAGACTGGCTCTGCCACTGTCTGTCTGGGAGTGTCTTTGAGCAAGGCACATACTATCTATGGAGTCAGTTTCCTCACCAGTTAAAGGAGAGGTACGTGGGACTTTCCCAGTGGTCCAGTGGCTAAGACTATGCTTCTTCTGCAGGGCACGCAGGTTCAAACCCTGATCAGGGACATTCAACAACACTAACAGAAGAGGTACACTCATGAGTTTTGCAGGAGTGGTGAGTTTTGCAATAACAGTGAGTCCAGCTCTAGCCTCCCATTCTTGCAACACCACAGGTGCTCCTTTGGGGTTTTATAGATTCCATTTGTGCAATAAGGTGCTATGGTTAGAATTTTGTAAGCTTAAGACCACATGATCAAAAATATTTTTCCAACTTTACTATTTATATATATTAAACTGGAGGAGAAAAAAGCAGCTAACAATTTCTATAATCAGAGCCAAAAATTAAACTATTACTTTTATGGTACTTACTTTTAGCAGATTTTCTAAGACAAATTCTCAAGACTTTCATAATTTTTAAACTCACATACTTAGTGAATATTTAATCCATGTCTTAAATTCACTTACCTAGAATTCATCACAAAGCTTCTATCCTGAGGACTAATGCCACATCTAAAGGGACTTCTTAGTCTATATAACAAAATATTTTTTTTTTTTCAGAATAAAGCCTGAATTTCAAAGCATGATAATTTAATTTAGTAACTAAGCTGCTAATTAACCTCACTTATGAAGTTTTTACTAATTGAAAACATTATTCTTCTGTTTCTCATTTACTGGCCCTTACCATGAGTTAACAATGCTTATGAGCAAGATCACTGGAGCACTGAGAAGCACTTTTTCCAAAACTGAATTTCTCCTGGTCCCTGATTTTTTAGTATTTTGATTGGTGAAAATAAATCTTTCATTTTCCTTGATAATATTAATAATCAAATATAATAGTATTTAACATTTGGGGTCACTTACTATATACATCAACACTATTATAAACACTTTAAATAAACAATACTTCATTGAATTCTCACAATCTACCCCAAAGGTAAGTTTTGCTACACTCTCCATTTTCCAAAGGAGCAGCTGAGACATAAACTCTCGCATTTAGTGAGAAGAAGCACCAGCCCTACCCAACCACCTGCCTCCTGAGCCCACGTCTGGAACCACACTGCTGTATGTCAGCATCTACTGCAGGACATTAACAGCCTGGGAACGAAATGCACCAAGATGCTGAAGATGCTAAAACAACATCCGTAAGTCAGAATTCACACTACTCTTTTCCATTTATGTTTATTTTTCTCAGAATATATTTTCCCACAGTAAATTAAATAAGAGAGGATGAAGTAATGAGAAAAAAGAACAATGGAGATGGAGCTAAAGTCAGTAAACCTGCCCTTAACACCATTTCTGCCACTAACTGGTTTATGTGGCTTTGCACAAGTCTTTAAATATCTATTCCAAGCTTTAAGGAAAAAAAAAAAAAATCTAACAACTTTACATAAAACTCATGAGACTTTTAGGGAATCATATCAATAGTATTGTTAATCACCAAAACACATGTGAAAATTATTACTATTAAAGGAATAACTGTAAATAATAGGCATGCGTTATTATACGATCCTAAACTAGCTTTAAAAAAACCTATTCTAAGAGTTTAAAAATGGCTTCCTTTGTTTCATGGAACTTTTCCTAAAGATAACACTAAAATTGTCACTACTTTCTGCATGACTCTTCATTACTCTGCAACTTCCTGAAGATGAACCACATTAAATAAACTCTAGAGAGGCCAGAGTTAGAAGATACAGTACTTAGCAAACACTATTTAAGTTGATTCATCTTATAGGATAGATGCTTTGCCTTTTATTTTTTCAGAAAAAAAAAAAGAAGCTGAAATTAAAAGCACATATTTTTTATCTGTTTATGTTGAGTAAAATCTAGTCTACAAGTGGAAATACTAAACAATAAGATTTGGTCGATATGTGATCTTATGCTAGGCTTTCCACTAGGATTGTTCCTTTCTTCCATACCTTACCTTTTTCATAGTAGGAAGTCAGGCTCTAGCAGTCACTTCATCCTGCTACCTGAAATCAAAGGTCATGGTGTTATTTTTAGGACAAGCTAAAAAGAAAACTCCTATCCTTAAATTTGCTAGTTATATGCCCAAAGTCGAAATTACTTTTTCCTCCTATTCAGGATTTGCCCATGTAAAAATATCTGCTAACACCTATATATGTAGAAATTTATAACCATTTAGGGTAGCTGTGCTTTAAATAAGTCAACCCAGTAAAATGTGTAAATTAGTTTTTCAACTCCCTTCTTTGGGATTAGGGAGTGGAGGTGGAAATTTGATCTTTGCATTTGTTTTTCAATATATGGCTAATCATATGCATCAAGAATTAGTCCACAAATTATATGAGTATAAAATTTAAAAACTACCAATTTTCAGTTGGGTTTACTTTTGATTTAATGTCCTAGGTCTTTTTTAAACTTATTTTTTCCTTTTGAACATTTTATTTTGTTTTGGGGTATCAGAGGATGAGATGGTTGGATAGCATCACTGACTCAATGGATATGAACTTGGGCAAACACCAGAAGATAGTGAGGGACAGGGAGGCCTGACATGCTGCAATCGGTGAGGTCGCAAAGAGTCGGACACAATTTAGTGACTGAACAACAACAAATAATCAATTAACAATGTTGTGATAGTTTCAGGTGAACAGCAAAAGAACTCAGCCATACATATACATGTATCCCCTCTCCCCAACAACCCCTCTCCAACCAGGCTGCCATGTTAACATTCAGCAGAGTTCCATGTTCTGTACTATATAGGTCCTTGTTGGCTATCCATTTTGAACACAGCAGTGTGTGAATACATTCATGAACACTGACTCTATATTGTTTTACCGTTCACCTTCTAAGTCAATTGTTGTTTCTCTTGATTGAATGATAATAACAATCACCACCTTCAGAGCTTTCAGACTCTAACTGGTAATGCTCTCAAGGAAAATGACTTCACTATTTTCATCCATATGTAAACACACCACATAAAAGACAAATTCTTGGACTTCCCTGGTGGAGTAGTGGATAGAAGTCCTCCTGCCAATTCAGGGGACACAGCTTCGATCCCTGGTCTGGGAAGATTCCACATGCCGCCTAGCAACGAAGCCTGTGTGCCACAACTACTGAGCCCGCGCTCTAGAGTCTGCAAGCTGCAGCCACGGAGCCGGAGTGCCTAGAGCCAGTGCTCCACAACAAGAGAAGCCACCACAATGAGAGGGCCTGTGAACCACAATGAAGAGTAGCCACCTCTCGCTGCAGCTAGAGAAAGCCTGTGAGCAGCAGTGAAGACCCAGCACAGCCAAAAATAAAAGACTAAAAGATTTGTTAGAAATAATATAATTCAAAAGGAAATCAAGGACATTTAGAATTAAAAAAGAGACAAAATCTTGACCCAAATAATGCCAAGAATTTAAAAGTAGGATGTGGCTTTGAGTTTATGCATAATTCCTGAAATTGTCACTCCTGATACTTTGGAGTGACGGGAAAAGAAAGCTGATAAGGTTGGCTTATTGGGTCTGTAATCTGCTTTAATATCCAGCTGTTTTCCATCCTTTGTGACTATTTGTGAGAATTCCAGGAGTTATATAGAGTGGGAAATTGCTCCACAGATTAATTATTGAAAAGGAATGCTCCATCCTCATGCCTTTGGGATGCCAATTGACTCAGGAGCAGTGGGTCCAAATAAGCTAAATTCAGTTCAAGTCCACTCGTACTTACTAATACACAAAGTAACCTGCGAAGGATATGGAGAAAATTAAAACAAGCACAAGCTGGGCCTAAGGCATTTCTAGGAAAAATAATACATTTCAGCAAATCTCATGAGACAAAAATCCACTTGGGCTAAGCCTTCCCCCTCATTTTGCATTTGTTTCAACTTCTCTTCCAAATAGTGTTCTGAGGATGAAATGACATCATTGCCTTCACCCAATCCAAGACTTGTGAGTTGTCTCTAATCTCCAAACACGTAAAGGCACATGTCTGATTATAAAGTAAACTTTACCTTACATAAAGATTCTATTTTTTCTCAAAAAGTTCTGGTGGGGACTGAAAGCCCACAATCAAATAAATAAGGACATACTAGTGGATTCCATTTTATTTGTTACAAACAACATTGCTAAGTTTTTGAAAAATACTTTAAATCTCATCAGTCTGTACTTCCAACCTAAAGATAATAATTGTTAATTATTTGATTTGAGAGTGTCAAAAAGAAATTTTAAGTGTTATTTAATTTGGTTATTTAAAGAGACAGTCATTATTTATTTAAACATTGAATAAATATCACCCTATCATTAACAGTTAAGGGCTTCCCTAGTGGCTCAGTTGGTAAAGAATCTGCCTGCAATGCAGGAGATCTGCATTCGATCCCTGGGTTGGGAAGATCTCCTGGAGAAGGAACTGGCCAACCACTCCAGTGTTCTTGCCTGGATAATTCCATAGACAGAGGAGCCAGGAATGGGATTGCAGTCACACACTACTGGGAGACTTTCACTTTTCATTAAAAATTAGGCCTCCCAGGTAGCACTAGTGGTAAAGAATCCACCTGCCAATGCAGGAGACCCAAGAGACGTGGGTTTGATCCCTGGACTGGGATGATCCTCTGGAGCAGGAAATGGCACCCCATTTCAGTATTCTTGCTGGAAAATTCCAGGGGCAGAGAAGCTTGGCAGACTACTGTCCACGGGACTACAGTCCATTAGACACAACTTAGTGATTAAACAACAAACAGCTCAAGATATACTCAAATGTACATTTCATGTTTTACATAATTTTTGATGAATATACTAAAAGAATCTGACACAACTGAGTGACTGAGCACTTTCATTAACAATTATGTTTTAATTATTAGATACACAGTAAGTTTGTCACAATAAAAATGTGAATAGTCTATTATAATATGAATAGTTTATTAATGGTTATGTACATTTCATCATATAGCTTATATCAAATTTCCGTGTTTATAATTATTCTTTCTTATTAATGCATACTTTGTCTCCAAACTGTTATAACTGGCAGTTTTTTCAATTTTCCTAACACAATACTTAAAAGTCAAATTACCAAAGTCATATATCTGACAATATCATCATTAAAGATTATATTTGTTCTACAAACATTTACTCAACAAACTTCCCTCAAGTGACACCTATAAACAAGGTATTAGGCTTAGCACTAGGGACCAAGAAGTGAAGGACTCAATTCTTCTCTTATGCATCCCTATCTGGTAACAGATACACACAAATTACCATACAATTAGAAAATGGTTATGAAAGGATAAGCACCTAATTCAGTCTGGAATGCTAAACAAAGTGACAAGAGAGTTAAGAGTTGAAGGATCAGTAAGAGCTGGACAGCCTGTTTAGTCGCTAAGTCATGTCCAACTCTTTGCAACCCCATAGACTGTAACCAGCCAGGCTCCTCTGTCCATGGAATTTTCCAGGCAAGAATACTGAAGTGTGTTGCCATTTACTTCTCCAAGTGATCTTCCCAACCCAGGGATCAAACCCACATCTCCTGCATTGGCAGGCAGATTCCTTACCACTGATCCACCAGGGAAGGCATAAAATCACATCAGACTAATAGTCCTTAGTACAGTTCCTGTGAATGTACCCATGACTGAATGGCTGAATGAATGAAAGAATGCGTGAGACAGTTTGACCAAGTAATATTGGCTTCAGTCATGCTTGTTTCTCAATAATATAAACATTTTCAATACTTTATAGTTAGTCCACTGCATGCAAAACACCATACAGGAGTCATGGAGAATGACAAAAAAAGAAGAAATGTAATCTCTGCTCTCAGAAAAGATGCATTAATTCAACAAATGTTTGTTGTGTTTTCTGTTTTTTCATATTCCTGGTGCTTTGCAGGCTGTAGACAGAAAAAATAATAGATACTACTTAAGGCCAGAGCTGCTTGCAATGCAGGAGACCTGGGTTTGATCCCTGGGCTGGAAAGATCCCCTGGAGAAGGGAATGGCAATCTACCCCAGTATTCTTGCCTGGAGAATCCCATGGACAGAGAAGCCTGATGGGCTACAGTCTGTGGGGTCGCAAAGAGTCGGATACATCTGAGCGACTAACACTACTACTAAGGCCAGAGGAGAAACAGAAGCATAACAATAATTTCAGCATTACTAACTCTGACTTTTGAGACTCTCTTAATCATTCCTTATAAATTTTCAAGTGTATTCTTAACATTTTCTAAGCTCTGAAAATTATTATAAAGCTATATATATACACATGGCTCAAGACAGTAAAGTGTCTGACTGCAATGCAGAAGACCTGGGTTTGATCTCTGGGTTGGGAAGATCCTCTGAAGAAGGGAATGCAACCCACTCCAGTATTCTTGCCTGGAGAATTCCATGAACAGAGGAGCCTGATGGGCTACAGTCCATGGCAGTGCCATACGTGTTCTAAAGACTAGAGGACTAAAGGACTAAAACTAAAACTGAAATATTTAACATTAGAGTAAAAGAAAGACATTAGGATTGCAGTCCCTACACTGTAGTTCCTTCCTTAATACTTCTATTTCATTCCTGTGACTTGAGGTCCAAACAGCCCACCTATTCTCTTCCATATATGTCACAACATTTGTAAAGTCAACTGATTTCACCATTGTTCATTGGAAGGACTGATGCTAAAGCTGAAACTCCAATACTTTGGCCACCTCATGAGAAGAGTTGACTCATTGGACAAGACTCTGATGCTGGGAGGGATTGGGGGCAGGAGGAGAAGGGGACAACAGAGGATGAGATGGCTGGATGGCATCACTGACTCAATGGACATGAGTTTGAGTCAATTCTAGGAGTTGGTGATGGACAGGGAGGCCTGGCGTGCTGCGATTCATGGGGTCGCAAAGAGTCAGACACAACTGAGCGACTGAACTGAACTGAAGGTCTGGAAAGCCCTTGCTGTTTCTCTTGTCCTCATCTTTTAACCCAGCTTGTAGCCATTAAAAAGTCACATTGGTTACTTCTCCTTCCTCTTCACTTACAGAACACTTAATGCTATATCCATTCATGACCACTTAATGACTCAGTACCAACTGACTGACAGGAGAAAAAGCTCTCAAGCCTCCTAGCATGTGGTTCTATCATAATCTATACCTCAAAGTTCTTCAAAAGTTCTAATAAACTTTGGGGTCATGAAATATTACATCGCAACAATCCTCCAGAATTTTCAGTGTCATGTGGTTCCCATGTCAGAAAACTGAGTATCATTGGTTTAACACTTATAACCTGCTTCTGCAAATAGATCATAACCTCCTCATAAGCAAAAACTAGATATCTTTTAATATTCCACTGTGTTTGAAACAGTCAGAAATATATCAAATGCTCAAAATATTTGTGAATTACTTATTTCATTGCAAGGGAAACAATGTCTATTTGTTTAATTTAGAGCATTTGAATAAATTTACTAGCCTGGAAGAATTTTCCACTAAGTTCTTCTTATGCCTAAGGTTAGGCAATTTTGACAACTGCATTAATTGTTAGCAATACATCAACCAGCAACTTTTCTTATATTCCTCATATGCAATTTTCTAGAGAATATTTTACTTCAATAAATTATGGCTTGAGTGAAATAAACACTGTATTCCCTAGTGTTCTGAAAACCATAAGTTTACCAGATATGAATACATAAGCCTCAGATATTTTATTTATATGATCAATAAATGAATTGATAGAAATAAGCTATATAAATATAAACCACCATAGTTCCTAATACCTTAGTAAGTTTGCAGTTTTAGCTAAACACAGAATATTTATAGAATATTTTAAAGCTCAAACCAGTTCTCAAACTTTATATAAGGAATTCATTGAATGGTAGATTTGTTTGTACTTGATGCTATGTGAGAGGTTATTCACAAATACTCAGAAATCAACTTCCAAGAAATACTTTAAATTACCTCAACACTTTTTTTAAAAAGTAGCAAGTTTCCAGTAAGCTTCCCTATGATCTTTGATATCTTTAAACCAAAGGAATTTCTATACCTTTACCGTTCCAAAATTTTAGAACTTTTAGAAAGTCTTTGCCCCAAACCACCATTTCATACTATCATTTTCTATGTATCCCATTATGTTATTTTAAAAAGGGGTTGCCTGGGAAGCATTGTTATATCGTAATACTATGATAAAATTGGAAAAGATTATCAGTAATTACTTTAGAAAATATAAATGCAAAAGTAAAACTATTATCTCTCTCACACTGACAAAGTTTGTTTCAGCCAGGCCATTTTGGAGTATGATACCTGGAACCCAGTGCATTCTCTTGGCAAAACTCTGTTAGCCTTTGCCCTGGTTAATTTTGTACTCCAAGGCCAAACTTGCATGTCACTCCAGGTATCTTGACTTCCGACTTTTGCATTCCAGTCCCCTATGATGAAAAAGACATCTTTTGGGGGTCCTAGTTCTAGAAGGTCTTGTAGGTCTTCATACAACCATTCAACTTCAGCTTCTACAGCATTAGTGGTTGGGGCATAGACTTGGATTACTGCAATACTGAGTGGTTTACCTTGGAAACAAACAGAGATAATTCTGTCATTTTTGAGACTGTACCCAAGTACTGTATTTCAGGCTCTTTTGTTGACTCTGAGGGTACTCCATTTCTTCTAAGGGATTCTTGCCTACAATAGCAGATATAATGGTCATCTGAATTAAATTTTCCCATTCCGGTCCATTCTACTTCACTGATTCCCAAAACGTCAATGTTCATTCTTGCCATCTCCTGTTTGACTGCTTCCAATTTACTTTGATTCATGGACCTAACATTCCAGGTTCCTATGCAATACTGCTCTTTACAGCATCGGACTTTACTTCCATCACCAGTCACATCCACAACTGGGCGTTATTTTCACTTAAGCCAAAGCCTTTGACTGTGTGGATCACAGCAAACTGTGGAAAACTCTTAAAGAGATGGGAATACAGACCATCTTACCTGCCTCCTGAGAAATCTGTATGCAGGTCAAGAATCAACAGTTAGAGCCGGACATGGAACAACAGACTGGTTCCAAATTGAGGAAGGAGTACGTTAAGGCTGTATATTGTCAGCCTGTTTATTCAATTTACATGCAGACTACATAAATGTGAAATGCTAGGCTGGATGAAGCACAAGCTGGAATCAAGACTGACAGGAGAAATATTAATAGCCTCAGATACGCAGATGACACCACCCTTACGGCAGAAAGCAGAGGAACTAACAAGCCTCTTAATGAAAGTGAAAGAGGAGAGTGAAAAAACCAGCTTAAAACTCAACATTCAAAAAACTAAGATCATGGCATCCGGTTCCATCACTTCCTGGCAAATAGATGGGGAAACAATGGAAACCGTGACAGACTTCATTTTCCTGGGCTCCAAAATGACTGCAGATGGCTACTGCACCCATGAAATTAAAAGCAACTTGCTCCTTGGAAGAAAAGCTATGACAAATCTACACAGCATATTAAAAAGCAGAGACATTACTCTGCCAACAAAGGTCCGTCGAGACAAGGCTATGGTTTTTCCAGTAGTCATATATGGATGTGAGAGTTGGCCTATAAAGAAATCTGAGTGCTGAAGAATTGATGCTTTTGAAGTGTGGTGCTGGAGAAGACTCTTCAGAGTCCCTTGGACTGCAAGGAAATCAAACCAGTCAATCCTAAAGGAAATCAATCCTGAATATTCATTAGAAGGACTGATACTGAAAGTGAAAGTGAAGTCGCTCAGTCATGTCCGACTCTTTGCGACCCCGAAGACTGTAGCCTACCAGGCTCCTCCGTCCATGGGATTTTCCAGGCAAGAATACTGGAGTGGGTTGCCATTTCCTTCCCCAGGGGATCTTCCCGACCCAGGGATCGAACCCGGGTCTCCCACATTGGAGGCAGACACTTAAACCTCTGAGCCACCAGGGAAGCCCTACTGAAGCTGAAACTCAAATACTCTGGCCACCTGATGTGAAGAGCCAACTCATTGGAAAAGACCCTGATGCTAGGTAAGATTGAAGGCAGGAGGAGAAGGGAATGACATAGGATGAGATGGTTGGATGGTATCACCGGCTCAGTGGACATGAATTTGAGCAAACTCTGGAAGATGGGGATAGGGAAGGATAGGGAAGCCTGGTGTGCTGCAGTCCATGAGGTGGCAGGAGTCGGACATGATAGACTGAACTGAACTGAACTTATATGGAACCCATTTAAAAAAAGGAGAGCTAGACATACTGGCTCATGAAACTGACAAAATTGATTTAGTACCAAGAATTCAGGTTTTCTTTGCATCTCTGGTCTGTAGGACCACATCTTTGCTAGGACTCCACATATTCATCTCCCTGCATCTACAGGTGCTCTTTTGATGATCCTAAAATGTCTATGGCGTCCCCAAACTTCACATCCTCATGATCTTTCCCTTTCTTCCAATGCTTATTCAGATAGCCTATCCTGATAACCTGGGATTGCAAAGTTATATCCACGTATCTTATTTCTAATGTGTGGTTTCCATTAGACAGTAAAATAAGCTTAGAGATTGAAAGGATTCTTAGATCCAGTTTCAGTGTGTGTGTGTGTGTAGGTTTATCCACATTAACAAACAATTCAGATTGCACAATTAAACGGCTCAGTCTCATAAGACTGTCCTCCACTTCAGAGGTCAGTTGCAAGCCCAGGCTCTTACCGATGCTTCTGACTGACTGGTTATAAATTAAAGGTTTCCACAACCCCCTCCCTGCTTTCTATTAATTTACTTGAACAGCTCACAGAACTTGAAAAAACATTTTACTTAACAGCCAGATGGAAGAGATGCATATGGCAAGGTAGGTGGAAAGGGTGTTGAGATCCATGCCTTCTCCAGCCACACCAGGCTCCTAAACTGCCATGTGGTCACCAACCCAGAAACTTCCTGAACCCCGTCCTTTTGTATTTTTATGGAGGCTTCATCACATAGGCATGGCTGATTAAATCATCAGCCATTGGCGACTGATTGAACCTCTTGCAGCTCCCCAGAGGTCTCGTATGGTGGGGGTGGGAAGAGGGGGAAAGGAGGTCTCAACCCTCTAATCTCAAGGTTGGTGCCAATGGCAATCCTTAAGTGTTTCCAAAGGTTACCTCATTCATATAACAAAAGACACATTTATCACTCCCAATACTTAGGAAATTTCAAGTGTTCTGAAATCTGTGAGCCAGAAATGGCACAAAGACCAAGTATACATATATCACTGAAAGACCATTATATATTTCTTATAAATCATAGTATCACTGAGGCCAAAATCAACATTTTTAAAAAACGAAATAGAACTGATTTTAAAGTATCAAAAGTATCATATATGGTAACAATAAATATTGTTTCTATAAGTTCTTTGTTTCACTAAATGCATGTGTATGTGTGAATGTATATGTACTAGATCAAGAATAACAAGCTCCTAATACAGTTGAAAGTTTGTATTTGGTGTAAACACACTTTACAGCTCCTCCAGGTGCTGGATAAGCAAGACGAGTATGTAATAAGGCCATGATTAGCATAATGAAACTAAGTTACTGGAACAAAACATGAAATGAAAAACAGGGCAGGGGTGGTGGGTATTGAGAAATAAGAATGGCAAAGATAGGAACCAGACAAAGGAATTTATTTCAAAGGGAATGAAAACCATGTGAAAGTTTTAAGCAGGAAAGTAAATACTTTGCAGTACTTCTGGCAGCTTGGAAGGGGCAAATTGGAAAGGCAAATAAGGTAGGTCAAAAAATAGT
This sequence comes from Bubalus bubalis, assembly GCF_019923935.1. Taxonomy (NCBI): domain Eukaryota; kingdom Metazoa; phylum Chordata; class Mammalia; order Artiodactyla; family Bovidae; genus Bubalus; species Bubalus bubalis. The sequence continues at coordinate 34,145,786 of NC_059166.1, forward strand.
TAATAACAAAAAAACTAATACGGATTCAGACAAAAGATGCTAATGGCATGGTATACTGGGAAAATATCATGAGAAGGTAGAGTCCATAGAGCTTTGGAGCTGACTAGACATAGGACATGAAAGAGAAAAAGGAATATCAAACAGCGTACAGGCTTCAATATGGAGTGACGTTGGTTCCCATCACTAAAACTGGGAAAATTAAAGGGAGTAGATTTGGGGGTGGCTTTGGCAACCCACTCCAGTATTCTGGCCTGGAGAATCTCAGGGACTGGGGAGCCTGGTGGGTTGCACAGAGTTGGACACGACTGAAGTGACTTAGCAGCAGCAGCAGTTGAGTACTTTAAGGTCTGTGTAGGACGTTCAGTTTAATGTCTTATGCACAGCAAGAACGTTTCTGGTCAAGATCCAGAGAGCAGGGAACCATCTACAGGAGGCAGTGGAAGAACATATAAGTAAGAAGAGGACCAGGGACAAAAGACTACAGGGCATCTGTGGTAGGGCTAAATGAGACTTCAGAGGGAGATTAAAGGAAATGGTCGAAGAGATGGAGAGAGGATGAGACTCAACTACAAAACCCAAGAGAAATCAAGTTATATATAGGGACTGAAAAGAATCCACTAGATTTGGCAATGAATAGGTGGCAAATCCCTGTGCTAAAATCAGAAACCTTATAACAATGGGTTGTATGGTAAATATTTAGAGACAGTAAAAACAGTGTGTGTATGTGTGTGTCATTGTGTGCCACACGTATACGTGTGTTTTAGGAGCTTCAGAGTATAAAAACACACTCTATAGAAGGATGTGCAGGACAAAGTGTGGGTTGTTTTGTTTGGCTGGCTTCAAAGAAACAGGCAACAAGAACTTGCAAGTGTCTTCCGGCGGATATTGGAGTAAACCCACGATGTTTACAGGACTTAGGACTCAGTGGAAGAGCAGGAGCCAGGTACAAAGGCCCCAACAAGTCAGAAAATCTGTGAATGTGCTGTAAAGACACACAGGAAGATATTTCATAAGAATAAGCATCTTTAGGACAGGGTTTGTTGAGAACATTGCACCACTTTGGAGACGAGGGAAAGGGAGGCAGTATGGGAAAGGTGTTCTTATCTGTGCATATCAGGATCCTGAAGGCAGGCTCTGGGGGAAAGCAGAGAGAGAGAGAAAGAAGGCTGACCAACCACCTGCCGAGATGACTACTTTCCAACAGGGAAGAGTCACATGGTATCATCACCAATCTACTCAATCTTTAGGTTTCTCTATTCAGCTTCCCTAATACTTTCGTTGTGCCTCACTTTCTCCCAAGAGGCAGATGAAATACCACAACTTTTACTATTAGCATGATAAAATTAGGTCACCTCTTTTATGGCCATTAAGTGCAACTGCATCATCCGAAGGGATATTTCATTTTCCACTTGCACAGTTCTATTTTGAAATTGTCTTTTCTAGCAATTGAATTCCATAAAGTTAAATTTTCCCATATGTACAGAGGGGACTCAGTATCATTCATGATGTGAGGCTGTGTCATATTATTGTAGCCAAGCCATTCTCATCCTCATCTTATATATATATTAGACTTTCTTTCTCTCTTTTCCTCTCTTTCATTTCATGATTTTAACAGCAAAAACTAGAAACTTAAATTTTCTTCCCTCTCCTACAGTGTCAATATCACCCATGTGGATACACAGACACAGACACACACACACACACACACACACACACACACACACATCTCCTGTCCCACAGAGACATTTTCCAGGCATTGGTTTTGCAACTAAATCCAAGATAGAACAGCAGCCTAGTTTATTATTTTAGCAGAAACACTTTCACTTTCTCATGGATATTAATATAATGTGCTTAGATGTTGTCGATATGCACATTCAATAATAACTGGTATCAAATTCCTTAGTTGTATTCTTTGCTTCTTTCAAGAACTTATACTTCCCCCACGTACCCCTGTGACACTTTGATGGCAAAAAAGAAAAAAAAAAAGGGGGGGGATCCTAAGGACAGAATCACAAGTCATAAATCATTCACAAGTGACATAACAATGGTATGTGTTTTGCTGGAAGAGGGCTGTCAGCAGAAACAGCACATTCTTTTCTTTCCATGCAATATGCAGATCGTATGACCCCAAAACCTACTGGGCTAAGGGGCTAATACTTGGTCAATGTGCTAATGTAGAAATTTAGATCTGAAAATATTTAGATATGAGCTAAAAGGAAAGTTTTATTTTCCTTTAACGAGCATTCATTGAGTGCTTATACTGTGATAAGCATTGTCCTTGGCACTTTACAAGATTTGGAGATTTCATTCCCTCAAACTGTCCCAACAATCTTATAAAGTAGGTACTAGTATATCTCCATGGAGAAGGCAATGGCACCCCACTCCAGTACTCTTGCCTGGAAAATCCCATGGACAGAGGAGCCTAGTAGGCTGCAGTCCATGGGGTCGCTGAGTCAGACATGACTGAGCAACTTCACTTTCACTTTTCACTTTCATGCATTGGAGGAGGAAATGGCAACCCACTCCAGTGTCCTTGCCTGGAGAATCCCAGGGACGGGGGAGCCTGGTGGGCTGCCGTCTATGGGGTCGCACAGAGTCGGACACGACTGAAGCGACTTGGCAGCAGCATATCTCCAAGAGGTGCCAACTGAGGCTCAGATAGGTTAGTTTGCATGATGTCACACACTTAATAAAACAGCTGATTAATGAAATAATAAATATAAAGGAAAAAAAAAAGATATCTCCTGAAGCAGTCAAAAAAAGAAATACTAAGTCCAGCAAATTCTATATTCACATCACTTCTGTATTACTTCTATCAAGATAACAAAAAGTCAGCCTAGTTAAATCCACAGTGGTGCCTAATTTTAGGAACTGTTTTAAACTATAGAATTAACCTACTTAAAGTAATAAAATTTCATACTAGAATATCAGAAATTATTCAAAGGCAGTGACTTCAGCTTTATATATATATTGTTAGTATTAAAATCATCTACATTTATTTAAACTTCTAAATTGGACTGTTTGCCATTACTCTTTGTAAAGACACATGCATGCATGCTAAGTCGCTTCAATCATGTCTGAGTCTTTTTGACCCTGTGGACTGTGGCCCGCCAGGCTCCTCTATCCATGGGATTCTCCAGGCAAGAATACTGGAGTGGGTTGCCATGCTCTCCTCCAGGGGATCTTCCCAACCCAGGATCAAAACCACATCTTTTAAGTCTCCTGCATTGACAGGCCGTTTCTTTACCACTAGCACCACCTGGGAAGCCTGTAAAGATGTGTATCTTTCAGTAAACTACATTTTTAACTTTCCAAAAAAGAACTGTTGAAAATCATCTTTAATTAAATACAAATCAAGTTTACTTTGTAGGCTTTATTCTTGAGATCTTAAAATGTAAGCACCGAAGGGTTTTTAAAACGTGCTACTGGTTTCTTTGTTTTTTCCCTTTGCTTTCCTAAGCTTGTCTGAATACTGGGCTGCCTGAAATAACAGAACAGTAAAATTTCCCTACCTCCATCCTTGCCATTAAAAAGAAGGAGCCTAAGCAAGTGACCTTCAGCAGTGCTTTTCTAAAAGGCCACCAGCTGATGCACTCTCAACGCCCTTGGTCACCTGCCCTCACAGAGTCTGAGAAACCCCTAGTCCTTGGCAGTTGTTGTAGGCAGAAGTCTACAGATTGCCACTTCTACTCAGTGCTGCTGCTGCTAAGTCACTTCAGTCATGTCTGACTCTGTGCGACCCCACAGACAGCAGCCCACCAGGTTCCCCCGTCCCTGGGATTCTCCAGGCAAGAACACTGGAGTGGGTGGCCATTTCCTTCTCCAACGCATGAAAGTGAATAGTGAAAGTGAAGCTGCTCAGTCGTGTCCGACTCTTTGCGACCCCATGGACTGCAGCCTACCAGGCTGCTCCATGCATGGGATTTTCCAGGCAAGAGTACTGGAGTGGGGTGTCATCGCCTTCTCCACTTCTACTCAATAAGAGGTCATTTTTCCTTCCGGAAAGTTGTATGTGACGATGAGCAATACAGGAATTTGGAGTTCCTGAGCCCCCTTAAATTAAGACCAGGCTTCCGTGAGCAGGAAGAGAACACCAGAGAAGCATTGGAGGTACCACCATGCCGTGGCAGCCCCTGGCTGGCAGCTCCTCCATAAGCTGGTCTGGTAGAATCTGCTGGACTGGCGAGGAGAGGCCTGTGCAGAGGGAGGGTTTTGTGCTCAGTTCTACAACAGCACCCGCCACAGCACCCAGCACAGTGCCAGCAGAGCCTCACCTCACTGCAAAGTAAAACTGGTTCACAGTCTATGTGAAGATAGGCTGAAGTTTGCCTTCCTACCTACAGTGTTGAAAGCAAGCAGTGGGAGTCTCAGGAATCCGCCACATTTGGAAACAGCTGGGTAAAACACATGAGCAAGAAGAATCAACAGAGAGCAGTGGGAAATGACGAAGATACCACCAAAGATTCATTTGGACAAAATCAGCTTTCATCATCTATACATGAGAAACGGCTTAATGGTAAAATATTTCCAGACATGAGCAAGTTAAGTCTATGGTTACATGAAGCTTTATCCTGCAGTTGTTAACTTTCATACACACACATGGGTCAATAAGAAAATCCCCGCATTACAAAGCTGCCACTCCCAGACAACAACACTCTTAATCTCTGCCATGTGTGGTGATGACACAGATCTCATTCCATTGACAACATGAAACTCAAAAGGATTCAAATCATATCATTCCTTAGAGAAAGAAGGGGAAAGTTGTAAGCCTGAAATGCACACTGGATTCAATACGAGGAAAGTGCACTTTCACTGAAGATGAAGTTCATAAAATAAGCAGTATGTTAATAACATGCTGAGACATACCTATTAAGTAATAATTGTGAAAAATCGGTCTATAGTAGACACTGCTTTAGTGTTCATGGCCTGAGACTCTGTCATAACATCTATTCACATGGGTAGCTTATCAGGGAATGATGCAACTATTCAAGAAGATATTTTTTTGATGCCTGTGGTTGGTCCTAGTCCCAGCCTAAACAAGACAGCACTGAGTTAGAGACTGAACATTTTCAGTGTGGGCTGAAGCTGATGTCACAGTAGTACACACCCTGATATTAAGCCTCCCAAAGCATACCCATCATCTTGATTCATGTTTCCTTTTTTAGCTACATTAGTTTGTTAGTGGATAAGAAGCAACACATCTGCCTACACAGCAAAATCACAAAAATCTTAATTGTCCGGGAAAAAAATCTTTGTCTAAGCCCAAGAGTCTCTCCTAACACAGATCAGTAAACGTTATCTTTCTACTTCATGCTTATCTCAGTAACATAATGCTAACTCTGCTAATTATTCCACAGTGTTTTATATGCCTTCTAGGGTGTGTGCTTCAAGAGTTTTAAGAAGCTCTGAAATAACTATTTTAAGAACATGCACTGTTCAGAGATCAGTGTATATAAAAAGTGAAGAAAAGAAGCAGTGGAGTTTGCAAGAAGAGGTAGGGTATTCCCTTTAAAATTGAATTTAAATTCACATGTCCTGCTCCACCTCTGCCCAAGCTTATGTACTTACTCAATCTTCTTGGACCTCGATTTCCTCACCTACAAAATGGGAACAATATCCCTCACAGGGTTGTTATGAAGTTGAAGCAAGATCGTTTAGGTAAAAGGGCTTCTGTAAATTTAAAATTTCTACATAAACACAAGGCAATACAGCCATAGAGGGTATCCATTTCAGGCACACGGACAGAGCGCTAAGAAGCATTCCTGTTAAATTGATCAGACAAAATTGGCATTGTGCATTCTAATGTCAAATTAAACAATGCATTAGTTCACATTTACTTCAAATCTGATGGTGTCAAGAGTTTTAATAGAGTGGCTTTTCTTCCTTAATGGTGTAAGCTCTGACCTAGCAGCTCTGATACCTTTTCAAAAAGCCTTATCCACCTGTCTAGGTTTTAATATATAATTCCCATATGCACAGTTTTTAAAAAACTCACACATAGGGGAATATTTAGAAACTCTTTGGAAAATTTGAACAACTTAGTTTTCAATAATCTAGAATGTACTGGCTACCAGTTTCCATTTAATTTGAAAATCTGCTTGTCATTCTCATGGTAGCACAGTTTGCATTATAAACTAAATGAAAGAAGAAAGTCAGCCCAAATATATGTAGAGTGTAAAATGTATGTGGCATGATGTTAAGCATAAAATATCATCTTGGCTTTCTGAGAAATAAATAACCTAAAGAAAACATCAAGGATACAGGAAATAATAAAATTTTAGTTGTCTCTTGAATATTTACATTCGATATTCTTACATGAAAGTTCATTTGTTAAATGTCTCTACCAATTCTGAGCACCTAGGCTAAAAAATGAAGAAGCCAGATTTTATTTTCTCTAAGCTTTCGTACAGCTTTAATACTCAGAAATCCCTGCAAAGATAAATGGTGTTAAGTCAAACTGTGATGGAATTTTTAAAAATCAAGGCTCACGATACTGGATGCTTGGGGCTGGTGCACTGGGACAACCCAGAGGGATGGAATGGGGAGGGAGGAGGGAGGAGGGTTCAGGATGGGGAACACATGTATACCTGTGGCGGATTCATTTTGATATTTGGCAAATCTAATACAGTTATGTTAAGTTTAAAAATAAAATAAAATTTAAAAAAAATAAAATAAAAAAAAATAAAAAAAAAAAAATCAAGGCTCAGCTGGACTTAGTCCTAAGAAGAGCAAAAGCCACTGAAAGATAGAAGAGATAGGTACATTTAAAGTTACCAGACATTTTCTAAAAGTACTTTCATAAACATGGTCTCCTTAGGCTAAAAATACTACAAGCAGGTGAGAAACTGAGTACTCAGAGATTAGGGCCATCTCTGAGCTCCTATGGAAAGTAAATAGCAGATGTAGAAGTCACATCTCCAGGTTCCCAGCCAGTTCTTCTGTTGTTGTTGTTGTTTAGTCGCTCAGTAGTGTCTGTCTTTTTGTGACCCCATGCATGGACTGCAGCCTGCCAGGTTCCTCTGTCTCTGGGCTTTCCCAGGCAAGAATACTGAAGTGAGTTCCCATTTCCTGCTCCAGGGGATCTTCCTAATCCAGAGATCCAACTTGAGTCTCCTGCTTGGCAGGCAGATTCTTTACCACTGAACCACCTGGGAAGCCTAGCCAGTTCTGAGTCCTACCTAACGATTTTCAAAAAGTATTCCAGGAAGCCCTGAAGTTTTGAGAAGGGGCCTCAGGCTTATCGATAGGAGGTGGGAGGACATTTCAAAGCATGAGCTGATGGCTCTGGCTTCATCTGCCCCCACCATCCCGCTCTCCAGCAAAATCTCTAAGAACACATTCAAGTATATTCTACATTAGTCTTCTCAAAATATTTATCCTTTCACTTACTCCCATTCTCTGAAATAAATGATCTCATCTAAATTCTATCTTCCTCTTAAACCTATTGATTTCCTTTCCCCAATCACACATTTGAAAAAAATGGTTACCCCCATTCTTTTCATTCCTACTCACTTATCACCGTTAAGTATCTAGGAGACTCTACCTAAGGGCTGTAAATACTCCAGGTTGCTATGGCAATACACTTGTGTTGCTAACCTATCAGGAAAAGTGTTAGAGAGACACATCTCCATGTAGAAGGATCTGTAATCTCCAGCACCATCTCAGACTAATGCAAGCAGGCTAGAAGCAACACAGGATTCTCATTCAAAGAACAGAATAAGTGAGACAAATAGCAAACTGAAGGAAACAGCATATTTTAAAAAAAAAATTCTTTACTTCCCTCACTCCTCTAATCCTCAACTTCATTTACCAGCAAGTAAATGAACAAGCCAACATAAAACACAGACCACATGGAAGAGTCTTGACTACCTTCTGACAAATACCTTTGCAACAGAAAATAGCCTCAGAAAATCAGAGAACTAATTATAAGGAGAGGAAAGCATGAAGGAAATGAATGTCATTTCAATAGTAAACATCCGTGCTTCTTTTCCATCTCTGAACTCCCAGGGAGTACGCCCTCTCTTTAACCTTCATCTTAAGCAAATACAAGGAAATGTAAGCCAAGCCAGGGTCCCGGAAGATTTTAGGATAATATTTATTACTATTTTTCCAAAAGCCTCTGGCACACCTTTTTTCTTTTTTTCTTTTTTTTCTGGAATTCATTTACTTGATTGGATTTGAGGCATGTCAGAAAAATCATAAGCCCCTCCCAACCCACGACAAATCGCTCCCTGTCCAGATGTCCTTATACGGCCAGACTACCTATAAATCTGACAGTTCAGTGTATGCATTGCGTACGGGTCTTGGCTCTGAGTCACATTCCCTGGGAGCTTTGATTTCCGCTTTGAGGGCTGGCACAGACTCCCGCTTGCTCTTATAAGAAAATGTCTATGACTGAAAGTTGAAGTGTGCAAGATTCCTTCTTTAAGTACACAAACACTCCAAGTCTGGCCACTTTCCTGTATTCCTGCCAGGTTTTCTCTATGTCTGATACCTGATCAAGTAACTTATCTTTTTTTTAGGGGGCTAAAAAACAACAACAAAGAACATAAAAGAAAGAATGTAGTACATCCGCAGCTGAACATCTTACAAGCCTTAACCAAACGACCTGTACAAAGGATGCCTGAGTAGACACACGCATACCTTATATAGCTCTGTAAATAGGATTCAGTGGCCATCTCAGTGAATTCCTCATTTTACCAGGGGAAAAAAAAAATGCTCTCTAAAAAGCATTGGCCAGATAAACACTTGCTTACAAGACAAAATTAGTGCATCTTAACCATTCTGCACACAAACTCAAAGAACTTTTTTCTTCCATTTCTGACCTGCTGTCAGTCAAAAGCATTGGGATAAGTCAGAGCTGGAAGAAGTTGTAAGAAGCCACTATTTCCACTTTACCGCCCAGGTACACACAAACATTTGCTGAGTCATTTATAATAGTACAAGAATTCAGATTCCACGGCATGAGTGAAGGACAGAGTGTCAGCCTTTCCCTTTGAATTTCCTGACACCAGATGATCTGTATCACAATATAAACATACTTTTGAGTCTGTGAATGTCTTGGGTGTATTCACTCTTTCTCTCTCCCTCTTAAGTCACTCTCTTCATAATCTTTTGTTTTAAACCTTTCAAAAGACTTTTGATCATAAAGCCCCAATCTAACCTTACATGCAGAGAATGTTTTTCTATTCTGAGATTCCATGTTCTGTATATTTCAATATGCTGTCTTCTTTGAGCCAATATTAAAACCATCCAATTGGAGCTAACTATGGATTTTTGAGACTTCAAAAGACCACGTGAATTTTACAGTAAAACCAAATTCTTTTTATAATATGACCTGATATTTTCTTAACAGCACAGCAGAATAGGAATATACTTGTTATGTGCTTGTGGCAAAACAGGAAATCAAGAAAGATAAATAAAGCACTAATTCTCTGAAAACTATAATCTAATTATACTTACACCCTATGAAATAAAATATTCTTATTATTACCATCACTTTATACGTGAAAACTTAAGAATATGACTCCTACTTGTGACTTCCCTAAAATTTATGAATGGCAGTTCCAAGAATACAACCCAGGTCACCCAATTGGAACCCAGTCTAGCAATTTAGCCCCTCCATGAATGAGTCTCCACTCTGCTGGACATGAAGCTGCTGGTAGTGGTGGCTCTTAGGACCTCTAGAGGATTCAAAAATCCCCAACTGGTTTTCCCAGCTCTCTCACCCTGCAAGCCACGAGAGCTCATGGCCTAGGCCGCAGGCCACCTTGGGTGAGGTCCCAGCTTCTCATCCCTACCCTTCCCCATCCACCACACCTTTCCAGCCATTAGTGGTAGATATAATTGGAGGTTTAGGTCTTGAAAGATTTCACTGTGGCTTCCCACATATTTTGGACTTTTAAAATCATCCACAGGGGAAGAAAAAATTGGGGACCAAGTTACCTTTAATACACATGTGGCTATTAACATAACTTGGAATGTTCCTTCTTTAAATAGGAACTTTTAAGGCCTCTTCTCTTTGAGGAATGCTTGGAAAGAACATTAAATAACAATGATGAAAATTCTTCCTCAGCTTCAGAGGCCCCCATCGCTGGCTGGCCATTCACATTGTTGACATGCAACTACACTGTACAACATGTGGATTGCTTAACAAGGTAATTGTGTACAGATGATGTGGTTTGTGCTGAAGTTAAAGTAGTTATTTTTTTCTTGGCTCTTTTTCAACAGAATAAAATGAAACTTGAAAAAAATGTGGCCTGTTTAAATAGGCTATTTTCAAATTATAATCTATAATGTTCTGAAAGCTTGCTTTTGCATCCTAAATAGACAGGTTAATCTTCAACCTATACACAAAATAATCAATGGCTAAAATGAATCTGCTCATGGGTAATACCAGCATCAAACAATGTGACATTACAATAGGAAAAAATGGCATAGCCCTGGAATCATTTTCCATAAAATGGAAACTGGAGTTATTAACAAATAAGCAACTAAACTATAGATTCTAAAAGGAAGCACGGTTAATTACCTGACTCCTTAGTGAAGCTAGATAGCAATATTAGGAAAGGGACATAGGTTTAGATTCTGTTGGCCATATTTGACATCTGCACAGGAGCGCAGGGAATAAAACCTGTTCCTGCCTTGATCTAATCTAACTCTATTAGGCTTCAGGCTCCTAGGGTAATAAGTAACAATCACTATTCATAGGTGTGTGGAGAATCACTAAAATATATTATTTACTGACACTCAGTTTACAACCAAATACAATGGTATACAGTGTTCTTGTTATATAATTGGATTTTTTTTATACTGCCAGACAAACCGAGTCCAATTCACATTCAAAGATTATAGGTTTGAGTATAAGAAAAATCACTCATTTTTCAAAAACCCATGACTGTGTTTAAAACTCCCTAAGTAAACCCCAAGCTTCAGGCTGGTCTCCTCCTGTAAGGTTTTCCTGTCTTCCCATCCCTTTTTACATCCCAATACCCAGGGCTTCTACCTACCCAGCACAGAATCAGTTGTCCTGACATAACAACAGACAGATTTTTCCTGGAAATGTTGATGCCCAATCATCCCTTTTCCCTCTCTATGCACCCAAAACTAAAACTGCTACATATTAAGAGAACACGAAGAAAGAGTGTGGAAATCTCTCCCATAAAACTGCATCCTTACTCAGACCCCTGGCTTTATTCTCTTTCTACTCTGGCCATGGGCACCCACGTTATTTCATGTGACAAATGATCAATTTCCTACATCCCCAGCATATGGAATGCAGAGATTTGCAGGTATGCATCTGCTTCTTGGGGATTTCAAGCAGTTAAAGACAATGAACCCCTCTTGTGCTCTCTGAAGAGTTTCAAAGGCAGACAGCTTCTAAAACTAAAAATCATTACCAAAAAATAAAGAGGAAAGCCTTTCGAATTTTTCAGAAATCCCTGCTATTAGCCTTTTCTCAGCTATCTCCTACAAAGGATTTATGTCAGTGGGTAGAACAGGCACAGCTATTAGAAACAGAAATGAATGGTATTTTTTTTTAAGTTGTATAAAAATAATAATAAAATCACTGCCGATGTGTTTTTAAATGATATAAATCAGGAGTGGTGCGAAGAGGCAAGGGGGGAAAAATCCTATTTGGTGGCTGGAAATACTGAGCCTTTTTTTTTTTTTTTTTTTTTTTTGGTGAGCTGGAGTGTGCCAGCTTTTTCAGACGGGAGGAATGCTGAGTGTCAAGGGGTCAGGATCAATCCGGTGTGAGTTGATGAGGCAGGAAGGTGGGGAGGAATGCGAGGAATGTCCCTGTTTGTGTAGGACTCCATTCAGCTCATTGGCGAGCTGGGGCCGCCCGGAGCGTATAAAAGCCTCGGGCCGCCCGCCCCGGCCTCACACAACAACTCTTCCCCGCTGAGAGGAGGCAGCCAGTGCGACTCCCACCGCCGGCGACCCACCTCCTCCAGTCCGACGGCAGCCGCCCCGGCCGACAGCTCCCGAGACAGCAGCCCGGCGCGCCCCCGCCCCCGCCTCCGGCCCCAACCCGCGCCGCCCGCCCGGCCAGCCGCCTCTCGCCGCCCGCCGCCCGCCGGCCACAGCGCCCCGACCATGTCAGCCACCGGCCTGGGCCCGGTCCGCTGCGCCTTCGTGCTCCTGCTCGCCCTCTGCAGCCAGGTAAGCACCAGAGACCCCGCGGCGGCCGGCGCCGGGGGGAGGGACGCGAAGGGCGGGAAGGGGGCCAGGCGGCGCCGAGGGGCGTGCATCGGCTGACCGCCGCCTCCCTCCGCAGCCCGCCTCCAGCCAGGACTGCAGCGCCCCGTGCCAGTGCCCTGCCGGCCCGGCGCCGCGCTGCCCCGCCGGCGTCAGCTTGGTGCTGGACGGCTGCGGCTGCTGCCGCGTGTGCGCCAAGCAGCTGAGCGAGTTGTGTACCGAGCGCGACCCCTGCGATCCGCACAAGGGCCTCTTCTGCGACTTCGGCTCCCCGGCCAACCGCAAGATCGGCGTGTGCACCGGTAAGACCTGCAGCCCCCGCCCCCTCCCCACCTCCCCGAGCCCCGAGCCCCCGCCCCCAACACCGGGGTCCCGGGTGGGGGGCGGGGGGACAGTCGATGACCTCGTCCCTCACACCCACCTTCCCGCTACCGGAAAATAACGCCGCTCGAATTGGGTCCCTTCCTCCCCTTCGGCTGTTTCCAGCCTTACCCCTGGAGCGCAGCTCCTAGCTCCCATCCCCGATGCGCTTCCTGTTGGAGGCTCCAGAATGATGCTTGAGCCCTCCTTCATCCACCCCCCCTTTTCCCTTCCTCTCCTTCAGCTAAAGATGGTGCCCCCTGCGTTTTCGGAGGAACTGTGTACCAGAGCGGAGAGTCTTTCCAGAGCAGCTGCAAATACCAGTGCACGTGTCTTGACGGGTCGGTGGGCTGCGTGCCCCTATGCAGCGTGGACGTCCGCCTGCCCAGCCCCGACTGCCCCTTCCCTCGGAGGGTCAAGCTGCCCGGGAAATGCTGCGAGGAATGGGTGTGTGATGAGCCCAAGGAGCACACCGTGGTCGGCCCTGCACTCGCAGGTGAGCTGAGCCTCCCTCTAAGTCAGCCTTGTGATTCTCCCCCAGGGGCCGAGTCCTGACTTGGCCGAGGGCAGGGGGAAGTGACTTTGCCTGGTGTCTCACCTTGTGTTTGTGTGCTCTGCTCTCGTAGCTTACCGGCCGGAAGACACGTTTGGCCCAGACCCAACCATGATCCGAGCCAACTGCCTGGTCCAGACCACAGAGTGGAGTGCCTGTTCCAAGACCTGCGGAATGGGCATCTCCACCCGGGTTACCAATGACAACGCATTATGCAGGCTGGAGAAGCAGAGCCGCCTCTGCATGGTCAGACCTTGCGAAGCTGACCTGGAGGAGAACATTAAGGTATGGTATTCTGTTTCTATTGACTCCTGGTCATGGAACAAGGGTGGACTGGCCTACAGCTAGGTCTCTTATCATCCGTGTTACAGAGGCCTGTTATCTCCAAAAATACCATTGAGCTGTTTTACTGGGATGAGACTTTCCCTAATAGAATCCACCAGTTTTCCACTAGGAAATCTTCCAGAGCCCTGTTTCATTCAAGACACCCCCAAAGAGGCCATGTCTATTTTTGGAAAACTGGCAAATGAGACTCAAACTTTCCCTCCTCAAAATATAAACAGAAGTTAAATACCCTGGAGACTAGAACACACAGAAGTTGAAGAAAGCCACACCCCTTGCAGAGTCATTGATTTTTCTCTCCTCCCTTGTCTTCCTCAGAAAGGCAAAAAGTGCATCCGGACCCCCAAAATCTCCAAGCCTATCAAGTTTGAGCTTTCTGGCTGCACCAGCATGAAGACATACCGAGCTAAATTCTGCGGAGTGTGCACAGACGGGCGGTGCTGCACCCCCCACAGAACCACCACCCTTCCCGTGGAGTTCAAGTGTCCTGATGGGGAGGTCATGAAGAAGAGCATGATGTTCATCAAGACCTGTGCCTGCCATTACAACTGCCCTGGAGACAATGATATCTTCGAGTCACTGTACTACAGGAAGATGTATGGAGACATGGCCTAAAGCCAGAGACAGTGAGACACGTGAACATTTTAGGCTGTCACTTGAATCGATTCACATCTCATTTTTGTGTACACATGATTTCAGTGGCACAAGTTATTTAAATCTGTGCTTCTAACTGGGGAAAAGAAAAATTCCCACCAAATTCAAAATACTGTGCCATGTGATATTCAAACGAATAGTCCGTCAACCCCAGACACTGGTTTGAAGAAATTGAGACTTGATCATAGGACTGTATTAGTGCACAGCGCCAGCATGTATGCTAGGAGCAGTGGGAGGAGGCCAGTAGAAAGCCTTGTCATCTTTAGGGGTAGTGATGTGACTGCTATTTGGAGTGTCACTGAAAAGGAAAACTTTAGCATGCTCACTGATCTGCCTATAGCTCCAGCAACAGCGTGGATGTGTGTTCTCCAGCCATCATGAGGCTGAGTCAAGTTCGTCTCTAAGTCAGAACAGCAGATTCAGCTATGACATTCTGATTCAATGACATTGTTCAGGAATCAGAATTCTGTCTATTAGACTGGACAGCTTGTGGCAAGCTAATTTGCCTGTAACAAGCCAGATTTTTTTTTATTGATACTGTAAATATTGTGTGTATATATATATATTTGTACAGTTATCTAAGTTAATTTAAAGTTGTTTGTGCCTTTTTGTTTATGTTTTTAATGCTTTGATATTTCAAGTGTTAGCCTCAATTCTGAACACCATAGGTAGGACGGAAAGCTTGTCTGATAATTCAAAGCATGAAATGGATATTCAAATAGAATTTCTGTGCAGTTGGAGCAACAGTCCATCCAAACAGGTTGTTTGCTGAAGGTGAGGCAGTGATGTCCTTCAAAGTCTGATCTGTAGGTTGGAAACGTGGTAGCCTCACTTTTAACGAACAAATGACCTTTATTAAAAATGAGTAGCTCTGTATAGCTGATTGGTTTTTCCACCTGGAAGCATTTGTCTCTACTTTGACTATGACTGTTTTTTGGACAGTTTATTTGTTGAGAGTGTGACCAAAAGTTACATGTTTGCACCTTTCTAGTTGAAAATAAAGTATATATTTTTTCTATAAAGGGCTTGGTTTTTCATTTATTAAATGGGAAGTTTTTGTCTTAAAACTATGCACTTACAATTTTCTAAATATCTTTTTCTCATCTATTCTTATCAATTGGTTGATCCCTTCAATAGGATTTTTACATAAACATATTTCACAATGAATCAGGTGTCACAAATTTACAGGCATACACACTGTTGAGCACACAGGCATTTTTCATTATTTTCACTGCTGCTGCTGCTGCTAAGTTGCTTCAGTCGTGTCCGACTCTGTGCGACCCCATAGACGGCAGCCCACCAGGCTCCCCCGTCCCTGGGATTCTCCAGGCAAGAACACCGGAGTGGGTTGCCATTTCCTTCTCCAATACATGAAAGAGAAAAGTGAAAGTAAAGCTGCTCAGTCCTGTCCGACTCTTAGTGACCCCATGGACTGCAGCCTACCAGGCTCCTCCATCCATGGGATTTTTCCCGGCAAGAGTACTGGAGTAGGTTGCCATTGCCGTCTCCATTATCTTCACAGTACTTTATAAATACTTCAGTTCTCTTCAGATTATATGTTTCCACCAATCCCTGTTTTATTATCCTTGGTTCTGTTTATATTTAATATATCTCTGCTGTTGTAGGCATTTAATTTCCAACCCATCATCATAAACAAGCCTACATGTGCCTTAGACATAGAGGATTTTTAACTATTTTTTTGAATTTGTATGCTTTACTGTAGATCTATTTCTGAGCTTCAGTATCTTACTATTAAATCTGTAAAAATAAGTTATTTTGCATAATTCTGCTTTCAGTTACCATGATAACCAATCACAAATAGATGATGGCATAAGTATGAAAAGAACGATAAGCCAACCTTCCATTCATTTGTATTATAGAAATTTGCCTTAAAACCAACTCCCATTTCCCCAAGTTTTCACTATATCAGATCTCAAGATCAATAGTTCATTAAGTAGTTTGACAAAATGAAATTGTTCAAGAAGACCTGCATGGAAATGATAATTGGATCTCTCCAGGTCTCCACTGAAAAATCAACTAACATAAGTGGCAAACAAAAGGAATACTCCAGGGACAACTGGAAGCCCATTTTTTCTAGATAAGAATAGCTGTGGATTCTAGGGAGAAAAATAGTTGCAGACAGACTAAGCCATCACAAGGTAATTAGCAATGTTGTAGTGCCTGTGTCATTCTAAGAGACAAAAATACATCCAAAAAAAAAGGCTAGTTCTACAAACAGAGCCCATGCCACAAACCAAAGGGAAAACTTCCCATGTTCAAAATGTGAAAAGTATTTCTGGCCAAAACATTGGACTTTTAGAATACACCCACATACGTATATAGCAACACCGCTAGTAGCTGTGCCCCACTTCCCCAAATAAATCCACATGCAAACATACACACACGCAACACACAAACACAGAGCACATTGTTTGGTTTACTAGGAGTCAGTTGACTCCTAGCTGCAAAGATGAAGGGCCATGGTAAATGAACCTGACTGTTTTAAAAGGAATTTGAGAATTCTGGGAAGACAGAAGTAATAATGAAAGCAAAGATTTTAAGATTTTCCAAATTTCCACATAAAAACAGAAATTAGATTGCGAAATCAAAACACCATGAGACATATAACAAAATTAGTTGGCAAAACATCCTTTGTACCCTAAGATATGAGTTGGGGGAAATCATCAACTACATGACTTTTACTATGTCAGAATAAAATGTGAGAAAAAGCAAAGGAATACAACAGGGTATTTGATGCATCTGAGAAGAGGAGAGCTTCAAAACAGCCAGCAGTGAAATATAGATCAATCTGAGGATACCTTGTAAAACTGGTACGAGTTTTGTTTTGCCCCCTCCAATAAAAGTTACAAACCAAGCCTGTCTCCCAAGGGAGGACTCCACATTCTTAGGAGTAAAATCAAAATTAAGTCAGAAACAACAAAGACATTCTGAAAGAAGGTCTGGATAAAAAGGAGAAGAAAACAAGTTCAAAAGCTCAAGAAGCAGATGGCCATATTTTTAACACATGAAAACAATAAAAGAGAGAACTCTGTGTAGTTAGAAAAGCTATTTAAACCAAGCTGTCTTCCTAAATAAAGTTCAGGAAAAATAATTTTGCATAAAAAATAGAAAAACAAAATCATCACAGCCAAATCTGTATGAAGATATTATATGAAAAAATAATAATAGGGGATAGAATAGCATTTCTACAGATAAAAGGAGATTGCCAGAAATACATGTCCAGAAAACATGCCAAAACTATAATCTACTATTTCAACAGAACATTAAGAAAATAACACTAGACATAAATAATTAAAAGGAAACAACTAATGACATTAAATAGCAACATAAATGATTTAGTAAAACTTGGAAATAATTTCAAGAAGAAATTAGAAATTAAAGAAATGTTAGAAAACTATATGGGACACAAGGGTGAACAAACACAACAGATAATTCCTTAAGAAGAGTAGTTGATGAGAAGGAGGAAAATTTTTTTAAATAAAAAATTTAAAAGTTTCAGAAGTGATAAATATTATAGATAGGCAAGGAAGGTCCAACATATGGATAGTAGGAATTCCTGATGAAGAAAAAACCCAAAAACTATAAATAAAGAAAACAAATAAAAAGTGATTTGAAAGTGATACAGGAAGATACTAAAAAATTAACCAACATTGAGACATATTCTAGTAAAATTGATGGAATATAAAGAAAAAGAAAAAATTTTAGAACATCTAGGCAAAAAGAACATGAACCTTGTAAGTAAAAGAAAAGTAATTCATCATTCTGATAATGACCGCAACACTTCATATCAGAAAAATTACAATAACATATTTAAAGTACTGAAGGAAAGAAAATGTGAGCCAAAGAATTTTTATCCTTCAAAACTGATACTGAAGAAGAACGTGAAAGTGAAGTCCCTCAGTGGTGTCCTACTCTTTGCAACCCCATGGACTGTAGCCCACCAGGCTCCTTCATCCATGGGATTCTCCAGGCAAGAGTACTGGAGTGGGGTGCCATTGCCTTCTCCAGGGGCTCTTCCTGACCCAGGGATCTGAACCCAGGTCTCCCACATTGCCGGCAGACGCTTTAAGCTCTCAGCCACCAACAGTACACTTCTTCTTTCTTCTGAGGAAGAAAGGACACAGACAAATTATTAAAACCATATAAGATCTCAGGGCATATTATTCTTATGAACCCTTTCTAAAGAGCCTACTAGACAAGAAGCTCGAAAAGCAAAAATGTCTGAGAAATGTTAACATTAAGGACTGGTGGTGGCCATTAAATATAGCTTATCTTTAGAAGAAAGACTAAAGATGAAAGAGGAGGAAGTACAGTATACAGCAGCCATATACTCTGACAGTGTAGAGTGCAACCATAAAGGTTTGGGGAGAGAATAAAAGTAGCATATGACACACACCCACTGACACATACACACGTGCGCACACACACGCACACACACAACTACTTTTGTGGTGGTAGGGTCTTCCCCACTAGTGGTAAAGAACCCACCTGCCAATGTAGGAGACGTAAGAGACTCAGGTTCAATCCCTGAGTCAGGAAGATTCTCTAAAGGAGGACACAGTAACCCACTCTAGTGTTCTTGCCTGGATAATCCCCTGGACAGAGAAGACTGGCAGGCTACAGTCCATAGCATCACAGAGTCCGAAACAACTGAAGCAACTGAGCATGCACGCATGCACACACACATGCACGCTCTCATTGGTTGAAGTGGTGATGGTATTGTTATTCTGAGACTATGGAGTGTATAATGCCGGTTAAAGAAAATTAACCACTATAGACATTCTGATACTATCCTTAGCAGTGGTGAATACTGGGATTCTTAGTGAGAAAGTCAGAAAATACAGATTTAATATAAAACTGGTTAAGTTCCTATGGCTGTTTCATGTTGATGCTTGGTAGAAACCAATGCAATAATGTAAAGCAATTATCCTTCAATTAAATTTTTTTAAGTGGTTAAGTTAGATTCTGTAGCCCTGAATTTGGATTAGAAATATCAGCATAAACTTATGATGCATTTTATCTTTTAAAACATACACACAAGGCTTCCCTGGTGGCTCAGTGATAAAGAATCTGCCTGCCAATGCAGGAGACATGGGTTCGATCCCTGATCCAGGAAGATGCCACATGCTGCAGAGCAACTAAGCCCACTGTGCTCTGTGGGCTGAGCCTGTGCTCTGAATAATTGAGCCTGTGCTCTGAAGTCCAGGAGCCACCACTATGAGCCTACATACCACAACTACCGAAGCACATATACCCTAGAGCCCGTGTTTCACAAGAGAAACCACTGCAATAAGAAGACTGTGCACTGCAGCTAGAAAGTATCCCCCTCACCACAACTAGGGAAAAGCCCATGCAACAGTGAAGACCTGGCACAGCCAAAAATAAATGAATCAATAAAATCATTTTTAAAAAACACACACAATTATATATATATATGTATATATACATATATATTTTGCTACATCTGCTCACTGGATAAACTACAATGACAACCCAAAAACAATGAGCATCCCTAGGCCCAAATTGTACCCTTGTAATGTTACTTTCCACTAAAACAACCAGAGCTTCTTGGAGAATAGCTGATTCCAGGACTGGAGTGAGAAATGTGTAAGTTAAAAACAATTATGCAGGGAATACCTTTATATATTAGATAATAATGAAGTTCACAAGGACGATTAAGAACATATTGAAAGGATTCAAGAGACAAACTGAAAAGACTCCTACTAAAGATGAGGCAATTTGAGCTTCTTAGGACAATAAAAATCACAGTGTATTAAGCCTATCATCTATACTTAAATTCATTACCTCATTATGACAATTAAAGAAAAAAACCCAATTGGTCATCTGATGATCATAAGGAATCTATTCATTATACACTAAACGTAATATTTGCCAAGGCTTTGACTGTGTGGATCACAATAAACTGTGGAAAATTCTTCAAGAGATGGGAATACCAGACTACCTGACCTGCCTCTTGAGAAACCTGTATGCAGGTCAGGAAGCAACAGTTAGAACTGGACATGGAACAACAGACTGGTTCCAAATAGGAAAAGGAGTACGTCAAGGCTGTATATTGTCACCCTACTTATTTAACTTCTATGCAGAGTACATCATGAGAAACGATGGGCTGGAGGAAACACAAGCTGGAAACAAGATTGCCGGGAGAAATATCAATAACCTCAGATATGCAGATGACACCACCCTTATGGCAGAAAGTGAAGAAGAACTAAAGAGCCTCTTGATGAAAGTGAAAGAGGAGACTGAAAAGCTCGGCTTAAAGCTCAACATTCAGAAAACTAAGATCATGGCATCTGGTCCCATCACTTCATGGCAAATAGATGGGGAAATAGTGGAAACAGTGGCTGACTTTATTTTTGGGGGCTCCAAAATCACTGCAGATGGGTATTGCAGCCATGAAATTAAAAGACGCTTATTCCTTGGAAGTAAAGTTATGACCAACCTAGACAGCATATTAAAAAGCAGAGACATTACTTTGTCAACAAAGGTCTGTCTAGTCAAGGCTATGTTTTTTCCAGTAGTCATGTATAGATGTGAGAGTTGGAGTATAAGGAAAGCTGAGTGCCTAAGAATTGATGCTTTTGAACTATGGTGTTGGAGAAGACGCTTGAGAGTCCCTTGGACTGCAAGGAGATCCAACCAGTCCATCCTAAAGGAGATCAGTCCTGGGTGTTCATTGGAAGGTCTGATGTTGAAGCTGAAACTCCAATACTTTGGCCACCTGATGCAAAGAGCTGACTCATTTGAAAAGACCCTGATGCTGGGAAAGATTGAGGGCAGGAGGAGAAGGGGATGACAGAGGATAAGATGGTTGGATGGCATCACCAATTCATTGGACATGGATTTGGGTGGACTCCGGGAGTTGGTGATGGACAGGGAGGCCTGGCGTGCTGCAGTTCGTGGGGTCACAAAGAGTTGGACACGACTGAGTGACTGAACTGAACTGAATGTTTCCATGATGACTTCTGTGTCATATCCTTGTTCTCCATAACCAACGGTGCCTCAAAAGAGATTGGTCCAATCTGTACCAACCCCAGACATAATCCATTGCCTTCTCCGAGACATAATCCATAGATGACTTTTAAAAGACATTAATCTCTTCATAGTATTCATCACATGATAATCAATTTAAAACAATTTCATATTCTTTTAAAATAATTTTTGTAATTTTCCAAATTTCCAGAAATGAACATGCAATATTTATAATCAGAAAAAGAGTTTAAAAACAAATCTTTTAACTCCTCAATAAAAAAAAAAGTAGCAAAGGATATGCCAAAGTGTTCAAGTTTTTCATAATTTCAAATTTAGATAAACAGCTCACAATATATAAATGGATGACTAAATATCCTATGATAAACCATAATGGAAAAGAATATAAAAAAGAATGTATGTATATGTATAAGTCAATCACTTTGCTGTACAACAGGAATTAATATATTATAGTAAATCAAGTATACTTCTGTTAAAAAAAAACAGATAACTAAGCCATTCAAGTCACTATTCCTTAATTTTCCAAGTGCCTAGGAGCATGTGCAACATACATAGAGACTCTACAGAATTCATGTTTTCATGTAAATTCAATGTATATTCTTACCTTATTTTCCAATTCCATAAATAAATTCATGGAAGATTTTTTCTTCTATAAATTTACAATAGCTATTTTTTATCTCATGAATCATACTGATTATATATAGACTGTTGCTAAGACTAAAAATAAGGTAAACATAAAATATTTTCTTAAAATACTGTCAGATTCCAAATCTAAATACAGGATACAAAGCAATAGACGTAGAGACTCTCTTCTACATTGTTGTTGTTCAGTTGCTAGACTTTTTGTGTCCAACTCTTCGTGACCCCAAGGACTACAGCATGCCAGACTTCCCTGTCCTTCCTTCTCTAGCTCCCAGAGTTTACTCAAACTCATGTCCATTGAGTCAGTGATGCCATCCAACCATCTTATCATCTGTCATCCCCTTCTCCTCCTGCCCTCAATCTTTCCCAACATCAGGGTCTTTTCCAATGAGTCAGCTCTGCATCAGGTGGCAAAAGTATTGGAGCTTCAGCTTCAGCATCAGTCCTTCCAATGACTATTTGGGGTTGATTTCCTTGGATTGACTGGTTTGATCTCCTTTGATATTTAAAAGACAAAGAAAAATTAGTAAGAAATATGGAATATCATCTACTAATTAGAATTTATGTCTCAAGAAGGTAAAATAAATTATCACTTGCATTAGGTTAACAAATTCTAACACAATCTTTGTCAGCACTTTTAATAGTGTACTTTAGATAAGCATAATGACATTAGAAAACTGTCTGGCAGAATCTGCTAAACCTAAACATTTTACATAGAAAACTTTTACTCCTAGGTATAGATCCAAAGAATGAGCAATACACGCATGCAAAATTCTGAAAGCAGTTTTATCCATCCCCAAAGCTGAAAACGATCCAAACACGAGAATGGGTAGAATATAGAATATTCATGCAATAGACTAGTATATATCAATAAAAAAGAACTGCTGATATTATATTAAATGAAAGAGGCCAATACATACAAATCACATACACTGCATGTTTCTACTTACAATGACAATGAATAATAGGCAAAACTAATCAACAGTGATGGATTTCAGAATAGTGGTCATTTTGGAGGTGGGAGCATAAGAAAACTTCACATACATTTTTTATATGTACATGATATCTCAATTGAAAAATTTTAAAATAAGTAAATGGATTTAGGCAATTTTTTTAAAAGAATGCTACCAAGACATTAAAAGGGATTACCTGGGGGTTATTTTTTCCATCTTCATAATATTTTAGACTTTCCAAATTGTCTACAAAAAACAGTCATCACTATATTGTAGGGGGGAAAGCCTTCCTTTTAATATTTTAGATAATGAGCTCCTGAAAGATAATGTATAGTGCATATAACAAGCCTAGTGTAACAAAACTACTACAGCCCCTTTGATATGAATGGGAGATGAAATTGAGAAATTAGTGGAGATAGAAACTCAAAGCTAGAATTATTTGTGAGCATTTCTCAAACTGCACAATGATCTTAGGGAGACACTGGATTTCCCTTTCAACATCAGATGTACTCATGCCAACTTTTATTTAAATCTCAGAGGACAGATTGATCTTTTCCAGCATTTTTTATTAGGTTATCAGTAGGCTCTTTCATTGAAACATAATTCCAAAATGAAGCTAACTATTAGAAACCATGAAACTATATATTTGACGTATACTCAATGGGACTTGATAAATACCATTTAATTAGAGTGCACAACAAGCTCTTAAGGTGTCTAAAGTCCCTTGTGGAAAATAACTTCTCATTCTGTAAGTTCTACTTCAGCAATAAGGTTTATCAACGCTTTATTATGTGTGGTACATTTCAACAGGATACAGACAAACAAATGGATAGCAAATACTATTTTATGAAAAACAATAATTTTCCTTTATCTAGTTAAAAAAAAACAACAAAACAAAAGCTAGAGATGACCAGCTAATAAAGCATCCAGGGACAGGGCAGAAGGGGCTAAGAGAAGAGAGGATGAGGTAATACTTTCAGTCATGTTTACTCATGTGTGAATAAATGCAAATTGCAAACTAAACCCAGCTGTCTGATTTTTAAAAAGTAGTTGCTATGTACAGACTCATTTTCATACTCATTTTCATTTTCAACCAGGCTTCATGAACATCACTTATGGTATCTTGGGTCTTCTCCCTGAAAAGGCTGGGCTATAAATAAATACTATAGTGATTATATTTTAGCCCTAAATATAATAAACACCAAGAGAATAATAATAGACCCATGAATCTAATTGGTTTAAGAATATCTTATATTTATTATCTTATATTTTCAAGTGACGTCCAGTCAATCATCATGTTTATAAAAATAATACATAAAGCACAGAAAGTATCCAAATCTGACTGCTGATATGATGGGTGCTATACAAAGAAGTTATAACAAAATTTAGGAAATACAGATAGATTTAAAACAAACCATATGAAATCCAAGAATCAGTGTATGTTAGTCATGTCCAGCTCTTTACGTCCCCATGGACTGTAGCCCATCAGGCTCTTCTGTCCGTGGGATTCTCTAGGCAAGAGTAAAAGAATGAGTTGCCAGTTCCTTCTACAGGGGTTCTTCCTGACCCAGGAATCAAACCAGGGTCCCCCACACTGCAGGCACATTCTTTACCATCTGTAGAGCTATTTAAATTGGGAAATTGAGGTCAAAATTTAAATTTATACTTCTGCATTCACTGCTAACAATATCAATTATTTTTAAATCCAATGTATATTGATTTATTCTAGGTTTGTGATTGAAATCCTCTAATACTGAAACCCTTAGCATTAAAAAAAAAAAAAAAAAAGACAAACTATTTTAGTTTTACTCTTTTTACAAATGTTCTTTTATATCATTCCAGAGGGATTTTTGTTTTGTTTTTAATAAGAATAGATTCAACTCCTTATTTTTCTTCTCAATCTGAATTCTCTCTACCTAAATTCATTCTGATCTGTGGTCAGTATCTGTTGTATCCTCTCTAGTGAGCTATTATAGAGTGCTGAAAATCACATTAAAAGCAGGGACTTGGGAAATATTTTCTACATGACTGAGTTTGTTGTTGTTGTTTGTTTTGTATTTTACTTATTTGCTGATTTTTAACCTTTACCCATAATTTGAGCTGATGAATCTCAGTGTGAAATTTATTTCATGTCTTGATAGTTTGTACCTCAAGGCATTTCCATGTTTACATTAAGGAGCTCTGAAAAGTTTGAGGCAATTCTCAGAATTCCCTTTGCGTAGACATCTTGATAGAGGGATGTGGAGAGAGAAGGGAGGTGTGTGGACCATGAGCCAAACACTAAAATTCCCTAGATGTGGGGAGGGAGTTGTGGGTTTTATAAGGTGGCCTCTGGTGAAAGTGTTAGTCACTCAGTCATATTCAACTCTTTGTGACCCCATGAACTGTGATCCACCAGGCTCCTCTGTCCATGGAATTCTCCAGGCAAGAATACTGGAGTGGGTAGCCATTCTCTTCTCCAGGGGATCTTCCCGACCCAGAGCGATACCTTTTAAAGAAGACAGGAGCTTTGCTCAAGCTGCAGAGATGCCAATTCATGTATCTGCCTTAGTGAACAGTGAAAGAAAGTGGGGAAAGCAACTAAAATGGTTTCCTGAGAATATTATACACATTCTCAGTTCACTCATACAGTTTCTGATGGCTTTCATTCTTTTGGGTTTGAGTCTTTGTCAATTTTCTAACAATCTTTTCGTCATAGTCTTTCTGCTGCTCTGTTTAAAACATGATTGTCCAGTGACTTTCTTCCTATACACAGGTTGCTCAGCTCTCTGGAGTACCCAGAGGATCCCACAATGAGAAAACACCCATCAGTCTTTCAAGCCAGAATCCAAACATCTCTGCCTATGGGACTTTTCTGCTAGAGGTATGTAGAATAGCCAATGGAAATATAAAGAACTTTAAAAGAATAATGTGGTATCTTAATGGCCCCTTAAGGGCTTAATACGGAGCCTCTTGAGAGCTGGCCTTGGGGAGTGATGCTGAAAGTCTAATGTGCCCATTAGTCACTGAGGGAAACCATAAGCCTTTTAAGACATTTGGGATTGAGATCCTTTAAAATTAAACCTTTTAGAATTTAAAGGGATTCCAGGGATACAGGGGTCAAGAGCTGCTGACAATCTCTGGCAGTCTTATTCACGAGAAGGAAGACCTGCCCAGAGGTGCTGTTGCTGGTTAGGATCTGTGACAATATGGGTGGCCACTGGAAGGTACAGCTATGGAAATTCATGCTGACCACTGTTGGAAGTAGTGGCCAAGAAGTGGTCATGGCCAAGAACAACAGCCAAGAGGCTCCCCTGGGAGATGTTGACTGGAGGCACCGTTGGGTGTATTTAATAGAGAGCTAGGTCTGGGGATCATCTACTTGAAGATTTTTTTGAAGGAGGTGGTTGTTTGTTTTGTATAAACATGGTTTGGTGAATCATCCTTGATGTTAGGAAAAAAAGAGAAATACTATTGGTTTTATTATGCTTCTCACTAAGAGAACATCACAATTTCCCTCAAAATCAGCTTTTCCATGTGACTCTGCATTTCTATTAATAGCACTATTAATCTACTTGTTACCCACATGGGAACTCTCCATTGTCATGGAATCCTCCACTTTCTTCTTACCCACCCTCAAATATTTTAACTTCAACTTAGAGATTCATTTACAGAGAAAGTAGCCCCAAACCCAGTCCTAAGGGGAGTCCCATGCTTTTGTGATTCATCTCCAGGACCTCTATGTATATTGGAGGAAAATTGCCTCTTGCTTCAAGCAGGGGAAAGGCAAAAGTGACCATTTAAACCTGTGGTGGATTAATTTTGATATTTGGCAAAACTAATACAATTATGTAAAGTTTAAAAATAAAATTAAATTAAATAAAAAAAAATAAAAATATACCAGAGCACTCCATTCTTAACAAGGCCAAGCCCAAGAAGAAGTTATTTTACTAGAGCCTAACCTATTGGGGTTTTGTTAGAGCCTAATGGCACCCCACTCCAGTACTGTTGCCTGGAAAATCCCATGGAGGGAGGAGCCTGGTGGGCTGTAGTCCATGGGGTCACTAAGAGTCAGACACAACTGAGCGACTTCACTTTCACTTTTCACTTTCCTGCATTAGAGAAGGAAATGGCAACCCACTCCAGTGTTCTTGCCTGGAGAATCCCAGGGATGGGGGAGCCTGGTGGGCTGCCATCTATGGGGTCGCACAGAGTCGGACACAACTGAAGTGACTTAGCAGCAACCTGTCTGGAGGGTTTCCTAGGTGGTGCTAGTGGTAAAGAATCCTCCTGCCAATGCAGGAGAAGAAAGAGATGCTGGTTCAATCTCTGGGTGAGGAAGATCCCTTGGAGCAGGAAATGGCAACCTGCTCCAGTATGCTTGCCTGCAAAATCCGAAGGACAGAGGAGCCTGATGGGCTATAGTCCATGGGGCCACAGAAAGTCAGACATGACTGAGTGACTGAGAACAGCCTGTCTGGAGGAACGAAAATATTTAATTTCAGCTCCCTCTAGCTATATGGTCACACTAAAGATGGGGACACTGAGAAGTATTGCTGATGTTCACAGGGATACAAGTTCACCAAAAGATTGAGGGAGGAATTAGGATCTCTTTTGCTATTATTAAAGTACTGCCCATCAAGTGCTTCTCTGGTGTTTCAGATGGTAAAGAATCTTCCTACAATGCAGAAGACCCAGGTTCAATTTCTGGGTTGAGTAGATCCCCTGGAGAAGAGAATGGCCTCCCACTCCAGTATTCTTGCCTGGAGAATTTCATGGACAGAAGAGCCTGGTGGGCTACAGTCCAGGGGATCACAAAGAGTCAGACACAACTGAGTGACTAATACACTTTCACCTATGAAGTAATACAGTGTTATATGAAAACAGACTTGAATTATTTTAAATGTATAGTGTACTCTAGGGCAAATACTAAAAAAAAGTTTAAAAAGAAATATAACTGATGTGCTAAGAAAGGACAAAAAAATGGAATCACACAGTATAGTCACTTTAAAAGTCTGTGTTCTAACCAATTAAAAGACACAGATTATTAGAATTAATCAAAAAACAAGACTCAACTATAGGTTGTCTACAATTATCCTACTTTAACTATAGACATATGTACATTAAAAGGAAAGGGATGGAGAAAGGTATGCCGTGGTAACACTAATCAAATGAAAGTGGGAGTAACCATATTGATTTTGGAAAGAGCAGACTTTAGAATAAGGTAAGTTAAGGATACAGAGGGGCATTGTGTATGTATGTAATAAAGGAGTCAGTAGTCCAAGAAGACATAACCATCTTTAATGTGCATGCACCTAAACAATAGAACATTGAAATACATGAGGCAAAAGCTTACAGAACTATGAAAATAAATAAATGAGCCCACTGTTATTCTTGGAGGGAGATTTTGATACCTGTCTATCAGAAATGGACAGATCCAGCAGGCAGAAAATCAGTAAGGGCACAACTGAACTCGAAGCACCATTGATCAACAGGACATAATTGACAACTACAAGCTACTTCATCCAACAACAGTATATTAAACATTATTCTCAAGCTCACATGGGACATCCACCAGTATATATTCACCTTCTGGGCCATAAAATGTAATTCAACAAGTTTAAAAGAATTGAAATCACATAATGTCTGCTCTACAATAAAACTAGAAATCAAAAACAGAAAGATAGCTGGAAAATCCCCAAATACCTGGAGATTAAATAACACATTTCTCTGTAACACATGAGTCAAAGAAGGACTCTCAAGAGAAATTCTTAAATATTTTCAACTGGATGGTTCTCTAAGGAGGGCTTCCTAAGGGGTCTCAAGCAGTCACTGAGCAGTTCTATTACTTTTGCCCCTTCTCTAAATTCTCAGATGCTTTGGTGACCAGTGGAAACTGAAGTCCTCTTTTCTTTCTCTTTGAAAGCTTCATAAAGGTGTTATCAGGTTTCATTTCCCTCCATCTTATTCCCAGGTGCCAAAATCCCGTCTCCCTTTGATGGTGAAAGGTGTTAACTGCATGCTATCCTATCATCACAAATCTCCAAAGAAAAATGATAGGTACCAGTTTCTATTCACATGCCTCCAAACACAGAAACTTCCAAACCGTCTCAAAATTTCCATTTCCATCATTCTTATTACATATTTCACTATCTTGCCAGTGATACCTGTATGAGTCTGCTAATACAAGTTTTAGTTTTCCTGTCCCTCCACAATTCTTAATTACTGCCATCAGATTGTCATCTCTGGTCACATTAATTTGGTGCTCCAGAAAAGATGCAAAAGTTATTACCAAGGTAAATAACTTTTCAAGGTAAATATTCTTTTGTGGTAATCAAGATCTACAAAATAACATCAAAGAATCTACTCAGAATAATTTCATATTACTATTGTACATACTTTTATGCCAAAACCAAGCTGGCCTTACCAGTTTCCAAATAGTTTCCACACATTGTTTTACTCACTCGAGTCCCTCTCCCTGCAAAATTCTTCCCCTGATTCTTTTATAATGTGTATGTGTGTGTATGCATACACACGTTTATATATAAACCAATACTATACATCTTTAAAACTCTTCCCAGAAGTCACTTGCACAAATGCTTTACTGATTCCCCTGACCTGTCAGTAGTGTTTTTTTTTTTTAAAAACATTCTAGCAAACATAATGTTTATAACCTCATTTGTTGTTTATGTCAGTTTTACCCATTTTCTAGTTCTTTGCTGTCCAGATGGAAACCAATAGACAGGTGTAGCTATTAAATTTGCATGAATTAAAATTAAATAATGTGCAAAATTCAACTTTTCTTTCACTTGAGCATTATTTCAAATCATCAGAAGCTTGTGGCTTCTATATTGGATAGCATAGGTGTAGAACACTTTCATCATCACAGAAAGTTATACTTAAAAGCATCATACTAATTGTATAATTTAGATTTGCTTTACAGGATATTAGTAGATCCTATCTGCTCCAAAGTTCTTGAGCTCAGAAGCTCAGCTTTGACATGGAAGAGTTTTAGTAAACATGGGTTGAATTAAGTGGGTTATTTAATTATCAGTTCAATTCAGTAGCTCAGTCATGTCCAACTCTTTGCGACCCCATGACCGCAGCACACCAGGCCTCCCTGTCCATCACCAACTCCCACAGTTTACCCAAACTCATATCCATTGAGTCAGTGATGCCATCCAACCATCTTATCATCTGTCGTCCCCTTCTCCTCCTGCCCTCAATCTTTCCCAGCATCAGGGTCTTTTCCAATGAGTTAGCTCTTCACGTCAGGTGGCCAAAGTATTGGAGTTTCAGCTTCAAAATCAGTCCTTCCAATGAACACCCAGGATTGATCTCCTTTAGGATGGACTGGTTGGATCTCCTTGCAGTACAAGGGACTTTCAAGGGTCTTCTCCAACACCACAATTCAAAAGCATTAATTCTTAGGCACTCAGCTTTCTTCACAGTCCAACTCTCACATCCATACATGACCACTGGAAAAACCATAGCTTTGACCAGACAGACCTTTGTTGGCAAAGTAATGTCTCTGCATTTTAATATGCCTGTCTAGGTTAGTGTTATGGTCTTCTTGACAGACTGGAAACTGGGGACAGGAGTCGATGAAAAGAAGGACTTGGGGGACTAAAGTCTCTAGTCGAACAAGGGTGCTCTATTCATGGCAGCATGTGTTTATATATTGTTATACAAGGAAGCTTTAGGCTGAAAAATAAAGTTGAGTAAAAAACACCGAAACCAGACACATAATAACAGCAACTAAGGGAGTAACAATAGTCATAGGTCCATAACAACAGTAACTAGGAGAATAACAATCATCACAGGGCCAGAAGACAATCCATGTACTGGAAATAGGAACATGACTAAGTAGTTTTACAGAAAAGTTAAAAAGTTACTGAAAGGAATCCATGTATGTGTTCCGCCTCATGGCCTCAGTCCTGAGAACTACGTGCAGCTCTGCTTGTTCCTGTTTTCCAGGAACTGATAAGGAACAGAGGGCCCTTGAGAAACAGAAAATAACATATAGGATTCCTTAAATGTTCCCTGACAGGTTGGTCATAACTTTCCTTCCAAGGAGTAAGCATCTTTTAATTTCATGGTTGCAATCACCATCTGCAGTGATTTTGGAGCCCCCAAAAATAAAGTCAGCCACTGTTTCCACTGTTTCCCCATCTATTTCCCATGAAATGATGGGACTAGATGCCCTAATCTTACTTTTCTGAATGTTGAGCTTTAAGCCAACTTTTTCACTCTTCTATTTCACTCTGCCATAAGGGTGGTGTCATCTGCATATCTGAGGTTACTGATATTTCTCCCGGCAATCTTGATTCCAGCTTGTGCTTCTTCTAGCCCAGCGTTTCTCATGATATACTCTGCATATAAGTCATATAAGCAGGGTGACAGTATACAACCTTGAAATACTCCTTTTCCTTTTTGGAACCAGTCTGTTGTTCCATGTCCAGTTCTAACTGTTGCTTCCTGACCTGCATACAGGTTTCTCAAGAGGCAGGTCAGGTGGTCTGGTATTCCCATCTCTTGAAGAATTTTCCACAGTTTATTGTGATCCACACAGTCAAAGGCTTTGGCATAGTCAATAAAGCAGAAATAGATTTTTTCTGGGTCATATCTTTAAATAAATTAATCAGGTCCAATGTTTATTTGTAGATAATTTTTAAAAATTTAATATCTTTTTAAAGAGTTGATATTGCATTTAAATCCCAAAGCTACAATGCAAAACAAATCAACCATGAAATGTGCAAATAGCTTATGGAATGGATTGAATTCAGAAGAATACACTTAAGATTTAGTTTAATTTCTCACCCATCCTCCAACCCGTAGCCATTAGACATTTTTGGAAGGTATCTTGTATCCTATTTCTTTACATTTTGGGTAGATCCCAGAGCTTTGGGGTTATTTTTGTCTATGAGTGAAAGTCTCTCAGTTGTTTCTAATTCTTTGTGATCCCATGGACTGTAGGCTGCCAGGCTCCTCTGTCCATGGAATTCTCCAGGCAAGAGTACAGGAGTGGGGAGCCATTCCTTTCTTCAGGGGATCATCGCAACCCAGGGATTGAAACTGGGTCTCCTGCAGTGCAAGCAGTTTCTTTACCACTGAGCCACCAGGAAAGCATTTTTGTGTAACACTATTTTTATATTTAGTATTTTAAAAGTTTACTCCAAAAAATCTTAGTAGTTAGGTAGTTAGAATAAGAAAAAGGAGACTAAAATGGTGGTAGCTAAAAGACAAAGAAGGGAAAAGACCGTGAAGATAGAACAAAGGAAGGTCCAAGGACCGCCCTCCTGGCTAGCCCAATATACATAGGGTAGGCTCAGGGAGAGGAGAAAAAACATATAAAAAGAAGAGCCAAAATTGAGTTGGGGGAGAGGGGAGGAGGCATCTCTTCTCTTCATGTCTTTTGGGTCCAGCCAGCCTCATGCCTAGAGGATGTATTTTCCTTTGCTTTCTAAACAAAACTGAGCTGTAACACAGAGCTGTAACAATGGTCTGTCAGTTCAGTTCAGTTCAGTCGCTCAGTCGTGTCCGACTCCTTGTGACCCCATGGACTGCAGCACACCAAGCCTCCCTGACCATCATCAACTCCTGGAGTTGACTCAAACTCATGTCCATTGAGACAGTGCCGCATCCATCACTTCAAATTTTTGCTGCCGCAACAGAACTGAGGAAATTACACACTCTCCCGACACTGCTTTAATTAATGAAAGGTTATGTTCTTCTGAGTCAAGGTACTTTTATTTATCTAGAACTCAGAGAAGAAACAACAGATTCACACTACAAAGGAAAAAGTAGTGTGCTATTTTAAGCACTTAGGAAATGAGTTGATTTAATTAATGCTGATTTTCTAAGTACAGAAAGAACCTTGCGAAGTATTCCTAACACTAGCAAAATTGGCAAGAAAGAATAGTTCACACTTATAACTGAAAAATGTAAAATGCCTACATCAGTAAATCCCAGAAGATGTCATTAGGGACAAATCAGTAACTTCACTGGTGTTCAAATATCTCTGTGACTCCACTCCTAAACTCTTCATGTGGACCATGTTGTGTGTGACATGGGTGGTTCAGGGATTCTACCTTAATGTTAATGTACTAATTCTGTTAAAGTGCTAATTACCATAAAGTATGCACAGCATTGTTCTGGGAAGAGTGGAACCTGCTGATTTTCTTTACTGCTGGTTAATGCAAAAATCATCTTTTTCAAATTAATCCATAAAAGATCAAGGAGAATAATGCTCTCACTTGGGGGTGTCTACCTCTTAAATTCCTATATTAATCAGCTTTCCTGTGGTGATAAACAAGTCCCAAATCTCAGTGACTTGTAACAACAAATGTTTATTTCTCCCACAGTCCCATGGGACTCCATAGCAGCTCCACCATGCCTGTGGGCTGTGGCTTTGTTCCATGTGCTTTCTCATACCAGGAACTAATCAAGAACAGCAGCCCTTCCCTGGGACACTACATCATTATTGTGGACAAGGGAAAAGGCTAAGAGGCAGAGCCATATCATTCCACTGCCCTTAAAGCTATTATCTGCATGTGGCATTTGCACTGCATTGGCTAAAACAAGCCAGGTGACCAAGTTGACCCGGTGGCCAAGAGCCTTCAGCCTCTAGGGTAGCTCAACAAGTTTCATGACAATGGGTGAGAATGCATAATTATCCTACAGGGAAGGGAATGAGTCATGGGAACCATGATGCAATGACCACAAAAGCCACTTAGCACTATTATCTTAAGTCTCTCTTTCTCCCAGTAAATAATGCTGAATTTTTTTTTTTTTTTAATGCCACTCACAGGAATTTATTCCTCCATTAAATAAGACTATGAATTGTCTAGAACTGCAATTCCACCCAAGATTTATGCTAATTGTTTTTTCATTTTCTTACATCAAAAAGACGACTTCTACAAAAAGAAAAAAGAATTACTTGGGAAAAAATTTAAAGTTCTCCAAAAGAAATCCATTTCATTTAAACATTTGGCCATGAGGAAGGCAGCTGTTATCCCTTTACATTGATAGATGCCACAGAATATGCTAATCTATACAGGGTCCTCCTTACACAACACACACTGTAGTACAGTTAGAGACTTGACACATGAAACTTCCTCCCAAAGGCACAGACAGGTGCACGGCATTTACACTGGCCAGGACACTCACGGTTTTACTTGACAGGAGTCTGTGTTAACGACACAGACTAATGCTGAATTTTGTAAGGTTTGCAGTTCTGAAGCCTGTAGTTTTTAACTCCTAAGTTAAGTCCTTGTTCCCGAGTTCAATTTTATCCCTCTGTTTCTGTTCGCCTGTAGGACACAGGAATTTAATCCATCTTTTCTCTTTCTAGACTGTCCTACTGACATACTAGATATTGAGCCCAATTGTCATTTTATGTAATTCTCCCAGAAATCTCTGAATATTCACATAAATGGAAGGTCTGAGAGGCTAAAGAAGTTGTCAGCTTTCTCACTGCTAGAAATTCATGTGTCCAGGATGTGAATTTCACAGACTTTCTGACACATCATCAGTCAGTTCAGTTGCTCAGTTGCGTCCAACTCTTTGTGACCCCGTGGACACATCGTACTACCTGCTATATGGACTTGCCTTATCCAGGAACAGGAAAGGCCAGGAATGGGCTGGTTGGAGAGGGATTCCCAAGATCATTTCAAGGCCTTGATAGATGTTGAGTTCTTTCACTCTGCATCATATCAATTCAGTTCAGTTCAGTTGTTCAGTCATGTCTGACTCTTGGCGACCCCAAGAATTGCAGCATGCCAGGCCTCCCTGTCCATCACCAACTCCCGGAGTTCACCCAAACCCACGTCCATCGAGTCGATGATGCCATCCAGCCATTTCATCTTCTGTCATCCCCTTTTCCTCCTGTCCCCAATCCCTCCCAGCATCAGAGTCTTTTCCAATGAGTTAACTCTTCACATGAGGTGGCCAAAGTACTGGAATTTCAGCTTTAGTATCATTCCTTCCAAAGAATACCCAGGACTGATCTCCTTCTGAATGGACCGGTTGGATCTCCTTGCAGTCCATGGGACTCTCAAGAGTCTTCTCCAACACCACAGTTCAAATAAAACATATCAAAACAAACCCCCATCCCACGCCAAATACAATTTTCAGGCAAACAGTTTTTGAAAGGATGCTTATAATTTTACCTTTGAAACCATTTTGCTACAGATAGCATTTGATTTGTGGTTGACTATGATCTGTCAGGAGACTGGAATGCAAAAGTAGGAAGTCAAGAAACACCTGGAGTAACAGGCAAATTTGGCCTTGGAGTATGGAATGAAGCAGGGCAAAGGCTGATAGAGTTTTGCCAAGAGAACGCACTGGTCATAGCAAACACCCTCTTCCAACAACACAAGAGAAGACTCTACACATGGACATCACCAGATGGTCAACACTGAAATCAGATAGATTATATTCTTTGTAGCCAAAGACAGAGAAGCTCTATACAGTCAGCAAAAACAAGACCAGGAGCTGACTGTGGCTCAGATCATGAACTCCTTATTGCCAAATTCAGACTTAAATTGAAGAAAGTAGGGAAAACCACTAGACCATTCAGGTATGACCTAAATCAAATCCCTTATGATTATACAGTGGAAGTGAGAAATAGATTCAAGAGACTAGATATGATAGAGTACCTGATGAACTATGGATGGAGGTTCGTGACATCGTACAGGAGACAGGAATCAACACCATCCCCATGGAAAAGAAATGCAAAAAAGCAAAATGGCTGTCTGAGGAGGCCTTACAAATAGCTCTGAAAAGAAGAGAAGTGAAAAACAAAGGAGAAAAGGAAAGTATAAGCATCTGAATGCAGAGTTCCAAAGAATAACAAGGAGAGATAATAAAGGCTTCCTCAACCAAAAATGCAAAGAAATAGAGGAAAACAACAGAATGGGAAAGACTAGAGATCTCTTCAAGAAAATTAGAGATACCTAGGGAACATTTCATGCAAAGATGGGTTCAATAAAGGACAGAAATGGTATGGACCTAACAGAAGCAGAAGATACTAAGAAGAGGTGGCAAGAATACACAGAAGAACTGTACAAAAAAGACCTTCATGACCAAGTTAATCACAATGGTGTGATTAACCTAGAGCCAGACATCCTGGAATGTAAAGTCAAATGGGCCTTAGAAAGCATCACTACGAACAAAGTTAGTGGAGGTGATGGAATTCCAGTGGAGCCATTTCAAATCCTGAAAGATGATGCTGTTAAAGTGCTACACTCAATATGCCAGCAAATTTGGAAAACTCAGCAGTGGCCACAGGACTGCAAAAGGTCAGTTTTCATTCCAATCCCAAAGAAAGGCAATGCCAAAGAATGCTCAAATTACCACACAATTGCACTCATCTCACACGCTAACGAAGTAATGCTCAAAATTTTCCAAGCCAGGTTTCAGTAGTACGTGAACTGTGAACTTCCTGATGTTCAAGCTGATTTTAGAAAAGGCAGAGGAACCAGAGATCAAATTGCCAACATCCTCTGGATCATCAAAAAAGCAAGAGAGTTCCAGAAAAACATCTATTTCTGCTTTATTGACTATGCCAAAGCCTTTGACTGTGTGGGTCACAATAAACTGTGGAAAATTCTTCAAGAGATGGGAATACCAGACCACCTGACCTGCCTCTTGAGAAACCTGTATGCAGGTCAGGAAGCAACAGTTAGAACTGGACATGGAACAACAGACTGGTTCCAAATAGGAAAAGGAGTACATCAAGGCTGTATGTTGTCACCCTGCTTATTTAACTTCTATGCAGAGTACATCATGAGAAACACTGGACTGGAAGAAGCACAAGCTGGAATCAAGATTGCCAGGAGAAATATCAATAACCTCAGACATGCAGATGATACCACCCTTATGGCAGAAAGTGAAGAGGAACTAAAAAGCCTCTTGATGAAAGTAAAAGAGGAGAGTGAAAAAGTTGGCTTAAAGCTCAACATTCAGAAAACGAAGATCATGGCATCCGGTCCCATCACTTCATGGCAAATAGATGGGGAAACAGTGGAAACAGTGGCTGACTTTATTTTTTGGGGCTCCAAAATCACTGCTGATGGTGATTGAAGCCATGAAATCAAAAGATGCTACTCCTTGGAAGGAAAGTTTTGACCAACCCAGATAGCATATTCAAAAGCAGAGACATTACTTTGCCAACAAAGGTCCGTCTAGTCAAGGCTATGGTTTTTCCAGTGGTCGTGTATGGATGTGAGAGTTGGACTGTGAAGAAAGCTGAGCATCGAAGAATTGATGGTTTTGAACTATGGTGTTGGAGAGGACTCTTGAGAGTCCCTTGAACTGCAAGGAGATCCAACCAATCCATCCTAAAGGAGATGAGTACTGAGTTTTCATTGGAAGAACTGATGCTAAAGCTGAAACTCCAATACTTTGGCCACCTCATGTGAAGAGTTGACTCATTGGAAAAGACCCTGATTCTGGGAGGGATTGGGGACAGGAGGAGAAGGGGATGACAGAGAATGAGATGGCTGAATGGCATCACTGTCTTGATGGACTTGAGTTTGGGTGAACTCCAGGAGTTGGTGATGGACACAGAGGCCTGGTGTGCTGCAATTCATGGGATCACAAAGAGTTGGACACGACTGAGCCACTGAACTGAACTGATGGTCTGTCAACTATCATCGTGTATGCTTAGGGAATATTTTAGAGTAAGAAATTCCAACTTCCAAAATTATATTCAAAGGTATTGAAATTGGTATAAATACTACATTTGACAACACAATTGACATAGTGTTATATTTGTAAATTTCATTTAAAAATATATTTATTTCATTGAAATATAATTTCTTTACAATATTGTGTTTTTTTTGTTGTACAAGAACATAAAGCAGCTATGTGTATATATATATATATATATATGTACATATTTCTCCTCCGTGTTGGGCCTCCCTCCCATCCTCCATCCCTATCCACCTTCCCTATCCATTCTTCTAAGTCATCACAGAGCACTGAGCTGAGCTCCCTGTGCACTTATTACTTTCAATTTTTCAGTCTTCTTATATTATTCGGAGCCATAAGTATTTTTTCCAGGACTAAAATATTTAGCCAGGGTAGGGGGCAGGTAATCTCTAAAATGCTCATAGATTCCAGGATTTGTGCGTATACTACCCAATGGATTAAATGCTTTATCCTAAAACGATTCTGGGTGAGGAAAAACACAACCTCAAAATGTGGAATCCAGAGACAGTTTTGAGAAGAAATTAAAAGTCAGATAATGTTAAAAGATCAAAGAAGAGAATCTGTGTGTAAGACGACAGGACAAAAGCAAGCGACTTGAGATTAAACCTGAGGAACAGGATTGAGTGGGAGAAGAATGGAAAGAGATGCCTTCACAGTTTGATGGCTGCAGACACTGGCCTCTGGGGAGATGGGAGCTGCTGAAAAGCTGGCTTTTAAGTTTAGGGCAGTTTTGTGGTTGACCCAGGGCAAAATTGTGCCTTCAACTTTCTGGCCCCAAATGACTGCCCCCTCCCTGATCCAGAACTCCTGAACTGACACCATTCTCACCCTGTCTGTTTTT
The DNA here is from genome assembly GCF_019923935.1 of Bubalus bubalis. Lineage (NCBI taxonomy): Eukaryota > Metazoa > Chordata > Mammalia > Artiodactyla > Bovidae > Bubalus > Bubalus bubalis. Next base: position 34,184,058 of record NC_059166.1, read on the forward strand.
CCAAAAGATCTGTAGCTCCCTTTCTGGGCTCCTTTCAAGACCCACTCCCTTCCCTGAATGGTCCCCAGGGTTCCTCCCTTGGGCATTTGGCTGTCCTGTACTTTCAGTGAAGGGTCACTGATTCTGATCCCTGAAAAGCCTATTTCCTCTTCTTGACTTAACTTGTCTTGATCCCTCTCAATTTAACTTGTCTAATAGAAACTGTCTGTTCAGTTGTTGAGGCAATTTCCTTCAGGGGTAAAGCTGCACTTCTGCTCTCAAGATTAAGTGATTTCCATATCCTACTCTCTTGTATTACTCTGCAACATAAATTCTATTACTCTTAGAGTCATGTGACCTCAATGATGAATGGATTTCTCTGGGACTCTGATGGAGCATCTCAGACCTCTGATATATTTTATTTCCCACTGAATTCATGTTTCCAGTCTGAAGAAGATATCACTAGGTTTCCACTTGATTTCTTAAGCAAAAATAGTTAGTATACAGTTAGTAAAATTGTTTCCATGGTTTCTCCTTAATGATAAATCAGGTGATTTTTCCCCCTAATTCCAGCAAGAAAACTTCTGGAATCTAGCCATTGCTTCATATATTTATAAAAATGTTTTTTCACCTTTAGTACATTGGTTGATGAGGACCAAGATTATGAGTTTGACTCCCAGGTCTAATCTCATCCTCTTCTTCATTATGAAACATAAGCACAGCCTCAACTGTCCAGGTTTCAGAATAGGAAGATCATCCTCTGAGTCTGGAAGTGATCATGCAATTTGAGACTTCATGAGAAAACATCACAACCATACCAGCCACTAGCCACATGAGGCCACTGAGCACTTGAAATGAGTCTAGTATAACAGAGGAACTACTTCCTGAACTTTATTTTAATTTTAATTAATTTAAGTTTAAAATTGACATTCACAATTCACTTATTGGAAAACTTTTGTGTATGACTTGTTATATGGAATAACTCAGTATATGAACCTATTTTTATAAAGTGTATGAAATCAAAACACATCAAATATTTCCCCACCCCAAATTTAGTGTCCAAACTGAGATGGGTTAAAAGAGTAAAATAGCAGACTTCAAAGACTATGAAAAAAAATGTAAAATCTATCTACCTGTATATAATTTTATATTGATTTCACACATATATTTTATTGGTTAAATAAATATATCATTATTACTATATTTTGTTATATAGATTAATGTATTGTCAAAATATATTAATATGTTAAATTAATACATTTAAATATACATTTGCTAGATGGTTATATGTGTATATAAAATATATAATTACTTAAATATATACATGTAAAATGAATATATTTTAGGACAGTTAAAATGTCATTACAATTCATTTTACTTATTTTTTTTTTACTTTTTAAATGTGATTCTAGAAAATTTTAAATTACATATGTGACTCATATTTCTATTGAACAGTGCTTCTCTACTACATATTTATGTGAATCTTTAGATCACAGGTCCCCAACCATTTGGCATCCAGGTCTGGTTTCATAGAAGACAATTTTTCCATGGACCAGGGTTGTGGGGGTGGAGGGTGGGGTGGTTTCCAGATGATTCCAGCACTTTACATTCATTGTGGACTTTATTTCTATTATTATTATATAAGCCCCACCTCAGATCATAAGGCATTAGATTCCAGAAGCTGGGGACCCCTGCTCTGGATTGATGAATAAACATAATTTTTAATGATCAAATATTATGTAAACTTTTTAATAGTGTTTTTTCCACTTCTCAATGTCAAGAACTTTTTGTCATACGAATAGATGTTCATCTGCAATCTCATTGGGACTAAAATAAATGAGATCCTTGTTTGCTGGGTGAGCTTATTGCTGAGCAAATTATATGAGTTGAATCTCCATTCCTTAATTAAACTTCTTTCTTAAACTATTGATGACAGAGAGCTAGCAGGTAGGGGAGCTCTGAACATTCAATGAGATATGTCTTTTAGGAATCAGAGTAGAGTCTTGGATGAAAGGAGTGTTTGTGAGCTAAGCCTTTCATATTACACTTGCCCTGGTCCCAGTAAGAATAACACCATATTGTCTGTCCATAGTAGCTATGGGCTATTCTCTTACAACCTTATAACCAAGCAATAGTACTATTTTTAGGAGATGACTCTGTAGAGCTGACAAATCATGATGTAGCCAGACTGCCTCTAAGCAACCAATACAAAATAGATTGATGGAACTTGCTGTGTTTAAAGTCTTATAAAAGAATGGGGAGTAATAAAGTCTCAAAATAGACTTTATTATAACAAACTTTCCCCCTAAATGTCGACTTTTGAAGTTCAATTCAAATATAGCAAATATGGACTTCTCATAAAGAATAATTATTTTGTACATATGCCTACATATGCTGGCATAGAAAGGCTTAGTTACTTCACAAATTTTCAGATCCTGAAACAATAATAAATGGCACCCATATATCTTGTATAGTAAAAATTGTCCAGAGTTGATATTCACTATTAACACTACTCCTCAGAGAGGTAGCATGCTAGGTGGAAAAGTCATGAATGTCTAGTGTCTCAAAGATATTTAAATCCTGGATCCACATTTATGGTTGCACAGCCTTAGAATGTAATTTAAACTTCCTATCCAATCAGTCCATCCTAAATGAGATCAGTTCTGGATGTTCTTCGGAAGGAATGATGCTAAAGCTGAAACTCCAATACTTTGGCCACCTCATGCAAAGAATTGACTCATTGGAAAAGACTGATGCTGGGAGGGATTGGGGGCAGCAGGAGAAGGGGACGACAGAGGATGAGATTGCTGGATGGCATCACTGATTCGATGGACGTGAGTTTGAGTGAACTCCGGGAGTTGGTGATGGACAGGGAGACCTGGTGTGCTGCAATTCATGGGGTCGCAGAGTCGGACACGACTGAGTGACTGAACTGAACTGAAACTTCAGATTTCCCATTTGTGAAAAGAAACAATAGTCAATGCCTTCTCCTTTAATGTGAATACTGAATTTAGTATTGCATTCAGTGAATTCTCTCAATCATTTGTTTTGTAATAGGCACATAGTAGTTGATATATGGGCTTCCCCCATGGCTCAGTGCTAGAGAATCCACCTGCAATGTAGGAGATACAGGAGATGCAGGTTCCATCCCAGGGTTGAAAAGATCCCCTGGAGGAAGAAATGGCAACCCACTCCAGTACTCTTGCCTAGGAAATCCCATGGACAGAGGAGCCTGGTGGGCTACAGTTCATGAGGTTGCGGAGTTGGACATGACTGAGCACGCATGCAACAAAAGCTGACATATGGTAAGCAATCAATAAATATTCCTTTTTTTCCTACCTCATGTTACTTAAACATCTCATGTCATTACATTAGAGAATATACAGGTAAAAGAGCACAGAGAAGAAGAAAATAGAAATCAAGAATGATACCCTCCCACAACAAACTTTTAGGGCTATATAGTTTGGGTTTTTCTTTTTTTTTCTCATTTCATTTGTCTGCAATAATTTAAAGAAGCCATTTCAGTGGGAGTTCACTGCAGCATAGTAATTTTATTTTTCCTTTAATTACGCCAATATTTGTGGTCATCTGAACACATGTCTGGAAATTCATGATGTCCCTCCTGCATATTTAATGTTCATCTACAAAGATGCCATATGAGAAATTGAATCTCTGCATTCAAGAATTAAACAACAAAACAAGACCAAAGTATGCACCTATTTTGAAGATACACATATTGTATTAAAAGACACCTACATTCCTAATTGAACATATAAGTAGTTTTAAGAATTCAGGTTTAGTTGACTGACATACTGTTTTGTGTTGTAGAAAGTGACCTATCTGTTAAATTTGATTTACAGTTGGGTATTTTCTTTCTGTAACTTGGAGATGAAACTTTGTTTTTCAAATTGCAAACATTTTTTAAGACCTTCAAAATCTTAGGTGCTTGGTCAAGCACTGTATCAGAGTATCTAACAGATAAAAGACTATATGTGTTGTATGACAGGGTTTCCTTTAAGGTAGTGAAAACAGACTGTTGGTCCCCACACCCAGAGTTTTGGTCTCAGCATGTCTGGATGAGATCTCAGAATTTGTTTTTCTGACAAGTTCCCTGGTGATGTTGATCCTATTAGTCTAAGGACCACACTTTGAGAAACATTAGTGTTGTGGCTTCCCTTGTGGCTCAGCTGGTAAAGAATCCACCTGCAATGCAGGAGACCTGGGTTCGATCCCTGGGTTGGGAAGATGCCCTGGAGAAAAGAAAGGCTACCCACTCCAGTATTCTGGCCTAGACAGTTTCATAGACTGTATAGGTCATGGGGTCGCAAAGAGTTGGACATGACCGAGTGACTTTCACTTTCACTTTGCAACTCCTGCACTAACGGCAATCAAGAACAGACAGTTAGTGAGGGGAACTGCACAAACAGGGCTTTCCTGGTAACTCAGCAGTAAAGAATCCACCTGCAGTGCAGGAGCGGCAGAAGTTTTGATTCCTGGGTTGAGAAGACTCCCTGGAGGAGGGTATGGCAACCCACTCCAGTATTCTTGCCTGGAGAATCCCATGGACTGAGGAGCCTGGTGGGCTACAATCCATAGAGTCACAGAGTCTAACGACTTAGCATGCATACTTAAATAAGAAAAGATTTTTGAAGATATACAGGAGTCGCTTGATTTTTACCTCAAACTGCTTACTGTGTGGCAAGTTAGTGTCTGAAAGATATGCTATTTGTCAGAGAACAGTTGTGCTCCATTTTTTCCATTAATTGGTATAATTCTCTTGGGAAAATCACTTTTTTTTTTTTTCTGGGTCTCAGTATTACCTGTATAACGTGAGTTTTGAATATTGGTAAACTATGAAATTGTAAATCACCATACTAATAAAATTTGTTTTTTTAGTATAAGGGAGAAGTGAAAAGAATGGGAGCTTAACTAATGTCCTTGAGGAAAATATACACAGTATAAGCACTGTTACAAAACAGGAGGGCAAGAATGAGTGAGATGAGCCATGGGGCACAGCAGTTGGCTGAGGCAAAAAGGCCCTCAGGCCCAACTACTCGGTCGCAACTTTAGAAAACAGTTGCTGAAAATCTGGGAATGAACTAAAAGAGTTGTACTGTAACCTTGCTGTCCAAATGAGGGTACCAGCAAGGAAGCAGTAACCAACCAACCCTGGACACAGCAGGACTCCTGCTCAACAGTGACACCATGTGTCAAAGACTGACAATAGCTGCGCTGAGGGACTGGGTAGTTCTCTGTCTGGGTCTTAAAGAGGACTGACTCCCTTTGTAGTGAATAATCCCTAGGAGTTCTTGAATAATTTTCTGGAGAGAGTGAAGCCTTAACAGAGAGACATTAGACTCTTTCAGCAAAGGCAGTTGGATTTAAAGTTATTCTAGAAAAAATAAAGAAATGTGACCATATTTGTACACTAAAAATTGTTGATTTGATTCATACCTGAACTATTAATATATTAGTTGTTTCTGCCATAAGGAGTAGAAGGCAGGACACAGCCTTCTATTTCTAGAACCTGTAGAGGCCAAAATAATCAGACATTGTCACAGGCCCCACTCTGTTTTCATGTGTGTCTATGGATGCTAAGGATGGCTGGAATGATGTTAGGTATTAAGGAGTATGTCAAGGCTGTATATTGTCACCCTGCTTATTTAACTTATATGCAGAGTACATCATGAGAAATGCTGGACTGGAAGAAACACAAGCTGGAATCAAGATTGCCGGGAGAAATATCAATAACCTCAGATATGCAGATGACACCACCCTTATGGAAGAAAGTGAAGAGGAACTAAAAAGCCTCTTGATGAAGGTGAAAGTGGAGAGTGAAAAAGTTGGCTTAAAGCTCAACATTCAGAAAACGAAGATCATGGCATCTGGTCCCATCACTTCATGGCAAATAGATGGGGAAACAGTGGAAACAGTGTCTGACTTTATTTTGGGGGGCTCCAAAATCACTGCAGATGGTGACTGCAGCCATGAAATTAAAAGACGCTTACTCCTTGGAAGGAAAATTATGACCAACCTAGATAGCATATTCAAAAGCAGAGACATTACTTTGCCAACAAAGGTTTGTCTAGTCAAGGCTATGGTTTTTCCAGTGGTCATGCATGGATGTGAGAGTTGGACTGTGAAGAAGGCTGAGCACCGAAGAATTGATGCTTTTGAACTGTGGTGTTGGAGAAGACTCTTGAGAGTCCCTTGGACTGCAAGGAGATCCAACCAGTCCATTCTGAAGGAGATCAGCCCTGGGATTTCTTTGGAAGGAATGATGCTAAAGCTGAAACTCCAGTACTTTGGCCACCTCATGCGAAGAGCTGACTCATTGGAAAAGACTCTGATGCTGGGAGGGATTGAGGGCAGGAGGAGAAGGGGACGACAGAGGATGAGATGGCTGGATGGCATCACTGACTCGATGGATGTGAGTCTGGGTGAACTCCGGGAGTTGGTGATGGACAGGGAGGCCTGGCGTGCTGCGATTCATGGGGTCGCAAGGAGTTGGACACGACTGAGCGACTGATCTGATCTGATTAAGGGTTTGCTGGATGGTTTCTCTTTCTGGGAAGTAAACAACTTGAACATTCTCCTACCATGTCTAAACCTAGAAATTCTGGGTAAAATGTAACCAAAAATCTTTAAAATGCATGGTTGAGCTCTCAAGCGGGGCAAAAAAAGGAATTCTATAGTGTCTTTAAATAATAAGATATTAAAAACTAAAGCTATAAATACAAAATAACACTGGGGCTGTCCAGGAGGGAGGAGGGTTTCTAGTCCCAGTAACCATAAGTCTGGGGTCTTAGCATCCATGTGAACAGAGAGTGTGAAGCTCCGATACCAAGAGATAGAAATGAAAATAAGATCACCACCCTAAGCTACCCACCCAGTAAAGCAAGAACACTTGAAAGGATGGTCTAGAAAAAACATCAAGCTGCTAGAAAGGATAAATGGTTTTGTCTACCTGAATAGGAAAAAACCTCTCTTCTGACTTTGAAAGTTGTAGGTCTTTCCATAAGTAGTTTGAGGTTTGAAACAGGATGAAAATTATTTAGTCTGGGAACCCTCAAGCTAGGAGATTAACACAAAAGTTAGTCCCAAAATGCTAATATCTTCAGTGTGCCTGACTAAAGCAAATTTGAAACCTTTTTAGAATGGCACATTCCCAAGCCAGGCTGTGGAGAATTTCCATGGATGAAGATAAGTTCACAATTTAAAATTACAAAACCTGAAATAATCTTTCATCAGGGAATGTTAGGGCACAAAAACAGGAATTTTAGACCCATAAGAATTAAAGGAATGGAAGAGCAGAACATCATTTCAGGAGGGAGGCTGAGGTGAAAAATAGGTCTGTCCTGTGCAAATGGCAATGGCTATGAATGGCTTCCCTGGGCTGGTGTGTTGAGAGGACTCTTGAGGCTCAGTGGAAAAGCCAAATTGTCACAGGTAGTGTTCTCTTCCTACTGGAAAATTTTGTCTAGCTTAACTCTCTGGATCAGTGATGCCAGGACCTAGCAGTAATTTGTGATGAAAAAGCATATGACTGAAAGAGAAAAAATAGCAGCAAACTATTCTAAGTCCTCCATAATGCCTCCTTCAACTTTTTCTTACATGTCTCCATTGCACTTTGTACCTCCATTAATTATAACTTATCTGGGGATAATATTAGAAGTTTATGAATCTTCCTCCAGCACTAGGCAGTGAGCTTCTTAAAGAAAAAAATAGATGATATTTTATTCAAATATATATTCCTCGGGTCCATCAAAGTATTTAGCACAGGGTATGGGTTTACTAAAAGTGTACTAAATTGAAATGAAGAAGAGGAGTGAGCTCTGAGAGTCAACAGTCACAAGGTAGGGACTTCCCTGTTGGTCCAGTGGGTAAGACTCCATCCTCCCAGTGCAGGGGGCATGAGTTCAATCCCTGGCTTGGGAACTAAGATCCCACATGCCTCACAGTGAGGCCAAAAAAAAAAAAAAAAAAATCACTAGGTAGAATCATTTTTCGGAGAAGGTAATGGCACCCCACTCCAGTAGTCTTGCCTGGAGGAACCCATGGACGGAGGAGCCTGGTAGGCTACAGTCCATGGGGTCGTGAAGAGTCAGACACAACTGAGCGACTTCACTTTCATTTTTCACTTTCATGCATTGGAGAAGGAAATGGCAACCCACTCCAGTGTTCTTGCCTGGAGAATCCCAGGGACGGGGGAGCCTGGTGAGCTGCCATCTATGGAGTTGCACAGAGTCGGACACGACTGAAGCGACTTAGCAGCAGCAGCAGCAGAATCATTTTTAGCATAAGCAATCACTTTATTCTTTATATTGTCTTCCCAGATGAAAACCATTCACTTTATCCAAAGCACCAAAGGGGGAAAACAAAACAAAACAAAATAAAATTTGAATCACATGTTTATTTTTGTATCTCTCCCTCTCCTAGCACCTGTCACTGTTCTTGGTAGATACTCTTAACAGATACTCTTGACAGATACTTGGTATCTGTTCTTAGCAGATACTCAACAAATTCTTGATAAATGATTGGTAAATCAGCTTTTTCAAACCAAAGCTTCTTTAACTTTTTGCTAAGCTATCTGTCTTCCTGCAGTGTCAGAATCCATGGCCAAAGTAGTGATACCAGCTGGTTAGAAGCACTGAAGACAACAATCAGCCTTCAGAGGACAGTCCCAGGGGGGCACAGGGAGTCAACTGATGAGAGGGTCAGCAGCCCAGCTGCCTCATATGCACCTAAAAGCTACTATTTTTACTCCTTACGAGATATTTTCCACTTCAAAATTGTTGCCTTTTCCCCCTTGATATATCTCTTACTTCCCAATTAAGTTTCAGGCTTGCTTTCTTCCAGTTTCAACCCCAAATTCCCTCCTCAGAGATATCTCTCCAAACATGGTTTTATGAGGAAGGCTAACAGACCTGGCCCGGAGGGTGTTAACAGTCCCTTTGATATGGATGAGAGCACAGATGGCCTTCTCCCCTCCAGGGAGGGCTGCCAAACGGGCAGCCGCTTTAAATAGACAGAACTCAAGTCCTGCCAGCCTTGCCCTCCTCCCCTTCATTATACCACACATCCGAAATCTCTATCCATCACTCACACTCCTCTTTGGTCTGGACAAGGGAGTGACTTTGGCAAGACTCTCAGAATATCCTTCATGAACTCTGGCATTCCCCCGTGCGGTCCAGTCAACCACAGTGGATTAGTTCAGTTTCCCCTTTTCATGGAATTTTAGGAATTAGTGGACAAATTTGGAGACATGCTGTGGAGAGATCAGATTACTTAGAGTGGCAGAATTCAAAGAATAAGGAGAGAAAAAAGCGCCACAGAAGAAAGGGCATCTGAGTAAAACCTTGAGGGAGATGGGTAAAGACATTCCAGGGGGACAGGGAAGAGCATACACAAAGATGGGGATGGTGGGAGGTGGCCATGGGGTGCATCATGAGTCCTGGTTTGAGTAAAATGTAACAAATATAATAGGGTGAATGAAGACGAGAAATAAAAAGTGATGTTAATAATTTGGTTGGGGTCAAAGGATCAGTGTAAAAGAACTGCAAACTTACTCTGTGGCAATAACAAAAACCACAGCCCTTTGAGTATATACGATGTGCCAAGTTCAACCATAGCCACTGAGGTTACCATGATGTCTCAGACACGGGCTCAAGGGCCCCTCTAGAAACCGACAGTGTAATATCGATTTACTGGACTCCTGAGAAACACATATTATAAATAAGTGTATTTTACCCTGCACCATTAACCAAGTCAGAATCTTCCAGAGGCATGGGGTTAGGGCAAAGGGGAGTGACAGGGGTGGAAGCCAGAGCTTGGGGTTAAGGGCTAAGGGGAGTGACAGGGGTGGAAGCCAGAGCTTGGGGTTAAGGGTGAAGGGGAGTGACAGGGGTGGAAGCCAGAGCTTGGGGTTAAGGGAGAAGGGGAGTGCCTGGGTGGAAACCAGAGGCTTGGGGTTAAGGGTGAAGGGGAGTGACTGGTGAAGCTACAGCTTGGGGTTAAGGGTGAAGGGGAGTGACAGGGGTGGAAGCCAGAGCTTGGGGTTAAGGGCTAAGGGGAGTGACAGGGGTGGAAGCCACAGCTTGGGGTTAAGGGCTAAGGGGAGTGACAGGGGTGGAAGCCACAGCTTGGGGTTAAGGGTGAAGGGCAGTGATACCTGTGTAAGCCAGAGGCTTGGGGTTAAGGGTGAAGGGGAGTGACAGGGGTGGAAGCCAGAGCTTGGGGTTAAGGGTGAAGGGCAGTGATACCTGTGTAAGCCAGAGGCTTGGGGTTAAGGGTGAAGGGGAGTGACAGGGGTGGAAGCCACAGCTTGGTGTTAAGGGTGAAGGGGAGTGACAGGGGTGGAAGCCAGAGGCTTGGGGTTAAGGGTGAAGGGGAGTGACAGGGGTGGAAAACAGAGGCTTGGGGTTAAGGGTGAAGGGGAGTGAAAGGGGTGGAAGCCTGAGATTGGGGTTAAGGGTGAAGGGCAGTGATAGGGGTGTAAGCCAGAGGCTTGGTGTTAAGGGTGAAGGGGAGTGACAGGGGTGGAAGCCAGAGGCTTGGGGTTAAGGGTGAAGGGGAGTGATATCGGTGGAAGCCAGAGGCTTGCGGTTAAGGGTGAAGGGAAGTCACAGGGGTGGAAGCTAGAGCTTGGGGTTAAGGGTGAAGGGGAGTGACAAGGGTAGAAGCCAGAGCTTGGTGTTAAGGGTGAAGGGGAGTGACAGGGGTGGAAGCCAGAGCTTGGGGTTAATGGTGAAGGGAAGTGACAAGGATGAAGCCAGAGCTTGGGGTTAAGGGTGAAGGGGAGTGACAGGGGTGGAAGCCAGAGGCTTGGGGTTAAGGGTGAAGGGGAGTGACAAGGGTGGAAGCCTGAGCTTGGGGTTAAGGGTGAAGGGCAGTGATAGGGGTGTAAGCCAGAGGCTTGGGGTTAAGGATGAAAGGAGTGTTAGCGGTGGAAGCCAGAGGCTTGCGGTTAAGGGTGAAGGGGAGTGACAGGGGTGGAAGCCAGAGCTTGGGGTTAAGGGTGAAGGGGAGTGATAGGGGTGGAAGCCAGAGCTTGGTGTTAAGGGTGAAGGGGAGTGACAGGGGTGGAAGCCAGAGCTTGGGGTTAATGGTGAAGGGAAGTGACAAGGATGAAGCCAGAGCTTGAGGTTAAGGGTGAAGGGGAGTGACAGGGGTGGAAGCCAGAGCTTGGGGTTAAGGGTGAAGGGGAGTGACAGGGGTGGAAGCCAGAGTTTGGGGTGAAGGGTGAAGGGAGTGACAGTGGTGGAAGCCAGAGGCTTGGGTTAAGGGTGAAGGGGATTGATAGGGGTGGATGCCAGAGCTTGCAGTTAAGGGTGAAGGGGAGTGATATGGGTGTAAGACAGAGGCTTGAGGTTAAGGGTGAAGAGGAGTGACAGGGGTGGAAGCCAGAGCTTGGGGTTAAGGGTGAAGGGGAGTGACAGTGGTTGAAGCCAGAGCTTGGTGTTAAGGGTGAAGGGGAGTGACAGGGGTGGAAGCCAGAGGCTTGGGGGGTTAAGGGTGAAGGGGAGTGACAGGGGTGGAAGCCAGAGCTTTTGGTTAAGGGTGAAGGGGAGTGACAGGGGTGGAAGCCACAGCTTGGTGTTAAGGGTGAAGGGGAGTGACAGGGGTGGAAGCCAGAGCTTGGTGTTAAGGGTGAAGGGGAGTGACAGGGGTGGAAGCCAGAGCTTGGGGTTAAGGGTGAAGGCTAGTGACAGGGGTGGAAGCCAGAGCTTTCGGTTAAGGGTGTAGGGGAGTGACAGGGGTGGAAGCCTGAGCTTGGGGTTAAGGGTGAAGGGCAGTGATAAGGGTGTAAGCCAGAGGCTTGGGGTTAAGGGTGAAGGGGAGTGATAGGGGTGGAAGCCAGAGGCTTGGGGTTAAGGGTGAAGGGAAGTGACAGGGGTGGAAGCCAGAGCTTGGTGTTAAGGGTGAAGGGCAGTGATAAGGGTGTAAGCCAGAGGCTTGGGGTTAAGGGTGAAGGGGAGTGAAAGGGGTGGAAGCCAGAGCTTGGGGTTAAGGGTGAAGGGGAGTGACAGGGGTGAAAGCCAGAGCTTGGTGTTAAGGGTGAAGGGGAGTGACAGGGGTTAAGCCAGAGCTTGGGGTTAATGGTTAAGGGAAGTGACAAGGATGGAAGCCAAAGCTTGGTGTTAAGGGTGAAGGGGAGTGACAGGGGTGGAAGCCAGAGCTTGGGGTTAAGGGTGAAGGGTAGTGACAGGGTGGAAGCCAGAGGCATGGGGTTAAGGGTAAAGGGGAGTGACAGGGGTGGAGAAGCAAGCTCAGTGTCATTGCTGGAGGAGGTGAATCCTTTTTTTCTTTTTAGCTTTTGAATCTGTTCACCTATTTCCCCTAGTTCCTAACTCTGGCAACCACCAATCTGTTCTCTTTCTGTGAGTTCAGGTTCCTCCCCCTCCCCCATATATTATTGAGATCATACAGTGTTTGTCTTTTTATGTCTGAAGTACTTCACTTAACATAATGCCCTCAACATCCTTCCATGTTGTTGTAAGTGGTAAGATTTCCTCCTTTTTTGTGGTCAAATAACAACAAAGGTCTGTCTAGTCAAGGCTATGCTTTTCCAGTGGTCATGTATGGATGTGAGAGTTGGACTGTGAAGAAAGCTGAGTGCCAAAGAATTGATGCTTTTGAACTGTGGCATTGGAGAAGACTCTTGAGAGTCCCTTGGACTGCAAGGAGATCCAATCAGTACATTCTGAAGGAGACCAGCCTTGGGATTTCTTTGGAAGGAATGATGCTAAAGCTGAAACTCCAGTACTTTGGCCACCACATGCGAAGACCTGACCCATTGGAAAAGACTCCGATGCTGGGAGGGATTGGGGGCAGGAGGAGAAGGGGATGACAGAGGATGAGATGGCTGGATGGCATCACTGACTCGATGGATGTGAGTCTGAATGAACTCCGGGAGTTGGTGATGGACAGGGATTGCATGTTGCAATTCATGGAGTTGCAAAGAGTCGGACATGACTGAGCGACTGAACTGAACTGAACATTCTATTGTACATTTACACCATGTTATCCATCAATCCACTGGAAAGGTTGTTTCAATGTTTTGACTATGGTAGATAATGCTGTAATAATCATGAGGATGCAGATAACTCTTCCAGACAGTTGTTTCATTTCATTTGCATACATACCCAGAAGAGGGATACCTGGATCATGTGGTAGTTTTATTTTGAGGAACTTCCATACTGTTTTCTATAATGGCTGTACATCATCAACACTTGTTATCTCTTGCCTCGTTGATGATAGCCATGCTCATTGTGTTTTTGACTTGCCTTTCCCTGATAATTAGTGATACTAAGCACCTTCTCATGTACCTGTTGATCATTGGAAAATGTCTATTCAGGTCCTTGGCCTATTTTAAAAATTGGATTTTAATATTTTATGATTCATTACTATCACTATTGAATTGTATGTGTTCCTTATATATGTTGAATATTTATCCCTTATCAGATATGTGGTTTGCAAATATTTTCTCCCATTCTGTAGGTTATCTTTTCACTCTGCTGACTATTTCTCTTGCTGTGCCAAAGCTTTTTAATTTCATGGAATCCTACTGACTTATTTTTGCTTTTGTTATTTTGTACTTTAGAAATCACATCTAATAAAAATCATTGTGAAGACCGATGTCAAGAAGCTCTTTCTCTATGTTTTCTTCTAGGAGTTTTATGGTGTCATGTCTCATATTTAAGTCTTTAATCCATATGGAGTTAATTTTTGTGAGTAGAACAGGGTTTTTTGTAGAACAGGGGTCCAGTTTCATTTTTTCAATATGAATGTCCAATTTTCCCAGCACCATTAATTGAAGAAAATATCTTTTCTCCATTGGATAGTTTTAGTTTCCTTGTCAAATATTAGTTGAGCATGGGAGGAAATGAATTTAAATTGGACTTTGGAGAATGAAATAATCAGAGGTTTGGGAATTGATAGAATGTGTGAGTAAGAGAAGAGGTATGGTTAAGGAACAAAGCAAGCATATTTGGATAAGTGCGATATTGGTAAATATTTAACAACCAGCTGGAAGGCACTGATTTATAGCAATAGAAAGTTTTTACTGTAAATGTTTCCATGATAGTCAATTTCAAGCTACCAATGTAAAGTCAACGCAAAATCTCTGACAAATGATCAATCAGCGTTTATGAGCCTATTGAGGCTGGACCCAGGGCACAACTGCTTGGTTTGAACATATTTAATTTGAGATGACTGTCAGACATTTCAGATGGAGGTTAGTCACATAGTCATTAGAATTACTGGTCAGGGGTGGTCCTAAGATGGTGGAGGAATAGGATGGGGAGACCACTTTCTCCCCCACAAATTCATCAAAAGAACATTTGAACGCTGAGTAAATTCCATAAAACAACTTCTTAATGTTGGCAGAGGACATCAGGCACCTAGAAAAGGAGCCCATAGTCTTTGAAAGGAGGTAGGAAAAAATATAAAAGATAAAAAGAGAGACAAAAGAGGTAGGGATGGAGATTCGTCCCAGGAAGGGAGTCTTAAAAAAGAGAGAAGTTTCCAAACACCAGGAAACACTCTCACTGGCGAGTCTGTGGCAAGCCTTGGAACCCCAGAGGACAATATAACCAGGAGGAAAAATAAATAAATAATTAAAACCCACAGATTATGTGCCCAATGGTAACTCCCAGTGGAGAAGCAGCGCAGACGCCCGCATCTGCCACTAGCAAGCGGGGGCTGGGCAGGGAGGTGTGGGCTGCATTGCTTAGAGTAAGGACCAGGCCTGAATGCCCCAAGGGCAATGTGAGGGAACTAACTTGAGATAGCAAACCAGACTGTAGGATAGCTACCACGTGAAAAGGTCTAACCTAAGACACTGTCAGGCCTGCTCACAGAACAAAGGACTGACTAGAGCTTTGCAAAAAGCCCTAACCTAAGACACCACACGGGTGCAAGAGGGCCAAGAGGAGCTACTCCACGTTCAAGGTGAGGAGGGGTGCCCGTGAGGACATACCCCTCATCCAAGGTAAGAGAAACCCAAGTAAGAAGGTAGGTGTTGCGAGAGGGCATCAGAGGGCAGACACACTGAAACCATAATCACAAAAAACTAGCCAATCTGATCACATGAGCCACAGATTTGTCTAACTCAATGAAACTAAGCTATGCCATGTGCGGCCACCCAAGATGGGAAGGTCATGGTGGAGAGGTCTGACAGAATGTGGTCCACTGGAGAAGGGAATGGCAAACCACTTCAGTATCCTTGCCTTGAGAACCCCATGAACAGTATGAAAAGGCAAAATGATAGGATACTGAAAGAGGAACTCCCCAGGTCAGAAGGTACCCAATATGCTACTGGAGATCAGTGGAGATATAACTCCAGAAAGAATGAAGGGATGGAACCAAAGCAAAAACAATACCCAGTTGTGGATGTCACTGGTGATAGAAGCAAGGTCCGATGCTGTAAAGAGCAATATTGCATAGGAACCTGGAATGTCAGGTCCATGAATCAAGGCAAATTGGAAGTGGTCAAACAGGAGATGGCAAGAGTGAACGTCGACATTCTATGGATCAGCAAACTAAAATGGACTGGAATGGGTGAATTTAACTCAGATGACCATCATATCTACCACTGTGGGCAGGAATCCCTCAGAAGAAATGGAGTAGCCATCATGGTCAACAAAAGAGTCTGAAATGCAGTACTTGGATGCAATCTCAAAAATGACAGAATGATCTCTGTTCGTTTCCAAGGCAAACCATTCAATATCACGGTAATCCAAGCTTATGCCCCAACCAGTAATGCTGAAGCTGAAGTTGAATGGTTCTATGAAGACCTACAAGACCTTTTAGAACTAACACCCAAAAAAGATGTCCTTTGCATTATAGGGGACTGGAATGCAAAAGTAGGAAGTCAAGAAACACCTGGAGTAACAGGCAAATATGGCCTTGGAGTATGGAATGAAGCAGGGCAAAGGCTAATAGAGTTTTGCAAAGACAATGCACTGGTCATAGCAAACACCCTCTTCCAACAACACAGGACATCACCAGATGGTCAACACCGAAATCAGATTGATTATATTCTTTGCAGCCAAAGATGGAGAAGCTCTATACAGTCAGCAAAAACAAGACCAGGAGCTGACTGTGGTTCAGATCATGAACTCCTTATTGTCAAATTGAAGAAAGTATGGAAAACCACTAGACCATTCAGGTATGACCTAAATCAAATCCCTTATAATTATACAGTGGAAGTGAGAAATAGATTCAGGGGACTAGATCTGATAGATAGAGTGCTTGATGAACTATTGATGGAGGTTGGTGACATCGTACAGGAGACAGGGATCAACACCATCCCCATGGAAAGGACATGCAGAAAAGCAAAATGGCTGTCTGAAGAGGTCTTACAAATAGCTCTGAAAAGAAGAGACGTGAAAACCAAAGGAGGAAAGGAAAGATATAAGCATCTGAATGCAGAGTTCAAAAGAATAGTAAGGAGAGATAAGAAAGTCTTCCTCAGCGATCAATGCAAAGAAACAGAGGAAAACAGAATGGGAAAGACTAGAGATCTCAAGAAAATTAGAGATACCAAGGGAACATTTCATGCAAAGATGGGCTCGATAAAGGACAGAAATGGTATGGACCTAACAGCAGCAGCAGATATTAAGAAGAGGTGGCAAGAATACACAGAAGAACTGTACAAGAAAGATCTTCAAAACCAAGATAATCACGATGGTGTGATCACTGACCTAGAGCCAGACCTCCTGGAATGTGAAATCAAGTGGGCCTTAGAAAGCATCACTATGAACAAAGCTAGTGGAGGGGATGGAATTCCAGTTGAGCTATTTCAAATCCTGAAAGATGATGCTGTGAAAGTGCTACACTCAATATGCCAGCAAATTTGGAAAGCTCAGCAGTGGCCACAGGACTGGAAAAGGTCAGTTTTCATTCCAATCCCAATGAAAGGCAATGCCAAAGAATGCTCAAACTACCACACAATTGCACTCATCTCACATGCTAGTAAAGTAATGCTCAAAATTCTCCAAGCCAGGCTTCAGCAATACGTGAACCGTGAACTTCCAGATGTTCAAGCTGGTTTTAGAAAAGGCAGAGGAACCAGAGATCAAATTGCCAACATCCTCTGGATCATCAAAAAAGCAAGAAAGTTCCAGAAAAACATCTATTTCTGCTTTATTGACTATGCCAAAACCTTTGACTGTGTGGATCACAATAAACTGTGGAAAATTCTTCAAGAGATGGGAATACCAGACCACCTGACCTGCCTCTTGAGAAACCTATATGCGGGTCAGGGAGCAACAGTTAGAACTGGACATGGAACAACAGACTAGTTCCATATAGGAAAAGGAGTATGTCAAGGCTGTATATTGTCACCCTGCTTATTTAACTTCTCTGCAGAGTACATCATGAGAAACGCTGGGCTGAAAGAAGCACAAGCTGGAATCAACTTTGCTGGGAAAAACATCAATAACCTCAGATATGCAGATGACACCACCCTTATGGCAGAATGTGAAGAGAAACTAAAAAGCCTCTTGATGAAAGTGAAAGAGGAGAGTGGAAAAGTTGGCTTAAAGCTCAACATTTAGAAAATTAAGATCATGGCATCTGGTCCCATCACTTCATGGGAAATAGATGGGGAAACAATGGAAACAGTGTCAGACTTTATTTGGGGGGGGGGGGCTCCAAAATCACTGCAGATGGGTGTTGCAGCCATGAAATTAAAAGACGCTTACTCCTTGGAAGGAAAGTTATGACCAACCTAGATGGCATATTCAAAAGCAGAGATATTACCTTGCCAACAAAGGTCTGTCTAGTCAAGGCTATGGTTTTTCCAGTAGTCATGTATGGATGTGAGAGTTGGACTGTGAAGAAAGCTGAGCACCAAAGAATTGATGCTTTTGAACTGTGGTGTTGGAGAAGACTCTTGAGAGTCCCTTTGACTGCAAGGAGATCCAACCAGTCCATCCTAAAGGAGATCAATCCTAGGTGTTCATTGGAAGGACTGATGCTAAAGCTGAAACTCCAATACTTTGGTCACATCATGTGAAGAGTTGACTCATTGGATAAGACCCTGATTCTGGGAGGGATTGGGGGCAGGAGGAGATGAGGATGACAAAGGATGAGATGGCTGGATGGCATCACCTTCTCGATGGACATGAGTTTGGGTGAACTCCCGGAGTTGGTGATGGACAGGGAGGCCTGGCGTGCTGTGATTCATGGGGTCTCAAAGAGTCGGATACGACTGAGCAACTGAACTGAACTGAAGACACCACCAGGCCTGCTCACAGAACAAAGGACTGACTAGACCTAGGCGGCTGCAGACAGGCCCTTTCCCCACCGGAGACAGTCAGGTGAGGGCAGCCAGAGCCAGAAGGGAGCAATCGCGGCCCCAGAGAGGCATCATCTACCAAACTGCAAGCAGGCTTTGTTGTTATCCAAGACTTCCTGGGATTCTGGATGGTCACCATGCACCTGAGAAGGTGCGCTGGTTGTACACCCAGAAAACCTAGTGGCAGGGATGGGGCAGGCGATAAGTTGCAGCAACTGTGCTCGCCAAACACCTGATCACCTGAGCTGCTCAGACCTGGGAAGGGCACAAACACAGGCCCAACCAAGTCTGCGCCTTTGTGGAGTACCCGAGTACCTGAGCCTGAGTGGCTTAGACCTGGGAAGTGCATACAACCCAGGGCTGGCCTCAGACAGTTCCTGGCAGAGCAACCTAGAGCCTAAGCAGTGTAGACAGGGAAAGCACACACGCCGTGAGCGGGGGCAAACCCAATGTGGCTGAGACACTGCGAGCACACGCCAGTGTTATTTGTTTGCAGTGTTCCTCCCTCCCTACAGCACGACTGAACAAGTGAGCCTAAAAAAGTGTCCACCACCACCCCCTTGGGTCAGGGCAGAAATTAGACACTGAAGAGACCAGCAAACAGAAGAAGCTAAAACAAACAGGGAACTGCCTTGGAAGTGACAGGTGCAATAGATTAAATCCCTGTAGTTAGCACCGACTATATAGGAATGGGCCTATAGATCTTGAGAAGTATAAGCTGGATCAAGGAACTATCTGAAAATGAACTGACCCCACACTGCCCACAACAACACCAGAGAAAGTCCAAGATATATTTTTACTATTATCATTCTTTAAATTTAAAAAAAGAATTGTTAGTTTTAAGTCCTCTATTAATCCTTTAATTTTCATTTTTATCACCTACTAATACTTTGCAAAAAAAAAAAAAGACCCTATTTTTAAAGCAAACTTCATATATATATATATTTTATAATTTTTGTGACTTTGTTTTTTTTTTCTTTAATATTGTATTTTTGAGAATCAAACCTCTACTCTAGATTTTTAATCTTTGCTTTTTGGTATTTGTTATCAATTTTGTATCTTTAAGAACCCAATCTTCAGTACCCATTTTTATTTGGAAGTGAGATCACTGGCTTGACTGCTCTCTCCCACTTTGGATTCTCCTTTTTCTCATCCAGGTTTCCTCTATCTCCTCCCTCCCCCTTCTCGTCTCTACCCAACTCTGTGAATCTCTTTGTGTGTTCCGGACTGTGGAGAACACTTAGGGAACTGATTACTGACTGGATCTGTCTCCTTTTGGTTCTCTTCTTTTATCCTCCTGGCCACCTCAGTCTCCTTCCTTCCTCTTCTCTTCTCTGTGTAACTCCGTGAACATCTCTGAGCAGTCCAGACTGTGGAGAACACATAAGGAAGTGATTACTGGCTAGCTTGCTCTCTCCTCTTTTGATTCCCCCTCTTCCCCTCCTGGTCACCTCTATCTCCCTCCTCCCTCTTCTCTTCTCCATGTAACTCTGTGAACCTCTCTGGGTGTCCCTCACTGTGGAGAAACTTTTCATCTTTAACCTAGATGTTTTATCATTGATGCTGTATAGATGGAGAAGTCTTGAGCCTACTGTAAGAATAAGACTGAAAACCAGAGGCAGGAGGCTAAAGTCCAAATCCTAAGAACACTAGGGAACTCCTGACTCCAGGGAACATTAATTTACAAGAGCTTATCCCAAAGCCTCCACACCTACACTGAAACCAAGCTCTACCCAAGGGCCAACAAGCTCCAGAGCAAGACATACCATGCAAATTCTCCAGCAACGCAGGAACATAGCCCTGAGCTTCAATATACAGGCTGCCCAAAGTCACTCCAAACCCACTGACATCTCATAACTCATTACTGGACACTTCATTGCACTCCAGAGAGAAGAAATCCAGCTCCACCCACCAGAATACCGATACAAGCTTCCCTAACCAGGAAACATTGACAAACCACCTGTCCAATCCCACCCACAGCGAGGAAACTCCACAATAAAAAGAACTCCACCAACTGCCAGAATACGGAAAGGCCACCCCAAACACAGCAATATAAACAAGATGAAGAGGCAGAGAAATACCCAGCAAGTAAAGGAACATGATAAATGCCCACCAAACCAAACAAAAGAGGAAGAGATAGGGAATCTACCTGACAAAGAATTCCGAATAATGATAGTGAAAATGATCCAAACTCTTGAAAACAAAATGGAGTTACAGATAAACAGCCTGGAGACAAGGATTGAGAAGATGAAAGAAAGGTTTAACATGGACCTAGAAGAAATAAAAAAGAGTCAATATATAATAAATAATGCAATAAATGAGATTAAAAACACTCTGGAGGGAAACAACAGTAGAATAACGGAGGCAGAAGATAGGATAAGTGAGGTGGAAGATAGAATGGTAGAAATAAATGAAACACAGGAAAAAAGAAAAACGAATTAAGAGAAATGAGGTCAATCTCAGAGACCTCTGGGACAATGTTAAATGCCCCAACATTCGAATCATAGGAGTCCCAGAAGAAGAAGACAAAAAGAAAGACCATGAGAAAATACTTGAGGAGATAATAGGTGAAAACTTCCCTAAAATGGGGAAGGAAATAATCACCCAAGTCCAAGAAACCCAGAGAGTCCCAAACAGGATAAACCCAAGGTGAAAAACCCCAGTTCAGTTCAGTTCAGTCACTCAGTCGTGTCTGACGCTTTGCGACCCCATGAATCACAGCACGCCAGGCCTCCCTGTCCATCACCAACTCCTGGAGTTCACCCAAACTTAAGTCCATCGAGTCAGTGATGCCATCCAGCCATCTCATCCTCTGTTGTCCCCTTCTCCTCCTGCCCCCAATCCCTCCCAGCATCAGAGTCTTTTCCAATGAGTCAACTCTTCACATGAGGTGGCCAAAGTATTGGAGTTTCAGCTTTAGCATCAGTCCTTCCAAAGAATACATAGGATTGATATACTTTAGAATGGACTGGTTGGATCTCCTTGCAGTCCAAGGGACTCTCAAGAGTCTTCTCCAACAACACAGTTCAAAAGCATCAGTTCTTTGGCACTCAGCTTTCTTCACAGTCCAGCTCTCACATCCATACATGACTACTGGAAAAACCATAGCCTTGACTAGACAGACCTTTGTTGGCAAGGTAATATCTCTGCTTTTGAATATGCCATCTAGGTTGGTCATAACTTTCCTTCCAAGGAGTAAGCATCTTTTAATTTCATGGCTGCTATCACCATCTGCAATGATTTTGGAGCCCCAAAAAATAAAGTCTGACACTGTTTTCCCATCTATTTACCATGAAGTGATGGGACCGGATGCCATGATCTTCGTTTTCTGAATGTTGAGCTTTAAGCCAACTTTTTCACTCTCCTCTTTCACTTTCATCAAGAAGCTTTTTAGTTTCTTTTCACTTTCTGCCATAAGGGTGGTGTCATCTGCATATCTGAGGTTATTGATGTTTTTCCCAGCAATGTTGATTCCAGCTTGTGCTTCTTCCAGCCCAGCATTTCTCATGATGTACTCTGCAGAGAAGTTAAATAAGCAGGGTGACAATATACAGCCTTGACATACTCCTTTTCCTATTTGGAACCAGTCTGTTGTTCCATGTCCAGTTCTAACTGTTGCTTCCTGACCCGCATATAGGTTTCTCAAGAGGCAGGTCAGGTGGTCTGGTATTCCCATCTCTTGAAGAATTTTCCACAGTTTATTGTGACCCATACAGTCAAAGGTTTTGGCATAGTCAATAAAGCAGATATAGATGTTTTTTTGGAACTTTCTTGCTTTTTTGATGATCCAGAGGATGTTGGCAATTTGATCTCTGGTTCCTCTGCCTTTTCTAAAACCAGCTTGAACATCTGGAAGTTCACGGTTCACATACTGCTGAAGTCTGGCTTGGAGAATTTTGAGTATTACTTAACTAGCATGTCAGATGAGTGCAATTGTGTGGTAGTTTGAGCATTCTTTGGCATTGCCTTTCTTTGGGATTGGAATGAAAACTGACCTTTTCCAGTCCTGTGGCCACTGCTGAGTTTTCCAAATTTGCTGGCATATTGAGTGTAGCACTTTCACAGCATCATCTTTCAGGATTTGAAATAGCTCAACTGGAATTCCATCCCCTCCACTAGCTTTGTTCATAGTGATGCTTTCTAAGGCCCACTTGACTTCACATTCCAGGAGGTCTGGCTCTAGGTCAGTGATCACACCATCGTGATTATCTTGGTTTTGAAGATCTTTCTTGTACAGTTCTTCTGTGTATTCTTGCCACCTCTTCTTAATATCTGCTGCTGCTGTTAGGTCCATACCATTTTTGTCCTTTATCGAGCCCATCTTTGCATGAAATAGTCCCTTGGCATCTCTAATTTTCTTGAAGAGATCTCTAGTCTTTCCCATTCTGTTATTTTCCTCTATTTCTTTGCATTGATCACTGAGGAAGGCTTTCTTATCTCTTCTTGCTATTCTTTGGAACTCTGCAGATGCTTAAATCTTTCCTTTCCTCCTTTGGTTTTCACGTCTCTTCTTTTCAGAGCTATTTGTAAGACCTCTTCAGACAGCCATTTTGCTTTTTTGCGTGTCCTTTCCATGGGGATGGTGTTGATCCCTGTCTCCTGTACAATGTCATGAACCTCCGTCCATAGTTCATCAGGTACTCTATCTATCAGATCTAGTCCCTTAAATCTATTTCTCACTTCTACTGTAGAATCATAAGTGATTTGATTTAGGTCATATCTGAATGGTCTAATGGTTTTCCCTACGTTCTTCAATTTAAGTCTGAATTTGGCAATAAGGAGTTCATGATCTGAGCCACAGTCCATACACAAAAATAAACTCAAAATGGATTAAAGTTCTAAACATAAGACCAGAAACGATAAAACTCCTAGAGGAGAACATAGGCAAAACACTCTCCGACATAAATCACAGCAGGATCCTCTATGACCCACCTCCCAGAATATTGGAAACAAAAGCAAAAATAAATAAATGGGACCTAATAAAATTAAAACTTTCTGCAAAACAAAGTGAACTATAAGCAAGGTGAAAAGACAGCCTTCAGAATGGGAGAAAATAATAGCAAACTAAGCAATGGACAAAGAATTAATCTCAAAAATACACAAGCAACTCCTGCAGCTCAATTCCAGAAAAATAAACACCCAATCAAAAAATGGGCCAAAGAACTAAACAGACATTTCTCCAAAAAAGACATACAGATGGCTAACACACACATGAAAAGAGGCTCAACATCACTCATTATCAGAGAAATGCAAATCAAAACCACAATGAGGTACCATTTCACACCAGTCAGAATGGCTGTGATCCAAAAGTCTACAAGCAATAAATGCTGGAGAGGGTGTGGAGAAAAGGGAACCCTCTTACACTGTTGGTGGGAATGCAAACTAGTACAGCCACTATGGAGAACAGTGTGGAGATTCCTTAGAAAACTGGAAATAGAACTGCCTTATGACCCAGCAATCCCACTGCTGGGCATACACACTGAGGAAACCAGAATTGAAAGAGACACATGTACCCCAATGTTCATCACAGCACTGTTTATAATAGCCAGGACATGGAAGCAACCTAGATGCCCATCAGCAGACAAATGGATAAGAAAGCTGTGGTACATATACACAATGGAGTATTACTCAGCCATTAAAAAGAATACATTTGAATCAGTTCTAGTGAGGTGGATGAAACTGGAGCCTATTATACGGAGTGAACTAAGCCAGAAAGAAAAACACCAATATAGTATACTAATGCATATAGATATGGAATTTAGAAATATGGTAATGACAACCCTGTATGCAAGACAGCAAAAGAGATACAGATGTATAGAACAGTCTTTTGGACTCTGTGGGAGAGGGTGAGGGTGGGATGATTTGGGAGAATGGCATTGAAACATGTATATTATCATATGTGAAACGAATCGCCAGTCCAGGTTTGATGCATGATACAGGATGCTCAGGGCTGGTGCACTGGGATGACCCAGAGGGATGATATGGGGACGGAGGCAGGAGGGGGGTTCATGATGGGCAACACGTGTACACCTGTGGCAGATTCATGTCAATGTATGGCAAAACCAATACATTATTGTAAAGTAATTAGTCTCCAATTAAACAAATTTATACTAAAAAAAATAAAAGAATACTGGAGTGGGTTGCCATTTCCTTCTCCAGGGGATCTTCCCAACCCAAGAATCGAACCTGGATCTCCTACATTGGCAGGCAGATTCTTTACCACTGAGCCACCAGGATATCAAATTATCACACTGTGTACTTTAAATATATTACAATTTTATTTGGCAATCACACTTCAGTAAATCTGAAAAAAACTCAAAAAAAAAAAAAGGAATTACTGGTCAGTTGTTCCAATGAGAAGCTGAGCCAAAGCAGGGTCTTCGAAGCCCCAAAGTTTTGCTGTATCTAGGGGAGAGTAGCTTCATTCCCCTCTTCAACTAAAGTAGCTCAGCTGAAAATCTGCTTTATGCTTTAAAGGTACCACCTCACTAGTTTAGAGGCACCAAATAAAAATATTTCAGGAAATATTCAAATTAAAAGATAACTTCAGAAAAACACGATGTCCAATACATCCTTAGAATTACTTTTCCAAACAGCCTAAGGCAATCTTCTAGGTTCTTCAGGGCGATTATAGTATTTCTCATAATCACTTACCGCCACCTGCTGGTTAAAGATAAGCACTGCTGCTACTGCTAAGTCACTTCAGTCGTGTCCGACTGTGTGTGACCCCATAGACGGCAGCCCATCAGGCTCCCCCGTCTCTGGGATTCTCCAGGCAAGAACACTGGAGTGGGTTGACATTTCCTTCTCCAATGCATGAAAGTGAAAAGTGAACGTGAAGTCGCTCAGTCGTGTCCGACTCTTAGCGACCCCATGGACTGCAGCCTACCAGGCTCCTCCGTCCATGGGATTTTCCAGGCAAGAGTACTGGAGTGGGGTGCCATCGCCTTCTCCGAAGAGAAGCACTGCTGATGGGCAAATTGTATAGCAAGAACCAAATAAACTCTATGTAGCTATCGTTTCTGGAGTGGAGCCTTGTGGGCTGCTGTCTATGGGGTTGCACAGAGTCGGACACGACTGAAGTGACTTAGCCGCAGCAGCAGCAGCTATCGTTTCTGGGCTGTTTGTCCTGTGTTTATCACTGTTGTTGTTAAAGCAAACACCAGTAGAAAAAAATAGTAGAAACCGTTCCGAGAAATGTGCCAATGGAATCGGCAGCCACCCCTAGCCCTTTTGAGAGCTTCCACTTGCCTGGGGAAGGTCTCCACTGATTGATCAAGACTTCAGTGACTCTTGTGATACTGGAGAAGGCAAGTCTTTAGGATACTCTTGCGAACAGCTCCTCTCAGTGTTCAGTGCTCTTACGGATACTCAAAATGCCAGGCAATGCTCCCCAAGGAATTCCCATGGCATCTGTATACCTAGTTCATGTGCATCCTATGCCCCTAATATTTCCTAAAGTGAAGAGATCCTATGATGATATTTCACTCTCTTTGACTAAGAGATCTAATAATATTTTAAAGGTTTTGATTTTCCACTTCATCCTATCAATAAAATGAGAGTCACCTCTTTTTTTTTTTTTTTGGCAAAGTGATTACAGCTTGTCAATTCTACATAAACACAATGGCAAGGGCCAAATGTAGTTGGTGATTTGGTTTTTTTTCTTACTTTAATTCATAAGGATGAAGACTTCGTGATAAGAAGAAAAACAATAACTGAGAAAAAATACAAAAGATATTTTTAAAGCAATTGGTCAAGTAATTGTTAATGTGATCACTACTTTTCATATAGTCACTAAATGACTTTTCATATACTCACTATATTAAAACACACAAGAGTGTGTTTTCTTTGTACTGAAGGGGTTCAGAATGACTCTCCTCACAATGAATCCCCCCACTCTGGTGGGTAGATTATTTTGTACTAAAAGTGATGGAGACTCTATGGATTCAAGAGAAATTTTGCCCCTTATGTAGGTTAGAAGAATTTAAATTAGGAGTCTTTCTCAGAATTAGAATTATTGCCAGGGATCAATTTTATTTAAGTGGCCCATCTATGTGGCAGGGCAAACATCCAATTACCCAACATCTGCTCTTCTTATTGTCCTGTAATGACCTTCCTGTCCTTGGAAGGCCCTTATCCCTAACTCGGAATGGCATACAGATTTCATTTTACCTTTCTGTCTTTGAATTGCTCATGTTCGTGGAGCCCCCATAAGTTCAAAATTAAATTTTGCTTTTCTCCTATTTTAGGACTTCCCTGGTGGCTCAGATGCTGAAACATCTGCCTACAATGTGGGAGACCTGGGTTTAATCCCTGGGTCGGGAAGATCCCCTGGAGAAGAAAATGGCAACCCACTCCAGTACTCTTGCCTGGAAGATCCCATGGATGGAGGAACCTGGTAGGCTATAGTCCACGGGGTCAACAAAGAGTAGGACACAACTGAGCTACTTCACTTTCCACTTTTTCTCCTGTTTATCTGTTTAAGTTTCATGTCAATTTGACTATTAGATGAGCTGAAAGAAACTTTGAAGAGTAGAGGAAAATTCTTCATAACAGTATTGTTTATTATTTTTCTAATTGTTTTATATAAACCTACTGTTTTTACACACACACAAAATGGATCCTCATCATAAGCATAGCAACTAAGGTTCAGATTTAATTTGACTGAGAAAAATTAAACAAAATGGCATTTCTATCAACCAATATTTGTCAAAAAACCTACAGTTAGCATTATTTTTAAGGATGAAAAAATAATGTTTCCTTGTTAGAATTGGGAACAAGGTAAGGACACCCATTCACCACTGCTATTCAACATAATACTGTAAGTTCTAGTCAGAGAAATAAAGCAAAAAAGGAAATTAAAAGGAATATAGGTTGGAAAGGAAGAAATATAACTGTTCTCATTTATAGATGGTATGATTATCTACATAAAAAATTCTAAGAAATCTATTTGAAAAAATCCTAGAACTAGTAAAAGAGTTCAGAAAAATTGCATGATACAGGATCAGCATACAAAAATGAGTTGTATTTCTATACATTAGCAATGAACATTTGTAGATCAAAATCTTAAATACAATACTATTTACAGATGGAAGGAAAAAATCTGAGTGTAAATCTAATAAGTAAGTGGTAGATGCTCAGTCATGCCCGACTCTTTGCGACCCCATGGACTGCAGCCTACCAGGCTCCTCTGTTCATGAGATTTTCCAGGCAGGGATACTGAAGTGGGTTGCCATTCCCTTCTCCAGGGGATCTTCCCAACCCAGGGATTGAACTGAGGTCTTCTGCACTGCAGGCAGATTCTTTATTGAATGAGCTACAAGGGACATGATGAAAACGAAAATATAAGTAAAAACAAAAACCCAGAAGATGTAAATAAATGAAGAGGCATATTGTGGTCATGGATTGGAAAATATGTCAATTCTCTCCAGATTGATTTGTGTGTGTGTGTGTGTGTGTGTGTGTGTGTGTGTGTGTTCAGTCGCCTCCTATTCTTTGTAACCCCATGGACTGTAACCCATCAGGCTCCTCTGTCTATAGACTTTTCCAGCCAAGAATATTGGAGCAGGTGGCCATCTCATACTCCAGGGATCGTCCTGACCCAGGAATCAAACCTGCATCTCTTATGTCTCCTGCATTGGCAGACAGGTTCTTTAACACTAGTGCTACCATACATTCATTGCAATTTCTGTAAAAGTTCCAGAAGATATTTTATTGGTAAGGTCAAGGTTATTTTAAAATGATTTGGAAAAGTAAAGTAATTAGGGCAGTTAAAACAATTTTGAAGAAAAAATATAATCACATGGGAGGACTCACCCTCCCTGATTTTAAGTCTTACTGTATAGGTTCGGTAAACAGACTGTGCTGTGTTGATGCAGAGATAGACACCTAGATCAATGGAAGAGAACAGAGAACCCAGAAATAGAGCCATAAAGATCCAGCGGATTGGTTTTTGACAAAGGTATGAAGGGGATGCAATGGAAGAAGGATACACTTTTCAACATATAATGCTGGAGCAACTGAATACTTGTAGGTAAAAATATTAACCCTAACCTAAACTCACATTTTGTATAAAAATTAATTCAAAGTTTTGGATCATAGGTTTATATGTAAAACATGAAATGGTAATGCTTTTTCAAAGAAATCACAGGAGAAAATCTTCAGGACCTAAATGTTTCATGAAGGGGTCTTAGACTTGACACCAAAAGCATGATTCATTAAAAAAAAAAAACAGGATAAATCAGACTACATTGAAATTAAAGGCATTTTAATTTTGCTAAGTAAATGCATCAAAAGTTCTTAACAAATCCCTGTTAAGAAGTGGAAAAGACAATCTACAGACTGAGAGAAAATATTTCCAAGCCTACATATCTGATGAAGAATTTATATCCAGAATGTTAAAGGAATTCTCAAAATACAATAGTAAAAAAAAAAAAAAAAAAAAACCATTCAATCAAAAAATAAACAAAAGACATGAAGGATATTGCACTAGAGGACTTACAGGTGGCAAATAAAGACATTAAAACATATTAAACATATTAGCAAATAAGGAAATGCAAAATAAGATCACTATGAGATATTGCACACCTGTCAAAACAGGACAAATGAAGTATTAACACCCAGATTATGGCAAGGATGAAGGAAAACTGGATCTTTCATACGTCACAGGTGGTGATGTAAAATGGTATGGCCACCCTGGAAAATAGTTCGGCAATTTCTCAAAACAAACAAAAAAACCACTAAACATACACTTACAATATAATCCAATAATTGTCTTCCTGGAAATTTATCCCAGAGAAATCAAAACTTATGTCTAAACAAAAACCCACGCATGATTCTTCATAGCAGTTTTACATGTACTAACTAAAAATTGGAAATAACCAAATGTCCTATAATAGATGAGTAAGTAGACTCTTGAACATTCATAATAAGAACACCAGTTATCAATTAAAAAGGACAAACTAGTGATTTATGCAACAACTTGAACAACTTGGATGGACCCCAAGGATAATGTACTGCGTGGGGAAAAAAGGTAACATCAAAAAATTACATACTATATGAATTCATTTATAACATTCTTGAAATGACAAAATACCTTAGTATATTTCCTTCATTTGATTTCCATGATTTATGTGTCTGTGTCTCGCTATTAGACATTATGTAGGGGACAGTGCCATCTTTTACAGATTAACAATGTCAGGTGTTAGGGATGCTGGAGGAGGTGGGGGTGACTCTCTGAGAATATACTGCGCTGGGAGGTCTGTGGTGATGGAATACTTCCCTATCTTGATTGCCGTGAAGTGAAGAAGTGAAGTGAAGTCGCTCAGTCGTGTCCGACTCTTTCCGACCCCATGGACTGTAGCTTACCAGGCTCCTCCATCCACGGGATTTTCCAGACAAGAGTACTGGAGTGGGTTGCCATTTCCTTCTCCAGTGGTGCTTACCAAATCTAAACATATGATAAACTGACACAGAACTATGCACACACTTTATATCATTATCAGCTTCCTGTTTTGGAGCCACAATCACTGGGAAAACGGTGATAGAGGCAGGGGACTAGCTATACTGCTTATGCAACTTCCTGTGACTCTGTAATTATTTCTGAGTAAAAAACTGTTCTTAAAAAAATTCAACTAGAGAAAAAATGGAGAATATATTAAAATATATAACTAATATATCTGTACGATCATATCACTTCGTCTTAGAGAATTCTAAGGATAGGAATCCAATTTACTAATTGCACTTCTGCTGAACCTCTTTACTGCCTCCTTTATGTCCTCATTCTTATTCGCTAGTACACAGACCACTTCCATCACATTGATAACACTTTACTGATGCAAACTCAACTGCTTTTTGATGTAAACTTTAACTGCTTTCTAGTGCTGGAATCTAACAAGTGCAGCGGCTGCAGTTTTCTAGGCTCAATGAACATTAAATTTCATTTAATAATTTACACGTCTATGTTAATCTGCTTCTGCTGCTGCTAAGTCGCTTCAGTTGTGTCTTCTTCATATGTTACTCTATTAGATGCCAAACTTAGATCCACACCAATGTCATCTTTGAAAACTGTTTAGCACAGCTCCTGGCACCTGCTCGGGTTAACTGAAAGTTGGAGGATGAGTGAGCTATACCCAAATGAACTGTGCATTCATTTTAAGAAATGGAAAAATGATAAGTGAATAATTATAGATAATGGCTCTAGGAGTTTAGTGTCTCTATAGAAAATATTTTGGTAAATAAAAGCACTTAATCTTACATGGGGAGAAGGCAATGGCACCCCACTCCAGTACTCTTGCCTGGAAAATCCCATGGACAGAGGAGCCTGGTAGGCTGCAGTCCGTGGGGTCACTAAGAGTTGGACAGGACTGAGCAGCTTCACTTTCACTTTTCACTTTCATGCATTGGAGAAGGAAATGTCAACCCACTCCAGTGTTCTTGCCAGGAGAATCCCAGGGATGGGGGAGCCTGGTGGGCTGCAGTCTATGGGGTCACACAGAGTCGGACACGACTGAAGCGACTTGGCAGCAGCAGCAATCTTACATGGAACTTTCCTGGTGGCTCAGCAGTAAAGAATCTGCCTGCAATTCAGGAGAAATAAGTTCAATCCCTGGGTGAGGAAGGTTCCCTGGAAGAGGGAATGCCAATCCACTCCAGTATTCTTGCTGGGAAATCTCATGAACAGAGTAGCCTGGTGGGCTACAGTCCATGGGGGTCACAAAAGAGTCGGACAGGCTTGAGCAACTGAACAACAAATCTTAAATGGAACGTGTTTATTCCATGACCAGCTTATTCCATGTCCAGCTTATTCCATGACACTACTTTGCCAACAAAGTTCCATCTAGTCAAAGCTATGGTTTTTCCAGTAGTCATGTATGGATGTGAGAATTGGACTATAAAGCAAGCTGAGAGCCAAAGAATGGATGCTTGTGAACTGTGGTGTTGGTGAAGGCTCCTGAGAGTCCCTTGGACTGCAAGGAGATCCAACCAGTCAATCCTAAAGGAATCAGTCCTGAATATTAATTGGAAGGACTGATGCTGAAGCTGATACTCCAATATTTTGGCCACCTGAGCAAAGAACTGACTCATTTGAAAAGACCCTGATGCCGGGAAAGATAGAAGAGAGAAGAAGGGAGGAGAAGGGGACGACAGAGGATGAGATGTTTGGATGACACCATCTTCTAAATGGACATGAGTTTGAGCAAACTCTGGAATATGGTGAAAGACAGGGAAACCTGGCGTGCTGCAGGCCATGGGGTCGCAGAGTCGGACAGGACTGACTGAACTGAACCGAACAGTTCTAATATGGCCAGCAGGGGGCGAACTGCTCTTTAGTGTTGGAATCTGAAGTGCAGCGGCTGCAGTTTTCTAGATTCAATTTTATACTATCCAGGAGAAGGCAATGGCACCCCACTCCAGTACTCTTGCCTGGAAAATCCCATGCCAGGAGAAGGCAATGGCATCCCACTCCAGTACTCTTGCCTGGAAAATCCCATGGATGGAGGAGCCTGGTAGGCTGCAGTCCATGGGGTCGCAAAGAGTCGGACAAGACTGAGCGACTTCACTTTCACTTTTCATTTTCATGCATTGGAGAAGGAAATGGCAACCCACCTCAGTGTTCTTGCCTGGAGAATCCCGGGGATGGGGGAGCCTGGTGGGCTGCCGTCTATGGGGTCGCACAGAGTCAGACACGACTGAAGCGACTTAGCAGCAGCAGGTTTGTCATAGCTTTCCTTCCAAGGAGCAAGCGTCTTTTAATTTCTTGGCTGCAGTTACCATCTGCAGTGATTTCGAAGCCCAAGAATATAAAATCTGTCACTGCTTCCACTTTCCCCCCTTCTATTTGCCATTAAGTGATGGGACTGGACGCCAGGATCTTAGTTTTTTGAATGTTGAGTTTTAAGTCAGCTTTCTCACTTTCATCTTTCACCGTCATCAAGAGACTCTTCGTCTTCACTTCTTGTCATTAGAGTGGTATATCATCTGCATATCTGAGGTTATTGATATTTCTCCCAGCAGTCTTTATTCCAGCTTGTGAGTCATTCAGCCTGGCATTTCTCATGAAGTACTCTGCATACGTGCTTCCCTGATAATTCAGTTGGTAAAGAATCTGCCTGCAATGCAGAAGACCGCAGTTCGATTCGTGGGTTGGGAGGATCCCCTGGAGAAGGGATAGGCTATCCACTTCGGTATTCTTGGGCTTCCCTTGTGGCTCAGTTGTTAAAGAATCCACCTGAAATGCAGGAGATCAGGATTAGATCCCTGAGTTGGGAAGATCCCCTGGAGAAGGGAAAGGCTACCCACTCCAGTATTCTGGCCTAGAGAATTCCATGGACTGTATAGTCCATGGGGTCGCAAAGAGCTGGACACAACTGAGCAACTTTCACACACACTCTGCATATAGGTTAAATAAGTAGGGAGACAATATACAGCCTTGTCAGCCTCCTTTCCCAATTTTGAACCAGTCAGTTGTTCTATGTCCGGTTCTAACTGTTGCTTCTTGAACCACATACAGCTTTCTCTGGAGACAGGTGAGGTGGTCTGGTATTCCCATCTCTTTAAGGATTTCCACAGTTTGTTGTGATCCACACAGTCAAAGGCTTTAGCATAGTCAGTGAAGCCCAAGTAGATATTTTTCTGGAACCGTTTCTTTCTCCATGATCCAATGAATGTTGGCAACTTAATATCTGGTTCCTCTGCTTTGAAATCCAGCTTGAACATCTTGGTTCACATACTGCTGAATCCTAGCTTGAAGGATTTTGAGCATAACCTCACTAGCATGTGAAATGAGTGTAACTGTACCGTAGTTTTAACATTCTTTGGCATTGCCCTTCTTTGGTATTGGAATGAAAACTGATGTTTTCCAGTCTGGTGGTCACTGCTGAGTTTCCCAATGATACATTTTTGCATTAAAACCTAAGACATAGTAGCTTAAAATAATGATTTAATATTTCTCATTATTCCTTGGGTGTGCTCAGCCGGGTGTTTCTTTTGATGGTCTCCTTTGGGGCTGATCATACAGCTGCAGTTATCTGGCAGCTCCACTGGAGTTAGACCACCAGATGGCCTCACATTCTTATTTGGGCCCTTAGAACAGGCTGTGAGTTGAGCCTCTCTCCTACATAGTCTTTCATCACTTAAAAGTTAAGCACTGACCTCCTTACATGGTGGTAGGAGCATTTTCAGAGCTGAAACCATAAGCCACATGGTGACCACATCAGTGGACAACCTCATTAGTGGAAAAAAATCACTTCTGCCACATTCGGTTGGTCAAAATAAGTCACAAGTCTAGCCCACATTCAAAGGATTGAGCAGCAAAGTCATTGAAAAGAGGCATTCAGAGTGGAAAAAACCAACAATCTACTCCAATGGTTAAATAAGGACATAATAGGAGGAAAATCAGTGAAACAGAGAAAGAAAAAATACAGTTGACAGATATACGAAATCTCCTTGGTCTGCACTAAACTGAAGAAATAAGTCAAAGTCCAGAATTATCCAACATAGGATTTTTTAACCAAAGATGAAGTGTACAGTTCTCTGAGACTCAATCTCTGAAGAAGGAAAGATCCCAACTATCATAGAAAGTCTAAGACAATCTCAATCCAACTCTATCCTGCCCTTGAGCATCAGACAATTGAATAGGATACAAAATTATTCCTCCCTGACACAGTAGTTTAAAGGAAAACACAGTTCTCAGATGCAACTAGATGACTGCTTCATCTTAGAATAATATACAATGAGTAATATAAAAAGAAATGGCATTAAACTCAGCAAATTACTGCAGGATAAAAAAGGAGAAAGGGTGAAGGAAGGGAGGGGGGTTAGGGTTAGGAAGGAAGGATTGTAGAAAGGGAGGAAGGGAGGATTCATTTCTTCTATTTCATCTAGAAGAAAAACACAGAGGTCAAAAAAGTGGGAATAAATGTTTCACATTACAGAACAGGTTAATAGAAATATGAATCCAGAAAATAAACTTAAGGAAGACATAGTTGAACAATAGAAGGATTTTTAAAAGAGGGAATAACAGGCTCAAAGAAGTAATAATATAGAAAAAATAAATTACAAATAAAGAAGAAAAATATTGCTGAAAAAATGGAATCAGGATCATGTAAAGACGCTTGAAATACTCATAATGTTTGAAAATACAAAACTAAAAGATTAATGCAACGATCAAGAAGTTAATAAACTAGAAAGAATGTTGTCACTGGGAGCCTACATTGATGAGTGCTATTTTCCTCCTTATATTTTACAATATATTTTTAAATTTCCAAAATAAAAATAAAACCTATCAATTAGGAAAATTTATTAAAAAAATTTTTTATATGGACCATTTTAAAATTCTTTATTGAATTTGTTACAATATTGCTTCTGTTTTATGTTTTGGTTTTTTGGCCATGACATATGAGGCATCTTAACTCCCCCACCAGGGACTGAACCCACACCCCCTGCATTGGAAGTGTTAACTTCTGGACCACCAGGGAGTCCCAGGAATTATTACATTTTTAATAGAGGTTATAGGAAGTAAGGAAGTTTGGGGAGGTGATCTGAAAGCGGAGTTTCAAACAAAGTGGAGAGATTCATGAAGAAATAAAGTCAGGAAATAAAAACCAGTCACTTTTTTGTTCTTTCCCATAGTGAGAGAAGATTGTGAGGGAGTCAGAGGGGGCAAACGCAGCAGGGTTAATACTTTAGATAAACAGAAGGACACACGCATGGTCAAAGCAGAGACACGGGATCATTCAGACGTAGGCATCAGAGATGCCTGTGTGAGAAAGAAGGGTTAATCATTAAGAAAACAAAGTCCTCCAGGCAGTGAGGAGTCAGGTCTGGGGAAGAAAAGAACCACACTTCCTCTCTGATACATTAGAAGGAAGTAGGATCAGAAGGAAGTTGGATCAGGTGTGTGTGCATGCAGAAAATGGAAAGGAAGATGATAAAAGACAAATGTCTTGTGCAGTATGGCAGAATTCAAGTCAGAATGTGCCTTTTGGAACTGTGTTAGCATTGCCACGGCAACCAGCAGTGTAATGAGTGAATGGCAAGTATAAACTATTAATCTGTATCTAGTCAATATCCCTCGGTACTGGGTACTTTGTGCTCTTTGGACTTTTTACCACCTATATAGATATGGGGAAAGACACTTCAGGTACTTTATGAATTTTTAAAATACCTTTTGCCTAACTGAATTTTACTGTTTCTTTTCAGATTATGAAATTAATGCATTATAGAGGAACAAGAAAGTGAAGATCATTCCACATCCCACCACTCAGATATAATTACTGTTAATATTTTAAGGTGTTTACTTCCAGAGGGAACAATAGAGAGAAAGAGAAGGAAGAAAAGGAAGGGGAAAGAGGAAGAAAAGGGATTTTCTTTTTCCTTTCACCAAAATGGATACATTATCATATGCTATTTTAGAAGCTGTCATTTTCAATTCCTATTGAAATTGAAAGTGAAGTTTTCTACTTTAATAAATTTAGATAAGCATCACATTTTAAGAGTGTATTCTATGAATATACTATATCATTACTGTTTCTCTAATAATAGCCAACCATTTAGATCAAATATTACTTTGTATCTTCTGACAGTTGGATAATGGCTTCTTTAGAACAAATTTGAAGAACTGAAAGTTCTTCAAACTGAAGACTGAAGTGTTTATGGACAATTTTTAGACTTCAGAACACAATCATCAAATCACTGTCAGAGATGTCAGAGTATCTTGCCTTGTGATGCCCTTCTCGAGGTCTCACTGCCTATTAACTTTGAAACAGTGGAGATTTGCATCTTTTTAATTTTTTCCCCATGTGGTAAGCACAAAAATGTTAATGAAGTAAAACATTTTTATGCACTTAGGTTTGCTCTTTGCATTTTTTTCCTACAAATGCCTTAATCCAAACTGTTGCCCATTTTTCAATAGAGGGTTAATGTATCTTGATTATGTTTTTAAAACGCTTTTTGAAAAATTAGTGATATGTCCTACTATTATTACACTATTAATAAATGTATTTCAAGAACTGTTTTACAGTTCAATTACTAACGGAGTAGAACTTGATGACTTGAACATTTTCCTTGTGTTTATTAAGAAGGCAACATGATATACTCCTTAAACATATGAACTTTGCCAGGATCTGAGTTCAAGTCCCTGCCAGGGATAACCCACTAGCCACAGTTAGCTGAGTATTTTCACATTATAGGATTGTTCAGAAAATATATGTAAACCATTTAGCGCAATGTCTGGAACAAGATAAGCATCCAGTAATGGGTATTTATTATAATTATCATCATATTTTATCTCATTTCAAAGACTTTTGTTGTCATAATATTATTGATGCACTGGTTATTAAGTTTAGTCATTTGTCAACCTTCCATCAGAGAGGGATGAGGTGACTTAACCCACCTCTAACACTTCTTAGTTCACTACCATCATAGGCAATGCTAGATACAATTGCCCTAAATTTCAAAAATAGGAGGAAGAGTTAGGAAAGGGGAAAATCTCTCTTCTTTGGTAAAGGGAAGTCGCCTGAAATCTATTTGTTCCAGTTGCTCCGGGGTGGTTCTTACCACCTACTTATTTCCTTCCAGGCTGATCTGTTTTCCCCCACTGCAGAATGTGTTACTGGAGTTGATGAACATAAGAACTAGATCAAATGTGAGGGCCCCTCTTGGGGCCCTACCTGAACTGAACTCCCTTCACTTCCATTCCCATCCTGAGCTGAGTCAGGAGGTTCTTTCTCGCTCAGGTTTGCACTGCCAACAAAACAGAGTTTGGAGCAAGCAAGACAGACTTACACCAAACCATTGAATGAAAATTCAATGGCCAGAGAATAGAGAAGAGGCGCTTGAGCACCAAAAGCAACAGTTTCCCAGGGGAAGGGAGTAAGGGAATTTTAAGGATCAAGAGGCAGACAGATTGACAGGGCTCCAGGAAAGGGGTGGGGATTTCAAGGGGCAGCCCAAGAACGTGCAGTCTTCCAAATTCCTTTGTACACAGCATAGTGCCAAGCATAGTGCAAATCCCTCCTTGTGGAGAGATCTTAGCATGGTGATAAAGCAGAAGTAACTCTACACTCCCCCAGGTTTCATCTGTGCAAGCACGATATTGTGGTCAAGTAAGAGCCCAGCTGGGGGCAGCTGATTGCTGTGTCTCTCTCAAAGCAGGTGTCTCTGCCAGTACAGCTGCAAAGCATCTCTGCTCAACACCAGGTACTTTTGAAACAAACACAGAAATGAGCCAGGGCCAGTGTCCGTCAGCTTTGAGGGGTTGGTATGGAAACAGAGAGAAATCAAGACACGGAAGGTAGTGACCTTTAGCTTTCTTTGTCCACTGTCTTGGGTTAAACCAGTTCAGTTTGATTTTGCCCACGCCTTTGTGGTGTCCTGTTGATAAAACACAAGTAGCTTCTTTGGTTTAAAAAAAAGAAAGTTTTTGCTCCTGGAGTGTGGGCTACATAGCATGCGTGACACTGCCATGCACCTCCACCTTTGCCAGTGAGTATCTATGACAACAACTTGTTATTGGAGAAACACTAAGTGCTTTGTGGAGGGGTTTCCACTTGACATGTCAAAACTGAAAAATTCCCTCTTGTGCTTTCAGTTCATCAGGCATCATACTTTCCACAGGATATACAGTCAATGAAACAACTGTGAATGGCCCTTGAAAGGCATTCTTGATCTCTTATTATTTAAAAAAAAAATCTGCTTTGTGCACTAGAAATATATCTACAAATGAACTCTTTTAAAAAAATATTCCATTGAAAATTCCATCTGGAACTTAAAAATAGGGATGCAAAGAATGATTCATTTCAGTGGGATTGTCCTTCAGCTACATTTCTGTAACCTGTGATGTCCTGGCAATCTTAAATGGATGCTTTGCTAGGATCATCTCACTGGTTTTTATTCACTTGGTCATTTTTCAGACTGAACAGCTACTGCATGCAAGGTGCTGTGCTAGAAACAGAGAATATAAAGATAATTTCTGTTCTCAAGAAATAACTTTGGAGACAAGACAATAAATACGTGAAAATCCTCTATCAATTTAAGAAATACATGCTAAATACCAAATGAGAGTTATGTAAATGAAATTCATCCTTATGGCAAGATAAGAAAAATGTAAACATAAAAATTCTTTGGCCTCCCCTCTCCCTGCCCCGTGCATTGTGTAGCTACATTATGAATTGACCAAACTTCCCCCATCAGCAGGAATGCCTATTCAACCATAAACAGCAACATTCTCCTAGTACCAACAAGATAACTCCTGAGAAGATAATACTGTTGATTTTGTAAAGGATCACATGACCCACCATCATGGTGCTGAAATCTGGTTTATATAATCAATAATGCATCATTTAATATACAGCCTTCTGCCTCAAGGGCTTCCCTTGTGGTTCAGCTGATAAAGAATCCACCTGCAATGCGGGAGACCTGGGTTCGATCCCTGGGTTGGGAAGATCCCCTGGAGAAGGGAAAGGTGACCCACTCCAGTATTCTGACCTGGAGAATTCCATGGACTGTATAGTCTGTGGGGTCGCAAGGAGTCAGACACAACTGAGTGACTTGCACTCTGCCTCAAAAAACTTATGTAAACTGTGCCTTGACTTCTAATGGGCAGAACAGTTCTTAGAGCTTTCTGAGATGCTCTTCCCGGATTATAATCCTCGGATTTGACTCAGTTAAAATTTCCCAATCCTTTCTTTGATTGATTAATTTTTTGTTGACAATTCAAACCACAGGGGTGGGGAAGCGGGAAGAGGGGGTAATATCCTACAGTATTGAGTTGTACTCCTGGTGAAACAGCGAACTCAATTTCATTCAACACACATCTTATCAAAATTACAGTATTCTGGAATAAGCTCAAAGGATACAATCGGCAAAGTTAACAGAAGATCACAGGCTGAGAGACGTATAGATGATGCACCTTGTTGGGACTTCTCATTTTCCTTACACAGTTTATGGTAATGTTTTCTCTTTAGGAGATGATCCTGTCAGGTCTTTCCCTGGAAACCCCAGATGGAAGCTAAAAATCCTTTTATACCTATAACCACATTACCCTGAAACTATTTTATTATCTTTTATGGTTGCAGCCTGCCTTTTGCAAGCCATGTACTTAGATCTAGCATGGGAGTGGGTTAAGGAGTTTGGGGACAATCTCTTAGGTCTCAACGCCATCTAGCAACATTGTGCTCAGGTCATGGAACACAGGCAGTTGGGACAACTACACAATGTCTAGTCTTGAGGGGACGTGCTGTCTATAGTCTCCAAGGTCTAGGAGGGTATGATCACATGATCAATCCCTTATGGGAATAGAGAAAAGGACTCATAAGGAAGTGAAGTGTTAGTAGCTCAGTCGTGTCTGACTCTCTGTGACTCCATGGATTGTAGCCTCTATCCATTGGAATTATCCAGGCAAGGATACCAGGAGTGTGGGTTGCCATTCCTTTCTCCAGGGGATCTTCCTGACCTAGGGACCAAACCCAGGTCTCCTGCATTGCAGAGCCACCAGGGAAGCCCCAATGTGCCTTGGGCTAGAACTTAAAATAAGTACCAAGGAAGCAGACAGGCATCCCATCTGCCCTGTTCCCCAATTTGTCCCTAATGCCTAATTCCTTAACAGAGTAAGCACAGCTTTGAAACTTATTGTCAGCTTTGCTCTAATTGAATCTAATCTAGTTGCAGTCTTAAAGTGTGCTACTGAGATAATCAGTGGTGTTACCTTAAAAACAAGATAGTACACAAATCAAAGCCCCATAGATTTACCAGCTTGTTTCTGTTTGGACCTTAACAAAACTGAGTAACTTAAGACAGTGAAATTGTGACAAGGTATAGAATAGTTTATGACAGAGAACTCAAAATTTGAGGTTTTATCTGAGATTTTAATTGTGAAAATCGGAGCAATGAGATCTATTCATTGGACTGAGAATATTTTGTTCTCATTTATTTAAAATCATTTCAAGCTTTCATTAACTTATAAACTTTCCATTGAAACCCCTGTTTTTCTTCCTTTATTTAAACCCAAAACCACTGCATTTAAGTGTAGGCAGAAATGATCTTTGATAGTGAAAAATACCTGGACATCATTGGACAAAATTATTAAAAGATGTAAAAATCTCATTTCCTGTATCTTTATTAAATTGTTTTGTATCTCTGTTCTGTGAAAGCTGAAGTCTATTCTGAATTCTGAATTTCTGATATATAGTGAAATTGGATATGAGTTTTAAAAATAATATGTTAGATATTTTTATTAAAATCCTCAAATCATCCCCTGAATTGAGTGCTTGGGGGCAAGTATGAAGTTAAATTTAAAACAATTGCATTGGGGTAGGATTATATTGCTTCCTTTTACCATCCCATAGGTGTAATACTCATTCCTAGTAGGCTAAATGTATTTTATACATCTATCGTTCCTGGTATAGATATGATTTTTAGTAAACATCTTTTTTCTTTCCAGTCACTATATAGTATGGAGAAGATAAGTAGGAAAATTTCATGTTGAAAAAATTTATATGTTACAATTTGGAGTCTTTCCTTCTGGTTTCAGATCATTTTAAATACTGGAAAGATATTTCTATATGCCTTGCATTTATATGTTGTTTTTACTTTGAAGTATAACTAAATGTAATTAAAATACCAAAAAACAAGAATAATCAGTCACGCGTCAGAAATGGCTGTTCACTTTGTGAAACTGAAATGAACTTTGGATCTTGTCTCTCCTTCGGACAACACAGCTGTGGTTAATTGTCTACAACCCTTGTACTCAGTAGCAGTCCCTAGAGATATGGCTCCACCCATTCCCTGCCCCTACCCTCCATACACACATCCACATCCACACAGGAAAGCAGCCAGTCTTCTGGATACACAATTTTTATTTGTAAATCCACATCTCTTAGCTTAGAGACACTTATTCTATAGAATTTTTTTCTATCTTACAATATTTAGATGGGCCAAAAATCAGGGAAAATGTCCTTGAACTATAGTCATAAAAAAATTTAACTTGGTGCTTATGAAAGCACCTACATACTAAATTGCTGTGCTAGGCTTCAGTAGGAAGTGTGATCACATTTATTTTCAAAGTTCAACAGTTTCAATTATAGATTAACACGTACCCACAGATCCAGGCAGGACAGTTTTTGCAGCTAGTGGCAGAAAATAGTCTAGAGGGGGTCAGAGCCTCCTGCAGGACTCGGTGGTTCAGCTCTCTCCCAGTCTGGTCTGTTTTATCTCCTTAAATAGGACCAATCAGGCCAACTGACCTATGGCTCTCCTTATCCCACTGGAACCTGAGCATTCACCTTATTCTCCCTAAGACTTGCCCTCTTTTCTCTGATTCCTGGAAATGTTTTTAGGTTTCGCCTTATTTTTTGCTCTGTCATCACCAGACTAACCAGGTAGAAAATTTTGCTTAAGAGTTACTTACCTCATTTAAGAAGTACTGACTAGAAACAGGGCAGTAAAATTAGGGATAAATAAAAGTTTTGCTGTTCATTTGAAAGGAAAAAATGGCCTTTATTGAAAAAAGTAAGATAAAAGCATTTCCATACATAATCATGTGAATTTAGCATTCAAATTGGAAACTAATCGTGTGTTTTAAGTTGATTAAAGAGTAAAAGAAAGGGTCTCTTTCAAGACAAGAGGGGACAAAAAAAGAATGCTGTATAAGAGCAACTGAAAACTAAGTAGGAACAGATGTGCATGCCTTTCCCTTTAAAGAGTCAGCACAGAATTTATATTCTGACATTTCCTTTAAGAACAGGAGGTCAACAAAAGAAAAATGAAATAGTTGCATATTGTAAACTGGTCACAGTGACACTTGTAGAAAATATCAGAAGTAACAGTAAACGGGAAAATGCCCAAAATGTATGCATCCAAGGGAGGCTAAAATGCCCTTTCCTCACCTATTCACCTAAAGAGCTCAAATTTATCCTTCAAGTTCTAGCCCAATCATCACCACTTCTGGCAAATCACCACTCTCACTGCCAAGCAGCACCCAGTACCTCCTTTGTGCTCCCTGGCACTCCGCCCATGGCTCCATTATAACATTTGCCACACTTTTGGGATCATTTACACTTCTTATGTCTCCTCCCTTTCTTCAAGACTAATAAGACTATGAGTGAGTGAGTGAGTGAGTGAAGTCGCTCAGTCATGTCTGATTCTTTGCGACCCCATGGACTGTAACCTACCAGTCTCCTCTCTCCATGGGATTCTCCAGGCAAGAGTACGGGAGTGGGTTACCATTTCCTTCTCCAGGGGATCTTGCTGACCCAGGGATCGAACCCGGGTCTCCCGCATTCCAGGCAGACGCTTTAACCTCTGAGCTACCAGGGAAGCCCCCCAAAGACTATAACTTGTTTTTTTCTGTTATTCCTGGTATCTGGCAAAGGGGAAAGGCGTCTATCCACTTAATTAAGATCTGCTAAGATGTTCTATGTAGAGGCAACTGTGTCTGTATGTGAAGGACATATAAAAATCAGTAAGATACTTCTATAAAGAAGTAGATATCCTTCTGCAAAGTGCAGATAAAAAGCTTTGTTATTATATATAAAAGAAACATAGGAAGATTCTAAAAGGTGGAGAGGAGAAGGCAGACAGGCTAGGGACCTCAAGACCCAAGGAGCAACACTGCAATGAGTTTCCATGGGTTTTCTTTTAGTTCCTATACCCCAGACTTGTTGCTGAAAAAGTCAGCAACCTGGAAATTCCAACAAGGACAAAAAGAAGCCCCTAGAAAGGCCTGCTATCTCTCCAGCCAAAGGACCAGAAGAGGAGTGGCCTAGCAAGAAAGAAAACAGTAACCACTCCACTCCAACTAAACATCACCATGTCAGGAAAGACAGGGGTTTGCCAGGCTGTGAAGAGTTGCCCCAAGTTCTCTGCTAGAATAGCATCAGAGAAGGCTGAGTAGGAAACTGGTAATTTTATTCCCAATAGTGATTAAAAAAAAAAAAACCACTTTCCTTGCCACCCCTGTCCACAGCATCAGTGAAGACGACATGGGAGCACTAATGAGGAATCCAGCACATCCAACGGCAACCCACTCCAGTGTTCTTGCCTGGAGAATCCCAGGGACAGGAGAAGGTGGGCTGGTGGGCTGCTGTCTATGGGGCTGCACAGGGTTGGACATAACTGAAGTGACTTAGCAGCAGCAGCACATCCCAGGCAGGGAGGCAGTAATGGAGATAGAGTAGGATATTGAATTCCCACTCTGTCCAGCAACAAGGGTTTCTCCTCACTCCAAGTGTCAATAGAGGGTAAAAAATCCTGGACTCTAACACAACTGGCATTAATAGGATAGTGCCCCCCATTCTCCTGCTAAAGTCAGCTAAAGCAGAAAGTGTAAATGAGATCCACAGTCTCAAACATAACCCCTAAAATGTCCAGGTTTCAGCTGAAAATCATTTATTACAACAAGAACCAGAAAAATATTTTTGAATTAAAAAAGATAACAGATGCCAACATAAAGACAACACATGTAGGAATTATCTGACAAGGATTTTACAACATCCATCATAATGCTTCAATAAGCAATTATGAACATGTTTGAAACAAATGCAAAACTGGAAAGTCTCAGCAAAGAGAGAAAAATTCTCAGAAAGGAAATAAAAGCTACAAAGAATCAAATGGAAAGTTTAGAAACAAAAAATCCACAATACTGAAATATAAAAATCAATGAATGGGCTCAACAGCAAAATGAAATTAGAGGAAAGAATCTGTGAAATTGAAGACAGAGCAATAGAAATGAACAATAGAAACTACCCAATCTGAATAACAGAGAAAAAAGAGACTGGGGAAAAAGAAAAAATTTATAGAACTTCAGGGACCTGTGGGACTAAAATAAAATCAATGAAACTTTCTAAATAAGTAAATAATTTTCAGATGCAAAGTGTATTATCTAAAGGTTTTGGGGCCCCTATGCTATTGAAGAACAAGTGGAATGTGAAGGACAAATACAGACCTTTGGTATTATTAATAATATAACACTTAAATCAGACTTAAGTAGCCTAAAAAAATGAATGTAGCTTCTGAACATTCACAGGTTGGTACTGAAGGGTATATATACATATATAGTCTATGAAGTGAAGAAAATCAAGTTCATTTATCATGAGTATTAAGAAGATATAAAATGATGGTAATACATTCTCTTCAAATCAATGGAACTTCAAAATGAACATCTCAGAACAGTACAGCTCTGTTGCTAGTAGAGTGACTTTTATGTATAGAGGAAAACATTTCTATTATTTGGATGAAAAATGCTATCTTGCATGAGTTGACAAGCCCCATGAAATTTCACTAAGACAAGACACACTTTTAACGGTATAAAATAACCATTATTGGAGTTATTTTCAACCTATATTATCAGTGATCGGATTGGGAATATTTTTCTTTTTTGGTACAAATGTAGACTAAATTTTATAAAGGGTAGATACACTCAGTACAGATGGTCCCTCAAAGTTTAACCTGAAAGAATCATGAAATCGGAAGAAACCCAGTTACAATTTAAAAATAGTTAGCTTTTGAGGGGGTGTACAGAAGAGATAAAAATAGGGCTTCAAATATTTCTGCTCCCATTAACTTTT
Organism: Bubalus bubalis; assembly: GCF_019923935.1. NCBI lineage: Eukaryota > Metazoa > Chordata > Mammalia > Artiodactyla > Bovidae > Bubalus > Bubalus bubalis. The sequence goes on from NC_059166.1 coordinate 34,228,905, forward strand.
CTGATTAAAATGAAAATAAATGAATATCCAAGTTAAAAAGAATCCAGAATCACTCTTAAATTCCTGTGAATAAACTAATGAAACATGGTCTACTCCAATCCTATTCATTAGTCTAGTGTTTGTCAGCATCGCAGAAATTTATTAATGATAATATGATTCAAACATCTGGTGTCCAGAGAATGTTCACAGCTCCTTCTGCCCTTAAGAGAAGTAGAAGAGCAGTTTTAGGTATGATCTGTCTTTATTCCCAAATCTGAACAATTCTTACACATTCAAACACGTGTGAGACTCAGTAGGAACACTTTCCTACTGTTATGCGGAGGCCACAAGTTTCCCTGAGAAGGTCGTGTATCACAGAGGATTCCCAGTTCTAACTCTGGTCGACAGTCTCCAAACAATGCAACAGTGTAAATAGAGGATGTATAAAACAGAAGGCTCTTTCACAAAGATTTACTGCTGTGTTTTTGGAATAAAAAAAGTATCAGTCTTCTTGGTTAAAGGTTGGCAAATGTGTTTTCAACTTTAAAATGTCTGAAATTGGCTCTTTTCTTTCTTGATAGAAGCTGAGTCCGGTGATGTGTTCAATATCTGTGATCCGAGCTCTGTGTAGCTTCAACAGTTCTTCAACCCATAAGGATTCATGCTTCCCATGCTATGAGGGTGGGAAAGGAAGAAAAGTCACTGGACAATAGTCAGTCCACCTTCCCCACACTCTCTGCATCTCCCTCATTGTAATCAGCCATGACACCCTGTCTCTTAAATGGCAGATGCTATGAGAATTGTTAGGCATAATCCCTGCTCTTGAGTAGTTCACCATCCAATACATACCATTCATGTTTGTTTAGTAGATGTATCAAATCTGAGGAAAGTATATGTGGAACAGATATACAGTGCCTTGGTGCAAGAAACAACAAAGTATGGGGTTAAAAATGTTGGAAAACAGAAGTAACATGCCATGGTAGAAAGAATATGGGAATTAGCAGAAAGGAACTTGGAATGATGCCAAAGAACTGATGCCTTCAAACGATGGTGCTGGAAAAGACTCCTGAGAGCCCCGTGGACAGCAAGATCAAACCTGTCAATCTTAAGGGAAATCAACCCTGAACACTGGTTGGAAGCACTGATGCTGAAGTTGAAACTCCAGTGTTTTGGTCATGTGATGCGGACAGCAAACTCATTGGAAAAGTCCCTGATGCTGGGAAAGACTGAGGTCAGAAAAAGAAGAGGGCATCAGAGGATGAGAGGGCCGGATGGCATCACTGATGCAGTGGATATGAACTTGGGTGAACTTTGGGAGATGGTGAGGGGCAGAGAGGCCTGGCATCCTGCAGTCCATGGAGCTGCCAAGAGTCAGAATGACTGGGTGACTGAATCCAACAACTTGGATTCAAGTTCTACTTCTACCATCATCCTACCAGGTAAACTGAGGCAAATTATTTAGTATCTGAATACGAATTCTGTTACCTGCGCCCTCCTCACAGGGTTGCCCTAAAGATCAACCACAATGATGTGTGCAAATGAGCTATACAAATGCTAGTTCTTATCAGAATCAGTTATCTACACAGCTGCAATGAAGAAAGGGTTAGGGGAAGTGGAAAAATACACTTTCACTTCTGGTGAAGTAGAGAAGTTCTAGCTAATATGAGATCAAAAAAGAATTAAAAGCTTATGCTCTGGCACATGGAGGCAGAGATGGAAATCATACATCCATATGTTGGTGTAAATTTTTCTGAAAATGGCGACTGGAGAAAGTCAGATGAAGAACATATCCACTGGCTGGTGTGCTATGATTATACTTTAAAGACACACTTCAATAAAGGTTCATGAGCCCTGATGCTATTATTAGTTGCAAATAATAAATACAGACTTTTCACATAAAAGATCAATAATTTCCATTTTCCATTAGCTTCCAGCATCCACCACCCAGTACTGCTGTTATACTCAGTCTCCTCCACTCCAGCAACCCTCACTCTGGCTTGCAAGGGAAGAGCCTGACTCAGTAGACTACTTGGCCAGTAGATATTGGCCATCTGTTCCAGCATTTACATGAATAAATAAAAGACATCTGTTCTCTCAAGCCAAATCTAGCTAATCCTTAGTCACTATTTCAGACATGAAACAGAAGGGGTCAGTAAGTATACATGCTATGTACTTAGTCAGTCAGTCATGTCCAACTCTTTGTGACCCCATGGACTGTAGCCCACCAGGCTCCTCTGTCCATGGGGATTATCTAGGCAAGAATACTGGAGTGGGTTGCCATGCCCTTCTCCAGGGGATCTTCTCAGAACCCAGATCTCTCTCATTGAAGGTGGATTTGTTACCATCTGAGCCACCAGGGAAGACCAAGTATATCTGATACACCTTCAAACAATTCACTTTCTGGTTCAAATCCAATATTCAGTGTCTTCTAGTTACACTGCCATTATAGAATTTGTTAAATGCTTATATTTAAGTTATCAGTATGATAGCTTTTGGAATGGTACAGATGGAAAAGTAACAGCACCTAATTCAAGGCACTTAACATCATTTTGGTTAGTAAATTTGTAAGTATAAATCTATTGCAGCCCTTTTTTTTCCAGGGGAGGGCCCAGAATTTATACATGGATTAAGTGACTAAGCCATATGACGTCAACAAAGTTTTTACGTTTTGATCTTACTGTTAGTGCTTTTAACAGACAAGAATAATCTTCTTTGAATAAACTAAGAGGATCAAGTTTAAAACCATTCTATAATCTCAAACATGTATGTTCTAGTTATCTCTTCTTTTCCCACAGTAATGTCAGATGTAAGACATGCACAAATATATTTATATATCAATGCTTAAAGATAAATTAACAAAGGCCACTTACCGCACAGCTTTCACTATTGTCAGTCCTGTGAGGCAAAATGAAAGCCATGGTATCTAAATTTTCACACTGTAAGGGAGTCTGGGATGTGTTTTTACAACTTGTTAGCACAATGAAGAAGTGAGTTGGAATCAGAACTTCCAGATTACGGATGATCTTGCTGTTTCTGTAAAATATGGTAATATTCACTTTAGGAAAAAAATAACTATTCCCTTTAATGACTATTTCACTCAAGTATATTTTTAATATAATACATCCCCAAATAAAGTCCAGTCAAATAATTAAACATATTGTAAGAAGTTAGTCATCATAATACCTCAACATTTTCTGCCAGATGGAGAAGAAGAAGAATTAGAAGACATAGAAACACAATCCAAATAATGTTCTTTTTTATAGAAATTTATTAAAACTTTGTTTTTTTTTTGTAATTCCACCTTAATAAATTGGAATTGAGACATTAAGGGAAAAAAATCATCAATTTTGAATATGTATAACCAAGACTCTAAAGCATTACTGAGAATCTTTTAAACTCCAGGCAGTTATGAACAGAAAGTGAAAGAGAGAGAACTGGTTTGAGATTTTTTTCATTCGGGCTCCTTCAGAGAAGCTGTTGTTTTAACTGGATCTTCTTTCCTATTATATAACTGGTTTTACTTTTTTTTTTTTTTTAAATTAAAGCATATTCTCAAAGATGTCCCAAGTAACACCTTTACCTCATCTTAATTCTATTTCCTTAGGCCTCAAGACTGGATTTGTTTGGGAAAAAAAAAAAAAGTAGATTCATTTGGTTTTTTAGTTATCTTTCAAAATTTAAGGTAGTGGTGGTATCATTAAAAAAAAAAAAACACAATCTTATGTGGAACCATGATACATAAAGCAGATTAAAATGTGTTCCAGTTGAAGCTGTGAATGGGAAAGGCATAAGTTCTCTTCTTTACCCATTCTCCTGCTGCCACCTCTGAGGCATTTCCATAGGATCCTTATGCCTTAAAGAATATAATAAAAATATAATTTTACAAATGATGTGGTCACAGGTGTACGTGTGTAAACAGTAATCTCTAAGTCAGCCTGAGGGAGTGGTTCTCAGACAGGGGCTGAATCCCAGTGGATGTTTCACTCCACTTTTCTCATAGACGGAAGAACCAAAATTGCTTCCAAAGATTTTGCAATTGTTTTAATAAAGATCAACCGATCTCTAAAATGTTCTTCTTCTTTCCTTTATGAAAGCACCGCTGATGGTTTCTCAAGAAGGTCATTGTATCATTCAGAGACTGGAAGGGGGCAGGGAACAACCTTTAAAAACATAATATAGCCCAAGGACAGGACATAAATTGCTTAGAACAAACTAGGTCCAAGGTGGCAGACGATTCAAATTCCACTAGACTTTGGGGGTCAGTATACACTTACAGTAACACATCAGCATCCTAAATGACACCCCCACAGGCACCATGACAGTTCTAAGGCCAACCATAAAGACCAGAAAGCGGGCAATGCCCAATTTCTGGAAATACCCACCCGTTCCTCAAAAGAGCTGGAATACCCCTCCCACTCATTAGCCTGTGAAATTACCCACCCCTATAAAAACTGACACTCCATACCCTGGTGCCTCTTGCCTTCTGAGATGGCCCACATTCTATCTATGGAGTGTATATCTCCTGGAATAAACCTTATTTCTCTTTCCTATGGCTTGTACTTGAAGTCTTTCCTGTATGGAGCCAGCAACCCACACTTGGTGGCCATCTCGGGGACTCAGAAGTGATCTGTGACGTGGCCATCCTCGTCCACCCCACTTTCGTTCCTGCAACAAATTCCCCTTGCAGCAGAGTTGGATGAAACTGAAAGCTGTGACGTTCAACCTACGGAACACTGCGGCACTATGGCTTTATGTCTTCTGCTTCTTTGACTCAGGATGCCTCCAGCCACACTGTATCATTCTTTATCTTGAAACTGGCAGTTTGCTAGTTAAAACAGCATCTTCACAATAGCCACAGAAAGAGATTTTAAACACTGTTGTTATCTTCTTAACAAAAGGCCGAGTTCAGTATTTAATATGAGCTATAGAATTATTCATCTAAGCTGAGTGGGGGATAAACACTACTTTCATCCAAAAAAATATTTTACTGAACATCAAAATATCAAAATTAATCAGCTATTTCAAGGGGCTTCCTGCATAATCAGAAATGTCAGCTACACAAATATGAATAGTTAGATAGAAGAGGTTCTGCTGACTCAACTGGATGGTAGTCCCATTGGAGAGCTGTATTTAAGAGTAAATGAAATATGTTCTTACTGCTTCAGAGTCTCCAAGGAATCATAACGTCCGTCATAATCAGAATCAAACACAGGACCGCTAACAACATTAAGACCATTTCTTTCTTTAGCATAGCTCTGCAGTAAGGTGCCATGCAAGTACTGCCATATAACTGAAACAAGAAGGAAGACGCTACAGTGTCAAAAGAACAAGATGACATAAATCAACTATGAACCAAATTATGAATCAAAATTAGCATTTGTCTTAATTAGGGATAAAGTGAAGTCTGGCCAAAAATCCATTGTTCACCTTTTGCTCTTGGAAAGACTAACCAGCAAATGCTGAAGTCAATTCTACTTCAAGCATCCCTAAACATATGTATTATCATGAAGCTGAGATCACATATTATCATTAAGCATAAAAAATATAAGAACACAAACACGACAAGCTATTCAAATTTATTGTTAACATCTGTATTTTTTTTTAAATATTCTAGAGCAATAGCACCCCACTCCAGTACTCTTGCCTGGAAAATCCCATGGATGGAGGAGCCTGGTAGGCTGCAGTCCATGGGATCGCTAAGAGTCGGACAAGACTGAGCGACTTCACTTTCACTTTTCACTTTCATGCATTGGAGAAGGAAATGGCAACCCACTCCAGTGTTCTTGCCTGGAGAATCCCAGGGACGGGGGAGCCTGTTGGGCTGCCATCTATGGGGTCGCACAGAGTCGGACACGACTGAAGTGACTTAGCAGCAGCAGCAGCAGAGAATTTTTAACTATTCAAAAGCATTCTAGAGGTAAACTACAATAAAATTTTCCTTGTATGCTCTGTAAGTTACTTAAAGTATAAGTGTGTATTTATTCTTAAAAAAGCCAATAGTTACAATAATTAATAATGATGTAAAATCTATTCATTTTAAATTAAAAACAATTATCAAGAACTTCCAAATAGTTAAATAAGGCAACAGACTGAAATTTAATATCTATTAGTATATTACATTAGCTAGATAAGTTAGGGGTAACATTACATTCTTTTCCCACCAAAAGTGTTTGTAGACACTTAAATATAAAGCATAATAATAAATATGGGACTATATCATAATTCAATATTTATAGGATTTTTTTGTGTACTGGTATTTTTTAAGTTAAACAAATTTATAAGAACATATTTGATGTTTAGTCATTTAATTTGGAGGATCAGTCATTACATAGAAATCATACCTATAATTTCGGGAAATTCATTTGAAATTATGATATGTAAGATTAAAAATTTTACCTTGAAAACTCTGGTACATGGGCACTATATTAGATGTAAGTAATGCTTCAGAATATACTCGACTTGAACCTTTATGTAATTCTACAAAGAAAATAACAAGAACAACTATTTCATTCTTCACAAATCACAGTAAGAATTATACTTTCTTATGGGGGTATTTAAAAAATGGGCTATCATCTTAAACTCGTAACACTTTCCCAGGTACTAGATCAAGGCGGGAAATGCAATGTGATCAGGTCCCTTAAAAAAAAATTGGATCTTTTCTTCTTCAAGATGAAGAAACAAAATCTTTAATACGAAGGGCCTAAATTAAACATATTCAAATTTTACCTCATTTGCCTTATTTTCAACTAAAGTACATTGTGTCAACAATCTTTCCTTGAACTCTTTCACAGAGAAAAGTAAAAATGAGAACATCTGGCTTCAGAACACCTACTAACCAGAAAAAACATCACAAGGGATGTCTGCCTTGAAATGTGCTGTACAAGGCTTCTTTGTATGGACTTCTGGCTTGGACCTATTTTTATAATGCAAAAGCCAAGTTCTGACTTCAGAAGCTTGCTCTGGGGACTGGACTGGATATTGAGCATATTGACTGGAGTCTTCTGACTTTTTCCTTTTTAGGCTGGCCTCAAAATGTCTTCTCATTAACATACAGATCTGCCACTTGAAAAAATAGAACACGATTTCAAAAAAAAAAAAAAAAAGCCATTCCCCAGGGGCTCTGTATCAGTGCAAGAGCAAGCAAACTCAGGCTCTCCCTTTACCTCATTCTTTGACAAATCAGAGTTTTCTTTTTAAACAACAAAATGGTATGTCCTTCCTAAGAACCCTGATGCATCCTTTTGACCTGAGTTTCTCAAATTCTGTTTAAAAGAAATGCAGAAAAGTGAAGAATGTTCTATCTACTGTGGTTACCCTAAATCCATCACTCTCCAAACAAAAGTAAACAGATTTCCAAAACTTAAGTTTTAGATACTTGAAAAATTTCCCTAATAGTTCCATTTTCCACTCACAGTTTTCACCAATACATAAACAAGATGTACACGTCCCCATAAGAAAGAAAAGGAAATGGAAGAAAGAAAGAACATCAGGGAAAGGGAACATCGGTGAGGAAGAGACTTACGTGGTGGGGAGAGGAACCCATAGCTCAGTTTAGCGTTATTTTTATAAAATGAACATTTATGGACAGGACTAAGAGGAATTCGGAAATCCTGGTAAAGACAGTTGGAAAAGTCTTCTGTAGAGAAACTGTCCTGAAGAACAAAATGAAAAGGACAATCAGGGATGAGGCATACAGAACAGAACACTAGAGCTTTATAAATAATTAAAGGTGAACCACGTCATAAAATCATGCAGGTCTGGTTGTCTGTTCATGCCCTGCACCACTTTTCATTTTTCTATTAGCGTATTCATCTTGTTTCTAACCAACGTGTAGAAACTCTTTATAATATTAAAGATATTAATCACTTGTCATATATGTGCAAATTTTTCCTACCATGTTGTGCTACCTTTGTTTATAATATTTTTGTCTATTCAGTTTCAAACTTTTGTGTAGTGAATTGCTGATTTTTAGAGATCAGACTCTTCCATATTACACCACAGCCAAAAATGGTGGGGGGCAGTGGGGGAAAGCCATGGAACAGCAATTCAATATGAAAACCTCATGAGTAGTGATGACTCAATTTTTGCAGCTTTCATTATATAAGGAAACTGAAAATTCAAACAGAGTCCTAGGACATTATAATTAAGGTATTAAACTATAATAAATAAGATGGGGACCTACAAAAAACTGGGTAAACTGCTGTATACTGAGTTATCCAAAAAGTTCATTTGGGTTTTTTGAAGATGTTATGGAAAAACACAAGTCAAGTTTTTGGCAAACTCAATATTACAAAGTCAATTAAAAAGTGTTTGAAATGTTTGAAGATGTTCTTCAAAAATTAAAAATCAAATTAAGGTAGAAACTTTATGTACATATGTGAATGTGTGTGTGTATTCTCTCTACATACAGATACAAAAATTACATATATATGAACAATCTTAGTGAGTAGTAACAATAACTTTGTTTTTAAAATCTAACTGCTATAGTCAACTAAGCTCTCTCAAATCCCCTTTCTGTCCCTTAAGAGCATCCTATATCTCACCAGACATTTTCAATTTCTGAAAATCTGGTCAGTCTAGTTTAGACCCTGATGCTGGGAAAGAATGAGGGCAGGAGGGGAAGAGGGCGACAGAGGATGAGATGGCTGATGGCCATCACTGACTCAATGGACTTGAGCTTGAAGAAACTCCCAGAGATAGTGAAGGACAGGGAAGCCTGGTGTGCTGCAGTCCATGGGGTCACAAAGAGTCGGACACAACTTAGGGACTGAACAACAACTAGTTTAAAACTTTATTTCCAGGTAAGATCTAAATCTCATCTCCTGCCTCCATTCTCTTTCTCAAGCTCTATTTCTTTCCTCATTTGTCTTGCTACCACAGCATCCAGGGGGTGAGGGTGAAGGAGAATGGTGGTCTTATTCTGGAATATCTTCCCCTACTCCTTTCAAGGCTGAACTCCTCTAGTCTGGGTGATGGACAGGACCCCAGGCCTCTTCCTGGTTTGGTCTGGGAGGTCTCCCTGTAGGTGGTATATGCAGTGAGGTTACTGAGCTTCACTGTCCTCCTCCATCCCTGAGGGCCCAAGATTTGGGCAGCTGAGGGAAATCCTTGTACTTACACAGCTGTGTATTTAGAAATAATAACTGTAATTGATTATAAAAGTGATTTCATAAAATTATAAATTAGCATCATCAAATGTTAAAACCAAGGGAAAAAAAACAAAGCATGGGAGAAACCTTCACTGCATACTTTCATTTCACAAAGATTTGCTCTGAATGTCAAAGCCACGTAGGTAGTCAGTGGCCAAGCTAGAACAGGGACCTAATTTTTCTGACTCTCGGTTCAGTGATCTAATTTGGGAGCTGGTTACAGAGCCGAGATTGACAGTGAGAAATGATGCTGACAAAGTTTTGCTTAGTAATAATATAAAATAACCACGCAGAGGTAAAGAGGTGACAAATACTTGCATTTCTGTCAATGGTGTAGGATGTCCAAAGGGGCATCAGGATGTCATGGCTGTAACCACTCACAAACTGGTGCTGGTAAAGCAGACAGACAGTGCTGTTCTGGAGAACTCTGGGTCTTCCATAGGGTAGAGCGCCACGCTTAATGGTCTTCTCTTGGGTCATAGGGGGAAAGTGAAACCACCGTTCAAACACACTTAGTGTGCTTTGTATGGTAAGATATAATGATACACCCTCATCTGATTCTTTTCTCTACTTAATCCTACTGAAAAATTATTTGTAACTGCAAAATAAAACTACTTACAAAGAACAGAACCATAAATAATTTTAAAAGAACAAAAGGGGTTCACAACAGTGTGTGCCTATGTAATATCAATGTGATATTAAGATTATCACCAGAAGATACTACATGAGATTGCTAGGGATTTCAGTAATTAGGACTTATGTTACTAAAATTCTTTAATATTATCTTTATTACCTATTTTCCAAGACATAATATCAGAAGAAAGTTTCCTGGATGATGTGTATACTCAGAAAGCAAAAATTTAAAACTGAAATTATGAGACTACCCCCAAATGGAATAATAACACATATACCATTTATTGCCCTTTTCTCAAGCATCAGATGCTTTATAGAATTCTCTGTATATCACTGAATTTAATTCATATGGACCCCTATAAATTGAGCCTATATATTTATTTTACAGATGAGAAAAGAGCAACTTATAGGGAACAAATACTTTTTCCATGGACATACGGTTTCTAAGCTCATATTCAAACCCATATCTACTCAGTTCCAAAGGTTGTCATTTTTCACCATGACACTTTGCCACCTTGGGGTCATCTAAAATTTCTCTAATCTGCACATTTATAGAGATTTTATAGAGAGAAGTCCAAGTCAAGAGCATGCAGAATTCACTTTTTTATTCCAGCAAGAAAAAACTGTTAGCCAAGTAACTTAAGGATCTGAGACTGTGCCAAGGACCATCAAAGGGATGCTAAATATCCACACTTCATCAGTTGTCTGCATATGCTTAATTTTCGTTCAAGAGTTACGAAGAAATAACTTTAGATAAATCAATTTATACTACCTTATAATTAAGAACTAAGTGAAACAGAAATTTAGGTATTTTAAATGGAATCTGAGGATCTACTATTATAACATAAACCTATAAATATCTTCAAAATCTCAAAATACTCCACTGAGTCCATAAAGAGTGATTCAGCTTCCACTAATTACATTACATACTGCTTCCACTGTAAACACCCCTTCCTTCCTTATGACTAACAGTTTAGATTGTCAAGCTAAAAAGTTCACCCAGTTCATCAGGTGGTCCTCCACTACTACCTTATTTTATTGGTTATTCTCAAACAATGACCCCAGACTAATTTTGAGCTTCACATTGTTGAGAAAAATCCTGCTTACCTTCTGCCATGGTCAGATTCAACTGTGTCTGAAAATCCACAATTGTCAAAATCTAAAAAATTAATGTTACAGTTTTTGAGGATTGAAAAATGTGCTTTAATTTTATAACAAATTACTTTTATAGCTTAAGTATTCCACCATAGAACAAAGATAAAACAACCATTCTGTACAAGTGAAATTATTTTTTTGAAGAAGAGGATAAAAACATAGGGATAATAGTTGCAAAAAGACAAAATTATTAGCACAGCAGAACATGTCATTAAAAATAAGAATATAACTACTGTTTATAATTCTTGTCTCTACTCTTATGGTCTTTTACAAGCACATATTAAGCCTAAAACAAAACATAGAGCATAAGATGACCTACTCAAATGTCTGCTTTTATGGACACGATCAATTTTGTTTATAATTTGTCATATATTTTCATCTCCTTACAACAATTACATATTAAGATAGGAATAAAAATGAAGTGTAATAAATTCATTTCATCCCTCAAAATGTTTTCCTTCTAAATTTAAAACAGGTTGGGATATATTTTAGAGAGGGAATACTGAGATTGGTTCATAAAAGACCTCATGGCTAGGAGGGCAGCCCGGATTCTGGGATTCAGTATATTTCAGAATTCAGCTAGAATTCTTGCAGCCTGCAGCCAAATCAAGTCTCAATACAAGGGGATTAAAAATACAGCGAGTGTAAAAACTAAGACGGGGAAAATAAAAAATAAAAAGGTTGGCTGGCATATGTCACTAAAGTTGAAAATACATACATTTGCTCCCACTCACAAATTTTAATTTAATCATCATGTATTACTGCAGCATATGCTATGCAGAAGGTGCTATAAAATCATAGCCACTGGGCCAAATATTTTCAGAATACTTACTGAGGGATGACACGAGCAGTCAAGGCTCTCCCTGGGGGCTCTTGTGAAGGGGCACTGGACCAGGGGGCGGACTTCTTTGGGATGCTTTGGAGTGTAAACGGGATTGCTTAGAAGATGGTTAAGGCTTCCATGAGTCCCATTATTAGGAGCTGGTGTCAAATTCAGTAAATCTGCATAATTCCAAGAATGGTAAATAAAGATTTACTTAAGAAATTTCAAAACTAAACAGTAGTTTTGCACAATGAATTTTATTTTTTAAATCCAAATCTATATGAGTCCTTAACTCTTTACCTAAAATAAAACTAAAAATCTCTTTCTCAGGTTGTAGAATATTTATGATCAGGCTATTCTTGATGGAAATACTGATATGCACACTGTACTTCTCTATAAAAATCTCTAAATTTTAATGTAAACAGTAACTATAGTTATCCCCTATTCAATGCTTTATTATATGCCAATCATGCTAAATATATTTGTTGTCAATATTTGGTAGATGAATACAGAGAGACATCATTTCATCATTATTCAGTCATTAAGGCATGTCTGACTCTTCGCAACCCCATGAACTGCAGCACGCCAGGTTTCCCTATCCTTCACTATCTCCCAGAGTTTGCTCAAATTCATGTCCATTGAGTCGATGATGCCATCCAACCATTTCATCCTGTCATCCCTTCTCCTTTTGCCCTCAATCTTTCCCAGCATTAGGGTCTTGTCCAATGAGTTGGCTCTTTGCATCAGGTGGCCAAAATATTGGAGCTTTAGCATTAGTCCTTCCAGTGAGTATTCAGGGTTGATTTCCTTTAGGATTGACTAGTTTGATCTGCTTGCTGCCCAAGGGACTCTCAAGAGTCTTCTCCAACACCACAGTTCCAAAGAATCAATTCTTCAGCACTCAACCTTCTTTATGGTCCAACTCTCACATCTGTACATGACTACTGGAAAAACCATAGCTTTGACTTGATGGAACTATGTTGGCAAAGTGATGTCTCTACTTTTGAATACGCTGTTTAGATTTGCCATAGCTTTTCTTCCAAGGAGCAAGCATTTCATTGTACTTCATTTTATTACACTCCAGAGATATTTTTTACAGTTGAAGGTCTATGACAATCCCACATTGTGAGATGATGCTTAGCATGTTTTAGCAATAAATTACTTTTTAATTAAAGTATGTATATTTTTCTAAACATAAGCTACTGCACACTTAATAGACTACAGTATAGTGTAAAAACAGCTTTTATATGCACTGAAAATCAAAAAAATTCATGTACTTGCTTTATTAGAGTATTCACTTTATTGCAATGGTCTAGAACTGAATTTCAATTTCTCCAAGGTGGGCTTCCCAGGTGGCACTAGTGGTAAAGAACCTACCTGCCAATGCAGGAGAATTAGGAGATGTGGGTTCAATCCCTGGGTCGGGAAGATGCCCTGGAGGAGGAAATGGCAACCCACTCCAGTATTCTTGCCTGCAGAATCCCATGGACAGAGGGGCCTGTTGGGCTACAGTCCACAGTGTCGCAAAGAGTTGGACTTCACTGAAGCGACTTGGTACATATGCACGACTGGAATCAGCATGCTTACTTAGCTCAAGGTCTCAAGTTACTAATATAGTAGACCTGGATTCAAAATCAGCTCAGTCCAAGTCTAAGACTCATGCTGTTAATAATAATAATAGCAAACACTTACACAGTAAAGCACTTATTATATGCCAGGCACTGTTTAGATGCTTTAGGATATATTAACTCATTTAAGTATTCAGGCTCCCACTAAAAGAATTATGTCAATACTTAGGACACATTTAAGGTTTTATAAATTCCAGTACTGTTATCAGAAAAAGGAAGCAATATTTAAAATGCAATATTCAACCATAAAAGCTCTAATTTAGAAGGTATGGAGTAAACTAAGAATATAGCCAGTGTGTTCTCCTCCATTTCTGCAACCTTGACATTGTCGTCCATTCAACTATTATTGCTACTAGAGGATCCACCTGTTTTTTCTACCTTTCACAACCTCCAAACTCTTTTCTCTGGCTTCCACCCTGATCTGGTTCAATTGTCATCTCATTAAGTCTAGGGCCTAGCAAAGTATCAGGCACTTACAATTTATAGACCATCTGCTCTGACTGTTATATTTTGCCACTGTGCAGCCTAGTAGAAACATCAGATAGCTATGTTTTGCATATTTTTTCAATGACTCTGGGTCAGGAAGAAGAAAGGTGGAAATATGAGGATCTTGCCTTATCATCATTTCCTGAAAGGTGCCCAATATGTGACCTACTTTTGATAATCTATTCCAGCTCTGTGTTCAGAAGGGAGAAGAGCTACCTGTTCACACTTACCACACATTAAGTTATAGACTTCAATATTTTCAAAGGAGTCAACTTCAGTGCTGTGCTTGAATCCAGGTCCATAGCCAATAAAGAGGGCCTACGTTGGCCAGAAAAGAAACTGGTCACTAAATAGTTGGTCACTAAAAAGGTATTTTTTTGCCCATTGTACATATACAAACTGGTTATATTAAGATAAGTGGAAAAATACTGTGCCCAGTGGCCCTTCTAGGATACTATTTTAATCCCTGTTCCACATTTAATCTAAAGACATCTAAGATATCTTTCTTAACTTTATTACAATTCTGAACCTGACAATCAGAACAAAATGATGATTAAATCTTTTTTAAACTGTGAAATGGGATCTAAATCTTACTCTGCCCACCATACACCATGCTGTAGGGATCAAATTAGATAATGATATGAGTGTATTTTGAAATTTTTACAGTGCTAGGCAAATGGAAGGTATTATCTTTATTTAGAACATAAGTATGTTATCTTCCCACCTATTAATTACTGCCTTTTGTTTACTGTGAATCAACATTCTCAATGAAGTACAAATAGATGAAAAAATAATTATTAGAAATATAGTATGAAATGTGGGCTTCCCTGGTGGCTTAGTGGGAAAGAATCTGCCTGCCAATGCAACAGACACAGGTTTGATCCCTGGGTTGGGAAGATCTCCTAGAGGAGGAAATGGCAGCCCATTCCAGAGTTCTTGCCTGGAAAATCCCATGGAAAGAGGAGCCTAGTGGGCTACAGTCCATAGGGTCACAAAGAGTTGGACACAACTGAGTGTATGCGCGCGTGCGTGCACACACACACACAAAGTGTAAGTCACACATTCAGGAAACATAACTTTTTAAAATTCTATTAATGTTCAAAGTAAAACAGCTATATGAAAGTATGTGCCTCATTAATTCTCTTTAAAGACTCATAAGGACAGTCTATGTCTTTAAGTCTAAAACTTTATATATCAGTTTTTTCTTTAGATATAAACTATAATTTTTAAAGTAGAATAGGTTTACTCACTTGCATATTCAAAAATGTATTATCAGAGCCATGGAATCCATCTCCACAATATTCCCTTTTTGAAGGATTCCTAATTGTCACATAATACGAATTAATAATGCAAAGTCCACTCATAAAGCAAAATCGACACCCATGACATTATTTCCATTAATAAAGAGCAACTATTTTTTGATATTTAACAATTTATTTGTAAAAAGTATACCATTTAGCCTAAAGAAATGTTTAGAACATAGTAGATGTTCACTAAATATTAGTTCTCTCATGAGGATAAGGACCTTCTCTTCTTTCATATTCTTTTTCTAAACACTGAAAGCACAGTTCTCTAATAAGGGAGAGACAGTGTAATTCTGTTGACTGAATTCTGGTTCACTGTTTAGGTTTTGCTGGACAGAGGTATGTATTTATCATCTCTGGCTTCCTGGCTTCCAAGAGTTAATGATCAAGTTTGCGACGTTAACAATATGCACAATCCAAATAATTTGCTGAACATACCAATAAACTGAGGTTTATTGATGGATTTAGTATAACAAGAATGAAAAAAACAGCTCTGTCTAATGAAGATGGTAATTGCTCATTATTATAATGTAAAGAGCTTTTGCCAATCATTTGTTAGACTTTGAAGCTATTATTAGGCATAACCATAACATGTAGAAAAGACACAATGGCAAGTAGAACATAAGAAATAATCAAGATGGATGTGAGGGGACAGAGCAGTGGTTCTTAGCTGGAAGTGGCCCCCTCTCACCAGGGAATTACAGCAATGCCTGCAGATATTTTTTGTTGTCACAACTATAGACAGTACTTTTTTATCTAGTCAGTAGAAGCCAGGGATGTTTTCAAATACCCCACAACACACAGGACAGCTCCCTACCACAAAGAATTATCTGATCCCAAATGTCAATAGTCCATGGTTGAGAGAAACTGGGACAAAAGAGAATCATACTTGAAGTCTTCATATTACAACATCATTGGAAAGGACCCAATGGTCCTTTCAAGGACCTTGAATGACTAGGTTTACCTGGGAGACTGTCAGAACTTACAATGCAAGTTGCCACTGAGGATCCAAATAGAACGTCAAGGGCTCAATTCTGTCATTTTTGGCAAAATGCAAACGCTTGGGTAAGAAATATTTCAGGTAAGGTTTGAAGTGCTGGTTTGGTTCCCGGCACTGAAATTGTAAGAGACAAAGAAGAACCATTATTTCCACATTTTCTAAGTGTAAACTGCTCTTGAAATTGCTTCCTAAGTCCATATGAATTTTTTTCTCCCAAATGTTTAATCAGTATGCCCAATAAGTCATAGATGCAAAAATAACTGAGTTTTCACTACTTATATAATGTATAATTTGCATATTCTCAACTATTGTATATTCTTATTTTATAGGAAATCATAATTATTGCATAAGAGTCCTAGTCCTCAATTTAGTCCTTAGATTGAGTCACTAGTTTATATTTATGTTACTACTGATAATCTATTTTCAAATACTCTTATAATAATTTTAAGAACTTTCTTTAAAATTGTAAGAATTTTCATCAAGTAAAAAAATGGAATATAGGTAAATCAGCACTAGGACAAAAGTTTAAGAAATCAACATAAGAAAAACTGGTAGGAAATATATTATAATGCTAAGTGTTTGTGGTAGTATGGCTACAGGCTTTCCCTTCCTATTGTTTTCAATTATTTCTTGTACTGTCATATAAATTTAATAATGTCAATAAATAAATTCTTAAAATTTTAAAAACCTACATTATTGAGATACGTCCTTAAAGACCTTTAAAAACTACAGGGCATTTAAATGTTGGCCCAGATATCACCCCCCAAAAAAGAAAATAGATTAGGTTAAAATCCTATAATCTCCCAATCAAATATTAAACTTTCTTCTAAATATATTTTATATAAAACTAGCAACAAAACGGTAATAAGGAAAAAAAAGATACTCACAGAAAGATTTTTGGCAATGCCTTCATAATCAACTGAAGAGAGGTAAAGATAAGAATAGTTGAATGGTATGCTACCATTAAAAATAATACAAAAATATAGCACATCAGACACAAATCCATTTAAAACAATCACATACTACTTTAATAATTTTTTTAAGTACTAATTAAAACTTGTTATTGTACAAGTTAGAGTCTATGCTTTGGGTTACTATGTCAATATATGTGTATAACAATTTTCCTGGAGGGAAATCTACTTCTCCTCACAAATATTCAAGCCTAACTACTGAAACATATAGCACTGCATATACCCAAACCTAATCCAACACTGATGACTGTCAGAAAAATCTCTTTTCTCTTTCCATTTCAAAGGTAATTATAACAGAATGATAAACAAAACTGCTCTTAGTATTTTAGAATTACCGAGGATGGTAATCGAAAAGAAGGGTATAACAATCAGTTCTTAACCAGGCTTGATTTTCAAAAGAATGAATATTTAAAATTTCCTGTCAGTTTGGGTATGACATGTGGTCAAGAGAGAATGTGAAATTTCTTCTTCTCTGCTCACAAGACACATTCTCATTGTTTTTTGGAATAGTTAAAGAATGTCATTTATGAGAACAGAAATTAGTTGCTTATAGAATTAATCATCTCAGCCAGCATTCCTCCTCATAATGGAATATTATCCTATAACACCTGTAAGTTATTTTAACGAAATAATATTAATTAAAGTTGAATAAATGTAGCTGAAATTTTGAGCTTTTTTCCTTATAAGTAATCTTGAATCCAACAAAAGCAAAATATGAAAGTGAAAGTGTTACTCGCTCAGTCGTGTCTCTGAGACTCTTTGTGATGCCATGGACTGTAGCCCGCCAGGCTCCTCTGTCCATGGAATTCTCCAGGAAAGAATACTGGAATGGATTGCCATTCCCTTCTCCAGGAGATCTTCCCAACCCAGGAATCGAACCTAGGTCCCCTGCATTGCAGGCAGATGCTTTATCATCTGAGCCACCAGGGAAGCTCAAGAAAAATACACATAACATAAAACTGTACCAAGCTCATCAAATAATATTCTTAGTCATGAATAACAGGTAAGTGGTTAGACTTGTGCCCTCATATCCAGTCCCATAAAATCCCTTTGGGTGCAGAAAGCCAGTCCTGGATATTTAATCATGAAAAAGAAATTAATTGATCACCTTTAATTTAAAGATTTGATTCAGAGGAATGTATTGTAAATATAGAGCTTTCCCAGGTAGTGCAGGGGTAAAGAATTCACCTGCTAATGCAGGAGATGCAAGAGATGCAGGTTCAATACCTGGGAGGAAGATCCCCTACAGTAGGAAATGGCAACCCACTCCAGTATTCCTTCCTGAAGAATCCTATGGACAGAGGAGCCTGGCAGGCTACAGTCCATGGGGTTACAAAGAGTTAGACACAACTAAGCATGTACACACTAGTTATAAATATAATCATATTCAAAATTAGCACAGAGATATACTTACATGAATAGTATTTATCTGGAACATCAGAGGGTCTCAGTCGAGCTGCGGGTCCATATACAACTTTAACATCTTTAATATCTCCCAAGTATTTATTCAGATACACATATTTCTTACAACTGCCTTGTTCCATGCCTAGGAGAAAAAAATAATCCCCAAACATGTCACGACCTTAATAAAAAACCTTTAATTTGTAGGACAGAATTGCTTTCACTTTCAGAATTAAAATCAATAAACATGAGGTCAGCACTCATGATGGGCTTCCTAGGTGGCGCTAGTGGTAAAGAACCTGCCTGCCAGTGCAGAATACTTAAAAGATGTGGGTTAGATCCCTGGGTCAGGAAGATTCCCTGGAGGAGAGCATGGCAACTCGCTCTAGTATTCCTGCTTGGAGGAACCCATGGACAGAGGAGCCTGGTGGGCTACAAGTCCATGGGGTCACAAAGAGTAGAACATGACTGAAGTGACTTAGCCCACATGCATGCAGCACTTGTGATAGTTGAACATCTAACAGGTAAGACACAGAGTTTCACATATATCTACCACTTCACTTAAAAAAATATTTTCCCTTCTCTCCATCTAAAATTAGTTCAGTGTTTCTTATTTATGTATAACAATATTTTTATGTGAATGAGGGAGAATATCACAGTTTTAGCCTGAATATGAAAGCACAGTTATTTTCTCAGAATCAACTAGTATATTAACTAGGAGTATAAAACACTCATCTCATTTTCAGACTGGAGGCTTCTTTAGAATACATCTTCTTAGGACTGTTTCTAGAAATAGTTTTCAATAATTATTTCTGAAGCAAACAATAATAACAACAAGAACAAACAAAAAGAAGCTTTTTCTGATTTTCCTGTATACACATCACTTTTACAGTCCTGAGTCTGCATACAAACATGTTCTAAAGGTCACAGTAAGTAAGAGTTAGATCAAAATACTGCCAAAATTAACACATACTCCCTTTAAAAGTCAGATTTATCATTCTAGAGAAAATTGAAGAAGCACATAATAATCTGTTCAAAGTATGCCTAAAATGTTTAGAGTAGATTTACCAAAATTTAATATTGAAAACATTGTTTTAACTCTCCAAGTTCCTGATGTAAGTCTTCCCCAAATCAGGAGATAAGTGCATTGTGGTTAATAAGCTCTTAGGTGTCTGTGAGTTCTTTGTTTCACTTGTACATTATATTTAATGTAGTGTTTTCTAAAGGTTCTCCACAAGGAATAATTAGCTATAAAAGTCAGAGGAAATAATAAAACATTAATCAATCAAGTCAACTTTTGGAAGCTCCATTTAACCTGAAGGATAAATGAAATAAACCCAGGTTACCATGATCTGAAATAAGGATGAGGTTCAAGCATCTATGCAAGTTCAGCTCCTTCAGACCATCCATCAGCATGCCAACTATGTTATCAACCCTCTGCAAAGCTCTGATGACCTAAGAAAGGGAAACAATCTCATGTCACACAGTTAAAAGTATTCACGGAATGCTTCTTAGAGTTCTGTGTACTTAATTTTTTAAAACTAGAACTTCTAGGAATAAAGCCCATTATTTCCAAACAAACTGCATTATTTTGCATACGAATGTCACAAGGACACAGAATGGCATATGGTTTTGGCAAACTGCCTTTGATATTTCTCTCCTCCTCTGTCCCAGCAAAATCACCCGAGGGAAATTCTTGTGCAGCTTTACCTATAGCAAACCAGTCTAATCTTTACTTATAGTCTGTGTATTTTACTCTATTACGAAACACGCTCTTTCAACATGATCTCACATTGACTGAAAGATATCCAAGTACATGGACTGGAATTTTTAAGTATTAAGATAAAGTAGGTTTTGATGAGTCAATAATACTAGCATTTAACCAAGTTTATAAATTGATGAATATGATTTAAAAAGCAATGGACTGGACCCTGAATGAAGATGAATCAGAAAAGCAGTTATGTTGAGAAATCTTTCAATTCAGTTCAATTCAGTCGCTAAGTCATCTCTGACTCTCTGCGACCCCATGAATCGCAGCATGCCAGGCCTCCCTGTCCATCACCAACTCCCGCAGTTCATCCAAACTCATGTCCATTGAGTCAGTGATGCCATCCAACCATCTCATCCTTTGTTGTCCCCTTCTCCTCCTGCCTTCAATCTTTCCCAGCATCAGGATCTTTTCAAATGAGTCAGTTCTTCACATCAGGTGACCAAAATACTGGAGTTTCAGCTTCAACATCAGTCCTTCCAATCAACACCCAGGACTGATCTCCTTTAGGATGGACTGGTTGGATCTCCTTGCAGTCCAAGGGACTCTCAAGAGTCTTCTCCAACACCACAGTTCAAAAGCATCAATTCTTCTGCACACAGCTTTCTTTATTATCCAACTCTCACATCCATACATGACTACTGGAAAAACCATAGCCTTGACTAGATGGACCTTTGTTGACAAAGTAATGTCTCTGCTTTTTAATATGCTGTCTAGGTTGGTCATAATTTTCCTTCCAAGGAGTAAGCATCTTTTAATTTCATGGCTGCAGTCACCATCTGCAGTGTTTTGGAGCCCAAAAAAATAAAGTCAGCCACTGTTTCCACTCTTTCCCCATCTATTTGCCGTGAAGTGATGGGACCAGATGCCATGATCTTAGTTTTCTGAATGTTGAGCTTTAAGCCAACTTTTTCACTCTCCTCTGTCACTTTCTTCAAGAGGCTCTTTAGTTCTTCACTTTCTGCCATAAGGGTGGTGTCATCTGCATATCTGAGGTTATTGATATTTCTCCTGGCAATCTTGATTCCAG
Source organism: Bubalus bubalis (assembly GCF_019923935.1). Lineage (NCBI taxonomy): Eukaryota > Metazoa > Chordata > Mammalia > Artiodactyla > Bovidae > Bubalus > Bubalus bubalis. Next base: position 34,250,232 of record NC_059166.1, read on the forward strand.
CTTGTGCTTCATCCATCCCAGTGTTTCTCACGATGTACTCTGCATATAAGTTAAATAAGCAGGGTGACAACATGCAGCCTTGGCGTACTCCTTGTCCTATTTGGAACCAGTCTGTTGTTCCATGTCCAGTTCTAACTGTTGCTTCCTGATCTGCATACAGGTTTCTCAAGAGGGAAATCTTTAGTGAACAGAAAAGTAATACTGGTCTTAAAATTTATATGATCTTATAATCCATTACAAAATGATCCTTAGACTTACTTGTAGCCAAACTGACCTAGAGATGGATCTTGATAGTGAAAGAATAAAAATTATACTAGCATCTGGCCAATTGTTTAGACTAACACAGAGGTATGGGAAACTTCCCTCAGTCTGGTGATGTCAGGACTGCACTGTCGGCCATGCATCTCCCACCTCTAAGAAACAGATCTCTGCTTCTCTGCTGAGCTGATGGACAGAATCAAAGCCAGGGCACACAGCGTTGTTAACTACACTGAAGCCACTGGAGATAGGTTTTGCTGGAAAGAGTACAAAGGGTGGAGTGTGACAGGTCTCATTTGAAATTAAAAATACAGAATTTAACTCATCATTTGTTCAATTCAGCACCGTAGATAGTGTAAAATCAAACAATGCTCCCAGTTCCTTTTGATTAAAGTGCATCTTCTTGGTTTAATAGAAATGTCCTTAATACTCTTTCCAGAAATCATGGATTCTTATAGAATGATCAAGAAATTTGCTTCAAAGCAAGGTTCAGTTAGATGCTACCAGGTTTAATGAAAAAAACCACTGGTAAAAATGTACTTACTTCACTGCTGACTGGTCCGTAAGAGTGACCCGAAGAATCTGGTTCTTCTAAATACAGAGTGTAAAAGTGTGGTCTAAATCAAACAGTATCAAAATGTAATATTTTACGAACACATTGTAAAACAGAATAGAAAGAACAATTCAACAAATGATAGTGAATAAAAGTTATACAGCACTGGGGTAACATTTCTAAAAATGCTGAGAAATAATTTACATGTTTAGAATTCTTCGAAACGTGGCTGTAATAGTCACTAAAAATTCATTTGGATATAAAACATCATAGCCAATAGCAAAATTTTCTGTCATCTATTTAAAATATTCAGACATTTTTATAAAACAAATGAGTATCTTATGGTGGAAATTAATCATCTACATACCTTTCATCTTTAGGAAGCTGTAGCCACTTAAGAATAGCTAAAATTCTTTCTTCAAATGGTACTGAACTAAAATGAAAGATAAAATGAAACAAATATGTGACAAGTGTTAGGGTTTAAAATATCAATGTGTGTCTTACTGAAAACTGCATTCAGAGAGATTAAAACAATTCAAGACATCAAATGTGTTTGAAGCAATGTAAGAGTTTCATCTGGAAACTTAAAATTGTTTTCCTGACCTAGGAACAAACATTAAGTTTTTACACATATGAAAGTTGTTCATTATTATTCAGTTACACAGTCATGTCTGACTCTTTGCAACACCACAGACTACAGCATGCCAAGCCTCCCTGCCCCTCACCATCTCCCAAAGTTTGCCCAAGTTCATGTCCACTGCATCGGTGATGCCATCCAGCCACCTCATCCTCTGATGTGCTCTTCTCCTTCTGCTCTCAATCTTTCCCAGCATCAAGGACATAAACGAGTCAGCTGTTTGCATCAGATGACCAAAATACTGGAGCTTCAGCATCAATCCTTCCAATGAGTATTCAGGATTGATTTCCCTTAAGATTTACTGGTTTGATCTCCTTGCTGTTCAAGGGACTTTCAGGAGTCTTCTCCAGCACCACAGTTTGAAGGCATCAATTCTTTGCCATTCTGCCTTCTTTACGGTCTCACAAGCATACACGACCACTGGGAAGACCATGCTGCTGCTGCTAAGTTGCTTCAGTCATGTCCGACTCTGTGCGACCCCACAGACAGCAGCCCACCAGGCTTCCCCGTCCCTGGGATTCTCCAGGCAAGAACACTGGAGTGGGTTGCCATTTCCTTCTCCAATGCATGAAAGTGAAAAGTGAAAGTGAAGTCGCTCAGTCGCCTCCGACTCTAGCGACCCCATGGACTGCAGCCTACCAGGCTCCTCTGTCCATGGGATTTTCCAGGCAAAAGTAACTGGAGTGGGATGCCATTGTAGCCTTGACTATATTGAACCGTCTTTCAACAGAGTGATGTCTCTGCTTTTCAACACTGTCTAGGTTTGTCACAACTTTCCTGCCAAGAAGCAATCATCTGATTTCATGGCTGCAGTCACCATCTGCAGTGATTTTAGAGCCCAAGAAGAGGAAATATGTCACTATTTCCCCACCCTCCCCTTCTATTTGCCATGAAGTAATGGGGCTAGATGCCATGATCTGTTTGTTTGTTTGTTTGTTTGTTTTAATATTTAGTTTTAAGCTGGCTCTTTCACTCTTATCCTTTACTCTCATCAAGAGGCTCTTTAGTTCCTGTTCACTTTCTGCCACTGGAGTGGTATCATCTGCATATCTGATGTTGTTGTTTTTCCCGCATATCTTGATTCCAGCTTGTAACTTATCTAGCCCAGCATTTCTCATGATATGCTCAGAGTATAGGTTAAACAAACAGAAAGTTTGTCAAAAAAAATGAAAGTTGTAGTTGGGTCTAAAAATTTGCTTCCCATTTTCTACCTGAGGATTTTATTCCTGTACCTCAAAATAGGAACTGCCATGTCATGAATAACCCACGTGTCAAATCAATACTCTTTAAAGGGGACCTCTTTGGTGGCTCAGATGGTAAAGCATCTGTCTACAATGCGGTAGAGCCAGGTTCAATCCCTGGGTTGGGAAGATCCCCTGGAGAAGGAAATGGCAATCCACTCCAGGACTATTGCCTGGAAAATCCCATGGACAGAGGAGCCTGGTAGGCCACAGTCCATGGGGTCGCAAAGAGTCGGACACAACTGAGAGACTTCACTTTCATGAAGATGAACTCACTCATTGATGACTCTCAGTAAAATTGGAAACGGACACTTGTTGGGCAGACAGTTCTCCAGGCAACAGTTTCTGGGCAGAATTAATGACATCTTCCTCTGGGCAAAATATTTTGTTTACAGGTCTCCATCAGAGTGCTTGCCCAACCCCAAGTACACTACGTTGTTCCTTGAGAAGGTTTCTATCAGAACTTGAGAGGCCAGAGAACGTGTATCACTACTCTGCAAAATTCTCCAGGTCTAAGACAGTGCCTGGTGCACAGAATCTCAATTACCATCCATGGAATGAAATTAATGGCAAATAACAAGGTGCTTATATGAACCACAAAGAATCAACAATAGCCTAAGGTTACCAAAGAAAATATGCATTTCTTGTTTGGAATTTATGAACTTTCCCTTTCGTCCCTCAAATACACTATTGTATTGGTTTTATGACATAAATTCCCCAAGTATAAGCCAAATTATTTTGCTAGTCTCACTAAAATAATCCAAAGGGAGTTTTCCAGGAAAAGAGTTGTGTGTTTTGTTTTGTTTTTCCACAATACCACACAGATTTTGAATATTACAGGGAGATTACTCTAATCAGTTCCGCTATAGATGGAATGTTTAAAAAAGAAGTTTGAAAATGCAAATCTAGAGGTGCCATTAATATCTTCTTTCAAATAGTATTTTTGGACACCAAAGGGTCACTCCTACCTATGTCCCTTTTAATACTTTCAGCTCCTTCTCCTAGTTCTTTCTTCCTGGAGTGAAAATATTCAGGACCCCTACTTTCACCAAGACTTCAATTCTTATTCCTATCCAAATATCTGAACACAAACTGCAACATGTTACCACCAGTGCTTTCTAGAAAACCTCCAGGAAAAAAAAAAAAAAAACCTCATCTAGTTTTACTATCTACCATCCATTTAAAACTCTTTGAAATAGAGTTCTTATTTTGATAGGTCTCATTTTTCAGATAACATATCATTCAAATGCTAGAACTCAGGCTGTGATAAGAAAATAAACTGTTCTGTGTTATAGGTCCTAGAAAAAGTACAGTTATACATACGCATTATAGATTTTATAGACGTCTGGGAAAATTCCATTGATTTTCACATCTGATCCTGGCCAAAAAAATGTGCCTGTCTTCAGGCCTTGATATTTAGCTGTCAGCCAAATCTGGAGAAGACAGAGAAGGAAAAATAGGAAATTATGTAAGCACTGATTTCTTAGGAAACTGGGTTCACACAACTGCCAATGCTTTCCTCTCAAATGCTAGAAAGTTTTGATATCAATAAGCTCCAGCAGTTAGACTACAAAACAACCATGTAATGTGACTTTGAACAGCAGCAAAAAGAAATTAAATAATCAGAAATTAAATTAACTTAAAGAATATAAACAATTGGTAACTCCTGCAACTTTTATAGACTTGCTTCTACTTAATAAGCTTCTGTTAAAAGAAAAAAAAAATCACAAGAAAAGAAAAATTCACAAATATACATATTTTTAACTTACTGACATATTTTGATTATGTAACTTAATATTTATTGAGCACTTATTATTGCCAGTTACAGTTCTAAATGGTACTCCTATAAGCAACTTAGATTATTAATTTAAATAATCATCACAATAATTCTATGAGGTAGTTAACAGAATTATTTACAGTACAGAAAACTGAGGCACAGAAAGAATACTTGCTGAAAATTCATGATTTTAAATGTCAAAGCTAAAAATCTAAATATAACTAAATATAAAAATATAAATAAAAATATAAAATATAAAAAAATAAAATAAAAATAAATTTAAAAATCTAAATATAACTTGCAAATTAACATCATTCTCTTTTCTTCCTAAAAGAGATATCAGATCAGATCAGATCAGTCGCTCAGTCGTGTCCGACTCTTTGCAACCCCATGAATCGCAGCACGCCAGGCCTCCCTGTCCATCACCAACTCCCGGAGTTCACTCAGACTCACGTCCATCGAGTCAGTGATGCCATCCAGCCATCTCATCCTCTGTCGTCCCCTTCTCCTGTCCTCAATCCCTCCCAGCATCAGAGTCTTTTCCAATGAGTCAGCTCTTCGCATGAGGTGGCCAAAGTACTGGAGTTTCAGCTTTAGCATCATTCCTTCCAAAGAAATCCCAGGGCCGATCTCCTTTAGAATGGACTGGTTGGATCTCCTTGCAGTCCAAGGGACTGTCAAGAGTCTTCTCCAACACCACAGTTCAAAAGCATCAATTCTTCGGTGCTCAGCCTTCTTCACAGTCCAACTCTCACATCCATGCATGACCACTGGAAAAGTCATAGCCTTGACTAGACGGACCTTTGTTGGCAAAGTAATGTCTCTGCTTTTGAATATGCTATCTAGGTTGGTCATAACTTTCCGTCCAAGGAGTAAGCGTCTTTTAATTTCATGGCTGCAGTCACCATCTGCAGTGATTCTGGAGCCCAGAAAAATAAAGTCTGACACTGTTTCCACTGTTTCCCCATCTATTTCCCATGAAGTGGTGGGACCAAATGCCATGATCTTCGTTTTCTGAATGTTGAGCTTTAAGCCAACTTTTTCACTCTCCACTTTCACTTTCATCAAGAGGCTTTTAAGTTCCTCTTCACTTTCTGCCATAAAGGTGGTGTCATCTGCATATCTGAGGTTATTGATATTTCTCCCGGCAATCTTGATTCCAGCTTGTGTTTCTTCCAGCCCAGCATTTCTCATGATGTACTCTGCATAGAAGTTAAATAAGTAGGGTGACAATATACAGCCTTGACGTACTCCTTTTCCTATTTGGAACCAGTCTGTTGTTCCATGTCCAGTTCTAACTGTTGCTTCCTGACCTGCATACAAATTTCTCAAGAGGCAGGTCAGGTGGTCTGGTATTCCCATCTCTTGCAGAATTTTCCACAGTTTATTGTGATCCACACAGTCAAAGGCTTTGGCATAGCTAATAAAGCAGAAATAGATGTTTTTCTGGAACTCTCTTGCTTTTTCCATGATCCAGCAGATGTTGGCAATTTGGTCTCTGGTTCCTCTGCCTTTTCTAAAACCAGCTTGAACATCAGGAAGTTCACAGTTCACATATTGCTGAAGCCTGGCTTGGACAATTTTGAGCATTACTTTACTAGCGTGTGAGATGAGTGCAATTGTGCGATAGTTTGAGCATTCTTTGGCATTGCCTTTCTTTGGGATTGGAATGAAAACTGACCTTTTCCAGATATCAAGACTATTCAAATAGACCTTTTAGAATTGTTGTGGCAATTTTTAAAAATTAAAAAGGAGAACACATCTAAATCACAATCAGGGACAATCTTCTAAGTCAGCAAATGCAAACAGTCATAGTTTACTCCTGAAGCAACAATTAGCTTTGTGTAGATCAAAATATTACCCCCAGAGTACTACTCTTTGCTACTAGAACAAAAAGGTATCATTAAGCAGAAAAGAAAATTGGCTCAGAATAACCTGAACCCTACTCTGGAATAAAATATACAAAGATATAAACTATATTTTGAGTTATCTGCATTTACCTTTATTTGCATAAGGATTGCACAAACACAGTAGATTAAATAGGTTCTTAAAAACTCCAGGGGATCTGTCATTTTACTCTGATAGAAACATATGAGAATAATAAAAAATAATTTTAATAGCTAAATTAAATAAACAACTCACTGGTTCTCCTTTGTACCACTCTGGGTTAAATTTCTCTTTGCTTTTAAGTGCAAAGTAAGCGTTCATTTGGGGATCATAAATATTATTGTCAACGATGCCATGGGATTCCGGATAAAGTCCCTAAAAAATATAAAATACAAGTTTTATGCAAGTTGTGAGTTTTTAATGTTAAGGTTACAGAACAAAACCATCAGAGAGAAATACACAACTGAAGCTACAAGGAACTTAACCTAGCTTAAGAAGAGAAGAAGAAAACACCGCATATTATCAAAATACAACCAACTGCTTAAGATTTTATGTAGTACTTGTGTTTTAATTTATGTAATAGGAGAAAATAAATTAGGAACAGTAGCAGCCTCTTAATTTTGAAAAAAGTACTGAGATGTCCTTTTGGATTGCTCAGTGAAAAGTTTCTGCATAACAAAATCCTTTTTGATTGGGTTCAAGAATAGCTTGTACCAGTATAAGTCAAAGTATTAATTCTGTGGCCTTAAGGCCTAATGAATTCTACATTTTTTTTTTCTGGATCCAAATTAAATCTGAAAGTGAAACAAAAAGAGAGCTGTAATCACATCTAGAGTCAGGCAAAGTGTTTTGCTTAGACTCATACATTGAAATGATTGGAAAGACGGCTGAGGACCTGTGAGTGCAATCTGGGGCTCAAATAAAGTAAGCTAAAAACTAATCAGAAAGAACAGAACCTAAGAATCCTAAACTGAAAGGGAATTAAGAAATCATTTCTTGGGGTCTTCAATCACCTCTTTTCACATATGGGAAATCGAGACACAGAAGGTAAGGTAACTTCCCAAGGTCACAACGGGTTAATAGAAGAATAAGAACCAGAACCTGTTTTCCTGCTTAACTACACAATGAAAAAGAAGGTGTTTTTTTCCTGATCTGAAATCTGATTATTCTCTTGAAAAATGTTATATTTACATCTCACTTTTGTGGACATATAAAAATTGAAATGCAGAGCTTACTGTGACAATGCTGTAGTGATTGGGGAAAGTTTTTGTTGGATATACTGGTCTCATGTTTTTAGTATATGTCCCACAGGTTTCTACAAGGGGAAAAAAAGATTGTTATTAAATACAACTGACAATCTGTTTCCTTCATTTAGTGTTGGTTCCACAGACTTCTAAGTAGTACTAAAACATGAATCCAGAAGGGATTTACAACCATATAAAAATTCAGGGTGAATTACAAAGCCACATTGTGGTTTCAAACTCAATGATGAGAACTAGTTTTTCTTCTTAGTTAAAAAAAAAATTAAAATAATTAATCCAATGGAATATTTACCCCATACTTACTAATAACATTAAGTTCCAGATGGACCATAATGATGCTTGCTAGATCTTTGCTATTACTTGGTGGTAATATAGCTAAATACAAGATGTAGTTTTTAAAAAAACAAATAGCCAAAACAAAACTACCAACATCCATAGTAGCTAACTCAGCAAAATGAAAACAAGAATGAAGCAGTAGCTAGGAGGACAGTGTCCCACCCCAAAGTCCAAACCAGTTAACTCTAGACAAATTCAACACTGCTTTAATGATTAAAGGCATCTTCTGGCTTCAAGTATTAATACAAAAACAAAAACAAAAAAAACAAAAAACAAGAAGGACAGAGTCAAACTGTTCCTGATTTAGCCGTAGTGTCACATCCCTCGTCTGCTTCTACCACGGAAGGAACATATAACTAATGATTCTAGCATTTCAATACCTCATACCTGAAAGTGTTCCTCAGGCTGGTACATGTCTCTCTATCTCACTGCATTCCAAACAGTTCAGAATTACAGGCTACACTTCCTAATTACCCAAAGCAAGGACTTAAGTTAACTATGCATTGAGTTCCTTTCCACTTCACATATAGGTACCTAAGGCTCCTTAATTCTGAACTCAGGATATTGTATTTGATGCTATGGAAACAAACTTTCCTCCTGATGATAACAAAGGGCCAGATGCAAGCTTCAAAGCCCGTGAGCCTAGCTGATAAAACAGAGTCTTTCTTGTCCATGTAAGCTCTTTCCTAAAGACTTTTATGTCAAATGATTATTTATAAAAACTACTTTCTTCCCAGTAGAAATTAAAAATTGAAATTTTTAGAAGTTCTCCAAATATCAGTTTCTTACAAAAGAAGTACAATAAATGTACCTATGTGATTATGGAGAGTGATTTTGACATTCAAATATTCAAGTCCAGTAAATAATGTCCCAGAACTCCAGAAGAACACTAAAATAGTGAATTTACTTATCTCCATTTCAGTCCAGTATTACACTGTGGCTATTTAAATACTGATCACTGATAACAAGCAATGTTCTTCAGCTTTTATACCCATATTTAATTTTTTATTTTTTCAATAACAACGATACGAGTGATAACCATATTACTGGTGGTTAATGTGATTTAAAACTTTTGCATTCGTACTAAGAAAAGACTATTCTACTACTGCATTACTAACTTATATAATAATCATTTAATTAAGGCTTTAATTGAGATAAAGAAATTGGAAGGATGCCTCATGATACTAAAGGATAAATAACAAGTAAATAGTCTATGTCTGCACTACTAGATTCATATAAGAAATACCTTCAGTTTTTGAAATTCTACTTTAAGATGTAGTCATATTAGATAAATAAATATATAAATAGTTTGTCCACAAAATGAATCCAAAAGTCTAAGAAAAAAAAGTATGCCTTATCCTTAACATCTGTAACCAAGGAATAAAAATCCTAAGATAATCATTATTATCTTAGAGTTGTTTAAAAGGCAGTTTTAGAACAATTATAATATTAAAGACTAGGTCCTTATCACTAGGGTTTAACTCTTTTACAACAGAGAAGTTTGGTAAAACAGATTCTGCCGTATTTTTCAAAAACGAGACTGCCTCCTCAGTCTACTGACGCTGGGGCACTCCAACAGTGTACTCTGAAGTTACTCACTCAGCTTGCTAAGAACAGGAAGAAGTCCACCCCAAGTGTGCAGATATTCTGCCCTGAAACCATCCAAAGAAAATAAGAGGGTAGGAGGTGTTTCAAACCTGGGTAATGAGAAAGAAAGAAAAAAAATGTGTAAAGAAGAAAGAAGACACAGATCCAGTGAACATTTTCCACTGAGGTAGGGATGTAATCTAAGGTAAACTAACAAGCTCAACAAGCATCTTTATAAAGAATATTTTAGAAGTGCTTATATTCATATATATGATTTTGTATTTCATCATGTACATTATCAAATAGTACTGATTGAGCACTCACACCATTTTTAGGTACCATACAGAGACCATCATTTATGGTCCCTGCTATTCCAAAAGCTAGATGAAATGCAACCAAAATGCAATATTTCTCCAATTTGCAAGAGAATAAATATTAACAAACAGCATATTCTAAATTGTGTTCTTGTTTCTACCAGGACAGCTTTATAATGTTTAACAGTTTGGAAAAATCATTATTTTAAACATATAATATATTTCTGAAGATTAATAATTCAAATTATATAGATCTCAAGTGGAACAAAGATAAACATGTCTAACTGTCATCAAATTTCCACTTTTCGAATTCTACACAAACCTTTCCTGATGACCTTAGAAACATAAGGTATTGTATAAAACACTTTAGACCAAAAATAGAAAATACAAATTATAAAAATTATGTAACATCTTCTCATAGACATGTTATCCTGAAAATACATAAGTGAATCAAAAATTTTTTTTAAAAAGTTGTAATTTGTTATAAGTTCAACTTGAAAAACTTCAAATGAAAGTAAAGATCCTTTTTTCCTAAGAAGGAAAACAAATTTTTCCACCCAACACTCATGAACATTAAATATTCATAACCTCTCTCTTTTTTTCTTTTCCAGTTTCTAGACCAGGAGTGGGAAGTGGGGGGTGAGGGTCATGTCATAATCACTTCTATACCACCAATGCCAAAAGAAGGCCTAACTAAAAATAATATTTGTTGAACCAATGAATAATTATTATTATTTTTATCATTTCAATTTGGAAAGAGAAAGAATGATACTTCTATAAAAGAAAACATGAGCATTTCAGAATATAATCTTACCCTGCCGGACACTGTGGTTCATCAATGCTGTCACATTCTCTTTCTACCCAACTTTTCTCCCCTAAAATATTTTCAAGAAGTACAGTGAGTTGAACACATTTAACAGCAACAATGGTCGTGATGTTTGTGAGACACATTAGGACTCGTTCCCCCCAAAAAACAAAAAAGTTAACAGATACATAGATCATGTGGGGTGTGATTCTCAGGGAATAGAACAAATAGAGAGTTATTCTATTTCAAAATAAGAGTTAGTTGATATCAGGAATTAAAGAATGAATTTATAATTGCAAGACTAAAACATATTGCTGTATTTGTGAGAACTTGAAGGCACATTTTCCATTTTCAAATTGTCATTAATAATATTTTCAGCCAAAATTTATAACCCTACTTCTATCCACCGACAGAATCTTCTGCCTTAGTTCCTCTCATACAGTCAAGTTCTGTCAAAGAATTTCAAGGAACCCTGCAACACCTAGGCAAGACATCATAGTAACACCAGCTTACACAGAATCTTAGGCACTAACTTCTCTCAACGTCAGGCAGACACTGTCCTCGTTTACGATGAAAGAATCTGCTACATAGTCAGCCAAGACTGTGAAGTGATTGTTCCACAAATACAGCATTAAATATGCAGCTAATATCAAAATAATATGAGGGTGTAGTAGCAGCAGAGTGTATGACTATGGATAAAAAAGACTAGCCGTGTGTAGACAATCATGATTATTAGGCTGGGTGATACAAGCTTTATTACATAGTCTCTCTATTCAGGTATATATGTTTGAAACTTTCTTTAATAAAATGCTTTTAAAATATTTTTTCAGCCAACATGGTTTGTCAATAACTATGACTTCTACTGTAAAAAGCACACCCATGCTAACCCCCTCTGAGACCTAGGAAGATGTCAGCCTGTGGCTGAACCTGGTGAGGGCACAACCTCCTGACCTCGGCACACGGATCCGTGGTTGATACAACAGTCTCCCTTGTCCTTGCAGTCATCTGAACAGGAGCAAAGGCTTCGGGACAACCTTTTCTCACCACACCTGAATTTGGTGCAAGTCCATATCCGTTCTAGAAACAAATGTCAACATAGCACATTTTATGGTCCAAATTCAACATGTCCAAAATGAACACAGAATTGTCTTCTAGAACGTGATCTATGAGAGATGATGGACCATTTCTTAACCCTCAGTGACTCACAGAACTTTCCACCACAGTGGTCAATGTGAACTAACAGAAAATATGCAGGCAACAAGTATTATTTCACTAGAAATCCAGAATCTCATCATTTTAAAATGTAAATGCTGAATGAGAAGCAAGTCCAAAAGAGAAGGACTATATGTATTAATATACATATGGCTGATCATTTTGCTGTAAGATAGAAACTAACAAAACATTGTAAAGCAACTATACTCCAATAAAAATTAATTCAGAAAATAAAAAATAACATGTAAACAGACATAACTTTTATTATACAACTCCCATGTCAGTCTTGGCTTATTCCACCAGTCATTGCCAGAGTTCTCCAAATTTATCTAAATCTGGTTCACTCTCATTTAAATGTTATTATTGCATGGGCTTCCCTGGTGGTTCAGACGGTAAAGAATCTGCCTGCAATGCAGGAAACCTGGGTTCAATCCCTGGGTCAGGAAGATCCCCTGGAGAAGGGAATGGCAACCCACTCCAGTATTCTTGCCTGGAAAATTCCATGGACCAAGAAGCCTGGCAGGTTAAAGTCCAAAGAGTTGGATATGACTGAGTGACAAACACTTTCACTTTCATAGGTAAAGAAGATCAAATCAAACTTTTCACAGTCTGATAGTTTTATTTTAAAGTTTAAGTGGACATCTTAAGAACTCTCGCTTTAATAAGCCCATAACAGAAAGAGTCGTATATTTTTAATCAGCCTTTTGAACTTAGGTGAAATGCAAATTAGACTATATAGGTTGTCAGCAAACATTGAAATCCAGCATGGTGCTGCCATCCATAAAATTTTTAACAAAGGCAAGATATGTAAATTTTGTTTGTGTCAGGAAACATAAAGGACAAATTTTTTAAAATCTCAAATGGGTTAGGTAAATCACATACCTAAAACATGCAGAACTTTCCTTTGCTCTTTTACCCCATCTTTTCACCTGCAGATTTTTACCTGGTTCTATACACGTTTCCTGGTAATCTAGACAGCAGTTTCCAAGGTCAACACAAGCAGCATCACAGCGGCAGTTTCCAAATGTTCTCTCAAAACAGCGACCCTTGCAACTTTTAACTGAAAATATCGAATGAGTTAGATGTTTCTAATCATTATATAATTACAAAGCAAATATCAACTAATATACCCTAAGTTCGGTATTGAGTAGGTTTAAATATTCTTTTAGAAAATACAGATGGGATGGGCAAAAAGTTAACCAAGAATCTTTTCACAAATACCTATAGAAAGTGATGCAAACAGAAGGCAGTAACCTTACGTATCGAGTTTGCAATTTTATCTCTTGTCATAGAAACAAAAGATAATTTTTTTCTTTTATATAATATAAATCCTACAGGGCTAATGAAACTTAAAATTACATATAGAATATTAAATAAAGGAAAAATAAGAAGAGCTTGTTCTGAATATTTTATGTGGGGTTCTCTAAAAACTGATAATCTCTGAAAACTTCATGATGGAAAAGAATACCTGACTTAGGTCACCCTCAGTCTGGTGCAAAGAAGTAATGTGTTTGTGCAGAACATCTTCTGCAAGACTCATCTCCCACCACACCTGATTTGTCCATTGCACCTTCAGATCCAGCCTGGCTCCCTCTGAGAAGCTTTCCCAAACTCCCCAGTCTAGATGCTTTTTCCATTTTTTTAAAGTTTATATGAAACCTTATCCTCCCTTTCAGTCACTTAATTTCATTTGTAACTAGATCATTTGGTTAATAACCCAGTCTCAACCTGGACCACAAACTTCTTAGGAACAAAGACCACACCTGGATGCTGCCCAGCACACTGTACCCCGGGTATCCAGCAAGAGCCTTGACTACAGTTGGTACTAATAAGTTTTAGTTAAATGGACAAATGTCAGACGTGGAAGGAAAACACTTTGCACTAAAACAACTTTACAAGACAAGGAGAATGAATGTATGGACACCAAGAGGGGGAGGAGGGCTGAGGTGAATTGGGAGATTGGGACTGACATACACTATTAACTATGAATAAAATAGATAACTAATGAGAACCCACTGTATAGCTCAGGGAACTCTACTGAGTCTGTGGTGACCTAAATGGAACGGAAATCCAAAAAAGAGGGGGCATATGTATAGCTGACTTACTTTGCTGTACAGTAGAAACGAACACAACACTGCAAAGCAACTATACTCCAATAAGGGAGAGGGTGGGAAGATTTGGGAGAATAGCATTGAAACATGTATAATATCATGTATGAAATGAGTTGCCAGTCCAGGTTCGATGCACGATACTGGATGCCTGGGGCTGGTGCACTGGGACGACCCAGAGGGATGGTATGGGGAGGGAGGAGGGAGGAAGGTTCAGGATGCGGAACACATGTATACCTGTGGTGGATTCATTTCAATATTTGGCAAAACTAATATAATATTGTAAAGTTTAAAAATAAAATAAAATTTAAAAAACAAAATTTACACTGTAACTCTTTACTAGCTATCAAGAATAATCTAGATTTAATAAAAAATAAATCAGGATGGTAAGAAAAACAATCCACTTGTAGAATAATGGAAGTCCAAAAGAAAAAAAAAAGGAATAATCCTTGCTCTTGGCTGTAATGGTCCTCTGACCCAAGAAGACACCGTCACAGAATCTAACTCATTTGAGACAAGGAAATGAAGCAATTTAAAAAACATGAAATGACAATAATAATTTCTAGGGTCAAAAACATGAACTTTCCTGATCCCAGGAGGGAAAACTATTATAATAATAGCTATTACTTACAGATCATTAGTATGCTTCCATTAATTTAAAAAAGAAAATGTATTCCACCTTGAGTTTAGATTAAAATTGCTGTTTTCAATCACTCAGTTTTATTTTTACGTGCCAAACTAAACACAAGGTGAATGAATTACTGCTTAAAGGCTACATAGGTGAACACTAAAATATGTAGCTTGTTAATTTTACTAAATGCTGATATGCTTGCTCTGAATTGTTGCTGACTAAATATATAAAATTACTACATTTCATTCATTTTAAAAATAAATGACAGCTTAACAATCACTAAATTTTTTCAAAAAATGACTAATAGTATAATTATGGAATAATTGAATAGAAAGATTTGTTCAGTTTTCAAAACTGAATTCCTTAGGAATTCATCAGTGATTTAAAAGGAAGACCATCAATGATTTAAAAGGAGCAAAAATAAAAAACTACTTCAAATCCAAAATATGACTGCTACAATGTATTATGATTCAAAGTTTTATTATTTATAGTGATCTTTCCATGCTGGCAAGATTTCTGAACTTCATAAAATGAAAAATGTAAGTAACAGCTTAAAAATATCACTATTGTTTTGAAATGACTGCACTTCTAAAAGACTTACAAGCATGTAAGGATGTTTCCAGCTGCCCAGGCATGCTGTTTACCTAGTAACCTCAGGACTGTTCCAGCACCTAATGCCTTAGGGACAAAAAGTAGGAGTCCCTGGAGGAAGTCAGGGAGAGAGGCTCACAGAGCCCAGCACAAGAATCTGTCATCCATGTCTTCTTGTTTGTATCTTTGTTCTTTTTTGTTGTTTTGAGGTTTTTCACTGTATTTTTTTTTTTTTTTTTGGTCATAGCCCCTCTCTGTTGTTTTGGGATGCAGTTTTGCAAGTAGATAGTATACAGCTAAAATAATAAAAGATCTTCAAGATAAATGTTCAAACTGGCATCAAATTTGCAATATCTATGGAGCACTCACCATTTCTAGAGGTAGAAATGGCAACCCACTCCAGTATTCTTGCCAAGAAAATCCCATGGACAGAGGAGCCTGGTGGGCTAGAGTCCATGGGATCGCCAAAGAGTTGGACACAACTGAGCATGCACACATACGCATGGAGTACTCAAGGGATGAGGACGTAACTGTTGTCTCAATCACATTCTCAAGAAGGCTATTACCCCCAGCCGCGCGGGGCACATACACACACCCATGCACACATGAATTAGTATACTACTTACTTTCTTTGGCACAGCTTGGTTTCAACCCAAATATACAACCAAGGATTGTTGTTAACACACAGACTGACAATACCTGTCAGGAGAAAAAAGAAAATGATGTCGTTTCAAAGCCCTTTTATTTCTTCAAATGTTTCATGTCTTTAAATGCTTCCAAACATGTCGGTGCTGCTCTGTTTCCTGATCTGGGTGTTGGTCACACGACGTGTACGCTTTGTAAAAACTGAAACTGCACATTTACGCTTCATGTACTTTTCTGTATGTATGTTCTACTTCAAACAAAAGATCACTGAAAGATTAGCAAACAAATCAATGCCCTCCTAGGTTAATGTAGTCAGAAATTTCCCAGTGGATGCAAGTGAATTCAGTCCAAAACTTATAATTAAAGAAGAGGAAAGGAAAACCTAATAAGAGATTCAATTTTCTACTTTTTAATCCATAAAAGGTAATATGATAATATCAGATGCCTCTTTTAACAGTTTTGTTACACAAACCTAAACAGTATCCTCATGTGCACTGTGACAGCTTGTAAGAATGAGCAACAGACAGGGTTGAAAGATTACATCCAAGACCCAAATGTTACCATAAACTATGTATAGATTTGGGGCAGGTCACTTCCAGACACCAATTTATTCACTTATAAAATTAAAGGGCTGGACTCCCTGGATTCCTAAAAATCTTTCCAGTTCTAATATTTTGCCACCTTCTCATTCTCCAATACTCTGGACTTTAACATTTTAATATAAGTGGTTACACCATATAACTCCCAAGAACAATGACAGAAGTTTGTGAGTTAGAAAAAAAAAAAAAAAAAGGAGCAGAAAAATCTACAAAATTGTCTTCAATATTTCTCAGTGGAATGGAGCTCCCGTGGCAGTTCTCTGGAATGTCACATTTCTGGACAATCTAACAAATTCTTCACTGAGCACCAACTATGTGTAAAGATTATGTTATGCACTGAAAAAAAGAGTAAGAGATACCCCAGGGAGCTTCTGCTTTTTGGGAAAAAGCAGAGTCACAAATGGCTCATAATTGGTTGCAGAATTCTATAGTGTTTAAAGAAGAAAGGCTAAGGTGTTTAGTGAGAAGGAGTTCAGAAAAGGTTTCACCAAAGAAGCCTCTCAGCTGGGCTCTGCAAGGGGGAAATGATGGTGTGTTACTGCCAGGCAGAGCTGATAGAAGGGAAGAGAGGACAGAGTAGAGGAACCCAGCATAAAGCAAGGCCTTCAGGATGGAAGGTCTATGGGAGGCAGCAGATGAATAATGAGTAGCCTCCTTTTGCAGGAACAAGAATATGAAAAGGGGAAGAGATGTAGTATGGAAAGGTGGTGTGGCATTTCCCAAAAACCAAAGTGAAGAGATAACAGAGCCAGGAGGAATGGGTGAATGGTGCAGGGTGGATGGTGGGTAAAGGCTTTTATGTTTTCTGAACTCAACCCCTTAAATAAAATATACTGTGTATTGACCATATGCTGGTCTGTAGACTAAGTACTGGGTACTTAGAAAAAGGAGACATGACCTCTGTCCTCAGGATGCCTACAGTCAAGGGCCTGCAGAACTAAAGAGAAACGGAGCGGCAAGAAAACTAAGGAAGCAGGAAGCAGGTCTAACTCATTTCAAAAGAAAATGAGGGTAAAGGAAAGAAGAGTAAAAGAAGAGTAGGCCTAAAATGCAACAGGGTTTAGGTCAGTTTCCTTTTTGGGAAATCAAAAACCTAAATGTATATATGTCCATTAAAAGAAATAGCCATCAGAAGAAGAGCTTGAACAAACAAGTAAAGAATAGCAAACAGAACAAGGTATCAATAGAGAATACTAATAAGTGTTCTTAAGCCTTGATGTTATAAAGCGACACAAGCTTATGGAGGGGTGATTCTAAAGGATCTATCAAAAACAACAAAAACTCTCTTATTGTCAACATTAAATATATAGGGAAATGAAAAAATAGTCAAACTAATCTACATTTAGCATCCTGTAATAAAATCCCATGGACAGAAGAGCCTGAAGGGCTATAGTTCATGGGGTTACAAAAGAGTCAGACATAACTTAGCGACTAAACAATGACAACAACTTAAACCATGAAAATTGAAGTTTTATTTCTTTGTAATAAACCTATCAAGAATAGTTTGAACAATGCCGTATCTACATTTTATCTTAAAAATCATGAAGCTTGGAGACATATAAGAAAAGTTGTTGGAATGTTTTGCCTCTATGTTAGAAGAATATTTATTTGGAGTTTCCTGCTTGTTTAGAGGATCTGAACTATTTCTTGGATATTTATTGAACCAAAATAGGTACAAAGAAATTACTCCATCTCTTTTTTGTTCTCACCAATTCCCTAAAATACAGTGGTATTAACATAATGCATATTATTCTCTTTATCAAGTACTCATCTAAATATGTGGCTACTGTGTGAAATCCTTTTGCTAAAGGCCAGAGAGGCAAATGAAAGCAATTCCTATCCTGCCAGAGAAACAAAGCATGTGGACATTAAAATGAATGATTACAATAGAACTGGACAAGAGCTACAGTAGAAATATGTTAAAAAAAGAAAGCTGTGGTACATATACACAATGGAGTATTACTCAGCCATTAAAAAGAATACATTTGAATCAGTTCTAATCAGGTGGATGAAACTGGAGCCTATTATACAGAGTGAAGTAAGCCAGAAAGAAAAACACCAATACAGTGTATTAATGCATATATATGGAAATTAGAAAGATGGTAATGATAACCCTGTATGCGAGACAGCAAAGGAGACACAGATGTTTAGAACAGTCTTTTGGACTCTGTGGGAGAGGGAGGGGGGGATGATTTGGGAGAATGGCATTGAAACATGTATAATATCATATATGAAATGAAGCGCCAGTCCAGGTTCAATGCAGGATACAGGATGCTTGGGGCTGGTGCACTGGGATGACTCAGAGGGATGGTACGGGGAGGGAGGTGGGAGGGGGGTTCAGGATGGGGAACACGTGTACACCTGTGGTGGATTCATGTTGATGTATGGCAAAACCAATACAATATTGTAAAGTAATTAGCCTCCAATAAAAATAAATAAATTTATATTTTAAAAAATGTTAACATGCTAACAGTACAGTGGAGAGAACGGTTATAAAAAGACATCACGAAGAGAGAGCTGGACAAAAAAGGATTTCCCCTTCAATCAATAAACTATGTCTGAGTGCCTGAAATATGCATTGGATTTCAATTCTGTGGAGAAGTACAAAATTAAAACAAAAAAGAATTTGTGGTGAAATCTCTAATCTGAGTTGATAATCTACTCGGGGCAACAACTCTAGAATTTGTTGATGATAAAAATATGAGATAGTGAAAAGCAACCTAAGAATTAACGTACATAATGACAATGTGTCACCCATGCAAAGGTGCAGAAACTATTTTTTAACTGTATAGGCTAGTTGTGGTTTATCAACATGATGCCACAAAGTCCTGCAGCAAAACTAGACTGAACCAGCCAGCTCCAAGATGGCAGATAAAGTAGGATAAATGTCACCACTTTCCATGCCTTGATTTATCTCTGTGTTTCCACACCAACCCTTGAGAGCTGGACCCTGGCCTTGACTCATCTCTGTTTCAAAAGCACCTGGTGTTGGGCAGATGCTTTGAAGTTTTACTGAGAGAGATATGTGCTTTGAGAGACACACAGTGGTCAACTACTCTGAACTGGCCTTGACTTGACCACAGGATCTTGCCTGTGCAGATGAAACCTGGAGATGTCCAAGAGTTACCTTTGCTTCATCACCATGCTTCATCTCTACCTGGCGGGAAGAGGGGGATTTGTACTCTGCTAGGCACAACTGGTGCCGTGTGCAAAGGAGCATGGGAGACTGTGTATGCGCCTGCTGCCCCAGAAGTCTCCACCCCTTTCCTAGAGCCCTGATGTCCTGT
Source organism: Bubalus bubalis (assembly GCF_019923935.1). Taxonomy (NCBI): domain Eukaryota; kingdom Metazoa; phylum Chordata; class Mammalia; order Artiodactyla; family Bovidae; genus Bubalus; species Bubalus bubalis. The sequence continues at coordinate 34,269,962 of NC_059166.1, forward strand.
CTGCCTCCTGACCCTTAAAATTCCCTTACTCCCCTTCCTTCGGGGAGAACGTACTTTTAGAGCATGAACACCCCTTCTCAATTCTCTGGTCACTGAGTAAAAGCCTGTTTTGCCTGCACCAAACTCAGTTTCATTATTAGCAGCACACACCTGAGTGGGAAAGAACTCCTTGAGCAATCGGGGCGTGGGGAGAGCTTTGGTTCAGCTAGAGCCCCAGCAGAGGGGCCTGGTGTCTAATTTGGTAACAGATCTATGCAATGGTGCTTTGTGCAATGCCAGGGAAGGAAATCATACCGGCCTGGGAAAGAGGAACAACAATGATGGCAGTAAGAGGCATCACTTGCACAAAACAGTAGCAATCATCCCTTCTGTGGTACTTACTACGTGCTAGGCACTACTCTAACAGTTTCATATCAAATCATTTAATCCTTACAGTAACACTGAGACACAAATGACTGTGCTTACTGAGTTTAAAGAAATAGCTGCAGAGAGGTTAGCAACTTGCCAAGGATCACAGTTCATAACTGACAGGAGCAAGATTCGAACTTAAGCAGTCAGGTTGTAAAGGGAGTGGGCAGTTGGTGGGGGCGGGGGGGAAGGCCGAAGGAGAGGCTAAAAGGTGGCCTTTGGGGCAGTCAGTTAGACGCTGTTGAGGTATTTGAACATGGAAGTAACATGACTGGATTTATAAATTCTAGAAAGATCTTCTGGCGACACTGTGGAAGTCTGTGCTATAAGTCACTCATCTGCCTGCTTTCTCTCGGGAGATCCTCTGTCCTCCTCTGGTCCCTTCCTCACTCCCAGTTACTGCAACCTGACCATGCTCTGAGAGATCTGTTTATCTGTCTGCCTCTGACTGGACTGTGAGTTCCAGGAAGGCCTGGATTTATTTACTCATCTTGGTATTTTCCAGGCCTAGTACAGGGCCTAACACACAGACGTTCAATAACTGCTGACCTGAAAAATCAGCAAACTAATTAAACACAACTTGGAGGAAAACTATAAACCTCCCCCCTTTTTTTCATGTGAGTTGACAAAGTCAATCCGTTTGTTAAGTGCCTTTGTGTCTGCTTTACATAAAGGGTGCCTATAATGAATAAAGGCAAAAAGCAATTTTTTTAAGGAGATGGAAGATGGCTGGATTTGGTATTCAAATGTGACAGACCCCCTGCCTCAACTTGAAGATGAATTAATTATCTGACCACATTGCCTATCAGTCTTCTGGCCTTTGACCAAAGCTGCATACTTCTGGAAAACATTCTGAAAGAACTCCGACCAAGACACTGTTGGAGTCTTCAGGGGATTTCCTTTCCTAGAGGATGAGGATTAGATCCTAATGCAAAATATCTGGTGCCAAGAAACACCCACTGGAGACGCAAAGATATGAGAGGCTCAAAGATAATGTCTTGTTCTTGAAGAACTTTCAAGTGTTACAAAGTTCAATACAAAAGTTAGAACTGCTTGAGTGGATGGAGGAGCTTTCTAAAGACAAAGTTCTAACTTTTGTATAGCCTCTTACCCACAGCATCATTTTAGTTACCTTTGACCTCAATGAAGATTCCCCCAAATGGCAGTGAGATCTTATATAACTGGTCAAATGAAAATGGGGAAAGAAGACTTAACTCAGCCCTGGGCAAGCACATCACTTAGGGGCAAACCTCATACCCAACCACTCAGTGAAACCTGTAACTCTGAAGAAGTTGACATCTGCCTGGCAGAAAGGGGTTCAGTTTCAAAATGGCAAGAGCTCAAAGCTTCCACAACAAACCCATATACGTTTAGGATCAGTATACTGGAGAACCCAGAAGCTAGCATGGATATCAGTGATCCAGAGTAAAGTTTACCTCATTCTGGCATTTTAGGGATCTTCAGCATAATAGGAAGCTCCTCCCTGCCGACTTACTCTAAGCAAACTCTAATCAACAAATTCTGCTTCCATTCAACCTACCTAATCCCTCAATCCTAAACATCAATGAACCACCATGATTCACCCATCATTTGAGGTAAACTTACAATATAAAATGAACAAAAAGAAAAGATCTAAGATAAACAACAAAGGAAAAAAAAGGGAGAAGAGGAAAAAAATATTTAAAACAAACCCATCTAAATAGTACCGTTAATGGCATTTAAGAAGATATGAACAAATCTTGACATCAAAAGGTCCTAATATCAAGCATCCATAAAAATAAATCAAAGGCTTGTACTTAATCACATCACTGTAAAATACCAGGATGCTAACAATAAAAAGATCTTAAAGTAAAAGGCCATGCCAACTTCATAAAATAAGCAGTAAAGATGTGTAAGATCAGAGTTAGTTCTTCCTTGGAGGATAGAACTAATGGGGAGGTCTGAGCCTAGAAACATCTGTGTCAGTTTATTGATTTTCAGTTCAATCTCTTCATGGGTTACAGAATTATTTAGATTTTCTAATTTTTCTTGACTCGGTTTTGATAAAGTGCCTTCTCTTATTGGAATTTTTCATCTCATCTACATTTTTGAATATTTTGATATAAATGATTTACAATAACAATCTGTTATCTTTTCAGTATCTGTAGCATTGGATTTGTGTTCCTTTTTTTCATTCCTGATATAATTTGTGCTTTCTTTTTATTGCTTAAGCAGGTTCATTAGGGGTTCACTTTCATGCATTGGAGAAGGAAATGGCAACCCACTCCAGTGTTCTTGCCTGGAGAATCCCAGGGACGGGGGAGACTGATGGGCTGCCATCTATGGGGTCGCACAGAGTCGGACACAAATGAAGTGACTTAGCAGCAGCAGCAGCAGGGGTAATATTACTTTTTCAAAGAAACTGTCTTTTACTTTGTCAGTCTCTTTAATATGTTTATTTGTTTATTTTGCTGATTTCTGGTCTCCTTATTTTTTTCTTCCATATCCCAGGTCTAATTTTCTAGGCTTTCCTTTTTTTATATATTAGTGGGTTTTCTGTTACTAAGTTGTTGATATGGATGTCTAGTTTATAGGCTTTAGACTTCCTTCTCTTTTAATATTACTTTTATTCTAACTTTTAAACCCCTAAGACCTTGTTATTTTATAAGTTTATTCAGGCATACCCAAATATTTACAACTTTATGCATTTTAAAGCATTTTTTTTCCTTTACACCTTTCATCTGGGGAATCAGTTACCTTCTGCTTAAAAAAATCTTTTAAAATTTTCCTGATGGCAGAGTCTGTCAGTAATTTTTGCATAAACATGTCTTTATTTTGTTCTGATTCTTGAAAGATATTTCTGCAGGGGTACACAATTCTAGCCTGGCAACTATTTTCTTTTGGCACAGTGAAGATCTCATCTCTTTATACTATTTCATGTTTTTAATCATTGCAATTGAGAGTTCAGTTGTTGTCACACTGAAAAAAAATCTGATATGTTTCTTCTATACCTTCAATGATTTTAATTTTTACCTTTATATTCTGCCATGTTATTCTGTTTGTTTTTTGGTATATAGTTCTTTTATGGATTAGGTCTTTCATTGGTTTGAGAAAATTATCATTTCTTCAAATAGCACCCCAAATGAAAGGAAAATGGATAATGTTATCAGAAATCAGTAAACCTACAAAGATTTTTAAAGAACCAAATAAAATTTCTAGGAATAAAATGAAAAATAAAATGAACAAAATTAAGGGATTAGGCTTCACATTAGAAGAGAGGTAGAGTATGGAAGACAGAATTTGTGAGCTGAAAGGTAGTTCAGAAGACATTAACTAGTATGTATCACAAAGAAGGCGATGGCACCCACTCCAGTGCTCTTGCCTGGAAAATCCCATGGACGGAGGAGCCTGGTGGGCTGCGGTCCATGGGGTCGCTAAGAGTCAGACATGACTGAGCGACTTCACTTTCACTTTTCACTTTTCACTTTCCTGCATTGGAGAAGAAAATGGCAACCCACTCCAGTGTTCTTGCCTGGAGAATCCCAGGGACGGCGGAGCCTGGTGGGCTGCCGTCTATGGGGTCGCACAGAGTCAGACACGACTGAAGCAACTTAGCAGCAGCAGCAGCATCACAAAGAAAGATCACAAGATACCCTAATTCAATTCCCTATTATTTCTCCCATATTTTCTTTAAAAAATGGTCAAGAATTTTATCATCTGAGTCTGATAACACCATCATCTGAAGTTGTTGCTTGTCTTCTTCTGCTGTGTGATGTTTCTGCTGGTTTTTGCTCCTGGTGTGTGCTTGATTGTTTCTAAGTGTATTCTGTTCACTTATGTTAAAAATTTCCAGGATTCTCTGAAGCCTAGGATGAAGGTGTTTTCCTCAAGAAAGCATTTATGTTTGCTTCTGCCAAAAACATCAGAGAATCATCAAGTTTGAGATCATCTTCACAACTTAAGGTGGATAAAGTGAGATTAAGTGAAGTGAAAGTGAATGTCACTCAGTCATGTTCAACTCTTTATGACCCCATGGACTATACAGTCCATGGAATTCTCCAGGCCAGAATACTGGAGTGGGTAGCTATTCCCTTCTCAAGGGGATCTTCCCAACCCAGGGATCGAACCCAGGTCGCCCTCATTGCAGGCGGATTCTTCACCAGCTGAACCACCAGGGAAGCCCAGTGAGATTAACTTGTATGTATCTTTACATATGGGAAATACACTACAAATTACATAATAGCTATGGTCCTTCAGGGGATGTTCTAATTTTAATACAACATAATATAATATATTTATAATATAATACGCAGCATATAATATATATAAACAGACAGAATTTCTTTAAAATTAAGCTTATGACTTCAAAATTGTATTTCAATTTCTGATAGCTTCCAAAAACATATCTTTTATATCTCTGTCTCTCTGACCCATGTTCAACCTAATCAAAATCAATTTAAGAAATTTTAGTGTCTGCCAGTACTATGGCAGGGAACATCTCATATGATACTGTATTAAACTGAATGTCCTTTACCCTCACCATTATGCCAGCTTTGGCAATTATGGAAACAATGACAGTATTTATTCTCTCATTGACAAGTCTCAATTAGAAGTCACGGAAGTCATTATCACAATATCTATCAGCTTATGACTAGCATAGGCTTAAGATTATGATGACTGAGAAGAGGTGCTAAAATAAAAGTATAGTGGAGAATTATAAGTTTCAAGCAATAACTTGTAATTTCTTAAACTATACTACACACACACACACAAATGACAGCAAAACCCCAAACATCTTGGTGATTAAGGCCACCAAACCACTGCTTATAATAACCAGAAGGACAAATCAGAAGGCTACTGACGGTATAACAGAAAGGAACACCATGGTAGGTTCCTTTGACTCTGCACAGATCCTTGCATGTGGGGTAACCACCTGCTCAAGCCCAAGATGTGGATAGGATGTGTCATTACCTTCTCAAACCCAGCTGCTAAAGCACGTCTAAGACTTCTGTATGAGTTACAAGCAATCTAAGATCACCAGCCATAGCAGTTCCCTCAGAGAGACTCTTACTTTTATGGACAGAAAGAATCTCTGCTCTGGGGATACCAGCAATTTCCACAAACATAGAAGGGAAAATATTGCCTTTAAAATGAGAGATGCTAAGATAGGAGTTCACAAAAACAAGCTTCAATGACATATCACAGAGATTTTTGGTTGGCTTTCCAAGAACGTACCATCAATGCATTTTTTTTACAATAAGGATTAATAGAATTTCTGGATGTAAACCATGATTCCCAACAGCACTCACTTCTAATTTATTCAGACATATTACTATGAAATCTGGTACATTTCTTAAAATACCAACTACTTTTCATATTTAGTGAATAAGAGAAATCAGTAGCACGCTAAGTACAACAGATTTTTACCAAAGTCAATTCTAGTCATGAGTAAAAAGAAATAATATTCACATCAAAAAACTACACACTCTTCTTTGGGATTCTTTTTTCTCATACCCCTTTAAAAAAGAATAAAGGAGAAATAAAATCAGAAGGTGATAGATATTTAATTAAATATTAGATATTTATTTAATTAAATATTAGTTAATTAAATATTAAATTAATATTTAAATATTTATGTAATATTTATATTATGAAATACTGACTCTTAATGGCTCCCCCTCCATGTTTACTCTGAGCTTTTAACTGTTTTCCTAAGTGAGAAAGAAAGATAATAGCAGACAGATACGTTTTAACATTCAGATATGACACTATACACATGAAAGAGAAGATGATACCCACAGTCTGTTAGGAGTTACTGATAATAGAAAGCACACTTCAAAACAATTATTTTTGAATAAACACAGTACACACTTGGTTTCATTAGTCTCTTGAGCAGATAAAAATGTGAGAGTCTTGTCTAAACTATAATAGTCTAAAAAAGGATTTTATACCTTTGATATTTAAGCAAATAGTCATTTAATCATTTTCCTAATTTTCAATGCATTATGCCTGTAAAATAAGCATTTGAAGAAACGTTTCAAGGAAAATTCAAATCAGTAACCTACAAGAGCTAGTAATGATAACTGAAAAATATTTTTTTTAGAAGAACATGTTAAGATGAAATATCAAATGAGAATCCTAGCTTAAGAAAACAGAAACAAGGTTAGACTGTTACCATACCATAAATTGTAGGGAAATTATTTTTTAAACTGTATCCATTTTCAGTTAAACATATAACTATAACAAAACTGCAGCCTTTGGGAGTTTTGTGACATTGAGAAAATCATGTCATCTACAGTCCCTTTATTGGTTTGGATTGTATATTTTCTATGCTCCCTAATAAATATATAGTATCTATGAGTCTGCTTTCCCTTGACATTTGATCTTATCTTTATTTGGATCACACCAACCCCATATCCTATACCCTCCTCTCTTACAGACTACTACTCCAAATCCATACATAAATTAAGATTTCTTCCTGAATGCAGGCCATTGGAATAAACTCCTAGGCCTGTCATGAGAAGTACCTGAAACAGTATCCTTGAAGCCTTATTTCCCCAGGTGAAGCAGAAGAGGAATCAGACACTCACCTGAGCCATATTCTTCATATTGGAAATTTTTCCTGGGACCCTGCAAGGTTTCCATAGAACTGATTTATCTAGGCTGGTAATTCTCCTTTCCTATCATGTTCACTGATTTCTTTCCCCAGTTTTATTAAGAAATAACTGACATACATCACATCACTATGTATGTTTCAGGCATACAGTATGATGGTCTGATTTGCATACATAGTGAAATGATTACAATAGGCTCAGCTAACATCCATCCTATCATATAGATACAATAAAAAGAAAAACATGATCATTTATTTTTGTTTCTAAAAGTAGCAAGCATTTTCAAAGGAAAAAAATATCCCCCTACTTTTTAAACTTCTGCCTGAGTGAGCAAATCACTTCTCCCAGATTTCAGGGATAGCTTTCACAGACTATTTCCCTCTGAAGTTAAAGGTCAAAGCATAAAATGTCCATCTGGTGTATAAAGTAATGGTCTCAGGAGAGATTCAGCTTTGATGGCCACCTTCAATCAATGACTGCTATACCCTCACTGGTTCTTGAGATGTAAGCACCTAATCAACAAGATTAGTAACAGGAAACACCTCAACACAAAGCAGGATCCTCTTAAAAACCTGGCAGGTAACCAGAGTTTCTATTTACATCCAAGAGTGGGTAATGCCCACATGGAATCACAAAATTATTAAATATCAACACTGATTTTGGTCTATGGCTTAGCTGTCTTCTGCTTTCAGTGTTTAAGAATACACTTTTGTGGCCTCTCTTTAATCTTCAGAATTACTGTAGCTTCTTAAGAAAAGTGGCTTCCCTTATAGCTCAGTTGGTAAAGAATCCGCTTGCAATGCAGGAGACCCCACTTCGATTCCTGGGTCGGGAAGATCTGCTGGAGAAGGGATGGGCTACCCACTCCAGTATTCTTGGGCTCCCCTTGTGGTTCAGCTGATAAAGAATCCACCTGCAATGCAGGAGTCCTGGGTTCAATCCCTGGGTTGGGAAGATCCCCTGGAGAAGGAAAAGGCTACCCACTCCAGTATTCTGACCTGGAGAATTCCATGGACTATACAATCCATGGTGTCGCAAAGAGTCAGACACCACTGAACGACTGAACTGACTGACTGACTGACTCTTGCAATTTCAAATCTCTTAATTTATCTGATAGAATGGTTCACATTAGCAGATAAGGATTTGCATAGATATTTACTTACTGTAACATTATTTGTAATAGTAAAGATATGCAAATAACATAAATTTCTGTTAATAAACAATTGAGTTAATATAATACATTAGCTGAAACTCCAATACTTTGGCTACCTGATGTGAAGAACTGACTCATTTGAAAAGACCCTGATGTTGGGTAAGATTGAAGGTGGGAGGAGAAGGGGATGACAGAGGATGAGATGGTTGGATGGCATCGACTTGATGGACAGGAGTTTGAGCAAGCTCTGGGAGTTGGTGATGGACAGGGAAGCCTGGTGTGCTGCAGTCCATGGGGTCATAAAGAGTCAGACACGACTGAGCAACTGAACTGAACTGAAACCAAAATAATATAAAACACTATTTAATTACTTTAAAATTATGTAAATCTATTTCTGAAATACTCACTCTTAAAGCATCAGCCCCAATGCAAGCATAATATACTCTGAGATTATCATGCTGTAAGCCCAGACTATCTCAGCACAGAGACCAGTTGGGAGGTTCTGAAATTACCTGAAGTGGGAGACAGATGCCTGGCCAACATCAAGGTACTCCATTCCTTACTGTTGCAACGGACTGCAAATGGGTGACTATGAGCCACATCTGCCAAGCCAAGCCTTTCCTGAATCCTTGACCCATCAAAAACCATGAGGTGCTTTTGAGTCTAAAGAGCTGATGACCGGATGCTGACCATAGATGAATTTATCAAAGTTGGTAGTACTAACCAATATGGCTTCCTGACCATCTGAGGGAACATGCTTGCTTTTTCCTACCCCCAGATTTTATGCCTAAATTCCCATAATAAAATGGTCAGTGAAGGAATCTAAGAGCTGACTCTGCCAAAAGTACACAACTGGCCAGCTTCATTCAGAAGTAATGACCTGGGTCTTCATCACTTCGCAGAGGAAGAGAAATGTCTACAAACTACTCCCCAGAGTGATATAGAGATGTGAGTGGTGTGATGTATACTTTTCTTCCTTTGGTAAATGCACAGAGAGCTCGGGTATACACAGTTACACAAGCCCACTTCTAATTTTCAGGTGAAGAAGGGGGTTATATTCATGAGTTTTAGAGTACCAAAAGATTAGTAAACATTTAGGGGGAAAAAATAGGACAAGAGGAGCCTAAAACTCAGACTCTTGTACTAGAAAGTAAGGGAAGGCTATACACACACACACACACACACACACACACACACACACAATCATTGGGTATGACAAAAGGTATAAACTTCCATTTCTAAAATAAGTAACAAGTGCTGGAAAAGTACAGTATCATGACCATAATTGAGAATACTAAAATGTATATTTGAAAGTTGCTAAGACAGTCTTGAAAATTCTCATCACAAGAAAAAAAATTGTAACTATGTGTGACGAAGTTTCAGACTTTTAGACTCATCTTTTAGCACCAGAAAGTAAGGGAGTACTAAAGACACACACACACAACCATGTGAGTGTGTCAAAGGGACATGGAAGCCAACTCTCAAAGGCCAAAGCTGGAACAGTTTGAGCAAAAATATAGACACTGTATTATTAGGCTATGATACAAAGTATAAAATAAATATTAATGAATTCATACTGATACAAAAAATGATTGAACAGATAAATATGTGGGGAAGAATAAACAAATCTCCAGTACAGAAGAATTCCAAACAATTTATGCAGATACTCCACCCTGAGAGTAAAATCTAACTCTCTACTTTTTAAGTGTGGGCTGGACATAGTGACTTCCTTCCGAAGAGTAAAGAATGGAAAGACACAAGAGTATTTTTGAGGTGGAAAACTCTCATAAACACTACCTCAGTCAGGTAATTAAAGTTAACATCATTAACGATGAAGTCATATTAATAGCATAGAATCTTGATATGATGTGTTCAGCATGACACTTCACCTCTGTGGTCTGCCTCCCAAAAGCACATAATCCCAATCTCATCATGAGAAAAACATCAGACATTCCACAAAATACATGACCAGTTCTCCTTGAAACTGTCCAGGTCATCAAAAACAAAGAAAGTCTGAGAATGTCTAAGAAACCTAGCCAAAAGGAACCTAACTAGACATAACATCAAAATATAACCTGGTATTCCTGGATGGGACACCGGAACGACAAACAAGGACATCACAAAAAAACTAAGGAAATATGAACAAAGTCTGTACTGTAGTTAATAAGGCCGCATCCACATTAGTTCAGTAGTTGTGACAAATGCACTATACTAGTATAAGATGCTAAAGACAGAGAAACTGGTGTGTGACATGTGAAAACTCTGTACTAGCTTTGCAACTTTTAAGTAAATCCAAAACTATACTAAAAATAAAAAGTTTATTGAAAAAATAAATAGGCAAGAATCCATATTATTCCACTACAACTTTTCCACTACTTAAAAACATTGGTCTATTTTCCTTTACTTTTTAAAAAATGTACGTATATATATATATATATATATACGTGCATTTTTACACATGCATTTATATATATGCATATATTATATATATACACACACAAATGTATATATTTACATACTTGAGAAATTATTCTATAATTTTTTCAATTGAAAAGTCACTTTATATATAGTTTTCTTTTCACATGTAATACTATTTGATAAGCATTTCTTATTTTATCAATAAATCGTTAAAGTATGTATTTTTTTAATAGAGTGATAGGTTGGGACATGGAAATATTTAAACAATATATGATATTGTTAAGTGAGAAAGCTGTACTTCCACTTCATACATTTCAGTACCATATGATTTTAAAAAATAAACAATGGCAAACATGGTTTCATATCTGCCCCGTCAGTAGCGGAGACTGTGATAAGCTGCCTGGATTTCCCTTCAAATAAGAAGGAATTACTCCTCTGGGTGCTGGGGGTACCACCGGACAAGAACTGTCTCAGCTAAAGAGAGCATTTACCCAAGGCCACACCCCTCCCCCAGGAAAGACTGCTCCCTCTTCAATGGCTCTAAGGGTTCAGGCCAGAAAGAACTGCCTCCATGGAGAGACCGCATCACAGCTCACCTCACCTTCCCACAGTCCCTTCCCTTCTCCAGGAGCTGATCTCAAGAGCAAACCCGATGAAATCCCTGGTGTGCAAGCCTCCATCTCTGTTTCCTGAGAAACCCAAACTCCGACCCTCCTTTTTCCTGTGCTTCTACCTCAGAGAAAAGACCTCTTAACTAATTATATTACCTGGGCTCCCTGACTCCAGCATTACACCAGGGAAACCGACAGAAGATGTGGGGTGCGGGGGAGAGGGGATGGTTGGAAATACAGTCAGAATACATCTTCCCTGTTCTCCTTGCCTCAGACAGGACTGCTCGGCAGAGGCTTCATCTCTCCAGGGTTCCAGCTTCTCTCCTGGCTGCCAGCTCCATGTTTCAACAGCTTTTCCCTTTGTCTTTCCTGCCTTCAAGGTAGTATAAGCTTCCTTCTGTTACTCTTCCGTGGGTTGCCTCATTGCCACACCATCCCACTCAGCTTTCAGCTCTTTCAACATTTGACTTTCAGCTCTTCCAATACCTCTGTAACTGGTTTCTTATACTAAATTCTCTAGACTCAATTACCAGGTATGGATTTTATTTTTCTAATTGGACCCTAGCTGCATAGCAAATAATTAGACATCGGATACACACATACACACACCCCAAGGCATAAATGAAGTTACATTTAATACAGGCAAAGAACTTCCCATTTTGAGAGTTCACTTGTTTTTAATTCTCAGTTTCCTAGATGCAGAACATATTTTAATTAGATCTTGCTTCAGCTGGATTCAAGGAGGCAGGGGGGAAAAAAGCATTGTCAAAATAATCCTGAAAATGATTTGTTTCTTTAGAACTTACAATCAAGAAAGACATAACTCACTAAATAAAAGTAGTATTAAGTGATTTTAGTGTTGTTAAGTTCATGAGACAGGAAAGAGAATAAACTAGCTTATTAATAGTACAGGACAGCCCCTCCCACCCTTAGACAGAGGATGGACTAAGAGGTAAAGTGCTGTGCTGCTGCTGCTGCTAAATCGCTTCAGTCGTGTCCGACTCTGCACGACCCCATAGACGGCAGCCCACCAGGCTCCCCCGTCCCTGGGATTCTCCAGGCAAGAACACTGGAGTGGGTTGCCATTCCTTCTCCAATGTATGAAAGTGAAAGTGAAGTCGCTCAGTCGTGTCCAACTCTTCGAGACCCCGTGGACAGCAGCCCACCAGGCTCCTCCATCCATGGGGTTTTCCAGGCAAGAGTACTGGAGTGGGGTGCCATCGCCTAGGCAGGTACCTGCCAATTCAGGTGGCGGGTCAGAGATGAAGAAACAAAATAAAGCAGACAGAACATCATGTTCAGTTTATGTGATTTATTTCTAGTTTTTTTCAGAACTATTTTTTGGAATGACTAGCATTCCCTGCATTTATTCTTGAAAAATGAGCAGTGGAAATAGATAACAAAAAGATAACTTCCAGAAGATTTTTGGTCATTCCTCCTGAGGACAGAGAATGGGGTTAACAGGGAGCATAAAAATGACCCCTCACTTTCTGTAAAGACCCAGTGGTACTCAATCATAACACTCTATCACAATTACACTCAATGGCAATTACAGTGACAAACTAAAGACAGAACTTAAAATCTGGTAATGGATACATGGGTTTATAATTTAGGAGGCAACCATAATTTCAGAAAGGTCACCTTTTAATATGTATATCCTGGCTTAAGTCAACTCAATTACATGCATTCATTGGATAAGGAATCTTAAAATTATACTTGTAAGAACATTCACAACTTACCCCTCTTAAGCAATTAATTTTGTTCTAACAAATATTTCTTCAGCAAAGAACATTTGTTCTATGTACATTTTCATTATTACTTCCTGGGAAAAGACCATAAAAGTGGGGAAAAAAAAAAAACCCTATGATATTACAATCGTCAACATTATGCAATACAATTTTTTAAGATGATAAAGTGTTCCCTTTGTCTGTGCTGACCTTCAGGGTGGTACCCGCACATCACTGCTAGCACTTGAAAAGTGGCCAGTGTGATGAGGGATTGAATTATTTTTTACGCTATTTATCTTTAATTTGTGCAAATTTTAACTTGCATAGCCACATGTAAAACTTAAAAATCCAGTAGGAAAGAGAAAGTAAATAGTTCTGAAATAGCCAAGTAAAAAAAGAAGATAGTGCTCTTTCTACACGCAACATACTCTCTTTAATTTGTTTCTGCCACTAAAGCTAAAATGACCTTTCCAAAACATAAATGAGACTTTGTTACTATGAGCAAAAATAGAAACAAAACCAAACAGAAAAAAACATTTCGGTGATTCCCAATTGCTCTTAAAAGCAAAACTCCAAAGTCCTGAGATGGTTTGCAAGGCCCTACCTGGACCTGGCCCCTGACTACCCTTCCTGTCTCTTTACCCACCACATATCTCTCTGTCCACCAGCAACCTGGTCAGCTCCTGATTCTGCGTCACACCACATCCTTGTTACCCCAGGCCCTTTGTACATGCTGCCGCTGCCTCTCAGAACCCTTTGCTGTTTGCCCATCACTTCTTCCTGGAAACCTTCTTACACCTCTCTGACTATCTCTTCTCACAGGCCTGCATATTCTAGGCAGCACCAGTCATAGGTGCAGTGAGAAACAATCCCGGAGGATTCTTTCATAAACATCCAGTCCTACAGGGATGGATCCTGAGAACAAGAAGTAAGTCCCTCCTCTCTCCTCACTACCAATTAGCTCCTAGCCTCTTAACCATTATTGCTCACACAATAGGAACTCTAATTATTTGTTGAATAAGTTATTAGCTATCATCATAATAATAATAATCCCTAATCTAGCATCTACTATCTTTCAGGCACTTTTCTAACTAGTTTACATAGGTTAATTCACTTAATCCTCAAAACAATTACTATTTCCAATTTACAGGTGAGGTGACTAAAGTACAGAGAAATTAAGGGACTGTGCCCAAGGATGCTAAGTCCTTTCAATCATGTCTGACTCTTTGCAACCCTATGGACTGTAGCCTGCCAGGCTCCTCTAACCATGGGATTCTGCAGGCAAGAATACTGGAGTGGGTTGCCATTTCCTCCTCCAGGGGATCTTCCCAACCCAGAGATTGAACCCGTGTTTCTTATGTCTCTTGAACTAGCAGGCAGATTCTTTACCACTAGCGCCATCTGGGAAGCCCTATGCCCACGGATACACAGCAGTTATGGACAGAGAAACGATTCAACTCCAGCAGTCTGGGCCTTAACCACTAAGCTCTATGGTCCTCTGAAATTGAGTCATTCAGGGACAAGGGACACAGGCCAAAGAGCAGTAAAGGAGTGTTTCCTTTGGGAAGATGAGCTGGATTCCAGGGGGTGCCTGGTGTTGGATGAGGAAAAAGCAGGTGAAAGGCCACTGCTGGGGTGAAAAACAGAAATGATCTCTACAAAGTGCATCTGGAGAGCAGTACAAGTCTGAGCTGTAATGTAGGTTTCTGGGTTTTGTTTTGTTTTGTTTTGTTTTGCAACAGAGCTGGACATTTATGAGATAGGCATCTTGAGGCCCTCTATGATTCTTTAAAATTGGTAAAATACCACCAGAGCAGAAGCTGAAAAATAACCTGAACCCTTTGAATCCCTAAATCCAAGTTATGCCTATAAGATGTGCAATCCCCTAATAAGATATGAGACAGAGTCCCTTGAGATGTGAGTCCCAGACTAGGCTCACTCACCAGCCAACACATTTGCTCCCTCCTGCCTTACACAACTACACCAAGTAAAGAGATAAAGGGCTTAACCTAGGGTCAGACAAAGAGTAAACTCAGTAAAGTCATGCAGGAATTCAACAAACACATACCATGTGATGAGTCTGATCTGCATGCTCGACAAATATTGACTGATAAATGGCTACATACATTTGTCCCAGGTCTGTACAGGACTGCTCTGAATCCATGAAGGTATAAGTGCTAACCCCTCGAGTGGTAACACTGTTACTGGAGTAATGAAAAATAAGGCTAAAAAGACCACTGCATTTAGGAGCACACATTTTCCCACATGTGCTGTGGCAGTACCTGGGAAATTCAGAGTGGAAATACAGTTCAAAGAAGGCATTATTTTCAGAAAACTAATAATCAAACCATAAGAAGAAACAAAGACAATGGAGATGGAGTTGAGGGATGAATTAAACAAAAACCATGTCCTCGTGTACCCCAGTGTTCACTGCAGCACTGTTTATAATAGCTACCTAGATGTCCATTGGCAGAGGAAAGGATAAGAAAGTTGTGGTACATATACACAATGGAATATTACTCAGGTATTAAAAAGAATGCATTTGTATCAGTTCTAATTAGGTGGATGAAACTGGAGCCTATTATACAGAGTGAAGTAAGTCAGAAAGAAAAACACCAATACAGTATATTAATGCATATATATGGAATTTAGAAAGATGGTAACAATGACCCTATATGCGAGACAGCAAAAGAGACACAGATATAAAGAACAGACTTTTGGACTCTGTGGGAGAAGGCAAGGGTGGGATGATTTGAGAGAATAGCATTGAAACATGTATATTACCATATGTGAAATAGATCACCAGTCCAAGTTCGATGCATGAAACAGGGCACTCAAAGCCAGCACACTGGGACAACCCAGAGGGAGGGCATGGGGAGGGAGGTGGGAGGGAAATTCAGGATGGGTGACACATGTACACCCATGGTTGATTTATGTCAATGTATGGCAAAAAAAAACCACTACAATATTGTAAAGTAATTAGCCTCCAACTAAATAAATTCATTAAAAAGAAAAAACTGTGTCCTAAAAAATATTTAAATTCTTGCAGAATGATTATGTCTGAGGTATGAGCAGAGATGCTTTCAAAGATTACCCCATGAACTAAAGTTGATAAAATTCTCAAAATTCCATTCATGAAAGGTGCAGTAAAAAGCTGTCTAGCAATAGGAAAATCTCATAAGGGAAATACAAGCTTAAAACACATATAGAAGAGTATATGCAGCAGCATGATTCCATTTTTGTTTAAAAAAAATAATACACACACAGAAAAGTTCTGAGGGAACAAAACATTAACACCAGATAATAGCACATACACAATTTTTATTTTCTCCTTTATACTTTTTTGTACTTTCTGAACTTTCTGCAATATGTAGGATCCTTATAACAAAAGGAAAATATTATAAGCTGTCCATACTAAGATTTTTAAACCTAGAAGAAACCCACCTAATCCAAAACACTCAGGCTATGGTCAGAGAGGCAAAACAACTGCTCAAAGGTTACACAGCAAATTATTCTCATGACTCCGAGTCTAGGACTCTTTACATGACGGCTGTCTCTCAAGATCTTTGACTGTCTTCCCAGAAAAATCAATGTTCTCTTTTTCTTTGAAAGTTTCCCCAAAATGACACAGGCATAATTACACTTTCCTCTGTCAACATTCTTCACATTTACTTCCTATGAGCTGATCAGTAAGGTATTTAAATAAATACCGTACAAGCAGAGTTGTTCTGTACTTACTTCTCTAGTTAATCCAAAAACAGATAAGATCAACATAGTCTATTTACAATGCTCTTAATCCACACCCTTTCCACCTTCCCACCTGAATATACTTCATTCACCTGTTTCTCCTGGTCTCCAAAAGATTCTAATCTAAATGGTGTTGGGTGGCACTTTATAAAGAGCATATGTGTTTGAAAGATGAAGTATTATGGAATAAACTCTGTGCCAAGAATGTTGAACGTGATTCAACACCACCTGAAAAAGCCCTGATCTAAGATTCCTTTGTTTTGGTATTGTGTCAAGTATATTGTGGATTGTTGAGAAGGCACTGCAGTGGAAACTTTGAATTGAAGAATTCTATTGATGGAGCAATGTAAAGTGAAATCTACTTGATATTCTGATAGATAAAGGGCTGAACTGGAAAGAACATGGGCATGTTATCAGATCACAGCAAGGCCAGAAGACTGGTAGCTTAGAGAATTAAAGAACAATTAAAGGACAAGCGCAGGGTACAGTAAGGAAACACAATTAAAGAAACCAATAGGAGCAGAGGTAGACTCTTAGGAGAGGGAAAACACACACAGGAAGGAGAGTAAGAGACTGCATGCAATGTTCTGTACACATGACAGGGAATGGGGCAACTTTAATCAATGTGCCTCTTAACTTCAAAAAAGGAAAGGGACAAATGTCACCAGCAGCAGCACCACTTCCACCCAATGCCAACACAGTTGAGGTCATTAAAGAACATTTAGTTGTTTTTTAATCAGAACATTATGTGTGAAGTCAATGGCAGGACAAGGGTTGATTGGAACCCCCAGCTAAAGAAATTCAGGTTGGTATACCTATGGAGTTCAGCCC
This sequence comes from Bubalus bubalis, assembly GCF_019923935.1. Taxonomy (NCBI): domain Eukaryota; kingdom Metazoa; phylum Chordata; class Mammalia; order Artiodactyla; family Bovidae; genus Bubalus; species Bubalus bubalis. The sequence continues at coordinate 34,287,450 of NC_059166.1, forward strand.
CTCAAACTTCAATGTGCAGAGAGACCCCTGGAGGTTGTGAAAATGCAGATTCTAGTATGGTAGGTCTAGGGTGGGCCCTAAAATTCTGCATTTTGTACAAGTTCCAAGGAGATGACTCTGATATGCTAGTCTGCAGACCATACTTGCAAAGATGTAAGTATCTTCTGAGTAAGAAAAAAAAAATTAGTAATACTGCAGCTTTCAATAATAACATGAAAAATGACTATTTATTCAAGTCACACTATGTGCCACTTTGTAAACTGTATCTAACTTAATTCTCCTAACACCTAACAGAGTTTTATGATGTCTACCTAATGATTATGGAAGCTGATATTCAGGAAATTTAAGTTATTTCCATACCTTCAAACAGCTAATAACAATACTTTAAATCCAATTTTGTCTAACTTCATTTGTCAATAAGCTACAGCAATGAGATTAACAGAATTATTAGTTTTGTGATCTTGGAAAGCTCCCCAACTTTCTCTAAGTATGATCTTTTTCATCTCTAACATGAAGATATGACAGAGCTGTGGTTTGGACCAAACCAGGTAGTAGATGAAAAAGTATCAATATTTTGAAATCAATAAAGGACCTTACCTAAATAAAGATAAAATTATTGTAAATAGCTGATTCTTTTTATATGTCTTAATTTCCGTTCTCAAAATAGTACTGAACATGTATACACCTTTCCTTAAAGTAAATATTCTCAAAACTTTTGATCTCAGAATCACTTTATATTCTTACAAATTACTGAGGACCCTAAAAAGCCTTCTCAGATAATTGTGCACATCCTTCTTTAAAATGACACCAAAATTTTATGGGCTGTAATTTCTTGTTTTTGAATATATTTGTTTTTATTGGAGGATAATTGCTTTACAATATTGTGTTTGTTTCTGCCACACATCAACATGAATCAGCCACAGGCATACATATGTCCCCTCCCTCTTGAATCCCTTTCCCATCTAGGCTGTCACAGAGCACTGAGTTGAGCTCCCTGTGTCACACAACAAATCCCCACCTCCTATCTATTTTACATATGGCAATGTATATTTCCATGCTATTCTCTCAATTCATCTCACCCACTCCTACCCCCACTGTGTCCACAGTCTATTCTCCATGTTTGCGTCTCCACTACTGCCCTACAAACAGGTTCATTAGTACCATCTTTCTAGATTCTAGAGTCCACATGCATGTATTAATATACAATAATTGTCTTTCTCCCTCTGACTTACTACACTCTGTATAATAGGCTCTAGGTTGATCTACCTCATTAGGACTGACTCAAATATGTTCTTTTTTTATAGCTGAGTAATATTCCATTTTACATACATACCACAATTTCTGTATCTGTTCATCTATTGATGGGCTGTAATTTCTTAAAGGAAAAATGCAACATCAAACTTGAAACAATATTAATTGTTACATTAAAACCCATTATTCTATCTTGTACTTTGATTAGAACTTATACCCATACATATTTTTGTAAATCATCCATTGGTCCCTTGGAAAATATTGGTCCACTGAGTTATGTATTCTTCCAAACATTGACACATATCATTATAGTCTATGAAAAAAGTCATATCCCTTACTATCTCCATCAGTTTCATCAGAAAAGTCTTTAAGGATTTCGATGCTGTCAAACTTATAATGGCAGAATCAAATTCTCCAAACTTTCAATTTTTACCTAAAAGGTTGGATTTTATTACAGGTAGCAGGTACCTTGTTTCCCTGGAAGTGATAAGCTGACACTATTCGTTTTTGAGAAAATGTGGGCCAAATACCCAAGTCTGAATAACCAGTTTGTCAGTTGCTTTTTCAAATAAAAATGATATTTCCCTCTCGTCAAAAAAGGCAGCTGGTTCAGTTCACAACTCAAATAACAACACGACTGCTTTTCCTCCAGAAACAACAATACTTCAGTCTGTGGCAGACATGCTAACGGCAGACTTCCAATTGTGTCACGCAGAATACTAACAAGGCAGATAATTTAGGTTGATATAATGAAATCTGCTCTATTGAGGACATTTTTACGGCTTCATTATATGAAACTGACTTTTCTGGTTTTAGTTGCAAATGCAGGAGGACATGTACAATTGGTGCCACTGCCCCCATTCCCACTGAGGTGCAAGCAGTTTTCACGCGGTGTAAACGGCAGCACAGTGCAAAGGCAAATAATGTCTGTACTTAGTCGCTCAGTTGTGTCCGACTCTCTGCAACCCCACAGACTGTAGCCTGCCAGGCTCCTCTGTCCATGGGAATTCTCCAGGCAAGAGTACTTGGGTGGCCAAGCCCTCCTCCAGGGGATCTTCCCGACCCAGGGATCAAACCCAGGTCTCCCATATCGCAGGCAGATTCTTTACCATTTGAGCCACCAGGGAAGCCCAAAAAATGTCCATCATTGTTCAAATGGTTTAGACACACAGTCCCTCTGAAAGACTCTCAGGGGCCCATCAGAGATCTATAGACCACACTTTGAGAACTGCTGCTTGAAATATTTTGGCTGAAACTGTTCTACCTGTGTTGCCTTTTGCCTTGAAATTTTATCAAAAATCACTTACAGGTAATCTGGAGTAATATGAAACAATTTGGGGAAAAAAAATCTCATAATGATGGTTAAATTTATTTTATTGTATCACAGCATCATTTACAAAGCTGTTGAGTTTTTCAGCTCTCCCTCTGTTTTCAGAGAGACAAAAGGCTCCAGATGCTTATTAATGCCAAAAAGTGTATCAAAGGAAGATACCAGCTCTGAGAACAAGCTACTTTCTCAGGACTACTTCCTGAAAACCAAGATAGAATGATCTTTAGGACTCAAACCACAGCGGTCTTACTCCATACTGAGCCTGCTGCTACTGCTGCTAAATCGCTTCAGTCGTGTCTGACTCTGTGCGACCCCATAGACAGCAGTCCATGAAGCTCCCCCGTCCCTGGGATTCTCCAGGCAAGAACACTGGAGTGGGTTGCCATTTCCTTCTCCAATGCATGAAAGTGAAAAGCGAAAGTGAAGTTGCTGAGTCTTGTCCGACTCTTAGTGACCCCATGGACTGCAGCCCACCAGGCTCCTCCATCCATGGGATTTTCCAGGCAAGAGTGCTGGAGTGGGGTGCCTAAATCTATGTCAAGTCCTAAGAAACGATGAGAAAATGACTGACCCACAAATGAGATAAGCCAGCGAAAATTCACTCACTCCAAAATGACTACCATGACTCTACTTCCCTGTTCTAGCACATCTAAAGATGTATTAAGAAGGAAATTCAAATTAAGAAGAGGAAAGTCACTTTCCCCAAAATTGGTATACATTGGAAGCTCACAATAACATGATTATTGACTTCCCACTGATAAAAGGAAAATGAATGGGGGAGAGGTGGTGTGTCATTAGTCCAGCATAAAAATCTGTGGTTAAACGTCCTTTCAGTTATCATAGTCCTCTACTCACAAATGATGTGACTTTTGCCTATAAAGGTAACCCACTGTTTCTATAAGTGGAGTAAATGAACCAACTACATCTGAATAACTTGAGGTACTTATCTAAAAGATTTCTTGGGTCCCTTCCTATCTTAATCTGCTCAAATTGCTAAAACAAAGTGCCACAGGTTGGGTGCCTTAAGTAACAGAAATGCACTTCTCACAGCTGTAGAGGCTCAGTTCAGTTCAGTTCAGTCACTTAGTCGTGTCGGACTCTTTGCAACCCCATGAATCGCAGCACGCCAAGCCTCCCTGTCCATCACCAACTCCCGGAGTTCACCCAGACTCACATCCATCGAGTCAGTGATGCCATCCAGCCATCTCATCCTCTGCCGTCCCCTTCTCTTCCTGCCCCCAATCCCTCCCAGCATCAGAGTCTTTTCCAATGAGTCAACTCTTCGCATGAGGTTGCCAAAGTACTGGAGTTTCAGCTTTGGCATCATTCCTTCCAAAGAAATCCCAGGGCTGATCTCCTTCAGAATGGACTGGTTGGATCTCCTTGCAGTCCAAGGGACTCTCAAGACTCTTCTCCAACACCACAGTTCAAAAGCATCAATTCTTCAGCACCAGAAGTCCAAGATTAAGGAGCTGATAGATTAGTTTCCTGGTGGGGCTATTTTCCTGGCTTGCAGATGGTTGTCTTCTCACTGTGTCTTCACACAGTCTTTCCTCTATGGATGGGCATGTTTGCTCAGATCTCCTCTTTCTCTCTCCCTTTTAACAAGGCCACTAATCCCATCATCAGAGTTTAATCCTCATGACCTCATAAAAATCTAATTCCCTCTGAAAGGCCCCACTTCCATAAACACACATGGCTGGGTGGGCACTTCAACATATGAATTTGGATGAGACAAAAGCCTTCACTCCACAACAATTTCATATCTTCCAAATCACAATGTCTGGGATTGGAGCCCAGGAGTCTAAGGTCCTAACACCTCCCGGCTGGTACCTATGCACCCTAATGAAGAATTCATTCACTTCTGGGAGCCTCAGTTTCCTTATCTCTAACCATACTTTCCTATTTCAGAGTGGCTGATATGACAAGGGTCAATTAAAAAGAAACAAGAAAATGCTTCTGAAAGTGCAGGGTTCTATGTGAACATAATCATCTGAACTTCTACCACCTACTCTTCTACCAAACATTATTCCCAAAGCGGGAGGATAAAAGGAAAAGTACTATTGGTGCTATCTTAATTCTTGTCACAGAATCTGAAATAACTAAAATACCCAGGAAACAGAATGTTCTAGTTAAAATTTATCAGAACATTCTGGTCATTCTTTTGAAAAGCTTTTTTAAATATATTATTATAAAAAGATGGAAAAGCTCTATACAGTCAGCAAAAACAAGACCGGGAGCTGACTGTGGCTCAGATCATGAACTCGTTATTGCCAAATTCAGACTTAAATTGAAGAAAATAAGGAAAACCACTAGACCATTCAGGTATGACCTAAATCAAATCCCTTATGATTATATAGTGGAAGTGAAAAATAGATTCAAGGGATTAGATCTGATAGGCAGAGTGCCTGAAGAACTATGGACGGAGGTTCATGACATTGTACAGGAGACAGGGATCAAGACCATCCCCAAGAAAAAGAAAGGCAAAAAAGAAAAATGGCTGTCTGAGGAGGGCTTGCAAATAGCTGTGAGAAGAAGAGAAGCGAAAGGCAAAGGAGAAAAGGAAAGATATATCCATTTGAATGTAGAGTTCCAAAGAAAAGCAAGGAGAAATAAGAAAGCCTTCCTCAGTGATCAATGCAAAGAAATAGAGGAAAACAATAGAATGTGAAAGACTAGGGATCTCTTCAAGAAACTTAGAGATACCAAGGGAACATTTCATGCAAAGATGGGCACAATAAAGGACAGAAATAGTATGGACCTAACAGAAGCAGAAGATATTAAGAAGAGGTGCCAAGAATACACAGAAGAACTGTACAAAAAAGATCTTCACAACCAAGATACACTCACCTAGAGCCAGATATCCTGGAATGTGAAGTCAAATGGGCCTTAGAAAGCATCACTATGAACAAAGCTAGTGGAGGTGATAGAATTCCAGTTGAGCTCTTTCAAATCCTAAAAGATGATGCTGTGAAAGTGCTGCACTCAACATGCCAGCAAATTGGAAAACTGAGCAGTGGCCACAGGACTGGAAAAGGTCAGTTTTCATTCCAGTCCCAAAGAAAGGCAATGTCAAAGAATGCTCTAAATACCACACAATTGCACTCACACGCTGGTAAAGTAATGCTCAAAATTCTCCAAGCCAGGCTTCAGTAGTACATGAACTGTGAACATCCCAATGTTCAAGCTAGATTTAGAAAAGGCAGAGGAACCAGAGATCAAATTGCCAACATCTGTTGGATCATCTAAAAAGCAAGAGAGTTCCAGAAAAACATCTATTTCTGCTTTATCGACTATGCCAAAGCCTTTGACTGTGTGGATTACAACAAAGAGTGGAAAATTCTGAAAGAGATGGGAATACCAGATCACCTGACCTGCCTCTTGAGAAACCTATATGTAGGTCAGGAAGCAAGTTGTAACTGGACATGGAACAACAGACAGCTTCCAAATAGGAAAAGGAGTAGGTCAAGGCTGTATATTGTCACCCTGCTTTTTTAACTTAAACGCAGAGTACATAAAGAGAAACATTGGGCTGGAAGAAGCACAAGCTGGAATCAAGATTGCCAGGGGAAACATCAATAACCTCAGATATGCAGATGACACCACCCTTATGGTAGAAAAAGAAGAAGAATTAAATAGCTTCTTGATGAAAGTAAAAGAGAAGAGTAAAAAAGTTGGCTTAAAACTCAACATTCAGAAAACTAAGATCATGGCATCCGGTCCCATCACTTCATGGCAAATAGATGGGGAAACAGTGGAAACAGTGACAGACTTTACTTTTTTGGACTCCAAAATCACTGCAGATGGTGACTGCAGCTATGAAATTAAAAGATGCTTACTCCTTGGAAGAAAAGTTATGACCAACCTAGACAGCATATTAAAAAGCAGAGATATTACTTTGCCAACAAAGATCCATCTAGAGAAAGCTATGGTTTTTCCAGTAGTCATATATGGATGTGAGAGTTGGAGTATAAAGAAAGCTGATTACAAAGAACGGATGCTTTTGAGCTGTGGTGTTCCAGAAGACAACTGAGAGTCCCTTGCACTCCAAGGAGATCCAACCAGTCCATCCTAAAGGAAATCAGTCCTGAAATTCATTGGAAGGACTAATGTTGAAGCTGAAACTCCAGTACTTTGGCCACCTCATGCGAAGAACTGACTCATTGGAAAAAACCCTAATGCTGGGAAAGATTGAAGGTGGGTGGATAAGGGGACGACAGAGGATGCGATAGCTGGATGGCATCACCGACTCAATGGACATGAGTTTGAATAAACCCCAGGAGTTGGTGATGGACAGGGAGGACTGGGGTGCTGCAGTCCATTGGTTTGCAAAGAGTCAGATCCAACTGAGCCATTGAACTAAACTGATGCTTTCTTTCCTTGGTAAATACATAACTTACCTCTTGTTTGATGTCAAAGGGTTTTCATATTGGGTCAGCCTTCTGAATATCAGTTCTTGTTGCACAGAGCTTAGACTAACAAGGGTAATCTATGTTCTGCTTGGTCTCAGTTGCTAAAAGGTTTCTTGTTTATTTTTTGTTGTTTGGGGTATAGTTCATGGTTGATGGAGGCATGTTTATCTTAACCACAGGCAGATCTCTAATTACAAGTTGCATTTCAAAAGGTTTTTGTTCCTAAGTTGTTTGAAAGTTGAAGTGGCTTTCCCCCTTCCCTCCACTCCAAAAAGCTGTGAATCATGAGTAAGTTCTTTGGCTTCTCTAAAATGTCCATTATATAGATGAAATACATTTTCTACGTCTTATCAGTGACACAGATAGTTTGCAATGAAATTTATCAGACTCAAAAACAAAACTGAATTTAAAACTACTTTCATTTGCCTTTAATACTTAAATCTGAGGGGAAAAAAAGAATTACCTGGAGGAAGATAAGAAGCTGATAAAAAAAATCTATAAATATTCTAAAAAGGTTACTGGTCCCCAGTTCTTTATTATACAAAATGCATGAGGTCTATCAATATAGTTCCAGAGATTCTCTTCAGAGTCATGATTAGGATGTGATGTGGCAGGAGATGGCAAAACTGAGAGCCTAGAGGTAACAAAAAAGTAGAGGGAATATATTGGAAAAACACAAAAAGGTTGAAAGGGCACCTGTGTATTCCTAAGAGGACACATGAAGTAGAAACAGCTGAAATATAAATGGTGAGAGAGAGTAAGACTAGAATCTGACTCAAATCAGAAGGAAAGGAAGTCATATAAAGCAATGCTGAAGATAACAGATCCCTAAAAGAACCACACAAAAATGGAATTTGGGATGTGACAGCAAAGTCACAGAAGAGGCCTCCGCATAAGCAAAGGAGATTCATTTGTACCTGAAGGATGACCTTACTTGTGCCTGCGGGAGCACCATACCTGGGCTGTTTCTTTCTCAGGGCATGGCCAGTGGCTAGACCTTGATTCTGAATCCAAGTTATCATGAAGGCCCTCTGGCCTCTTAGGTATGCTGACTTTAGTTGGGAACTTTTGTTTGTGGTTCATTCACTGCCTCTTCCATCTTGCGATGTGCTAAATAATGCCATTCCCATTTTGATCCTATCCCTGAAACTGATACAAGTGTCATCTCTATTGCGTGCTTATTGCATGCTTAGTCACTCAGTCTGGAGAAGGCAATGGCAACCCACTCCAGTACTCGTGCTTGGAAAATCCCATTGACGAAGGAGCCTGGTAGGCTGAAGTCCACGGGGTTGCTAAGAGTAGGACACGACTGAGCAACTTCACTTTCACTTTTTACTTTCATACATTGGAGAAGGAAATGGCAACCCACCCCAGTGTTCTTGCCTGGAGGATCCCAGGGACAGGGGAGCCTGGTGTGCACAGAGTTAGACACGACTGAAGCGACTTAGCAGCAGAAGTCACTCAGTCGTGTCCGACTCTTTGTAACCCCATAGACGGCAGCTCGCCAGGCTCCTCTGTCCATGAGATTCTCTAGGCAAGAATACTGGAGTGGGTAGTTATTTCCTTCTCCAGGGGATGTTTCCAACCCAGAGATCAAACCCAGGTCTCCTGTATTGCAGGCAGACTGTTTACCATCTGAGCCACCAGGAAGCCCAATCAGTGCATTTATATTTGGATTCCTGACTTTCAGTTGACTATATGAGTACATAGTTGTGTGTTCAGCCTTCCTAGCTTACCCTCTTCCAAGTCAAAGTGTTACTCAGTCTAAGTAAAAACATACTGCATTCATTCAACCAGAAGCTGACACTGACAGTGAGGTACCGTAGGCCCAGCAGTCAACACAACAGTCTTGCTGAGTTCCTAGAAACCTTGAGTACATTTTATTAGAAGACGTGAAACAAAACACCATAAAGGGAAAACAGGAGACATTTCTAGACCCTAAGATGTGCTGGTCATTTTTGAAATAAAATGCTCAACTATGGCTGGGCAGACATAAAATTTTACAAACCAAAAAGCAATGTCAATTTTAAGTTGGATTAACAGCAGAGCTCTTCTCCAGGTGGTAGTCTGGAAATAAGATGATGTGTTACAAGAAGGGAGAGAGAAGCTAACAGAATTAATAACTTTCACACTCAAATTTCTGATAAACAAGGGAAACTTCTGCCACTTACAAAGAACTCTTTCATCAAAAGGTGAAAGTTGTCTTCATTCACCACCACCCACACACAAGGCCACCTACGAACACACACAGGTATATGTATTCATAAGGACAGCAAAAGGTCACAAACACAAAATGATGCTGTGGAAGAGCTAACTGAAGAATAGAGAAGTGTATTGCAATGTGGTTGAAAACCCTGCCAGGGAACAGGAAAGCTATTTTAAATTAATGTCCAGGAACAACCTTAGTGGAAGCGGACATTTCAGTTCAGAACTTAATGTGGAACCTGGAAAAGCATTCAGATCTAACATATCTACTGAAGCATATATTTGTTTGACCTCCTGGAGTTTCCCACAGCCTGGCTCAGTGCCTAGGCATGAGGACATCCACAGACCAGGGCCAGCGTCTCCAGAGCAGAGCCTGTGGTCTGCCTAGGGATCATATGGGGAGAAGCCAAGACAGGTCAGGACTGTGCCTTCTGCATTCACTCCCTCTTCCCTCCAGCATTTAAGTGTATCTGAAGCACTTTCAGAAAGAATGTGACAGTCCTGTGGACCCAGCTTATCTCTCCGGAAGGTAACTCTTATGTTAATCCTGCTAGATGAAAACCGAAGACCCCTTCACTGGTTGGGCTCTCGTAATCCCAACCTCAGATGCAATTAGTCAACCCATTTCTTAGCTTTATGAAAAGTGTGCAGATGTTCCACTTGATATAATTGCAGCTTCTCTCTAGAAGACATGCCCCAGAGCTCTTTGGTGACAACTGTCAAGCTCCTTTTGGAGACTTTTCCCTTTAGAAGTGCATCATTTGGGAAAGTCTAGAGGAAGAAGGATATGGAAGTAGGGAAGGGAAAGAATGGATGCGTGCATGCGTGTGTGCCAAGTCACTTCAGCCGTGTCTGACTCTTTGCGACCCTAGGGACTGCAGCCCTCCAGGCTCTTCTGTCTGTGGGATTTCCTAGGCAAGAATACTGGAGTGGGTTGCCATATGCCCTCCTCCAGGGGATCCTCCCAACCCAGGAATTAAACACCCGTCTCCTGCACTGGCAGGTGGATTCTTTACCACTGAGCCACCAGGGTTTCATTTTCACCTGAAACCATTAATTAAGAGTTTCAAAACACATCAGTGAGTTTGGGTATAAGAAATTAATGGCCCATTGTATTTCATCAAAAGGCATGAAGTAAGAATTCTTTTCAATTCAACACGTGTTACAACAAAAGACCCCACCTAATGGTGTTAAAAATTCTCATGATTGTCCTACTTGTAGCAATATTAAAGAAATTTCCATGTCAAAGCCCAGAGTTGTATCAACAGAGTAAAACCAAATGCTGTTTGACCAGCTGATTGCAGGTGTCAAACACTGAAATTCATGTTCCAAAGGTAGATCTCTGCTGATACCTACTGTGGATTTATAGGTAAATGAATAGGAAAGATTCTAAAACTGAATTTAGCAACTGGAAAATTTAGCAAACTTTTAAGACTGCAGATAGGCACTTAGAAGTGATTTCACATGGGAGTTACATACAGATTCAATGTACAATTATTGAATGCCTGAGCCAAACTGAAAAATATTAAGTAACAGTGTTGCAAAAGCTAAGGTTTCCCTTTGACAAAAACAAAAATGGTGACTCAAAAGACTAAGTTCTTGTAAGCATCAGGTGTTCTTAAATAGTGAGATATGATGCAAAATATATCTTGAGATACAAACATTATGTGGTTTGGGACACTTAGTCTTTGAATCTTAGGCTTATTTTTAGGTACTAATTATATGACACCATCTCTTTAGGAAAGTTGGTTCCTCAAAGCACTGTATCATCTCCATGACACTCAAAACACGGTGAAAAAGGAAAATTTATGAAAGGAAAGATTTCAAATATCAGAAAAGATGTCCTCCACACTGCATTGTCCAATCATAAAACGTTAAATGACAATATAGTTTAAGGCACACTACGTGGAAATGTCACTTCCACATAATACAATAAAATGACTACATCTCCTTGTAGTTTTCAAATTTACTTCCCCACATATATTGTTCCACCTGACCCTCACAATAACCCTACGTGATGCACATGGAGATGATGTCCTCATTTTAACACTGAAGAAACTGAGGTTTGGGGAAAGTTATAGAAGGCCCCAGCAATTAATAAAGGCCATGAAAGCAAGAACCCAGAATTCTGGGTCCAGTACTTCCTGCCATAGATGTAGAAGGGAAAACCACCCCCACATTTCCTGAAATTGATTGTGGATCCTGCAACTGTACCAGCAAAGTGGCAGAGGACGAGTGGGTACTTTTGCAACAACAAAAAACGTGGTTGGAAGAATGCACGACGAATCATAAACACTTCTTCACATTCACGTAACATGAATATTGATGGGGTTTCTGAACAGCTGCAAAGAAATTCCTAAGCAGAGCCAAGAGAAAAAGTACGTACTTTCTAAAGTTCCTGATACAACTTAAAGAGCTCTGTTACATCTTTCAAGTGGAATCGGTTAATACAAGGAAAGGATATTCCCAAAGAAGTAGAAAATTAAATTAAATTTTTAAATTTAAAAAAAAAAAAAAAAAAAAAACCCTAACCCTAACCTTGTCGATCATCCTAAAACCAACAACTTTCAGGTTGGTCATCTTTCCCCATGAACGACCTTGTACTCTCTGGGGCAAAGCGGTGGGATTTCCAAAGATCACGATTTAACAGCCTGGTTTCATAAACAGGTTCCTTCGGAGCATCATTACTACCAGCGAGAGTGAGCTATTTCCCCGAGAGGAAGAGAAGGCTCGGTGGTGATGAGCACGGATAAAAACCCGCAGAGGAGAGACAAAAGGGGACGAAGAGCGGCACACAACTGTCTCTCTCCGGGCCCCGGGTGCTGACCGCACGGTCGCAGCGCAGGAGCGGGGGCCGCCCTCCCCGCCCTCCCGCGCGCTGGGCCAGCGGGGACCTACCAGCGAGAGCACTTTATAGGTGTTAGGGTCCTTGGCCGGGCGGGCGCGCGCCGCCTTCTCCAGCGGCTCCTCCCCCAGGTCCATGGGGGCCAGCAGCGACGCAGCCGCCTGCGGCTCCCCGGACGCTTCGGCTGCGCGGCCCGGACCCGGGTCTCGGCCGTTCCCCGCCAGGCCCTCTCGGGGGCCGCGCCCGCCCTCAGCGCTACTGTCCCGCTCCATCGTGGCCCCGGGCGCTCGGGTCCCGCCGCCCCGCCGCGCCTTTAATAGGCTCCGCGCCGGCCCCGCCCCATCCCGCCCGCCGCCGCGCCCGCCCCTCGCCGCCAGACCCTTGGCTGGGCGCCCGCCCAGCGCTGCGAGTGAGGGGAAAGCAACTCAACGCCCCGGATTATTTGGCTTCCTGTCTGATTTCGGGTACTCAGCGTGTCGGTTATTTTGGGTCCTTTACGTGGGCGTGTCTTTAACCTCCCCCTGCAAGCCTTGCCTACCTTGCGCCTCAGGCAGCGTCCGAACACTTGCAGGAATCGCCTTGCGTGGCCTCGCTGCGCGGGCTGGTCTGGAATTGCAGCGTGTGGTCTGCAGAGGGCATGAGATCATGGGGCCCCAAAATAGAGCGGGTGGACCGGGAGGATGCGGCCAGCCTGTGCGGCTTCTCAAAGGCGGGAGAGTGGAGTCGGGACGGACCTCTGTGTTTCTGGATGGACAAGCAGAGAGGCTATCGGGTACAGCGCTGGGGGTGGGAAGCGACACTTCTACGTAGAAACACTCAAGAATTCCTTGAATACTTAACGCTGCTCAGGACTAGCCAACCTTAAAACACCTGATTTTACAAATGCAACAACATATAAGAGATTTAATTTTCTGGGATTTTCGGTATTGGGGGTGGGGCTGCTGCTCTTGTGAAATATTTATTAGTGACTTTCTACATCGAAAGCTTCAAAGTGTCGGCGCTGCGCTATCCTGAGGTTGCTGCTGCTACCAAAAAATTTAACATCTGAAATACTTTGATACTTTGTTTCAAACTAGGACACGAGCAGTAGGCTATAATTCTTGGTGGATTTTTATTCACCTTTGATTCTACAGCTTTTACACTTCCTTGCTCATCAGTTAGGGAAACAACAAGTGTGCAGACAAGTGAGTTTTGCTTGTCAAGTGGAAAACAGTGACTTTCAATACCGGAGCTGACGTTAGTAAACAAGGAAAGTCATACAATCCAATATCAATTAATTTTTCAATGCATTTTGATTTCAGGAATATATGTAAATATATTTTTAAATAAGAATGGATGCCTACGGTATAAAGTGTTTGTTGTCCCCTTTAAAATAATTATCTTGGGACGCTTTCCATTTAGGTCCTTTGATTCATTCATTCATTCAGTAATGAATCCTTCAGTTCAGTCTCTTGGGTTTCAACAGTGCCGATGGCCTCCAACAAGATCAAAGATGAACAAAAGTATATCTTTCCCAGGTGGCTCCCAGTCTGATCCAAGAGGAGAGGGCAGTAAACAAAAAACTAAAACCCAAATCATAGATGCATAATAGAGACACACATAGGATATTATGACAGCTCAGTGGAAAGGGTAATGGACATCTGGAAGAAGTAAAGGCCTCAAAGCATGATTGAGCTCTTTTTTTCCCTTAATTACCTTTGAGTCAGCTTACAAACCAAACCACCCAAGAGAAACAGGTTTCACTATTACATGGTCACACATATTTTTCACCCCAAAAACTTGGCTCTAAATTTTCCTTTGACTGTTCCCAAAAGTCAGATTCAAGGTCAAAGATTTACTCCACGGAGACTGGTCAAATGAGTCTCAGATCGTCTAAAAGCACCACAACAGAAACATCCCCAGTGGCTTTGACCTTGGGAAAACAAATGAAGTAGGTGTATTGTCTGCATCCCAAGTCAACAAATCATTTTAAAGACTAGGCTCATTGGTGGAGGGGACTGCATGGTCATGGACTCAAACATCCAGGACCAGCAGGAACATAAAAGAGCGAGGCAGCCCCCTGAATGTGAGTTTTGTGCCCTGTCAAAGGTGGTGACATTTACTCAGCAGGCTAGTGTGCCCACTGTGGCCAGATAGTCAGTTTTCAGGAGAAACAGGAAATTTAGATGTTTATGTGAATTCTCCAGATTGCAAAATTTTGTCTATGAAATTCAGAAAAACAATTTCTTTAAACCACTTTCAAGGCCAAACAAAATGTAAAAACACATCTGCAGGGTGGGCCTGGCACACAGGCCACCAGGATGTGGCCTTTGCCTTATGCTCAGGCCTCGCCTAATGCCAACTGGGACTTTTATGGGTAACTATAAAAAATCCAATTGAAACTCTAAAATCAGAATAAAACTGGATTGAGCAGGCCACTCATGTTGTTTAGCCACAAACTGAGCAATAGACAAGTCTTGCCTCTATCTCGTTTATATTCAACATGATATCAGGGATAGCCTCACACACCAAAGTGCAATAGGTCAAGAGACATAAAACTGCAACAAAACGCCTCCAGTTAGTGTAAAAGTGAACAAGCAATATGTCATCCTTAGTCCTAAACCGTTCTGCCTTGAATGAAGACTCTAATCTAGGATGGCAGTAAGGATGAGAGGATAAAATATGATGATTCCTCAGGTTGTACTGTACAAAAATATGTGAACACTCCACACGCCCGAAGTACAATAAGGTCAAGAGACATAAAACTGTAACAAAACTTCTCCAGTTAGCGTAAAGGTGGGCAATCAATGTGTCGTCCTTAGTCCTAAACCATTCTGCCTTGAATGACTGAGGATTCTAGTCTAGGATGGCAGTAAAGATGAGAGGGTAAGATTTGATGATTCCTTAGGTTGTATTGTACAAAAATATGTGAACACTCCCCTGGGCGCCTGGAACTCTGGGATGTGAGTAAGACCAGAACACCTAGCGCAACCAACTTGTTGTCTGTGTTTGGAACTAAGGCCTCTCGAAATTGAGAAACAACTTTTCTCAGTTTTTTAAAAATGAAATATACGATTGAGTAATTATTTTAGCAGCTGCTCCAAAGCTTCTCCAGCTGAAATCCCTCCAGTTCTCCAGTGAAACATGGAAGACATCTAGGCCAGTCGAAGATGAAAAAAAAAACCACAAGTCTCTTTCATCTTTATGAGATGTAGAAAAAAATTTTTTCCATGACATTTTTAAAGCTTTGTGTGACATCCTGGTTTCTCTTCCTTTTTTGTAAACGTGAAAATATTCCCCCTGGAAGAAGCTTGGATAACAACATGACTTTGTACAGAGTACAAGAACTCTCTGTGCCTTGGTTTCCTCACTTACAAACTGGAGTTACAAATAATACATAAAACCACACTATCTCTAAATGTCAATAAAATATTTTACATTTCTCTAACTTTACATAAAAATTTAAATGGATCCTTTCCAGATTTAAATCACCCAATCCCTACCCCTGTAAGAGAGAGAATTAAATGCTTTAATTTTACATAAATTATGCATGATTAAAATACTTAAATATGATTTAACTGCAAATGATTTAAATATAATCTAAGCATAATTTCTGGGAAGATTTGAGAGCCCCTACTGGATATGCATCTATGCAGGGAGAACCCAGGGTATCAGGAAGAGATACTGACTCCTCTGGGATGGAGGAAAAATACCTCATTGTCAGTCAGGTAACAAAATCAGAAAGTGAATGCAATTAAGTCATAGAAGCTGTGGGAAAATGGCAAGTGCAGACGCCATCTAAAGGGAACTGCAGTACAGTCCTCACTTTCTGGTTGTCTACGGTCTCTGCTACCCCTGTTCCCCACTCCATTGTCTCTTTTGTACCTCATTTTGAACAAAACCTGGGGTTGCCAAATAATCTGAACTCATGCCTGCCACTCCAGCATTCTTGCCTGGAGAATCCCAGGGACGGTGGAGCCTGGTGGTGACACAGATTCGGACACGACTGAAGCGACTTCACAGCAACAGCACTCTGCTGCTTCTTTTCTCTATGCCCCATAGCTTTTTTTGTCTTTCTTTTTCTTCTTCACTTCTTTAAACTTCTGTTTTAAATGTGTTTTATTATATCATGGTAATTCTTCTGTTGAATTTTAGCTTTTCTAAAGTTATTTTCTTGGTAGTTGCTCTAGGGGGGCTTCCCAGGTGGCTCAGTGGGTAAAGAATCTGCCTGCAATGCAGGAGATGCAGGTTCGATCTCTGGGTCAGGAAGATCCCCTGAAGGAGGGCATGGCAACCCACTCCAGTATTCTTGCCCAGGAAATCCCATGGACAGAGGAGCCCAGTGGGCTACAGTCCATAGGGTCACGAAGAGTCGGACATGACTGACTGAAGCGACTGAGCAGGCATGCATGCACAGCTGCTCTACTGGTTATAATAGAGTGCTGCTTTAGAGTGCGGTTGGTAAATGCCTGACTCATCTTCTTGCTCCAACAAGGCTCAGGAATCCTTCAGAGTTGATTAAATTCCACCTCAACTCATGGTAGGGCTGCAACCACTTCTGAGTACAGCCACATCTTCCATCCAAACATGGTGTAAACAGTTGGCTCTCTGAGTTAGGGTCATCTTATCTCTGACTAGGGCTTCCCAGGTGGCTCAGTGGTAATGAATCCACCTGCCAACACAGGAGACACGGGTTCAATCCCTGGGTCGGGAAGATCCCCTAGAGAAGAGAATGGCAACCCACTCCAGTATTCTTGCCTGAAAAATCTCATAAACAGAGGAGCCTGGCAGACTACAGTCCACGGGGTCTCAGAGTCAGATACAACTGAACGACTGAGCACAAGTGACAAGTAAGTATCTTTGACTATAAAGCCCACTGGGTAAATACTGGCCCTCAACTGAGGTCACTTCAGCATCCCCAAAGGCATGTGAGACGTTCAGTATCGCTCCTTTCCTACAGGAGAGCCAGTGAAGGCTCAGAGTGCTACCTCAGATTCTGACTGGCCACCATGTGTAACTGTGTTTCATTTGGAAGAAGCCCTTTCCATGTGGATGAGGGGAACATTCTGCCAACAGAGGCCCAATCAGAAAGTAGGGTGGAAGCATTTCTGCTTCAGGGATTCTACTCAGCCTACCTAATGTTTATCTTCGCATCCAGGGTTTCAGCTCCCAAAAGGTCAAAATGTCATGAAGGTGTCTACCTGAGCACTTCCCTCTCCCCCTTCTGTTTCCATTCTTCACAGAATCCAAGTCAACTTTCTCTCATTGCAGGGTAGTAGGGACTTTTTATGCATCATCTCCTGAGGTCTATATTCCGCTAGTTTACAGTACACTGAACTTTCAATTCTTTCAGGCCTCATTCTTAATTTGTTTGTGGGAGCTTAAGAAATTTAGATATTGTTTTCTCTCTTAACAATACTTGTCTTTAAAATAGGTTTTATGATATATATCTTTGAAGTAGGTGTTATAACTATATTTTTGCAGTTGAAAACTAATAAAAAATCCTTTATCTTTGTATATTATTTGTATAAAATATGTATATATTTGTATATTAGGCATAATAAAGCCAAGGCTGCCTGGCTTGGCTTTATCTTCCTCTCCCATCTCTGAGGCAGGTGGAGAATTTTAGTGGCCAAGTATCCAATCCTTCACAGAGGAAAAAAAAAATCATTTACTTCATCATTCTTTTAAAAGTTATTATCCATTTTAACCCCTACAATTCATATAACCACATATAACATGTATATAGGAAAAATACTGACATTTTTTTGATTCATTAATGTAGGGCGTCTCATTTTTTCTTTTGCTGTGGTCAACAAAGCTGCTTATTTAAGTGTGATCGTGGAAAACAGAGGACCAAGTCTGAGACAAACACTTGGCCTTCCTTCTCTTTCATCTGAGAGAACATTTGCTACAAATATACAACTGTTGCAGGATAGGCTAAAATCTGGGAGACAAGAGGAATGTTGTAGCTGTGGGCCCCAAAGAATAAGAATGTCCTCTTCCTCATTGTGCTGGTGACATCAACCAGTTTGTCAGATGCTGAGGTCTGGGCCAGTGTAGGAAAGATCTGTTAACTCTCTCTCACTCTTGTAATTGAGAGAGAGAGAGAAAAGCTTTTCCTCTTTATAGCTTAAGATATCCGAAACCAAAATATTGGAAAAACTGTATAAAAAGGGGACATTTTATTTTATTCCAATATAAACTTCTAAAAGATAAAAATGTAAAATATACACATGTATCAGTTAAGTTCAGTTCAGTCGCTCAGTCATGTCCGACTCTGTGACCCCATGAATCACAGCATGCCAGGCCTCCCTGTCCATCGCCATCTCCCAGAGTCTACCCAAACTCATGTCCATTGAGTTAGTGATGCCATCCAACCATCTCATCCTCTGTCATCTCCTTCTCCTCCTGCCCTCAGTCTTTCCCAGCATCAGGGTCTTTTCAAATAAGTCAGCTCTTCGCATCAGGTGGCCAAAGTATTGAAGTTTCAGCTTTCAACATCAGTCCTACCAATGAACACCCAGGACTGATCTTTAGGAAGGACTGATTGGATCTCCTTGCAGTCCAAGGGACTCTCAAGAGTCTTCTCCAACACCACAGTTCAAAAGCATCAATTCTTCAGTGCTCAGCTTTCTTCACAGTCCAACTCTCACATCCATACATGACCACTGGAAAAACCATAGCCTTGGCTAGACGGACCTTTGTTGGCAAAGTAATGTCTCTGCTTTTGAATATGCTATCTAGGTTGGTCATAACTTTCTTTCCAAGGAGTAAGTGTCTTTTAATTTCATGGCTGCAATCACCATCTGCAGTGATTTTGGAGCCCAAAAAAATAAAGTCTGATACTGTTTCCACTGTTCCCCCATCTATTTCCCATGAAGTGATGGGACCAGATGCCATGATCTTCATTTTCTGAATGTTGAGCTTTAAGCCAACTTTTTCACTCTCGTCTTTCACCTTCATCAAGAGGCTTTTGAGTTCCTCTTCACTTTCTGCCATAAGGGTGGTGTCATCTGCATATCTGAGGTTATTGCTATTCCTTCTGGAAATCTTGATTGGAGCTTGTGCTTCTTCCAGCCCAGCGTTTCTCATGATGTACTCTGCATAGAAGTTAAATAAGCAGGGTGACAATATACAGCCTTGACGAACTCCTTTTCCCATTTGAAACCAGTCTGTTGTTCCATGTCCAGTTCTAACTGTTGCTTCCTGACCTGCATATAAGTTTCTCAAGATGCAGGTCAGGTGGTCTGGTATTCCCATCTCTTTCAGAATTTTCCACAGTTTATTGTGATCCACACATTCAAAGGCTTTGGCATAGTCAATAAAGCAGAAATAGATGTTTTTCTGGAACTCTCTTGCTTTTTCGATGATCTAGCAAAAACCCTCATAAATACGTATGAAAAAGTATAGGTGATTGTAAAAAATTACCTCATAGCTCCTGGTCTTTCAAACAAACATTTTTTAGAAGATTGAATAAATGAGAGATAAAGTATGATCTTTCTTAATTTGTAAGAAACTTTATAATCATTTAAAGTTAATGATATTTTGAAAATTGAAGACAGTTAAAAAATGACAACACAATTCTTTCTATTAAAAAAAAAAGTTACCAGCTACTTACCAGAAATGAAAAAGCATATGACCAAGAAAACATTCAAAGCAATGCCCTAACTAATAATAGGAGAACTGGCAATCAAAGGAATCTTATATTACCAATATAATAAAATTAGACAAAACGTATTAAAAGTGTTTCTTTTAATATGATATTTATCATATTGATAACAGGCAGCTAAGGACTGTTATAAGTAAGAGAAGCAAAGTGAAGAATAGAAATTAATGAAATCAAAAACAGAAATAAATGAAGAATCTCGATACCAGAAGATGTCTCTTTGAAAAGCTTAATAAAATTGATAAGCCTCTAGTTAGACTTATCAGAAAGAAAAAGAGGAAAGTCACAAATTCCCAATATTGTGAAGCAGTTGACATGAATACTACAAATTCTACAAGTATCAAAATGATAAGAGAATATTATAAACAGTTTTGTGGAAATTCTAGAAGGGCTAAACTGTGGTGACAGAAAGCAGGTCTGTGTCTGCCAGGATCAGGATGGGAGGAGGAAACTGACTAGAAACAGGCACACAGGGGCTCTCTGGAGTGATAGAAGCGCTCCACATCATGATTTTTGTGCTTACCTGACTGCAAATATCTATCAAAACTCTTTGAACAACAGAGCTAAAATCAAAGTGTTCTACTGTATGAAGTGTACCTCAATAAAGTTGATATTTAAAATGTTTTTTTAAAAGAAATAATGCAAACAGGGACATCTGGAAAAAGATGACGGGTCAAACATATACATTTACTTCCACTTTTCTCCTAAAACTACACTAAGCCAAAAGAGAATTTGTTTGTTTTTTAAGGCATAAATCCTCAGGGACAAAGAAAATTGGCAGGACATGACTAGAATTGCACAATAATTGGATGGAAACACAGATAGACACTTGATAAATGCTTTAACAGACCAAAGAAAATTTAAACCAGAAGTAAAGAAAACCAAGACGTAACCAGGTTTATAAGTAAAATGGGCTATACCAGGTACTTCTGTTAGAGGATGTGAAGGTAGGACTGAAAAAACGTACAAATTGGTTCAAAGTCTGTTTGAGGAATAGTTAGAGGGCTAGCTCCTCTCCCCAGTTCAGGCAGTGGTGACTATCTCTTTCCACTTTGTCAGCAGAAAACCGGAGATTTATTCTGTGGAGAAAATAAAACACAGCCTTTGGACTCTAGGACTCCAGAACAAAAAGTCATGAAATTACCATATTCACATATTTGGTTAATTACTAATCACAAAAAAAATTTAGTATGAAAGGTAGATCGCCACTATGCATTGGTGTTGTTGCTGTTCAGTTGCTTAGTCATGTCCAACTCTTCGAGACCCCTTGGAATGCAGCACGCCAGGCCTCCCTATCCTTCACCATCTCCCAGAGTTTGCTCAAACTCATGTCCATTGAGTCAGTGATGCCATCCAACCATCTCATCCTCTGTTGTCTCCTCCTCCTGTTCTTCAATCTTTCCCAGCATCAGGGTCTTTTCCAATAAGTCAGCTGTTCCCATCAGGTGGCCAAAGTACTGGAGCAACTGTGCATATGGAATGCTAATCCATCAACCCCCTGGAACACACATATATTGATTACTTACTGTATACTAAGGACTGTACAAGAAGCAATGGATAAAGAAGAAAAACAAAAATGGTCCTTCCTTATAAGAAGCTCCTAGCCAAGTGTGGAAGCCAGAAATATTCACTAACTATAACTGTAATATAGTATGTTGAGAGATACCAAAGGGTGGCACAGTGTATTGGGAGTCCATAGAAAGGCCAATCCCAAACTGAAGGGTTATAGTCCTAATGATTATTATTGCTTATCCATCCTGTAGTCCACTTTAGAAAACCTGTTCACCTGAAAGCCACTAGAAAGCACAGCCCCACACATCCTGGAACATGGCCCAGCTCTTGTGGTCACAACTGATTTGACCAGATGCCTCACAGAAATCCAGCCTGTCCATTTACTTTGCTGCAACTAGGGTTTTCTCTGTCTTGAGCGCTGAGGTTTGTTATCACTTGAGAATTTTGCAATCAGAGCTGAAAAGTCATGATGCTGAAAGAGCAGCTGACAGCAACCACATTGAACACTGCAAGGTGAGTCAGCAGGGGACTGTGGTAGAGACAGAAAGGGAAGCATGGAGTGGGCACTTGGAAAGAAGCAGAGTCAGGAAAAACCATGAAGTGACTTCCTTATTTTCAGCACCCCCTCCCACGACCTCTGTGACCCAGATTTACTTTACATATTGTCTTTGGGTCTTACCTGTGGCTCTATTCTCAAGAATGCCCCTCATTTGGGCCATAATCTGATTTTAATGGGTTCCTCTACTTTCATATGTAAAGGCTAGAACAGGGATCATGGAAACTTCTTTTATTAGTCTATAACATCCAAGGAAAGAGTTAGTCAGACAAAGAATGAGAAGGATGATATTTCAGGATTAAGGAGCGGTCCACATGAAACCCACAAGCACAAGAAAGCATACTTGCAATGCAAGCTCTGGAGTATGTACTGAAGCCCATGGCAGCGAAAGAGAAAGAGACCAGGGATGCACAGCTGGCTTCTAGGAACTGAATAAACAAAGTGATGGGGTGAAATAAAAGTCCATCCATATCTTCAAATTGTATTTCTGCAACTCAAAGAAAGCTAAATAAGTGTACGGGAAAGTTTAACAAGCCAATTAAAAGACAGAATGAACTGTGACATTATGGTTCCAATAGAAAATTTATAAAAGTATTGTTGTGTGTAAATATTCTGTTTAGAAAATTATTTCAATGGGGAAAGGGTGCTTTCAAAATCTTAATTGTCCAAATTCATTTTAAGAAATTAAATGTAACAATGGAATGGTATTCAGTCACAAATCCCAAACTTTCTATGCAGATCTAATATCAAGTAATTCTGAGTCCTTGCTGTTACCAAATTGAGAATCAAAATGGAAATCAACTTTACTCTAGCAGAAAAATAATTATCCAGAGATCCCTATATTATTGAGATTATCATACTTTATTCTAAAGAAAAATGAAAGCCTTGAACTTGTAATTTCTATTAAAGTGTTCAAATTAAAAAGAACAAAATCAAACTTTTCCCCAAAAATGTATGAATAATTAACTTTGCTTACTTCTAGTCATATATTCTTAATTTTGGAAACCCTGATAAGAATCGGTAAAATTTATACTAAAATTTTATTAATGAAATGAAATCAAAGTGAATATGTTTAATATGCATGATTACTAACTAGAAAGATTATTCACATATTTTTGCATCTGAAAATTTGTTGATTTATTCTTTATTGATACACATTCACATGTCCACATACACACATGTATCTTTATATCTCCATATTTGTATATTGCACAACTATAGGCAAGAATTCAACTATAAGAAGGAACATATTTGAAGGGCAAGTAACTTTTAATTTCTGAAGTCACAATCAAGTTTGCAACAAACTGGAAATAATCAGCAAATAGATCTGCTCTGGAATGGAAACCAGCAATAATAATGTTAACTATCACTTTATTAAATGCTTTCACATACTGGTCACAGTTCTGGGGACTTTAGTCATTCATTCACTTTTTTACCTATTTATTCATTTACCCACAGAATACTTGTTGAATCTCTCTGAGTCAAGAGTTATTCTAGGCTCAGGATATATGGGAAAGAGTCTATCAGCCTTCTCAAAGAATTTGAGTCTAGAGAAGGGAGATATATATTAATCAAGTTAGTGCTGAGAACTGGAAGAAAAAATGATAATAAACACTATGGTAAAAAAAAAATAGTATAAGTAGGCAGAATATATAACTGGAGTGTCTGACTCAGTCTGCAGTAGGAGTGGATCAATCTGTAGCAGCTTGTAGTCAGCAAAGGATTCCCTGAGGAAGAAATGCTTGCACCAAGGTTTGAAAGATAAGGAAGAGGTATTAATAGAGAGGAGACCACAGATCCAGATGACTTTGAAACATGGCTTTTGTTGGTTGTGTAAGATCTGTGTATAGGAAAAAATGAGATAGATTGACTATGAGTCATAAACTGGAAACTATTTGGACATCAGTTCCTAATCCACCAGTTTTGTGGATTCCCTTCTATGCATGAGAATAAACCAAGATCCCCCAATATTGCCAGAAACCTTTTGGGAAGCACTGGAATTGACAAGGTTTAAAAAAAAAAAGCTTAAAAGGGATAATAACAATAATATACATTTGAAATGTAATTCAGGTATGTACATTTTGAACATAGGAAATGGTAAATTAGGAAATAGATTCAAATGTATTTTTTGAAAATAAGGGATATCCCAGTATATATGAAGGAATACATCTGAAAGGAGAGCCAAAAAGAGAGCAAATCACAGAATGATGCTGAGGAAGGATATTTTTTGTTTTAACTTCTGAGACACTGTAAATAGCAAGTGATCTATAATAGGTTATGAATGTCATGTCTTTTCTCCTCAATCATATACAGTTACACTTGCAAAGACATTTTGTCAGAATGCAAGTTGACAAAACGAAAAAATACTGCATATGCATCCTGGTTATTTTTACACTTCAGAGTAGAGATATTTGAACCTTTTAAGTCACAAAATTATAAAATGTATCATAATTTTATGTCCGTAAATGTTATGTCTTTCAAGACGGGGTATGAGGACTCTGTGGGTCACAAGGTTAGCATTGGTCTGTCTGTCCACAGGGAAGCTTGGAGCAGAGGCTGCCATGTGAGCAGAATGGATGGCCCTGCGCTCTAGCAGGTGCTGCCCTGGAAACATGGGATAGTACTTGCGAGCAGAGATGAAAAGAACTTTAAGGATTCACTCAAGCATGCTCTCCCACACCCTGGCTGTAAGCCACGACTGGGACTGGCTGGGAAACAGCTGCTGGTAACAGACCTGTCTGGCAAACAGTCGAGAGATGCTTTTTTTGAGCAAAAGCTTCAAGCCACTGATATCTCTAATAGACATTGATACAAGTCCAGTGTTATTTGCTCAGTTGTGTCCGACTCTTTGCGATCTCATGGACTGTAGCCCACCAGGTTCCTCTGTCCATGGAATTCTCCAGGCAAGAATACCAGAGTGGGCAGCCATTCCCTTCTCCAGGGGATCTTCCCAACCCAGGGATCAAACCGAGGTCTCTTGCACTGTAGGCAGATTCTTTACCATCTGAGACACCAGGGAAGCTCTTTAGTTTCTAAAGATCCTGGGAAACGGCCCTTTACCTGGAGTAAATGAATTTGCTCTGACTTAAGCAGTGCATAATTGTTCCAGTTCCCAAACCTAACCTTTCAATTTAACAGTAATAATAGCCTACTATAATTCTGGACACTGTCATAAATGGCTTCAGTTCAGTTCAGTCACTCAGTCGTGTCCGACTCTTTGCAACCCCATGAATAGCAGCACGCCAGGCCTCCCTGTCCATCACCAACTCCCAGAGTTCACTCAAACCCATGTCCATCGAGTCGGTGATGCCATCCAGCCATCTCAAACTCTGTCGTCCCCTTTTCCTCCTGCCCCCAATCCCTCCCAGCATCAGAGTCTTTTCCAATGAGTCAACTCTTCGCATGAGGTGGCCAAAGTACTGGAGTTTCAGCTTAAGCATCATTCCTTCCAAAGAACACCCAGGGCCGATCTCCTTTAGAATGGACTGGTTGGATCTCCTTGCAGTCCAAGGGACTCTCAAGAGTCTTCTCCAACACCACAGTTCAAAAGCATCAATTCTTTGGTGCTCAGCTTTCCTCACAGTCCAACTCTCACACCCATACATGACCACTGGAAAAACCATAGCCTTGATTAAATGGACCTTTGTTGGCAAAGTAATGTCTCTGCTTTTGAATATGCTATCTAGGTTGGTCATAACTTTCTTTCCAAGGAGTAAGCGTCTTTTAATTTCATGGTTGCAATCACCATCTGCAGTGATTTTGGAGCCCAAAAATAAAGTCTGACACTGTTTCCACTGTTTCCCCATCTATTTCCCATGAAGTGATGGGACCAGATGCCATGATATTGGTTTTCTGAATGTTGAGCTTTAAGCCAACTTTTTCACTCTCCTCTTTCACTTTCATCAAGAGGCTTTTTAGTTCCTCTTCACTCTCTGCCATAAGGGTGGTGTCATTTGCATATCTGAGGTTATTGATATTTCTTCTGGAAATCTTGATTCCATCTTATGCTTCTTCCAGCCCAGCGTTTCTCATGATGTACTCTGCATATAAGTTAAATAAGCAGGGTGACAATATACAGCCTTGACGAACTCCTTTTCCTATTTGGAACCAGTCTGTTGTTCCATGTCCAGTTCTAACTGCTGCTTCCTGACCTGCATACAAATTTCTCAAGAGGCAGGTCAGGTGGTCTGGGATTCCCATCTCTTTCAGAATTTCCCACAGTTTATTGTGATTCACACAGTCAAAGGCTTTGGCATAGTCAATAAAGCAGAAATAGATGTTTTTCTGGAACTCTCTTGCTTTTTTGATGATCCAGCAGATGTTGGCAATTTGATCTCTGGTTCCTCTGCCTTTTCTAAAATCAGCTTGAACATCAGGAAGTTCACAGTTCATGTATTGCTGAAGCCTGGCTTGGAGAATTTTGAGCATTACTTTACTAGCATGTGAGATGAGTGCAATTGTGCAGTAGTTTGAGCATTCTTTGGCATTGCCTTTCTTTGGGATTGGAATGAAAACTGACCTTTTCCAGTCCTGTGGCCACTGCTGAGTTTTCCAAATTTGCTGGCATATTGAGTGCAGCACTTTCACAGCATCATCTTTCAGGATTTGAAAGAGCTCCACTGGAATTCCATCACCTCCACTAGCTTTTTTCATAGTGATGCTTTCTAAGCCCACTTGATTTCACATTCCAGGATGTCTGGCTCTAGGTGAGTGATCATACCATCGTGATTATCTTGGTCATGAAGATCTTTTTTTGTACAGTTCTTCTGTGTATTCTTGCCACCTCTTCTTAATATCTTCTGCTTCTGTTAGGTCCATACCATTTCTGTCCTTTATCAAGCCCATCTTTGCATGAAATATTCCCTTGGTATCTCTAATTTTCTTGAAGAGATCTCTAGTCTTTCCCATTCTGTTGTTTTCCTCTATATCTTTGCATTTATCACTGAGGAAGGCTTTCTTATCTCTTCTTGTTATTCTTTGGAACTCTGCATTCAGATGCTTATATCTTTCCTTTTCTCCTTTGCTTTTCGCTTCTCTTCTTTTCAGAGCTGTTTGTAAGGCCTCCCCAGACAGCCATTTTGCTTTTTTGCATTTCTTTTCCATGGGGATGGTCTTGATCCCTGTCTCCTGTACAATGTCATGAACCTCCATCCATAGTTCATCAGGCACTCTATCTATCAGATCTAGTCCCTTAAATCTATTTCTTACCTCCACAGTATAATCATAAGGGATTTGACTTAGGTCATACCTGAATGATCTAGTGGTTTTCCCTACTTTCTTCAATTTCAGTCTGAATTTGGCAATAAGGAGCTCATGTTCTGAGCCACAGTCAGCTCCTGGTCTTGTTTTTGCTGACTGTATAGAGCTTCTCCATCTTTGGCTGCAAAAAATATAATCAGTCTGATTTCAGTGTTGACCATCTGGTGATGTCCATGTATAGAGTCTTCTCTTGTGTTGTTGGAAGAGGGTGTTTGCTATGAGCAGTGTGTTCTCTTGGCAAAACTCTATTACCCTTTGCCCTGCTTCATTCTGTACTCCAAGGCCAAATTTGCCTGTTACTCCAGGTGTTTCTTGACTTCCTACTTTTGCATTCCAGTCCCCCATAATGAAAAGGACATCTTTTTGGGGTGTTAGTTCTAAAAGGTCTTGTAGGTCTTCATAGAACCGTTCAACTTCAGCTTCTTCAGCGTTACTTGTTGGGGCATAGACTTGGATTATTACTGTGATATTGAGTGGTTTGCCTTGGAAACGAACAGAGATCATAAATGGCTTACATACATTAAATCACTTAATCCTCACAAACCATAAGTGATAAGTATGATTGTTATCACCACCATTTTATAGATAAGGAAACTGAGGCAGGCAAAAATTAACAAATTTGCCCAAGGTCGGTCAGTCAGCTTTGATTTCCAGGACCCATACTTTTAATTCCCACATTTCACGATTCAGGTTTACTTATGCCTGTCCGTTGGGTGAAAAGGAATACCTCATTGTAGTGTTTGTTTGCATTTCTCAGATAATGAGTAAGACTGACATTCTTTATATAAGAGTTTGCAGTTCTTTTTTTTCTGCAAATTGACTATTCTTTTCATTAGTCCCCTTTTCTGCTGGGTTGTTGATCTTTTCCTTACTGACCATTATAT
This sequence comes from Bubalus bubalis, assembly GCF_019923935.1. NCBI lineage: Eukaryota > Metazoa > Chordata > Mammalia > Artiodactyla > Bovidae > Bubalus > Bubalus bubalis. The sequence goes on from NC_059166.1 coordinate 34,315,352, forward strand.
AGTCAAGATCGTTTGACTTTACTTATGACTCTTGATTACGACTTTTTCCCAAGCAACATATTATTTTATGTAGTCATATTTATTGATCTTTCATAATTTCAGAATTTTATATCATACTTCTACAAATCTTCCTTCTAAGCTTTCTTTTTTTAATTCTCCAATGGTATCCTAGTGATGTTTTCATTTAAGTTTTTGCATTTCACTTTTTGACCCATCTGAAATTTATTTTGGTATGAGATATGGATTCTATTTTTCTAATGTGTACCTACTTTTTTTCCAGAACCATTTATTGAATACTCTATTTTCCCCCTATCTATTCTAGGTACCTTTGCTGCTTAATAAACCACCCCCAAATTAGTAGTGGAACTAAAAAGCTGCTATATTGTGCTCACAATTCTTTAAGTTAGGAATTCAGAAATGTCAGAGCAAGAAAGGCTAATCTTTGCTCCATAATGTTTGAGGCCTCAGCTGGAAAGACGTGAGGACTGGGGTGACTAGACAGCTGGGGCCTGGAATCATCTGAAAGTACTTTCACACATCAGTTATTAGCTGGCGGTTAGCTGGGACATCAGCTGAGCTACTGGCCAAAATGCATGTTTGTGCTCTGTCCACGTGGGGACCTGGGCTTCTTCAGGATACTGTGGCTGAGTTCTGAGAACAAACTTCCCGGAAAAGCCAGCTGGCAGTTACTGAATTTTATGACCTGGCTTCTAAATCATGTAATGTCATTTTGACATTAGGCACAAAGCCTACTCCATGTACTGCCTAAGAAGTTAATACAAACTTGCCCCTCCGTCTAATACAAAAGGTGCATTCCTAGAGGAAACAACCCCCAAATGAAACAGGGAGTGGCAAAAACAGACCTTTGTAAAACTGTCAGTGTTCAAAAGCATAATGAATGAAATCTAATGGATAATTAAAAAAAAATAGCTTCAAGGAACAGAAACACAGACTTCACCTCAGAAGTAAGGTGTCAAGATCACATTATACATACACACACACACAAACACACATACACACTCACACACACACACACATCTGCTCCCAGTTCCTCGTGATAAGAGCACTAAGAGTATCTCTTGTTTTAATATTTGGTCTTTGACCCTGCGCCAGAGACAGAGTTCCTAAAACCCTAGTAAATTCCAAAGGGATAAGAATACTAGGAGCGTCTTTTGTTCTAAACAGTTAACTCTGAGTGAGCTCCTGGATGGGGGCTTATCATCAGAAGGACCAAGCTGTGATTAGAAGCTTGAATTTTAGCCCTCCCTCTTCACTTCTTCAGAAGGGAGAAGAGCTAGAAATGAAGTTAATAATTGATCATGCCTAATGTGAGGAAGCTGCCATAAAAATCCCAATAGTACAAAGTTTAGGGAGCTTATAGGTTAATGAACTCATCTATTTTTCAGATGGCACCCCACCTCTATGGGGACAGAAGTGCCCAGGATCCTCTCAGACCCCACCTTAGGTATTGCTTCATCTGGTTGGCTATCTGTATCTTTTATCCTATTTTTGATTAACTGGAAAACCTAAGTAAATGTTTTCCTGAGTTCTGTGAACTGATGTAGCAAATTAATCTAACCCGAGGAGGGGGCCGTGGAATCTCCAGTTCATAGCTAAGTCAGACAGAGTTTGTGGATAACCTGGGGACCAATTACTTACAATTGACATCAAAAGTGGGGTGGATTGAGTCTTGTGGGACTGAGTCCTTAACCTGTGGGACCTGACACGGTCTCCAAATAGATAATGTCAAAAGTGAGTTAAATTGTAGGAGACCCAGCTGGTGTCACAGAATAGTATGATACAAGAAAACCCCATACACAACTGGTGTCATCTTGTGAGTGCAGTAGTGTGAGTGTAGAGGAAAACCCTAGGAGGATGAGTGTAGGCTTTTCCTACATGAACGTACAACAGAGAAGAAGACACAGCGGGGAGACCATCATGTAAAGATGGAGGCTGGGGTTACACAACTGGAAGCCAGGGAACACCAGCAATTGCCAGGAGCCACCAGAAGGTTGGAAGAGGCAAGGAGCATCCTCCTCTAGAGCTTTCAAAGAGAGCATAGAGCTGCTGACACTGATTGCAGATTTCTAGCCTCCCAGAGCCGCAAGAGAGCACATTCTTATTGTTTTACATGCTAAGTAGCTTCAGTAGTCATGTCCAACTCTTTGAAACCCCTGAAATAACGTGTCAGGCCCCTCTGTCCATTGGATTCTCCAGGCAAAGAATACTGGAGTGGGTTGCCATTCCCTTCTCCAGATCTTGCAACCCAGGGACTGAACCCACATCTCTTATGCCTCCTGCATTGGCAGGTGGTATTCTTTACCACTAGCGCCACCTGGGAATCTCCCAAACTATCTAGTTTATGGAACTTTGTTACAGCAGCCCAAGAAACAAACACAGCGATTTAGACCCTATATCTAGGCTTCTGAGCATTAAAGCTCACAACATCAGAGAAAAAATCATTCATCCACCACCTTCAACTTTAGCTGGATCCTTAACATCAGTCAATGTACTTGAAGACATCTCTGGTGTATCAACTCCCTGCAGACCTCCTAAAGCAGCCCCCACTGCTCACTACCACATATAAACAGCAGCTGCAGCTGCAGTTATATAGTTATGACTTGTTTATGTTTGCAGTTGCCCAACCTCATCTGCCAGGCTCTTTCTGGCTTATGTAGGGACCATCCTTTTAATTGGTCAGTAAATTAAATGTAGGCATGATAGAGACCACTACCTAGGAATCCTTTACGTCTTTAAGGGTCACATAAATTTCTGCCATTTCTCTAGCGATGTGAAATTGTTTTAGGTTCACTGTTTTGGCCAGCAGAGGCACTTTTAGAGGCTTGGACTGAGCCTTCCCACTATGCGATAGCTCTTACCAACCGGCCAAGGAATCCAAAGGAGCATTTGGATAAATGCCAAATCTGTCCATCCCAATTATACTTTCAGGGTCTGAGGGACTAAGCACTTATCAGTCCATGGGGTCCACATGAGACAGACATGAGCCAGAACTCTGTTTACCACTAGGCCAACACGCGCCCCTAATTTAACTAGAGAGATCAGCATGAGGCCTCAGGTCTTTGACTTCAATATCAAGTCAGGTATTAGATTCAACAGTTCTCAGAATGTCTGGGTGTATCCTTTTTCCAAGAGTATAATTACCTAGTAAATGGCTATAGACCCCTTTTGGAAAAGAACTGGAAAGAATCATCAATGCCTCTACCTGCTGTGGTATGGCAATGGTCCATCCTCATGGGGACACAGCCTGCCCTTGACTCAGTATGGTACAGGTCTGAAAACCGGCTCAGTTCTAGAAACTAGGCTAAGGATTGTGACATTTTATTGGGTTGTTGGCCCTCACCCTCCTAATTATCTATCCTGATTTTTTTTTTTAGGTTACGTCGGACAATGCCCTTGTTGTCTGCCCAGCTGTCTTCCCCTAGGAACATCATGCTCCATTAATCTTCTTCATAGCTCTTGGTGGTTCAGGCTCTTCTACTTGCTACTCCTACAATGCTCTTCATTATGATAATCACATCTCCCTCACTTCGGAATGTTAAATTCCATCACCTGGCTTCTGTTATCTCCATGACTTTCAGGGAGTCTAGTTCTGTAGAGCTACTCCTAACCTCTAGCCCTGGCTTCAGAAGACAACGTCACTGAGCCCCACAAAAACACTGGTGCCCCCTCTTCAGTGCACCTATTGTGGGCTTGGTAAACTGCATTGTTTTGGGCTGTCCCACAGCTGGTAGGCTTTCTGGCCTTATATAGCATATCCATTCTGGCATGCCCTCTTCTGTGAGCCTCTTGACCCCCTGCTCAACCACTTACCAGGGAGTTTTGGAATTTCTACTTCAATAAGAGTGAGCCATTATTTCCCCAAAGTTTCTGAAGTCAATCCAGCAATATACTAGCATCATCCTTAGTGGACCCTCAGTTCACTTCAGTTCAGTCCCTCAGTCGTGTCTGACCCTTTGCGACCCCATGAATTGCAGCATGCCAGACCTCCCTGTCCATCACCAATTCCCGGAGTCCACCCAAACCCATGTCCATTGAGTCGGTGATGCAATCCAGCCATCTCATCCTCTGTCGTCCCCTTTTCCTCCTGCCCCCAATCCCTCCCAGCATCAGAGTCTTTTCCAATGAGTCAACTCTTCACATGAGGTGGCCAAAGTACTGGAGTTTCAGCTTTAGCATCATTCCTTCCAAAGAAATCCCAGGAATGATCTCCTTTAGGATGGACTGGTTGGATCTCCTTGCAGTCCAAGGGACTCTCAAGAGTCTTCTGCAATACCACAGTTCAAAAGCATCAATTCTTTGGTGCTCAGCTTTCTTCACAGTCCAACTCTCACACCCATACATGACCACAGGAAAAACCATAGCCTTGACTAGATGGACTTTGTTGGCTAAGTAATGTCTCTGCTTTTGAATATGCTGTCTAGGTTAGTCATAACTTTCCTTCCAAGGAGTAAGCATCTTTTAATTTCTTTTTTTTTTTTTTTTATTTTTTTTTTATTTTTAATTTTATTTTATTTTTAAACTTTACATAACTGTATTAGATTTGCCAAATATCAAAATGAATCCGCCACAGGTTTACATGTGTTCCCCATCCTGAACCCTCCTCCCTCCTCCCTCCCCATTCCATCCCTCTGGGTCGTCCCAGTGCACCAGCCCCAAGCATCCAGTATCGTGCATCGAACCTGGATTGGCAACTCATTTCATACATGATATTTTACATGTTTCAATGCCATTCTCCCAAATCTTCCCACCCTCTCCCTCTCCCACAGAGTCCATATACACAATGGAGTATTATTCAGCCATTAAAAAGCATCTTTTAATTTCATGGCTGCAGTTCCATCTGCAGTGATTTTGGACCAGCGTTAAATCCTGTGTCAAGAGAGGGGGATCCCTGTATTGATAAACTTATATTTTATTATATCAAATATCATGCATTATATTCCATTCCACTTGATCTGGCATACTCCCAACAGTTCTCTCCTAGAGACTGCCTGCATACATTGACTAGATTCTATATTTCATCTGTTCAGTCCCTGTCCTTCCCTACTGGGTCCAGCACCTCCCCAGCTGGATATCATGTCCCCAAGTCATGACTAGTTATTGGTCTTGCAGGCAGATAGCAGAGGAAGTGACTTCCTGGGGTGGACTTGTGTTTTCTCTCAAGGCCCTGATCAGCATCATCCTCAAGGTGGGAGTACTAGCCTTTAAAAAGAAAGAGTAAGGTGAATGTGAAAGGGAGTTTGGGAAGGTCATGTGCACACAGCTATAATTAAAATGGATAACTAACAAGGACCTACTGGATAGCACATGGAACTCTACTCAATGTTATGTGCCAACCTGGAAGGATGTAAGGTTTAGGGGAGAAGGGATTCATGTTTATGTATGGCCGAGTCACTTCCCTGTTCACCTGAAACTATCACAATGTTAACTGACTATACCCCAATACAAAATAAAAAGTCCAAGGTTTGCAAAAAAAAGGAAGAGTGAGATCATTCTGTAGTCCTGTTTTCCATCAGAGAACAGGTAGTTTTGAAAGGTAGAAAGACAAATTATTTTAGAGTGGCAGGCATGGACCCAAAGCAGAATGTAGACATATGTCAAAAAATTGTTATTTAATCATTCTGATCATCTCTGCGAAGAGCATGAAACTACACTTATCACATTTTGAAGAAACAGAAGGGAAAGTCATTGCTGAGTCAGGATGCTTGTACTGTTGTCTAATTGCTAAGTCTCCTTAGCTGTTGTCTGACTCTTTTGCAACCCCATGGACAGCCCACCAGGCTCCTCTGTCCATGGAATTTTCCAGGCAAGAATACTGGAGTGGGTTGCCATTTCCTTCTCCAGGGGATCTTCCTGACCCAGAGATTGAACACTGGTCTCCTGCATTGGCAGGCAGATTCTTTACCACTGAGTCACCAGGGAAGCCCATGCCTGTATTACTGCCTCAGTATTTCACATACTTTTTCATGATACCATTTCTACAATGTGCTAAAGACATGCTAAGTACTTAGTTGTCCATCTGTTTATGTGGAGCCCAGAGTAGACACAAAAGCTATTAAAAATAGTTGTTTCTCAGGATTTTACCTGTTTGGAAAATCTGCTTCCTAAATATATTTACTCATACAACTTCCTCTGTTAGTTGCAGATATTTTATTAGAAGATTTTTGTCTAGAGAAAGGGAAGGGGACATGTATGATTAGGTTGTGCCCAATATCCATGGATCCCAAGCAGATTGCACTCAAATATGATTGTTTAGAAGGGTCTGCAGCTGTTTTTAAAGGCGGTTAACATCATTTTGTGGTGAGAAAAGGCTTTGGAAATCAGAATATCTTTGTTGAAGTCCTCGTTTCTCTAATGACTGGATGACCCTAGCGAAGTTATTTAACTTCTATCTGTTCTGGCTTCCACATTTTAAGAATGAGGGTAATAATACTATCTGATAATCTCAAAAAATGCTGTTTGAAATATTAATTAAGATTCTGAACCTGAAACACTTTGTAAATTTTAAGGGACCTCTAGGGCTGGTGATACTGTTCCTGTTGTAATTGCTATGGAGTAGTTACAAACCAAAGGTGAACTATTTATTCCTAAAGGGTGAATTTGTCTCTTTAGGGTTGGCAGTTTGTATCCTCTAAAATTCCTAAGATTTTACTTTTTTAGTTTCAAACTAAATAAGTATTGGCAAACATAACTTGTAAATATTGTATGTTTTAAATTAATGTTCATTTCTAATTTCATACCATGACTGTTTGAAAACAGGCCTTTTTTACTCTGAAAAAATATCTATGGATTATAACCCCAGAGAAGGCAAACTGGTTTTTCTTAATTGTTTCAAAGGACATTCTATCCCAAGGTGATGAAGTATAAATTTGTAGACATGTTTGATGATCCAAAGTAAATTTCTAAATATATAGAACTCTATGCAAAAAAAAAAAAAAAAGTCCTTTTATTTCAAAGTAGAATTTGAGTTTAAATGTAAAAGTCACTGTGATTAAAAAAAAAAATAATAATGTGTGTGGTGAGATAAATAGACATGCCTTTCCTCTGCCCTCCCCCAACTATAAAGAACTTCACTTCTAAAGAAATCACGTAAGACTTGTTTGCTGTTTAATATTACTTCTTTTTGACCCATCGTGGACTATTCTTACTCTCTTGAGTCTGTAATTCCAAGATGACAGCAGTTTTCAGGTAATAAGCAACACGCAAATATCCTTTCATAAGGAAGATTGTGGATATTCCCTGATCCTCTTTCCCCTAACTTGATATCCCCTGTTGCCTTCTTTCCAAGGATGTTTTATTATTTTATGATATATATATATAATTAGACATAATAATACAAAGATATTATTATGATGAATACCTAAAGATTTTGCTGACTTTCAGCTATTCTTTGGTTGAAAGAAGTAGTAGAAAGAAGTCTCTGAAAGTTATCATCCTGTTAAAGAAACAGCGTTTTGAAATGATTCTCCTACGTGTATCATCAGCTTACAATGGGAAATAAGCTCATTAAAAAATAATCACCTGGCTTGCAAAGCGTTCTGTGTTTCTAAATTTTCCACCAGTATTAGAACCCATCTATGCACAAACTTCAAACTTGGAAACCGTCCACTTGATTCCATAAATAGCAGGCAAACTAGAATGGAAGAAAGAAAATATGCTTATCAAATGGAATTATTCCAATTGACTGTTCCCCTTAATCAAGTCATTGGGATAACTGCCAAATTCATTCCCTTGGATGGATCACACACACTCCTAATAGAACCAAAATGTCAGGAGGTTTTATAAAGTTGAACCCTCCATAGAGAAGGAAAGTGGACAATTCCAGTAAGTCTCTACCCGCCAATCCCCACCTCCAAGCCTCAAGATAACCCTTGGCAAGATCACCCATACTTCAGACCAGAAATCTTCCATGGATTATATAAGACTACTTAGATATAATTTTACACTTGGAAAATCAAATAAAAATGATTATTCTGAAATTTTAAGTTATGTTTTGTTCATTTTATTCATTGGAAGGACTGATGCTGAAGTTGAAGCTCCAGTACTTTGGCCACCTGATGTGAACAGACTCATAGGAAAAGACCCTGGTACTAGGAAAGTTTGAAGGCAGAAGAAGGGAATGACAGAGGAAGAGTTGGTTGGATGGCATCACCGACACAATGGACATGAATTTGAGCAAATTCCAGGAGATGGTGATGGACAGGGAAGCCTGGTGTGCTGCAGTCCATGGGATCTCAAAGAGTCAGACACAACTGAGTCACTGAACAACAACAACAACAATTGTTTACTTAAGGGTTTCCCTGGTGTCTCAGTGGTAAAGTATCTGCCTGCCAATAAATGCAAGAGACGCAGGTTCGATCCCTGGAGTAGGAAATGGCAATGCACTCCAGTATACTTGACTGGGAAATCCCATGGATGGAGAAGTCTGGCAAGCTACAGTCCATGGAGTCACAAAAGAGTCAGACCACTTAGCGACTAAACAACAACTCTGTTCATTTGTTTTTCAAGGGGGACACAAATTTTAAAATGTTGGAACACTGTCCAGATGTTTTCCTCTTTTCTGCTCTTTGTGAAAATTTGCATGACTCTCATGCCAGAGCTAAGATTTGTACTGACAGTAGGTGTCAAGGAGACCACTAGCTTCCCAGAGGGCAAGAAAGAGAAATCCAGCCTCCACCACTGCCCTAGCCCAAGGCACAAATGCCTGTGTCTGTCCCCAGCCTCTCCTTCCTCAGTCAGCCTTCCTGTAGAAACTGTAAACCCAATACCCAAGGATCACAGATGAAGCTGGAGTTGTGTGCCTGGAGAGTGAGCTGATGGAGCTCTGTGTGGGAGTTTGAACACAAGGAAGGTTGCTATCCCAGGTAGAGCAATTTTCTCCACACCAGTCTCCTGGGAGAGAAGTAGGGTGGAAGAGGAGAAGGGGAAGCCTGCCCCACATTTATCAATATAGGCTTGCCTATTGCTTTTTGCTAAGTAACCAAAGAAACCAGACTTCATTACTACAACTGGAAAGTATTTTTCATGATTAATGCTTGTTAGTCTCCAACTCTTGGAATACAGCTCTGTTGGTGAGAGCGCACTAATAGTTCTCAGAAAAGCCATGAGCAAATTTGAAATCACATGTGCTGGAACAATCAAGAAATGTTGTGATGCTGACATTTTCTTATGGAGAAATAAAGATGAAAGTCAGTTTACCAGAGTAACCAATGGGAACTGGCCCCCAAAATGATGAATTGGCTAGCTTTCTATACCTAAGATTTACTAAATATTTACATTTCTTCTTGATCAGTGGTAGTTCCAGAAGAGTGAAAGCTCAAGATTGTATGGTCTCTATATTCTCTGATTAAAAGTGAAATACCTACTCTACATGGATCAATCTTTCCAGGACCCTGAGGGTCCTCAGCCTTAGGAAGCAAAGATCCAGAGGTGTAAGCAAGGCTGACTGCATCTTATCTTTGTGTTCACTGACAAAGACTCTGATTTCAGAAACCAAAGCCTCCAGGTGCCAGCATCCACTGCCAACCAGAAATGCTGAAATTACATATCGTGTTAGGAATGCCTTTGATTGGTTTTTATTTACCTATGTGTGTGCATGCACGCATGCATAGTCGCTTCAGTCATATCCAATTCGTTGAGACCCTATGAACTGTAGCCTGTCAAGCTCGTCTGTCCATGGAATTTTCCAAGCAAGAATACTGGAATGTGTTGCCATGCCCTCCTCCAGGGGATCTTACCAACCCAGAGATCGAACCTGCACCTCCTGTGTCTCCTGTATTCCAGTTCAGTTCAGTTCAGTCACTCAGTCATGTCCGACTCTGTGACCCCATGAACCGGGAAGTCCTTATTTACCTATATCTGTACTTTATTTATCAAAATGAAAATATAATTGAGAAGGATAACAGAATATGTTTTATTTAGCTTTTATATCTTAATGAAGAAAGATCTATGACACTTCGGGAGCTGGTTCTGATAGAAAAGGAAGCAAAAGAAGATGAGGGCTGCTGCCTCTAAGTCGCTTCAGTCATGTCTGACTCTGTGCAACCCCATGGACTGCAGCCTACCAGGCTCCTCCGTCCATGGGATTTTCCAGGCAAGAGTACTGGAGTGGGGTGCCATTGCCTTCTCCAAGATGATGGCACTGAGCATCTAAAATGACTGTGGCAAATGAGGGTGCACACAGAGGGCACTATGGACTCTGAAATCAGTTTGTGTATTTATTTGCAAGCCTCATTCTATTGAACCTATCCCTGCCAGCATTCTCCCTTCAGGATAGCATTACCCTAGATATCCAGATATTATCTGGATAAAAAAAAGACAGAAACTAGTGAGTTAGATAAACCAAATTCCTGCATCTGATGAGGCAAGTGGAACAATTTCAAACATTCCTTGGTCAACATGAACAAAAAACTCCAGCGAAAGTAGCCAGGCACACCTGGAAAAGGTGTTACAGAGTGCACAGGTGGAAAAGCTCTAAGAATACACACAGCCTTGGCTTAAAATGATGATTATAGTACCAAAGTATGCAGGTTGCCCTGGTTTCTGTTCTCTCTCCTGAGGGCTTCCCTTGTGGCTCAGTGTCTGTCTGCAATGCAGGAGACCCAGGTTCTATCCCTGGGTTTGGAAGATCCCCTGGAGAAGGTAATGGCAGCCCACTCCAGTATTCTTGCCTGGAAAATCCCATGGACGGCAGAGCCTGGTAGACTACTGTCCACGGGGTCGCAAAGAGTCAGACACAACTGAGTGACTTCACTTCACTTCTGCTCTCCTACCATCCTAGGTTATCATGTCCACACTCTGACAGCCTGTCATATCCTCCAACCCCATGACCCTTGGGTTCCTGGATTGTTTTCAGGGTTCTGTTTTCAAAAAACTGTTCTCTTACTTAATATCAGTGACAAGTTGGCCCAGGAGTTGTCAGTAGACATCTAATCTACTTCTAATGTAGAGTTAGGAGGTCAGAAATGTGTTTAATCTCACCAGGCCCATCAGACCAATCAGTCCCTTATTCTTCCCACCTCATGGTCAATCTTCCCACTTTGCTACCTATTTGAATCTCTCTGAATCTCTACTTTTACCATCACCACCACCATCAAGATCCTTACACCCTTTTCTATGGACACCCATCCATGTATAAGAGATATTGGGGGCCTGCTACATGGCCAGCACTGGGAATGTAGCAGTGACTGAAAGTGAGACAAATCCCTGCCTTCCTGTCACTTACAGTTTCATGGGGGGAGGCAGGCAGCACAGAAAATAAATACAATATCTAGTATACTAGTAAGTGGTCAAAACTATAGATAAAAATAAGCAAGGAGAGAGATGTGGCTGCAGTTTTAACCATAGTGGCCAGGAAAGTCCACGCAGAGAAGGTGACAATTCAGTAAAGACTTGAAGGAGGAGAGGAAGAATACTTGGGGATGATTGTTGCAGGAAGCCACATGGCTACAGAAGTTGGTGGGGATTTGTTTGCTGTGGAGTTTTTAGTCAATTAATTCAAGATCAAAGGAAGTATACTGGAGGGCTCACAATCAGAGCCAGAGGCATTTTTCAGCCATGTCACTAAGAATACTGAGGTGAGATAATGACCCATAGAATATGGGAAAGGCAATGATGAATTCTGAAAGGACACAACTGGCTCTCATCCACTGCTAGGTGTCCCCAGTGTCTAAATCCCATCACAGTAATATTGCATACAACTTCTCTGTATTAAAAGCAACTATTTAGAACACTTATTCTTTATGAGATGCTGTGACAAGTATATATTCCTTATATGTATTACTCCATAAAAATGTCTGATATAATTTAGTATTATGCCATTTATAGATGAAAACAATGATGCTTAGAAAGTTTCACTGGGTTGTTATGTGTCCCTGCCAAAGGCACACACTTTCACTCACTCTGCAGAGGAAAGCATGGAGAACTAGTAAAATATACTCAGATCTTAGGAAGCAATATGTAGACTAGTGTCATTAGACCTATCTGTGATATTTAATCTAGTTTATTCCCTGATAGATATCTCTGCTGGATGAGGGATATACTCCTTTAAGAGCTGGGTGTAGGTCAGGAAAACTTAGGAAATCTTGGGCTGTTCAGATTTTACAGCCCCACTGATTGGCCTGAAATCCTTTAAAAATAGATACAGACAGGCTATCTCACTTTTTCCATATCTGAGTCCAGTTTCAACCAAGAATGTCAGAATGGTGTGCTCCAGGAAAAATCATGGAAATAAGCTAAATGAACTGGGATACTCCCAGTTACCCCGTTGTCCTGCCAGAGCTCACGCAGCCCTGCTCCTCTGGGATTTAACTTCATCTTCCTCATCTCAGGATGAGAAATCCAGAAAGGTCTCCAAGAGATGGGGCAACTAGGAGAAATTCCTTTCTGCAACCTCAACAGAGAGAAGAGTGGCTCTGAGACTCCAGAAAAAGCTCCCCCGAGGACACTGGTGAATCCAAGGGCATATTGTTTACTTTCCTCATGGCTGGGTCCCTCAGGAGCACATAGAGTGCCAAGTATCCAAACTCCCATGGTTTTTGCATAAAGATTCTCCACCTGTTTCTCCCCCATTGTTTCCCTATTCTCTTATTTCATGGCCAACTACTTGAATCCATCACATTTACATAAAGTAAATCTTTACAAGCTTGTACATTCTAGAATACTTCTGATTTACTTATTTGCAATTTCTGTGAATCTTATTAATGTTTTTCCTTGGAATACACTGTCATTTCAGACATGTCATCTCACTTGAAGAGAACAACTTGATCATATACATGTATTTTTTAAATTATATACTTAGATATGTAAGCATTTAATATACATGTATTATTGTATAAACTATAATAGACACATAGCCTGATGCCTCAAACTGTTTAAAATCTCACATTTAAGACAAATACAGTTTCTGATAAGATTATTTTTTTAATCTTGAATGAAAGTTGTAGATACAGCTAGTAAAATAGCACAGTAGTAAGATTTGAAAAAATTTTTTAAATGTTTTTTTCTCTTATTTCCAAATATTTGCAGATCAAAATCCCTCTCCTAAATTCATTCTTTTAACAAATATCAATTCATTCAACAAATACTTACTGGGTGGTTGAAATTTGCCTTGAAACCTATCACCTGCCAGGCACTAGGCTAAGCTATGGAAATAGCATGACTAAATGAGCACCAACAAAGGTGATCCCTGTCCTCCTGGAGTTTAGAGTCTAATGAAGGTGCTAATCAATTAATCACACCAATGGCATAAGTAAAAGCACATAAAGATTATGAGGGAAAGATATCCAGAGTTCACCAACAATTCAATCATTTATATGGTAAGTAAATTTTATCAATGAACTGTGTTATGATGTGTATAAAGTGACTGAGAAGTACCCAAAGAGCTACTCGACTACTGCATTTAGCTGTCTAATCAACATCTGAAACTCAAGGTCAAAACTAGGCTCTTTGTTTACTCCCTAACCTTTTCTGTTTTAGTTAATGTCAACTTTATCCTTTCAGTTGCTTGGGACAAATACTTTGGTGTCGTCTTGACTTTTCTTTCTACTTCAATCCTTGTATCTAACCCTTTAGCAGATCTGTGCCTCTATTTTCAGAATATTAATACATGCAAAATCTGACCACTTATTCCCTCAACTGATCCCACTGACATCTGGACTGTCAGAATACAAGTGATAGTAAATCCAGCAATACCTCCTAAATGGCCTGCCTTCTATATTTTTCCCATAAACAGTCTATTCTCAATATGGATGATGTAATGACCCTGATCAAAGTTAAGGCAGAATGTACCCTGCTTCTGCTTAAAACATTCCAGTGCCTCCTACTCACCCATTAAATTCACAGCCCTACATGGATCCTTGTCTCCCCTCTGACCTAACCTCCTGCGCCTCTGCTCCTCACTCCCTACGCTTGAACATCCTGACCTCCTCGCCAGTCCTCAGATGGCCAGACTCATCCCTCTTCTCTCACTGCTCCCCCTGCCTGGAAATCCTCTCCTTGGAGATTTGCATGGCTCCCTCATCCCTCACCTTCAAATCTTGGCTCAAATGCAACCTTTCCAGTGAGATTCCTCTATTCACTCTCTGTTTTACATGGCAACCTGCCCTGGCCCACACTGCCTGGAATTCCTGATTCCTCTGACTCTGCCTCCTTTTTTTTTTGTCCCAGATCTTAGCACTTGTTAACATGGATATAACTTTATTTGAAATTATACTGTTTCTTTTGTCTGTCTCTCCCATTGGAATCCAAAACTCAAAAGGGAAGGGAGTTTTGTCTTTATTCACTGATATATCCTGAGTGGTGCCTCCTAGGTAAGCTCAGTGGTAAAGAAACCTCTAATGCAAGAGACTTAAGAGACATGGGTTCCATCCTGGGTCAGGAAGATCCCCTGGAGGAGGGCATGGCAACTCACTCCAGTATTCTTGCCTGGAGAATCCCATGAATGGAGGAGCCTGGCAGGCTACAGTCCATAGGGTCGCAAAGAGTTGGATGCGACTGAGTGACTGAGCATACACATATCCTAAGCATTTAGAACTGTGCCTGGCATTTGGTACACACACTTAATAAATATTTTTCAAATAGATAAATGGAAGTCAGTAGGCAGGGTCATGTAGTTGAAGAGTGGAGGCACTGAGGAAGCAAATCTGAGTTCTAATGCTGACTGCATTTCCTGGTTAAATGAGTTACTACTTACTCTGAAGTTTCAGTTCCTCTTACTATAATAATGTAAAAATAGTGTCAATATAAAAATTATGCATGAAGCACTCAGTGTGACATGGGTTTTATAGGTATAGTAATGACCCAGATGTTCAAGCTGGATTTAGAAAAGGCAGAGGAACCAGAGATCAAATTGCCAACATCTGTGGATCATTGAAAAAGCAGGAGTTCTAGAAAAATATCTACTTCTGCTTTATTGACTAAGCCAAAGCCTTTGACTGTGTGGATCACAACAAACTGTGGAAAATTCTTAAAGAGATGAGAATACCAAACCACCTGACCTGCCTCTTGAGAAATCTGTATGCAGGTCAGGAAGCAACATTTAGAACTGGACATGGAACAACGGACAGTTCAACTTTCTGTTGAACAACAGACAGCAGGTTCCAAACAACAACAACAACAGGTTCCAAATAGGGAAAGGAGTATGTCAAGGCTATATATTGTCACCCTGCTTATTTAACTTATATGCAGAGTACATCATGAGAACATTGGACTGGATGAAGCACAAACTGGAATCAATATTTCTGGGAGAAATATCAATAACCTCAGACATGCAGATGACACCACCCTTATAGCAGAAAGTGAAGAAGAACTAGAGAGCCTCTTGATGAAAGAGGAAAGTGAAAAAGTTGGCTTAAAACTCAACATTCAGAAAACTAAGATCATGGCATCTGGCCCCATCCCTTTATGGCAAATAGATGGGGAAACAGTGGAAACAGTGACAGACTCTATTTTGGGGGGCTTCAAAATCACTGCAGATGGTGACTGCAGCCATGAAATTAAAAGATACTTACTCCTTGGAAGAAAAGTTATGACCAACCTAGACAATACATTAAAAAGCAGAGACATTACTTTGCCAACAAAGGTCCGTCTAGTCAAAGCTATGTTTTTTCTAGTAGTCATATGTGGATGTGAGAGTTGGATTATAAAGAAAGCAGAGCACCAAAGAATGGATGCTTCCGAACTGTGGTGTTGAAGAAGACTCTTGAGAGTCCCTTGCACTGCAAGGAGATTCAACCAGTCCATCCTAAAGGAAATCAGTCCTGAATATTCATTGGAAGGACTGATGTTGAAGCTGAAACTCCAATACTTTGGCCACCTGATGCGAAGAGCTGACTCATTTGAAAAGACCCTGATGCTGGGAAAGATTGAGGGCAGGAGGAGAAGGGGATGCCAGAGGATGAGATGATTGGATGGCATCACTGACTTGATGGACATGAGTTTGAGTAAACTCCAGGAGTTGGTGATGCACAGGGAGGCCTGGAGTGCTGTAGTCCATGAGGTAGCAAAGAGTTGGACACAACTGAGTAACTGAACTGACTAACTGAATGAATGACTGATAACAATATTTTTATTTGAAAACAATCAAGGCCCAAAAGACTTAGGAAAAAAACTCTGACTTTCCCCCAACTGCCTAATGTAGCTAGAGGACCTATTCCAGGAAGGGGACTGTCACCATACCATACTGTAGTCTGAACCAGGTGTGGTAGACAGGGAAGACGTAATGAAGCCTGTTTGTTAAATCTTTCTCTGTGGCTTATTGTCTCTGTAGGCCCAGCAAACATTTGTTTACCAAACATTTACTTCTCTATCTCCATGTGAATTTCCTTCTTCCCCTTTAAGGCCCCAAAACACTATCCCAGTATCCTCTTTTGTCTTTAGCTGAAGGCTTTCCTGGTGGCTCAGATGGCAAAGAATCTACCTATAATGCAGAAGACCTGGGTTCAATCCCTGGGTCGGGAAGATCCCTTGGAGAAGGAAGTGGCAACCCACTCCAGTATTCTTACCTGGAGAATTCCATGGACAGAGGAGCCTGATGGGTTACAGTCCATGGGTTCACAAAGAGTTGGACACAACTGAGTGACTAACACACACACATTTATTACAGGGCTTTACCATTCTGGCAAACAAATTTGGTGGGTTGTTTTTTTTTTTCTCTCCCAATATGCATGTTATTAAACTTTTGTTTGATTTTCTCCTGTTAATCTGTCTCATATCAATTTAATTCTTAGAACAGCCAGAAGAAACTAGAAGGGTAGAGGAAAGTTTTTTCCATCCCAACCTAGGTAACAACAGCAGAAAGACACACAGTATTTCTTAAGCCATAGGCACCTAAGGACAATATAATAGTCTCATGAATAGTATTCAAAGTTAAAAAACTAGAGAAAACACGCCCATTTCTCATGGCACATAGTGAAATGTTAACGAATTACAGAGAGAAAGCAGGAACAAAAATTTTTTTGATTTTGTTTTTTGGCTTTTTTTTGGCGGGGTGGGGGAGAAGAATGAACTTCAGACCAAGTTGTGGAACAGTGGGAAGACATAGACGCCTAAGACACGTGAGACTGTGAGATAAAAAGGAATGATGCCCTGAGCCAGTTTATCCCCAAAGTTTCTCCAGGGAAACTGCTTTTAAGATTTCTGAGCCACTTCAAACAAGTTGAAATATATTTTCTGAGAGACAGAAGAGGACAATAAAGCTGCTTTAGTTATGTGCATGCTCAGTTGCTCTGTTGTGTCTGAATTTGTGACCCCTTGGACTATAGCCTGCCAGGCTCCTCTCTCCATGGGATTCTCCAGGCAAGAATACTGGAGTGGGTTGCCATTTCCTTCTCCAGGGGATCTTCCCAATCCAGGAATTGAACCCGTGTCTCCTGCACTGGCAGGCAAATTCTTTACCACTGTGCCACCTGGGAGTAAATTGCATAAGTGAATTGCATAAGTTTGACTTGAAAACATATATGTTAAAAATCAGTGTGAAGGAGTAACAGAAGCCAAAATAATTCATGAAGTACAAATTCATTCATTCATTCATTCTAAAGTCACTTACTGAGTGTTTACCATGGTCTGGGCACTCAATAAATGTCTTTTTTTTTTTTTTTCAGATTTAAAAGTTATTTCATTTATTTGAAAAAGAGTTAAATTTGACTTATTAACAGACTTTTTAGGTAATCACTTATGGGTTTAGTTCATAGATCTATGAACTAAATGATCATCTATCTGTAAGAAATGAGTAGAGATGGAAGTTCATGTGTATATCAGAAAATCAACTTAAAGGCAAAGTCGGGATGAAGCGTTTCTATAGCACCCAAACCCATAAGTGAATAAATGTCTTTTGAATGAAAAAAAGAAAAATCCCCACCCTCATAAAAAGCACTATTCATTTTTGGAAGCTGCTGAGTAAAGGCAATGCCATAATCAGAGCACAGCTGGATCTCCAAAAAGCATTTGACAAAGTCTTGCATAGGACAGTAATAGTGGACTGAAGGGTGGAGTGTGTAGGGAGCCTCTGTGACATGATGTAGTTCAGTAGCACCCTGAGTGAACCAGGAAACTGACTTTGATCTGTCTTGTGAGAGAAATCGTGCTCAGAGAGGATAGAAAGGCCCCCCCTGTGGAGGTCACCTCAGCTGGGTACTGAGTTCATTTTCAGCCACCACAACTGAAATGGAAGGAAATTGTTAATCCAAGGAAACTACAAAGATACTGAGGCAGGGGTGTGTGTGCTGTGCTTAGTCACTCAGTCACGTTCAACTCTTTGAGACCCCATGGATTATAGCCCACCAGGCTCCCTTGTCCATGGGGATACTCCAGGCAAGAATACTGGAGTGGATTGCCATGCCCTTCTCCAGGGGATCTTCTCGAGCCAGGGATCTAATCCAGGTTTCCTGCATTTCAGGCGAATTCTTTACGGTCTGAGCCACCAGGAAAGCCCCCAAATACTGGAGTGCATAGCCTGTCCCTTCTCCAGGGGAACTTCCTGACCCAGGAATCCAACCAGGGCCTCCTGCTTTGCAGGTGGATTCTTTACCAGCTGAGCTACCAGAGCACAGCAACTCATATCTGTAGGAGCAATTGAAAAGAAAATTTCAGGTGTTTGCCCTGAGAGAAAAGAGTGTTCAGGCACACATAATAGCTGCTTCTATCTTAGAGAGGCTGCTGCAGGGTGAATGGAATTGGAGGGGAAAAGCAGAACATTTGTGGCCCATCTCTGAGTCAGGCATTTCCCCCGGGGCCTTATTCACTTAATCTTCATATTTAGCATTAAAGTGTCTGATCCCTGAGGCACACATGCAACTAGCATCTCTTCCCAAGCATGTTGGGAATACTGAAAGTCATCACTTCTGTACATCCAGTCTCGTCTTCCAGGGCTTTGAGTTACTGCTTTTGTAGTAACAAATTCTCATCATCTGTAAAAGTTGCAAGCAGCTAAAGTCAATGAAGATTCTAAACAAGGAACAACAACAACAAAAAAAAAGCAAACAAGAATAGCATTTTAGCCTGAAGGGCAAATGCTTAACCGAGAAGAGCTTCCCTGGTGGCTCAGTGGTAAAGAATCTGCTTGCCAATGCAGGAGACCTAGGTGTGATCCCCAGGTGGGGAAGATCACCTGGAGTAGGTAATGGCAACCCACTCCAGTATTTTTGCTTGGGAAATCCCATGGACAGAGGAGCTTGGTGGGCTACAGTCCATGGGGTAGCAAAGAATTGGACATGACTGAGCTATTATTAAACAAAACCAACAAAGGTAGAGAAACCACTCCAGCCATCAGAAGTGACTTTGGAATCTGAAAGGACAGAGGTTTTGTGTGCAGCCTAAAACATAACGGTAGCAGCCCAATCTCACAGAAAACTATAGACAGGTAGCCATGAGCCTGTGCCCAAGGAACTGTTGGCAGATTTCCTAAACGGGACTTTAAAACATGGAATCTGCTTTGAAAATGAGAAAAATCAGAATGCCTGGATGGGAAAGTTAGCTGAATTTCTCCAGTTCAATAAACATTTATTTCTGAATCAGGCTTCTATTCCTTTAAAAACCTTGCTTACCTTCAAATTCATTTTTGTTTATAGAAACCCTCCTAAATAGCAATGTTCACAGAGAAAGCAATCCTTTCAGGGAAAGCTCAGAAAATATATGAAAAGGTTCTTTGAAAGCTATCACATTTTTGAAACTGACTTGCAATGAACTGCTGCCAGCTGCAGCGATCAGTTTAAGTAGATTCAATGGTTTTTCTTTATTTTTAGTATTTAATAGCTCATTTTTTCCTGCTATCTCAAATAACCTAAATATTCTGAGCTCTCTGGTATTCCCTTTACCAGGAAACTGACAGCATTAGAAGAAATATTCTTTATCCCTGGTAATGTTCCCGGCAGATTTCTGCACCTCTGAAGTTCTGTGGTTAAAGAACATAGATTTATAAGTATAAATTTTAAGAACTAGTCAAGAAAACAGACATCCAAAACATCACCTTCAGGCAACAGTAGTGCTGTTTGAAAGAGGATGCTCTGGGGTTTGGGAATAGAAAGAAGTACTTTTACCTGAAGAAATAACTGCCTAGAAGGCTCCACTGGAGGAGGTGGGATGGTCACGTTCCCCAGTGGGAAGGATTCCCGTCATAAACTCACTCCAGTCTGACCTTCTATCACCTCTCAAATCAGAATCACGACAATCCTGGACTCCCTCACAGCTGTTCTTTGCTAATGCTGAGTTTATTAAATCCTCATTATATGCCAGGCATTTAAGGACACAATTGAATTTAATCCTCTTGGTCCTCTCTGGTGGCTCAGATGGTAAAGAATCTGTCTGCATTGCAGGAGACCCTGGTAGGATTCCTGGATCAGGAAGATCCCCTGAAGAAGGGATAGGCTACCCACTCCAGTATTCTTGGGCTTCCCTGGTGGTTCAGATGGTAAAGAATTTGCCTGCAATGTGGAAGACCTGGGTTCAATCCCTGGGTTGGGAGGATCCCCTGGAGAAGGGCATGGCAACTCACTCCAGTATTCTTGCCTGGAGAATCCCCGTGGACAGAGGAGCCTGGTGGGTTTGACAGTGCATGGGGTCAATAAGAGTCCAACTGAGTGACTAAGTATAGCACAGTGACCTCTTGAAATAAGTTCTGTTTTTACTCCTATTTCAAGAGAATGAGGCTTTGAAACTCTGCTTAAACAACTGGCTGGTCAGTGGTAACAGGCTCAGAGCCCTAATCCTTGACTGTTGCCCTAAAATGCCTCTCTCTGCCTAGTTTCTTCCATGTAAGCTGGGTCTTTGGATGCTTGAATCTAATCAGCAGTGTTCTAATGAAAAGGAAAATCCCAGCCAGGCAGTGAGTTAGTGGAACCTAGAATCTCTGACCATTAGAATCAAAAAGAACCCCTTGGCAAGAGGACCAGAGAACATCACACGTATGATCAGTTATTCCAGTGGGTTCACCCCCAGTCTTGGCTTGGGAGAAGAGTTCCAGGCTGGCTGCCTAAGCCCCAAGAAAAAGAATCAAGTCTTCTTCTGTTCATTTTTATTTTTACTTTTTTAGGTTTCTAGGCTTTGGGAATCTGCCAGAAAAAGCCTGTGAACAGCCTTAGGAGACCTGTTTGCAGCTCCCCCTGGGAGTTGTTAGCCAAGTTTCCAAATCCGCTCCTCATCAGTGAGACCTGTCCATTGGGAGTAGCTCAAAGATACTCTTTCAACCAAGATAATTAGCTTAGCAAAAGGGAGGCATTGTGGCTTGGAGAGCTCACCATTGATTACAGGTTGAGATAAAGATTGTTCTCTCCTTTTTCCCCCCAGAGACCTTGGATGGTAAGGCACTTTTGACCTTGTGCAATAGAGATCATCTTTCCCATTGAGAATACTGTGGGGAGGAATGAGAGGGAGGTGGGGAGAAGTACGTGTCCATTGTACCACTTCTTGGGTCTCCTGTTTTCCCCATCAGCCTTCACATAACCCACAGGCATGTGGCCCTCAACAGTCACATCAGGGGGAAAATAAGGCCTTCCTAAGGCCAATGACGGCCCTGAAGGGGTTCAGAATATGCCACCTCAAGGTATGCCTCTTTGACATACTGATGATTTTGAGTTGAAAGTACTTGAGAAGCAGCAGGTACAGATGAGGCCCTCTGATCTTCTCTTTCTGTCTAAAAGCACAGCATAAAATTTCTCATGATGGAGGTGCCCACCCTGCACCAGGAAGAGAACACGCTCATCATCAGAGACTGATGTATCAACCAAACCTACTGAATTTTCTATTACAGGCTTCCTTGGTGGCTCAGACAGCCAAGAATCTGCCTGCAGTGCAGGAGACCCAGGTATGCCCTCTGGGTCGGGAAGATCCCCTGAAGAAGGAAATGGCAACTTTACTCCAGTATTATTGCCTGGGGAATCCCATGGACAGAAGAGCCTAGTGGGCTACAGTCCATAGGGTCACAGAGTCAGGCACAACTATGTGAATAACACTTTCACTTCCGTATTTTTTAATGGTCTCACAATTTGATGCCCTCCCCCAAATCCCTTTGTCTTATCACATTCCTACAATTTATCATTATTTTTTTTTTTGGCCATACCCCAAAGCTTGAAACATTTTAATTCCCTGATCAGGGATTGAACCTGCATCTCCTGCTGTAGAAGTGCAGAGTCTTAACTGCTGGACTGCCAGGGAAGTCCCCGTCATTTTCCTTTTGGAGACACTCATGAACACATGAAAATATTAAATAAAATTTTTCTGCTTTTCTCCTGTGACTCTTTTATCAGTTTCAGTCCACAGACCCTAGGATGATAGAATAAAGCTTTTCTTCCCCTATAGCCCTCATGGAATGCATGGAAACATTTTCCCCCAAATAATGTGATGATATAAGCTAATCAAAGTGATAAAATGCCCCTTTGAAGTATTTTTATCCTTTTTTGCCTTTATGCATTCTATTCGTCATCAGTGAAGAAAGTTTAGATATATAGGTCAACAAAAAGAAAATAAGTAAAATCACTCAAAATACCACTATCCAGAGATAATTATCATTAATAATTTTGTGCTGATTCTTCCAAGCCTTTTCTATTCAATATAGACATATATAAGTTAACTTTTTAAGAAAGTGAGTCAAATTCTGCACATGGTTTTGTAACTTGCTTTTAATTTAGCAATAGATCATTTCATATAAAAATTAAAATTTCTCTTATTTTACTGTCTTCCATATAGTTGAATAGACTTGCCAGGTGGCTCAGTGGTAAAGAACCTGCCTGCTAGTGCAAGAGACTCAGGAGACACAGGTTTGATCCCTGAGTTGGGAAGAACCCCTGGAGGAGGAAATACTCCAGTATTCTTGCCTGGAGAATCCCATGGACAGAGGAGCCTGGTGGGCTACAGTCCGTGGAGTCACAAAGAGTTAGATGTGTCTAAGCAACTAACACTTTCACACTTCACAGTCGCAAGACAACCCCTTAGGAAGGTGCTGAGGCTTAGAAAGGCTAAGTGGCTTTTTGTGGGTACTCAGCTAGATAAACAGCAGAGGCAGGGCATAGTGCATGGCTTCTACTTTCCTCCTCCATCCTAGCCACGTGCCCCCAGACACTGGCAGCAGACATTGACTCTAAGGAAGATGTAAGGGAGTGTGCTGCTACGTTAAAAGTTACAGATTGTTATATAGATATATAAACATTTAGATACACACAAACACAGGCACATACCACAATATTTAATGTATTTTTAATTCAACCGTCTGGTGAACTCACCTTTGAAACTCAAAACCTGCCTCCCTATGTGTCTATCTATCCATCTATTTGGTCTCTGCCACTCAGATCTATTTTTTAAATTTCACCACATCACAAATCTTCTGGCTTCTTTTCTCTCTGTAGTTGACAGCGAAAGCTAAGGCCACCTTTCATTCATTTATATGTATATTCACCTATGTAAGTGAACCCACTTGATGCCTTATACATGACTTACCAAAACACCCGCAGTCTCTCAGCAGAAACACACACATACATAGGTGCACGTGTGCATTCACACACACACACCTGCACTCTGAGATCGTTTTCATTCCCTCTGGCTTCTCCAGCTTACAGAGGATACCTCAATTTTTTCACTTATTCACTAACACATTATATTAAGACATTTCAAGCATACACCAGGCCCCATATCCTAACCACCTAGCTTTGACAAATCTTAACAACTTTACCTTATTTTTTTCACTTTATTAAAGACATACAACACTAAAAATACCATGGAAGCTCTCACATATCTCTCCTTGACCTTTTCTCTCTCCCTCACTAGAAGTAACTACTAACATGGACTACATGAAATGTGGATTACTGCTTTTATTACTTATATCAATGCTCTTTAATCTTTTGTATTCTTAAAATTTCCTTTAAATGGAATTCTGGAGTATTATTCTGAAGCATTCTTTGTTCTTTCAACATTGCTTTTGAGATTTTTCTATGCTGATCGTGTAGTCATAGCTCACTGTAACTGCATTTTAGTAGGATACTGTTGTATTATACACACGTTACTATTTGTTTATACTTGCCTTTTTATGAATATCTATGTCATTTAAAAAAATTTTAACTACAAGGTCTCATCTCCTGCTCCTTCAGGAAAGCTAAGCCCCTCACTCCAAGATGGGTAAACCCACCCAGGCTGCTGCAGCCCCAGCTCACACCTTCACCACTCAGTTGTTGAGTTGTCTCTTATGTTTGGGCCCTAGGGATACACCTCTTAATTTTTGCAAGTTTGGCTACATATTTAAAGCATGTTTAGGGAATTTCCTGGCCATCCAGTGGCTAGGATTCCACGCTTTCACTGCTTAGAGCCAAGGTTCAATCACTGGTCAAGGAACTAAGAACATGCAAGCTTCACGGCATGACTAAAAAAAAACAGACTAAAACAAAGCATGTTTGTTGTAACTTATTCAACACATCTAGGTGTTACTTAGCAATGATGTTGTCTGGTTAGCTTGTCCTTCTTATTGCCTAAAAGGAGAAGTCACATCTTTTCTCTCTAAAGTTCCCTTCTCTTTGATTCTCCACATTCTATTGCATGTCTTCCTCTCTGCTCCTCTTCCCCTTAAACATTCTGACCCCTTTATCACTCTAATGCATGATCATTTCCACAGATAAAACTGAAAACAATGGGCTGATGACTCACAAATCAGGAACCTAGAGTTCTCTTCTTGAGTTACAGATCTTTATATCCAATTTTGCTTTTGTTCATTCACTCAGTCGTGTCCAACTCTTTGCAACCCCATGGACTGCAGCACGCCAGGCTTCCCTATCCATAGAATTCCATGTTCCATGTACATTTTATAAAGAAATGCTTTAAGTATGATTGTGTGTGTTAGTTGCTCAGTCATGTCCGATTCTCTTTGCCACCCCATGGACTGTAGCCCTCCAGGCTTCTCTGTCTATAGAATTCTCCAGGCCATAAAACTGGAGTGGGTAACCATTCCGTTCTTCTTCAGGGGATCTTCCTGACCCAGGGATCAAATTCAGGTCTCCTGCATTGCAGGCAGATTCTTAACTGTCTGAGCACCAGGGAAGCCCTTCAGGTATGGTTCAGTTCAGTTCAGTCGCTCAGCTGTGTCCAACTCTTTGTGAACCCATGAATCGCAGCACACCAGGCCTCCCTGTCCATCACCAACTCCCGAAGTTCACTCAGACTCACGTCCATCGAGTCAGTGATGCCATCCAGCCATCTCATCCTCTGTCGTCCCTTTCTCCTCCTGCCCCCAATCCCTCCCAGCATCAGGGTTTTTTCCAATGAGTCAACTCTTCACATGAGGTGGCCAAAGTACTGGAGTTTCAGCTTTAGCATCATTCCTTCCAAAGAAATCCCAGATCTCCTTCAGAATGGACTGGTTGGATCTCCTTGCAGTCCAAGGGACTCTCAAGAGTCTTCTCCAACACCACAGTTCAAAAGCATCAATCCTGTATGGTTAAGTGGTTTTAAATAGTGCTTCTTAAAGGCAAACTTCCAGGCACCTGAAAAAAAAAATTAGCTACGTAAAAAGATTCAACCCCTCAGTGATCCCATTGCTTTTTGATAACCTCCATCTCAAAGTAAATTATCACAAATCATAGAGCAGAAATGAAAAAAAGCAAAATATTTAAAAAGTGGGTGAAAATACCAAGAATATACATTCAGAGGAGAAACCCATATGTGAAAAATAAGACCCATTCTACCCTTTAATTGTTATTCTTGCTCTTAGCTTCTCTTTTTTGCCACCCACCTTCTAGAACATCTGCTTGAATATCCTGGATGAGTGAATCACCACGTGTACAGAAACCCAAGAGTGTTAGTTTCTTGGAAGTCTGGAAGGTGACTCATATTTCATAAAGTTTGCTTTAACAATTTCTTTTGGAAAAAGTTTTCATGTTTACCCAATGTACAGACTGTCTGTTATGAAACTTAAACATAGTAAAAGAATGCATTGCTTGCTAAAGCTAAAAAGTGTTATATACTTTTTGTAGCATGAGATATTTTCCCATCATCATGTTATCTCTATATTCATTATCAAGTTGTTGCTATGTTCATTTCTTAACCATAACTATCTCAGCAGGGATTATGGCAATGCTGTGTTAACAAATATCTCAAAACATATACAAGGTTCAAACACACCGACTTGAGTATTTGGGATGGACATGACTGAGCGACTTCACTTTCACTTTTCACTTTCATGTGTTGGAGAAGGAAATGGCAACCCACTCCAGTGTTCTTGCCTGGAGAATCCCAGGGACGGGGGAGCCTGGTGGGCTGCCGTCTATGGGGTTGCACAGAGTCGGACACGACTGAAGCGATTTAGCAGCAGCAGCAAGCTCCTCCTTTGGAAATTCTAACACTTTCATATTTGAAAATGAATCAAGTATGAGGCAAGGAGAGATAAAAAAAGCCCTCCTCAGTGTTCAATGCAAAGAAATAGAGGAAAACAATAGAATGGAAAAGACTAGAGATCTCGTCAAGAAAATTAGAGATACCAAGGGAATATTTCATGCAAACATGGGCTCAATAAAGGACAGAAATGGTAGGGACCCAACAGAAGCAGAAGATATTAAGAAGAGGGGGCAAGAATACAGAGAAGAACTGTACGAAAAAGATCTTCATGACCCAGATAATCACGATGGTGTGATCATTCACCTAGAGCCAGACATCCTGGAATGTGAAGTCAAGTGGGCCTTAGGAAGCATCACTATGAACAAAGCTAGTGGAGGTGATGGAATTTCAGTTGAGCTATTTCAAATCCTGAAAGATGATGCTGTGAAAGTGCTGCACTCAATATGCCAGCAAATTTGGACAACTCAGCAGTGGCCACAGGACTGGAAAAGGTCAGTTTTCATTCCAATCCCAAAGAAAGGCAATGCCAAAGAATGCTCAAACTACCACACAATTGCACTCATCTCACACGCTAGTAAAGTAATGCTCAAAATTCTCCAAGCCAGGCTTCAGCAATATGTAAACCGTGAACTTTCAGATGTTCAAGCTGGTTTAGAAAAGGCAGAGGAACCAGAGATCAAATTGCCAACATCCTCTGGATCATGGAAAAAGCAAGAGAGTTCCAGAAAAACATCAATTTCTGCTTTATTGACTATGCCAAAGCGTTTCACTATGTGGATCACGATAAACTGTGGAAAATTCTGAAAGAGATGGGAATCCCAGACCACCTGACCTGCCTCTTGAGAAACCTGTATGCAGGTCAGGAAGCAACAGTTAGAATTGGACATGGAACAACAGATTGGTTCCAAATAGGAAAAGGAGTTATGTCAAGACTGTATATTGTCACCCTGCTTATTTAACTTCTATGCAGCGTACATCATGAGAAACACTGGGCTGGAGGGAGCACAAGCTGGAATCAAGATTGCTGGGAGAAATATCAGTAACCTCAGATATGCAGATGACACCACCCTTATGGCAGAAAATGAAGAAGAACTAGAGAGCGTCTTGATGAAAGTGAAAGAGGAGAGTGAAAAAGTTGGCTTAAAACTCAACAGTCAGAAAACGAAGATCATGGCATCTGGTTCCCTCATTTCATGGCAAATAGGTGGGTAAACTGTGGAAACAGTGGCAGACTTTATTTTCTGCAGCTCCAAAATCACTGCAGATGGTGATTGCAGACATGAAATTGAAAGACACTTACTCCTTGGAAGGAAAGTTATGACCAACCTAGACAGCATATTGAAAGGCAGAGACATTACTTTGCCAACAAAAGTCCATCTAGTCAAGGCTATGGTTTTTCCAGTAGTCATGTATGGATGTAAGAGTTGGACTGTGAAGAAAGCTGAGCACCAAAGAATTGATGCTTTTGAACTGTGGTGTTGAAGAAGACTCTTGAGAGTCCCTTGGACTACAAGGAGATCCAACCATTTCATCCTAAAGGAAATCAGTCATGGGTGTTCATTGGTAGGACTGATGTTGAAGCTGAAACTCCAGTACTTTGGCCACCTGATGCGAAGAGCTGACTCATTTGAAAAGACCCTGATGCTGGGAAAGATTGAGAGCAGGAGGAGAAGGAGATGATAGAGGATGAGATGGTTGGATGGCATCACTGACTCAATGGACATGGGTTTGGGTGGTCTCCGGGAGTTGGTGATGGACAGGGAGACCTGGCGTGCTACAGTTCATGGGGGCACAAAGAGTCGGACACGACTGAGTGACTGAACTGAATGAAGATATTATCATATATTAGAGTCCCAATTAACAAAGAGAGAATTCTTTGTATGTTGAATACTCCTGAATTCTCAGTGAATTAGGAGGTTTGGTTTTGTCTGAATTTCTTTGTATTCCTGAAGTCTCCTAGTGGAATTCTTCGACTTAGGCCATTTTCTGGGCAGCGAGGGTTATGGTGAGCACTACAACACAAGTGACAAGTAAGCTAACCTATTTAATGTGCCATAGGCCATAAATAGGAGAAGGCAATGGCACCCCACTCCAGTGCTCTTGCCTGGCAAATCCCATGACGGAGGAGCCTGGTAGGCTGCAGTCCATGGGGTCGCTAAGAGTCGGACACGATTAAGTGACTTCACTTTCACTTTTCACTTTCATGCATTGAAGAAGGAAGTGGCAACCCACTCCAGTGTTCTTGCCTGGAGAATCCCAGGGACGCGGGAGGCTGGTGGGCTGCCGTCTATGGGGTCACACAGAGTCGGACATGACGGAAGCAACTTAGCAGCAGCAGAAGCAGTAGGCCATAAATAATTAGACTGCTCTTTGGAAAACTTCCAAAAGGGTTGCTTTCTACCCCTTAGAAGAGTCAAATATTTCCACTTGTGTAAAATCACATTTATTCCATAGTATAGAAAGAGAAGTAATAAAACATTGTATGTAGAGCACTCAGCTCACATACAATAGGAGACAAATAATAATCAATATACAGAATACAGCCTAATACAAGCAGCACTAGAAGGATATGCAACCATATATTAGCAGCCGTTTGCTCTGCTTGGTAAAATTGCATGTATTATCTCTTTTACAGTATTTATTTTGTATTGGAGTATAGCTGATTAACAATGCTGTGATAGTTTCAGGTGAACAGCAAAGGGACTCAGCCCTACGTATACATGGATCCACTCTCCCCCAAACTTCCTTCCCATCCAAGCTGCCACATAACACTGAGCAGAGTTCCCTGTGCTATACGTAGGTTCTTGTTGGTTATCTTTTCTAAATATGGCAGTATCATGCATTATTTCTTTTGCTTGTCTGTATTTCTTTGTTTACAGTAAGCATTTATAGATTTATAACAAGTAAAATTAAAGTCTTTTTTCGTTTTTAAGATAATATTTTAAATTCAGTGAAAGTCTTTATTAATTCATCTCTCTTTACACCTGGGGTCACACAGAGTCGGACACTACTGAAGTGACTTAGCAGCAGCAGCAGCATTACACCTGAAGTTTCCTCGTTAACTGGATGGTCCAAAATACCCATTTTCAAAATGGCTCCTAATTCTCCACTCAGAGTTTAACAAGTGTTTAAATTTTTATTAGTGACATGCAGATAGATTCATAAAGCATACATGAAAGAATATACTTTCTCACCTAAGAAAGTAGTCCTTCTTTGCTTCAACATTCTAAGTTTAAGGAAAAGTATTAATAGCAGATAACCTAATAGTTATAATAACATTTTCAATTAAGAGATGAATCACTGCCTGAAAGTCTAAGTAACCCAGATATGCCTCAAATTCTGTGGTGGCTTCTGTTCTCACCCTGGGCCTACTCTGAAACTAAACTCAACTCTTTACTGCATTCCCCAAAAAATTCAACACTAAATTTCAATCATAAGTAATGTTAATTTTACTGAAGATTTCTAGGGGAAATGAAGAAAGAAAATTACATCACTTATCAAAAAAAACTTGGCAAAATTTCATCTTCACTGTTTGCCCCCAACACTCCCTTCGGTTGTCTGTCAGTCAAAAAAATCTACTCTACTGTCTTAAATCCAGCTTTTGGGTTGTTCCAAGTAATACCCTCCACCATCAAAAGCCCTTCCCACTAAAATAAAAAAACAGAACAATAACTACTTAGCACCAGTTAAGTCCTGTTTGTGAGTGTTTTACGTTCCATTTCAGGCAGTTTATCAAAATATTCACCCAATAAACAGGTATGTATGTGTAGTGGTGGTGAAGGTAGTGAAATTTTGTAGCTAAGAGAATATTTCCACCAGATGGATAAACATACAAAATCTTCATATATTCATAAACATATATGAATAAATATACAATATGAAAGTCAATTCTGCTCTCAGTCTGTCCTTGTCCCAAGCTTTGGCTTCTGACAAGAAAGAGCCAGCCAACCCTGGAGCCCTTGGTGACAGGACCAGGGCTACTTGACTTAAGTTCCCTCTACGTGGGAGCCTTCTGTGTACCCTCTCAGAAAGCACATTCCAGTGGTTTCTGAGAAAACATGGAGTCTCCCAATGTGAAGTGTTTTGTAAGAAAACTTTTTTAGAAACCTAAAAAAGTTTTTTGTCTATACTTGTATAACACACTTGGCTAATCAAGATGCATTTTTAATTGGAAACGCACAGCAAACTTTGACTTTCCTTTGACATTCACGTATCCTATTAGTGTATAAGCTATATACAAATGAAGTTAGGCCAACTTACCTTGATAGCTGTCATAAATCCAAATTCAAACTTTTTCCCACTATTTACACCATCACTCAGCAACCATTTAGTAATCGCCCAGTTACTGTTTCCAAGTATGTGGGCTCTGGCTTGTAAAGTCAGAGTGGGAAAAGAGGAAAACGCAGCCTACGAAGTTTCCATCAAAGAAGTCTAAACTCCAGACATGTCTTGAGTCACTCTGACTCTACTTGGTTAATGAAATTCTATGGAAACTTTTTCTACTCGTTGGCAATACTGAAACCTCCAGACCACTGGTTTCCAGCCTTATGGTACGCTGTGCTGTTTTTCCCTAATTGCTTTTTGAAACATAAGCTTGTAATTCTTCCACTTTCATCCTTGCTGTTTTGGGTGGTTTCAAATTTTATGCTCACATACTATGTAAGTTATTCTTATTTTCAAATAAGGACAATTACAATTTTAGATTTTAATAGCTGACTTTATCATTTGCTGCTGAGTCTCAAAATCTGTGTTACTCACCTGGTCTGTGGTGGCCACAGTCCATGGTTACTCCAGACATACCTCATGAATATAACTTTCCTGTAACGTATCTGTGAAGGAGGAGAGCATCTTAGCCCTGGATAGCCCCCAATTCCCCCTTTGCTTGTCCTCCCCCCATCCCTATTATCATCAACATCTTATCCTCCAAACTTTATCCACATCTCAATCATCTATCATTTCTTGAGATCCTAGAAAAAAATAAAGAATTGAGTGAGCTAATCTCTTAAGAATACATACAATTCAAAAGGGGCACAAAGATTCAGGTGAATTTAGCAAATCTCTGATTGGACTAGTTCAGATTCCAGAAGGAAAACATTTCTGGGCAGGGCCCTTAAAACCAGTTGGTTCATCCTGTTGGCTACCATATGCTCTTCTGAGGGGACATCACTGGACTGAGGACAGCATCTAAATTCTCTGAACCTCACTTGCTTCATCTGTACCTTCTCTCAGGGTTAAATAGAAGAATGGGATTGTATAAACATAAATAAGTAATGTTTTAAGAATGCATGTGAGAACTGGTGAAATCTGAATAAGATTGGGCTAGTTAACAGTATCATACATTGGCATTTCCTGGTTTTGATATTTCACCCTAGTCGTATAAGATGTTACCACTGGGGGAAGCTGGGTAAAGAATATACTGGACTCCTGTACTATTTTTTTAACTTCTTGTGAGTCTATAATTATTTCAAAATTAGTTTTTTGTGTGTGAAAAAAGTGAGAAAAGATTTTAAAGTCTTCCTAGAAAGGTACAATACATTCAAGGAATATTTAACTTTTACTTGTCTCATTTCCAGTATCTTTTATGTCCCTAAGTGCTGTGTGCATCATTTTAAAGTAATAACTACCTCCCCCATAAAACTCATTTAGCAAGAAATATCTTTAATTCCCCCCAAATTTTTTTTAACAAGCCTGTGATTTTTCTCTTTTGCTTATTCTGAGCACAAGCCATGATCCTGATTTGCCCAAATGTGGATACAGATGAAGTGGAGAAATCAATGTTTTGCATTCTTTTATCAAATACCAAAAGAAAGACTGGTGTTTTGATGTTCAAATATAGGACTTTGCACAAAGACAACTAAACTTTTACCACAGGTTATTATTTGAGGAAACAATTATCTAAATTCCTTGATCTCCCCTTTAACATATTCAGGGACTGGTTTGACTGCCAAAACATAGAGTTTTCACTGGGGAAGTTTCAAAAGGAGAGAAGATGCTCCTTCTTGGTCTCAGTGGAATGCAGAAAGGAGGAAAAAAAGAAAGAGTAGAAGGAGCAGATGTATCAGTTTTTATATCTCTGACAGCCCAAAACATATTAGGTTCATGAGCAAATAACATGGGGTAAAGGGGCATGGTCTTGCATTTGGAACTTGGGGAGGAAGCTATCCTGAGCCAATGTAGGGCTCAGTATAAACACTGAGCAGAGTGGTAGGCAGATGGAACCCCTGAAGTTAGCTTTTCTGATCTACTCGATTTCCCCGTGGCCTGAATCCTGAGCTCAGGGCTAACCATGTGGGAGAGGAAATCCCACAATGGGGTAGAAGACGATTTCAGGGTCAGCCAGATAGAAGGAGGATGTGGTGAGAGACTCAGAGGCTAAGGTGGCTAAGCCAAATGAATGGATCTTGAGTTCACCACTGGTAGATTTCAAGTTTGGAGATGAATAGGTCAGTTTCATGAAAGGCAGAAAGGAATTTACTGCCAAGGCCAGAAGTTGCCAGCCAGCACACACTCTTACAGAAATAGGAGGTCAGGAATCTCCTCCCACAAGGTCACAAACTCCACTTTTTCTTTCAAACCTGGACATCAACCAAGAGAGAAAAAGAGGGAAGATGCTATATGAGAGCTAAGTATTTTCATCCTAGAGTGTCTGAACACTGGGTTTCCCAGGTGGGCCTAGTGGTGAAGAATCTGCCTGCCAATGAAGGAGACACAAGGGACATAGGTTCGATCTCTGGGTAGGAAGATCCCCTGGAGTAGGAAAAGGCTACCCACTCCAGTATTTTGTCTGGAAAATTTCATGGACAGAGGAGCCTGGCAGGTTACAGTCCCTGGGACTGCAAAGAGCTGGACATTACTGAGCACACAGGCTTTAAACAGGATTAGACTTTGGGTTACCCACTCCAGTGTTCTTGCCTGGAGAATCCCAGGGATCGGGGAGCCTGGTGGGCTGCCGTCTATGGGGTCGCACAGAGTCGGACACAACTGAAGCAACTTAGCAGCAGCAGCAGCAGCAGACTTTGGGTTAATTTTTTTTTCCCCTATCAGCCAAGATATGATGACTCGTCTGCACACCTGAATATAATATAGTTAGTTGTGAGTTAAACTTTTTTTAGTCTATTGTCCATGCGTCTTGTAAACTACAGACACTTTACAGGGTACCTGGGAAGCTAGAGAAAAGAAGAAAGATTAAAAGTGAGCAGAATTTTTTCTCTCTCAGATTCAAATATATGGCAGGACAAATCGTATTATTACACCCTTACTTCTAAAGTCTAAGCATAGTTTAGTGTAGCCAAAGCTCTTAGCATTTTTCTAGCACAAGCTTAAAAGGGCCAGAGAAGTTTAACTTAGCATTGATTGAGTCCTTATCAATCAAACACATTGGTTGTTACTGGTACAAAGATGAGTAAGATTCATTTTCTTAAATTGCTAACAAGCATATAAGTAAATCATTGTGATAAATATATACACTAAAATTGCCTTAAAGATGATGCCAACAGAAGTTTTGAAGTTAAGATCCATCAGAACAGAACAAAGATCCTTTAGCCAGTCTTTCACCAACACTCTAGTTGACAATGTAACTGAATCTTAATAATGTGTTTAATACTACCATCTATAGTGGTTAAAAGAATTATATTTTAAAATCTGCCATTGTTTTTCATGGTCATTAAAATGCATCTTTTCCCTACAGTCTCATTTTTAAGACTAAATTCTTTCACATTGGGATCCATAGGCTTGCTATAATTTTCAGAGCAAATATCAACCTATAAAAGAATCACTTTTCTAAGCATATTTCATGTATTATATCATTTAATCCTTACAACAGGCATTAAATTATCCCATGTTATCAATAAAAATGAAGTACACAGAGGTCTCACAATATGATACAAGAGTCCACTTTTAATGATTGTGCTGCACTTTTTCTTCCCTGTTCTTTTCCTAAAGCACTTGGCAGGTCTTTCCATGTAGTACCAGTTAATACAAACTGTCTTTGCTGTTCCACATTTACTAAAGTGTGTTCTTTAAAATACTAGAACTATATGCATAGGCTGCTGGTACTTTTTATTTTAATTACTGTTAAAGTCTCTGTTTTAAATAAAACAAATCCTTGGAGCTTTCGTGTACTAATGTGAACTGTATATATTTCCAATGGACATAGCAGCGTTTAGTGCTTTCTAAACATATAGACCATGTTATAATGGAGCTTCCCAGGTCTATTAGTTTTCTCTAGAGAAATAGAACTATTGAGATATAAAAAATATCTATAATATATATGTAACATATATAATAAGATTTATTGATTTTAAGGATTCGGGTCACACAATTATAGAGGCTGGAAAGTCTAAAATCTGCAGAATGAGCCAACACCTGTGGAAGAACCAATATACAGTTCAAGTCTGAAGAGCTGATATTGTGGATGAAGTCTTAAGGCAGTCTTCTAAATTTCCTCTTGCTTGAGGACATCAGACTTTTGTACTATTCAGTCCATCAACTGATTGGATGAGGCCCACCACATTATGAAGAGTAGTCTGCTTTTCTCAAAGTCCATTGATTTAAATGGGTCAAAAACACTTTTACAGAAATACCCAGAATAGATTCAGGAAACTAATGCATAAAACTAACTGTCATACTTGCAGATTAGGATTCCACAGAAGTCACTTTAGAAAACATTGTCCTGGCTGGATTATCAACTCCTTAAAGGTAAGACGTGGGTCTTTAAATTTTTATATCCTTCAATTTCTTGATTAATTGATAGCAAAAGATGGTAATAATGGTAAACGGAATAAACACTGTGCTTTGAATAAAAAAACACAGAGTCCAGTCTGGCTCAGCATTCTAGTAACTTGGTCTTGAGGAAACAATTCAACTTCTGCTCCCATCAGGCTTGTTATATGTGAACTGGAAGTAATCATAACTGTGAGAAGATATGTGAAAGTGTTTGGAACATACACTTATGAATTTAAAAATGTTTCATAAATTAAACAATTAAAACTCCATGACAAACGACAACTACATGACAACATCAAATTATACCTCTGAAAATCAATATACTTCATGGGGTTTTTTTGTTATTAATATTTATTCATCTTGCTTTTTAGCCAAAAATGAAACACTTCATGTTATTTTAGTGTTACCAAAAAGGGGTATGGGTTAAACCATATAAAATTGTCAATGTTTAGCAATTTTTGAGTTAAAAGAATGGCAATTTCCTTTGGTTTATCCTAATACCCATGTGGGCTTCCCAGATGGCGCTAGTGGTAAAGAACGGCCTGCCAATGTAAGAGACATACATCTTCCTGCGTTGGGAAGATCCCTCGGAAGAGAAAATGGCAACCCACTGCAGTATTCTTGCCTGGAAGAATTTCGTGGACAAAGGAGCCTGGAGGGCTACTGTCCATGGCGTCGCAGTGAGTCGGACACCACTGAGCAACTCACTATAGCACAGTACAATACTGTAATATGAATAGGTGGTAAAATGCAGGTTATACTTGACGTTTGGCTCACAGACTTGTTATTGCTAACTGGAACTTGATAGACCCCATTCATTATTGTCTCTGCTTACAAGAAGGTTTTGTTCTGAGACAGAATGACTCAGATTATCAAAAAGAACCACAAGAAAAAAATTTTGATCACTTTTTTGAATTGGCTGCAACTTTTAAAAAAAATCTCCTTTATCTAGTTTTTTATTCTTTTGTGTTATCTCAGAAAACAGTTTGAGAGGCCTGAGGGAACAAGAAACCTTTCTTAATAGTCATGCTGGCTTCCCATTGTTAATTGAAAAAAAAATTATTGGAGTTTAGTTGCTTTGCAATGTTGTGTTACCTACTGCTCCTTGAACACACCAGGCACATGACTTCACAGCTTCCCCCATCTATCTGCCTGCCTAATACCTCATCTCCCCCAAATCTCTATCAGATCTCACTTTCTCAAGGAGGCTTACCCTAACCACCCTATTTATTACTTTTAGCAAACTATCCTCCACATTTTCACAACACATTGTCCTGGTCCTTTTTTATTCTGCTTTATTTTTTTCTTTTTATCTATAGCATTTATCTAACATATAATTTTTTTTCATTTAATTTTCTCATTTGTTTTATCTATTTTTTATTGTTTTTCTTCCTCTCTATAAGCTTCTCAAGAGTAGGAATTTGTCGATTTTGTTCACTGATTATCCAAAGCCGTTGAACAATGTCTGGAACCTAGCAGGAGCTCAATTAACATTAGTTGAATAAATAGGTTTGATGAGAAGACCCAAAATAGGCAGGACATGTGGTTAATGAATAGGAAAAAGTAGTTGTTTCCAGAATCAAGGGACAACAAGAGAGGAAGACATTTAGTATCAAAGTCATTGAATAAAGATTTGAGTCTAAATTTTTGTTCTTAATTTGTGGAAAACTCTGCTTACATGCTATAAGAGCATGAAGTCACAATCTGAGGGGATAATTGATGATGAAATCATCAGAATAAGCCCATTTTCTGAGATGAGATCCAGACAGATCAGGAGGTAATATATGAATCTATTGCCAAAGTCAGTTGACTGGAGTCACTGTGGATAATATTTCTGGTTTTTTCTGTATCCCAGAGTAACAGGATTAACCATGCCATCTTCCTTTTCTTTTGCCCTTAAATTGCTAATGTGGCCATAACTTATAAAAATATTCTTGGGCCTAACCAGTGAATAAGGACTGTAATAGAGGCAGACCAAATTTAAAGATCAGGGCAACCACAAACCATGATGGAGATGCTATGAATGTGACTAACTCATTCTGGCAGGAAATATAGGAGTCAGCCCTCCAAATCACAGGGCAAAGGTCAACCTGGACACCAATTCACAAATTTGAGTCACTGAAATTGTACCTAACCCTAAGTGAAGCAGAAGCAATTGCCTGGTTCATTCAAAAAGAGTGTTTTCTGTACAATTGAGAGAGGGGGATGCTACCATGGTAGAGCCTCAGTTGCATGTATTCTAGATCTGGAAACATATTAAACTCCTACAATGACTCTATGAGGTAAGTACTAAAAACTCCCATTTTACAGAAGAGAAAACTAAGAAAGCTTTTCTTAGTTTAAGAAAGTTGTAGGTTTAAGAAAGCTGCTCCAGGTCATACAACTGGGAAACTAAAATTTAAACCTTGATGTCTGTAAATTAGGAACGCATGGTCTGTTATCAACTTGATACCACCTCAAAACACAACGGAGAAGAGATTATTCCTTGGAAGACTATTATAAACAAACTTTGCAATAACACATTAAATAGAGAAGACACTGCAAATCATTAGGCAAAATATATTAATTTTAGAAATAGGAAAAATTGTTTAAGGTCTTTGTTTATTCCTTGGAGATATATAACATTATTTTTATTGGGTCCCTGGTGGTTCAGACAGTAAGGAATCTACCTGCAATGCAGGAGACTCAGGTTTAATCCCTGGAGAAGGGAATGGCTACCCACTCAAGTATTCTTGCCTGGAGAACCCCATGTACAGAGGAGCCTGGTGGGCTACAGTCCATGGGATCACAAAAAGTCAGACATGACTAGCAAAGCACATACATTCTTTAGTGGAGTGAGCCATGTAAGATGGACTAGCTGGCCTCTTTAGATTTCTTCTACACTTATACATCTTTAATTTACACAGTGAGAAACATAGTATCCTAGAATAACAGAACCAGCCTAAGTCTGGTGTGGTAATTTACTAGTTGTTATTCAGCTATGTTTATAATGTGGATTTGGGACAATTCAGAATTACACGAATCTTCTGTCATTGGAAGGCTGAGGTTTGTTTCTGTCTGGAAGTTTGTGCAAGCGTGAGTCCACTGATTGAGGGAGTGATTGTGGTCTGCCAAGAGTCCTGTGTAAAAAGGAAGTAGTTTCTTCTAACAGCCTTGTTTGTGTTTTTGAAAACTGTTTCAGTTTATGTCCTGTCTCCATTCCCAGGCCCAGCCCTCTCAAAGTAAACAGATGACAAGCCGTGGTGGTAGAGAGCGGTGATGCAGGGGTGGGGGTGGAGGTGGAGGAAGGAAAGAGATTTCCCTAGGGCATTTAAAAGAATGATTTTAAAAGATTTTTAAAGATTTTTAAAGATTTTAAAGGAACCCATATGTAGTTGGGAAATAACCTCAAGTGCCAAAACCAGATGGGATTTATAAAATCAGGATCAGTCAAATCTGTAAGTGTAAATATAGGCTGCTAGGAACTTCATGTATTTATTCTAAATGATCAAACACTGGATATTCTTATACTAAACTCCAGCTAAACAAATGGCTAAAGATGAATTCTTGGCACATACATAGGTGCACCACCTTATCCTGTTTATCTCCACCCCTCTGTTTCTACTTGCCCAGAAAACTCACTTGTTTCTGATGCTTTATGGAAGAATAGACCCTGAGCTCCCTTAATTCAAACTGTGTCACTAAAACCTCTGAGAGGTTACAAAGAAGAAAAGAAAGAGAGAGAGAGAGGGAGGGAGAAAGAAAGAAAGAAAAATAAGGAGGAAGAGAGAAAGGCATTGAGAAAATAAATTTCCAGAATCTTAACTAAATCTGGAAAATAAGCCAAACGTTAAAATTTCCCTTCTTTCCAAGTCTGCTCCCAAGACCTTAGCTGACCCCACTTGAGTTAGAATGTTCTCTTCTGAAAACAAGAATTAATTGCAATCCTTGATTCAGTAACATTGGAACTCACAAAAAGGTCCCTCTTATATGCCTGTCTACCAAAATACATATAATTTAAAATAGCAGTAATATGAGGTTCCTCTATTTAAAAGCAAGCAATTCTGTAGTATTAAGGTATCAATTATATACAAAGGACTTGTCAAAAATTTAGTTGTTCACGTTTCCATGTCAGGAGAATAAAAAGGAAAGACAATTGCATCACCTGGGAGATGATATAGTTCTATTGTGCAAAAGTCAAAAAATAACTGGAAGACTTGGGGTGATGATTGGCCATGAATACTAACATGGATCCCGACTATACCCCCCTGCTGCTGCTGCTGCTAAGTCACCTCAGTCGTGTCCGACTTTGTGTGACCCCATAGACGGCAGCCCACGAGGCTTTCCCGTCCCTGGGATTCTCCAGGCAAGAACACTGGAGTAGGTTGCCATTTCCTTCTCCAATGCATGAAAGTAAAAAGTGAAAGTGAAGTCGATCAGTCGTGTCCAAGTCTTAGCGACCACCTGGACTGCAGCCCACCAGGCTCCTCTGTCCGTGGATTTTCCAGGCAAAAGTAGTGGAGTGGGGTGCCATTGCCTTCTCCGCCTAAGGCTCCATTAATTCTCAGTTACACATTGTGGGTATCAATTTGTAAAATGTCAAGGCATTTATTGAAATTATTGAATCCTGACTTACTCCAATAAGTTAAACTTTCTGTAGAAAGTTTTAAAATCTTTAAAACACAAGTATTTACCTGAAAGCTTTGAAATTCCCCTGAGGAAAAAAAATCTGACTCTGAACCAAAGTAATGTGGATTGACATTTCCCCAAATGCCATGTTCAAATACTACATTCAAAGGAAAGCTATGTCCAGGTGTCATGAATTAATAGAGTTTGTTATAATCATTGGTTGATGTGACTATGTGTGATTTTAATATATTTATAATATAGTTTATATGTAAATATAGTTTATATACAAAATAGTTATATATGTACTTAAATAGTATATATATATGCATGTAGTTTGGATAGTGTTACAATGAGTATGTGCTTTTTATGATTTAGAAAAAATAAATCTTTGCTTTTCTGATGGAGGAAAACTACACCTCTAAGTTCAGATTTTGATGTACCAATTTAGGAATTAAAGTTGTGCCAATATAGTACTTCTATTTAAAAAAAATAATAAAGCTGCCATATATATGCTTACCAACTTCGAGAAATTTTTACAGAAGATACACTTTGAACAAAATACCATGTGGATTCCCTAATGGCTCCCCTGGTGGCTCAGCTGGTTAAGAACCTGCCTGCCATGCAGGAGACCCAGATTCAATCCCTGGGTCCATAAGATCCCCTGGAGAATGGAATGGCAACCCACTCCAGTATTCTTGCCTGGAGAATCCCATGGACAGAGGAGCCTGGCAAGCTACTGTCCAGAGGGTCGCAAAGAGTCAGACACTGACTGACTGTTGTTCAGACACTAACATATAACACATACACATGTGGATTAAGTTATTCACTGCAGTCTATTTGTAACTACAAAATATTGGAAACAATTAAAGGCTCTCACATAGGGGATTGACTTAATTAACTATGGTAGTCAACTGATCTTTGACAAAGGAGTGAATGCAATACGATGGAGCAAAGCCAGTCTTTTCAACAAATGGTGCTAGAACAAGTGGACATCCAAGTGCAAAGAAAAAAAAATTAATCTAGACAGAGACCATACATCTTTCACAAAATTGGCTCCAAATAGATCATAGACATAAATGTAAAATACAAAATTATAAACTCCTAGCACAGAGCATAGCAGAAAACCTAGAAGACCTTTGGTATGGTGTTCAGATACAACACCAAAGGCATGATCCATGAAAGAATAATGTAACTATACTGAAGGGGGAAAAATTAATCCTCATCATTTTGGGACACAGAATCTGATTATAAATTCTAAGTCTAGAGACACAAAGAACCGAAAACATTTCTTAAATTCTACTTAGTAGATTTTTTTCTCTCAATGGTATTGGTTAGCAATTCCTTCATTCCTTGTATCGTAAGATTGAGCAATGAATAAAAATATTGATGATGTTCGGAAACAAGTTTCTCACTTTTGGAGAAGGAAGATACTATTATGAAATGAGGAGTTAGAAAGGACCATGTAGTACTGAATGGTCATTGAACTCATTGCATTTTATATGTGTAATTATAATAAACATAAATAGACACAGACAGAGATGTAGCTATAGATTGATTGTACTTTTGTTGACTAAAGGAACCTAGATACAGTGATGCTCCAAAATTAATTAAGACACCAGCACTGAATAAATAGAACCAGAGCTCCTTGGAGAAATGGCTGATTTCAGAGTTAGCACAGGTCATACAAGATGAGCCTAAAACATTTATTTTTGCCAAAAAGTAAGGAAGTTCTTGAAAAACAATGACGTGTCAAAAGGACATAAGAGCCTACTTATAGGCACTAACACAGGTCAAGTCTGAGGGTGATTTGAGTACCAAAATAAACAATGATTCAGTGTATTTTAATTAGTTGGAGTAAGAAAGAATCCATGAGTCTCTACAGATAAAAAAACAAATAAAACATAAGAAGGGGACTCTTTTCCTTACAGTCAGATCAGATCAAATCAGTCACTCAGTCGTGTCCGACTCTTTGCGACCCCATGAATCGCAGCACGCCAGGCCTCCCTGTCCATCACCAACTCCTGGAGTTCACTCAGACTCACATCCATCGAGTCAGTGATGCTATCCAGCCATCTCATCCTCTGTCGTCCCCTTCTCCTCCTGCCCCCAATCCCTCCCAGCATCAGAGTCTTTTCCAAAGAGTCAGCTCTTCGCATGAGGTGGCCAAAGGACTGGAGTTTCAGCTTTAGCATCATTCCTTCCAAAGAAATCCCAGGGCTGATCTCCTTCAGAATGGACTGGTTGGATCTCCTTGCAGTCCAAGGGACTGTCAAGAGTCTTCTCCAACACCACAGTTCAAAAGCATCAATTCTTCGGTGCTCAGCCTTCTTCACAGTCCAACTCTCACATCCATACATGACCACAGGAAAAACCATAGCCTTGACTAGACGAACCTTTGTTGGCAAAGTAATGTCTCTGCTTTTGAATATGCTATCTAGGTTGGTCATAACTTTCCTTCCAAGGAGTAAGCATCTTTTAATTTCATGGCTGCAGTCACCATCTGCAGTGATTTTGGAGCCCCCAAAAATAAAGTCTGACACTGTTTCCACTGTTTCCCCATCTATTTCCCATGAAGTGGTGGGACCGGATGCCATGATCTTCGTTTTCTGAATGTTGAGCTTTAAGCCAACTTTTTCACTCTCCTCTTTCACTTTCATCAAGAGGCTTTTTAGTTCCTCTTCACTTTCTTCCATAAGGGTGGTATCATCTGCACATCTGAGGTTATTGATATTTCTCCCGGCAATCTTGATTCCAGCTTGTGCTTCTTCCAGTCCAGTGTTTCTCATGATGTACTCTGCATAGAAGTTAAATAAGCAGGGTGACAATATACAGCCTTGACGTACTCCTTTTCCTATTTGGAACCAGTCTGTTGTTCCATGTCCAGTTCAAACTGTTGCTTCCTGACCTGCATACAAATTTCTCAAGAGGCAGATCAGGTGGTCTGGTAGTCCCATCTCTTTCAGAATTTTCCACAGTTTATTGTGATCCACACAGTCAAAGGCTTTGGCATAGTCAATAAAGCAGAAATTGATGTTTTTCTGAAACTCTCTTGCTTTTTCCATGATCCATCGGATGTTGGCAATTTGATCTCTGGTTCCTCTGCCTTTTCTAAAACCAGCTTGAATATCTGGAAGTTCACAGTTCACATATTGCTGAAGCCTGGCTTGGAGAATTTTGAGCATTACTTTACTAGCGTGTGAGATGAGTGCAATTGTGTGGTAGTTTGAGCATGCTTTGGCATTGCCTTTCTTTGGGATTGGAATGAAAACTGACCTTTTCCAGTCCTGTGGCCACTGCTGAGTTGTCCAAATTTGCTGGCATATTGAGTGTAGCACTTTCACAGCATCATCTTTCAGGATTTGGAATAGCTCAACTGGAATTCTATCACCTCCACTAGCTTTGTTCATAGTGATGCTTTCTAAGGCCCACTTGACTTCACATTCCAGGATGTCTGGCTCTAGGTGAGTGATCACACCATCGTGATTATCTGGGTCGTGAAAGCCAATAAATATAGGGGGAATAATGGCAGTTTTTAAAATCACCCTTTGGAACTGTCATAGTAAAAATTGAATCAAGGAAGAATTATTATTGGATACTAAAGACAGGTAAAAATTTAATGAGAAACAGGATACTTCTGGTTCTCAACTATCTCACCACAAATAACTCCCAATTTACAGAGAGTAAACACTCTCTTTGCAGAAGGAAAACCTAGTGATCACCAACGTAACCACAGGACCAAATTTGGCCTGAGCAGTAATGGTAAAGTTGAACATCTTGTGCTCCAAGAAATGAAGCACTGAGCACGCTATCACTGATGTAAAAAAAGTGAAAGTCACTCAGTCTTGTCCAACTCTCTGTCACTCCATACAGTCCATGGAATTCTCCAGGCCAGAATACTAGAGTGGGTAGCCGTTCCCTTTTCCAGGGGACCATCCCAATCCAGGGATCGAACCCAGACCCAGGTCTCCCACATTGCAGGCAGATTCTTTACCTGCAGTTGAGCTACCAGGGAAGCCCACCACTGATGTAGCATTTGCCAAAAATACAAAACATTATGAGGAAATATAGACAAACCCAAATTGAGGAACAGCCTACAAAATAAATCAACTCGTCAAAATGTTAACATTACTTGGTAAGGGCTGAGGAAATGTTGTACCAAAGAGGAAAGAAAACTTAATGCAATGCATGATTCTGTTTGGGGGTGGGGCGGTCACAGAAAATAAAATACTTTAAAGGACATAACCGAAGATGAGAAAAAAAACTAGATTTGATCTGGAAATTAAAAAATGATATTGTATCATCATTAAACTTCCTGACTGTGGTTGTACGAATGTCCTTGATTTTAGGAGATAAACCCTGAACTTTTGCTGCATAAATGGACATGATACTCCAATATACTCTCAGAAAGTTCAGGGGAAAAATTAAAGCTATCCATAAATATACATAGTGAGAATATTAACAATTAGTAAAGATGGGTGGAGGTTATACAGAGTTCTTTATGCTATTCTTACAACCTTTCTATGTCTTTCAAATTCTTTCTAAATAAATATTTCTTTTAATGCAACTAACTGTATTTTTTACATTTTTACAAACAAGTTCATTATAAAAACTAGACTATACACTGAAAGTTATAAATTAGCAATTGTAAATATCCTTTAATTCCATAAATTATTAACTCATTGTCTTTCTGTCAGAATGATTTTACACATACATATATCTTTTTAATGAGATAATGATACCAGAAAAGTACATTACACAATCTCTGTGCAAAAATATGTGATTTTAATGTTTCTCTTTGTGAAATTTTTATTTCTGTGTTGAGCACCCATTTAATCTGATACCGAAAACAATTTAGTTACTTTAAGAGAAATTCAGAAGTAATGAGGGCATCCAGAGTTTAATTGCAGTTCAGCACTAAACCATCCTTCACTTGTCTTGCCGCAAAGTGGGGTCTAAATTCCAGGTGGTCTTATCTGGTTTATAGGCCATGGTGGGGCAGGGGATCACTGATTGGAGGAATTCTGTGTATATACAGGGCATCAACATTTTTGACTGACACTTAGCTGGAAATAATTTCCATTTTTTTGTCTTGTCTTTCAACCTCTCTATATTGTACATTTTAAATCCAACTCTTTATGTGGTATTAATAAAAATCCAATGACCCTAAGCTAACATTTAACTTTTAGCTATAATTAATTC
The DNA here is from genome assembly GCF_019923935.1 of Bubalus bubalis. Classification (NCBI taxonomy): domain Eukaryota; kingdom Metazoa; phylum Chordata; class Mammalia; order Artiodactyla; family Bovidae; genus Bubalus; species Bubalus bubalis. The sequence continues at coordinate 34,360,205 of NC_059166.1, forward strand.
AGTTGAAGTCATTATAGTAATAGTTTGATTTTTGAAGCTCAGGCCACAAGATTTTTTTGTCACCAACAAAGCCTGTGTCCACTGGATGAACTGGTGTATATATATCAGAAATGAGTCTGGAACATTGCCAGTCTGCAAATCCTAAAATCTGACCAATACTATTACTTACCAAATGAATACTGAGATCTCTTTGCTTAATAATCACATTTAACAGCAAAATTCTGTAAAGTAATTATCCTTCAATAAAAAATAAAATTTTAAAAATCACATTTTGAAAAATTAAAGAGATACATATGTATAAAGTAAGTTTTTTTTAAAATTTTTTGGCAATGTCAAAGGGCAGAAAATAAAAATTTTATCTCCATCTCTCAGTATTAATTTGTGCCACCCTGGCTTAAGACATAAATCAAGGGTTGACAAATTGCAGTCCATGGACCAACTCTAGCCCCCATCTGTTTTTGTAAATAAAGTTTTAGTGAAACACAGTTACTCCAATTCCTTTTATGTATCATCTATGACCACTTCCTTGATGTATTAACAGAGTTGAGTAGTTGCAACATTCTGTATGGTCTAAAAACTTTTATTATCCAGCTCTTAAAGAGATTGGCTTAGACGGTAAAGAATATGCCTGCAGGAGACACAAGTTCAACCCCTGGGTTGGGGAGATCCCCTGGAGAAGGAAATGGCAACCCACTCCAGTATTCTTGCCTGAAGAATCCCACGGACAGAGGAGCCTGGAGGGCTATGGTCCATGGGATCGCAAACAGTTGGACACAACCAAGAGACTAACACTTTCACTTAAAGAGAAGTTTTGCCAGTCCCTTAAAAATGGTAGCATACTATACATTACTATTCTACCACTCTTTGCTCTTCATTTAACAATAGCCATACCGTCTTCAATATATAGACCAACTTCTTTGTTTAGAGCAGTGGAATCACATTCCATTGTTTGTTTAAATAAACTCCATAATTTGCTCACCTGGGCTTACCATTAGCTCACATGGTGCTAATGGCAAAATAAAGAACTCGCCTGTCAATGCAGAAAACATGAGATGCGAGTTCATTCCCTGGGTTGGGAAGATCCCCTGGAGTAGAAAATGGCAACCCACTCCAGTATTCTTGCCTGCAGAATCCCATGGACAGAAAAGCCTGATGGGCTAGTCTATAGTGTCACATACAGTCGGACACACTGAATCAACTTAGCATGCATGAACATAATTTGCTCAACAAGACTTTTAGGTTATTTTCTGGTCTTTGTATGGAGAAGGAAATGGCAAGCCACTCCAGTATTTTTGCTTGGGAAATCTCATGGACATAGGAGCCAGGAGGGCTACTGTCCATGAGGTCACAAGAGTTGGACATGACTTAACAACTTAACCATCACTACCACTTGGTCTTCGTAAAAGATGATACTTTCATGCATTTGTGCAAAGTATATCTGTTGGCACCACTTTTACAAATGAAATTATTGAATGAAGGCAATGTGTATTTTTTTTATTTTAATATATATTGCCTGATTGCTAAGTGTAAAAAGTTTTATAACAAAACTGATGTAGAATTGATTTGGTTCAAAAGTGAGACCTACTTCTCATACTCTGCTTTCTATTTAGATAATGTTGGGAAGAAAAAGATAGCCAAGGATTATAAATGAGATAATAAGGAAGGAATAATGTAGCACAGTGTGTGCAAACTGTGTAACTTTAAAACATTATATTTTTATAGAAATGAAAAAAAGAAAGGAATAATTAAAATTACACAATACAGCTTTTAGTAGAGTTAAGGAAAACAGAACATTTTGTTTTATGGTCTTCAACAGGAAAAAAATCATTCACAATTTGCCAAAGTTGTTTTATATATTAAGTTAAATAACAGTTTCAAATACGGGCAAATATGTCTTTAGTTGCAAAATTTCAGAGACAGGCTGTGCTTTTTCCTGATAAAAGTCAAGTCCAGTAAGAAGTTCCACATCACGCACGCGGGCGGTATGTACATTGAATCTTTCTTCAACCCAAAGAGATTCTGATTTATTTTCCTGAAACAGAAAAGCAAAAGATTATTTCCCCTGGAGCATGGATTTTCATTAACAGAAAATTCTTTTATTACTTAGAAGTTGTCCCTTTTTCCTGTGGTTTTTTTGTTTGCTTGTTTTTTTCTGAGGTATATTGACATACATTATATTAGCTTAAAATGTCCAACTCATTGATTTGATATTTGTTCTTATGGTTTTTATTGCCTTAAATCTTAATTTGATAGAGCTAAATTTTGTTGTATGTTAACATAAAAAGAAAAACGAAAGTACAAACTATACAATAGCAAATACAGACTGCCATAAAGTAGAACCACTTTTATATTTACTTCAGATATAACTTTTTTAAAGAAATGAAACATTAAAGATGAAGTCAAGTCTTACTCAGAGGAAATCATTGTCATGAGTCAGTGTAAATCCAGTCTGTGTTTTTTTAACTTTTACTGAACATCAATATAAAATATATAGCATTGATTTATGTTTTCAAACTTATATAAATGATATAAATGAGATTCTATACTTTTTCATTCAATTTTATGTTTGTAATCTATTCATAGTGAAATATCTAAATCTAGTTAAATCATCTATCTTTAGCTATGGTTTGTGGCAGCTAAGTTAATATTTTCATTGACATATTGATAGTATTTTTGGCATTATAAATAATAGTGTCATGAATAAATTGGCACATGTCTTCTATGTTTAAGAACATGAGTTTCTAGGATATATAAATGAAATTGCTGGGTCATAGAGTATATGCAACTTTAATTTTACTAAATAGTAAACCTAACACTCCTCAAAGAGTCGGACACAACTGAGCGACTAAACTGAACTGAACTGAACACTCCTCAAAGTGCATATAACAATTTACACTTCCACTGACAGTGGAGGATAATCCCCATTTCTCCATATCCTTGCCAAACCATGTTGCAAAATAGTGCTTTATCCATATTTAAAGTTTATTACTCTGAGTATTATTGAGTGTCTTTTCAGATATTTCTTGGCCATTTGACTTTCAGTAGGTTTTTAACTAAATATAAAAAATAGTATATTGAAAAAAATATAAATAGCATAGTAAAAAAATTTTACCATAAATACTGTACATATATATATATATATATATATATATGGGTTAGTTCAATAATTTGGAGCCATGGATTGCTATGAAATTCCTTATTCTTTATTTTTGACTTTTCTGACAGTTATATGAAGTTGCTAAATTTCTATCTATTTTTTAAAGTAAGAAAGTTTACAAGTTCGTTAATTAGATGAGTCTGCATGGATAACTTTCAATTAACTTTTTTTTTTTTTGGCTTTTCATTTTTTTTTAATTTTATTTTATTTTTAAACTTTACAAAATTGTATTAGTTTTGCCAAATATCAAAATGAATCCACCACAGGTAAACATGTATTCCCCATCCTGAACCCTCCTCCCTCCTCCCTCCCCATACCATCCCTCTGGGTCGTCCCAGTGCACTAGCCCCAAGCATCCAGTATCGTGCATCGAACCTGGACTGGCAACTCGTTTCATACATGATATTTTACATGTTTCAATGCCATTCTCCCAGATCTTCCCACCCTCTCCCTCTCCCACAAAGTCCATAAGACTGTTCTATGCATCAGTGTCTCTTTTGCTGTCTCGTACACAGGGTTATTGTTACCATCTTTCTAAATTCCATATATATGCATTAGTATACTGTATTGGTGTTTTTCTTTCTGGCTTACTTCACTCTGTATAATAGGCTCCAGTTTCATCCACCTCATTAGAACTGATTCAAATGTATTCTTTTTAATGGCTGAGTAATACTCCATTGTGTATATGTACCACAGCTTTCTTATCCATTCATCTGCTGATGGACATCTAGGTTGCTTCCATGTCCTGGCTATTATAAACAGTGCTGCAATGAACACTGGGGTACACGTGTCTCTTTCCCTTCTGGTTTCCTCAGTGTGTATGCCCAGCAGTGGGATTGCTGGATCATAAGGCAGTTCTATTTTCGTTTTTTAAGGAAACTCCACACTGTTCTCCATAGTGGTTGTACTAGTTTGCATTCCCACCAACAGTGTAAGAGGGTTCCCTTTTCTCCACACCCTCTCCAGCATTTATTACTTGTAGACTTTTGGATCGCAACCATTCTGATTGGAGTGAAATGGTACCTCATAGTGGTTTTGATTTGCATTTCTCTGATAATGAGTGATGTTGAACATCTTTTCATGTGTTTGTTAGCCATCTGGATGTCTTCTTTGGAGAAATGTCTATTTAGTTCTTTGGCCCATTTTTTGATTGGGTCATTTATTTTTCTGGAGTTGAGCTGTAGGAGTTGCTTGTATATTTTTGAGATTAGTTGTTTGTCAGTTGCTTCATTTGCTATTATTCTCTCCCATTCTGAAGGCTGTCTTTTCACCTTGCTAATAGTTTCCTTTGATGTGCAGAAGCTTTTAAGTTTAATTAGGTCCCATTTATTTATTTTTGCTTTTATTTCCAATATTCTGGGAGGTGGGTCATAGAGGATCCTGCTGTAATGTATGTCAGAGAGTGTTTTGCCTATGTTCTCCTCTAGGAGTTTTATAGTTTCTGGTCTTACGTTGAGATCTTTAATCCATTTTGAGTTTATTTTTGTGTATGGTGTTAGAAAGTGTTCTAGTTTCATTCTTTTACAAGTGGTTGACCAGAGTTCCCAGCAGCACTTATTAAAGAGATTGTCTTTAATCCATTGTATATTCTTGCCTCCTTTGCCAAAGATAAGGTGTCCATATGTGCGTGGATTTATCTCTGGGCTTTCTATTTTGTTCCATTGATCTATATTTCTGTCTTTGTGCCAGTACCATACTGTCTTGATAACTGTGGCTTTGTAGTAGAGCCTGAAGTCAGGTAGGTTGATTCCTCCAGTTCCATTCTTCTTTCTCAAGATCACTTTGGCTATTCGAGGTTTTTGTATTTCCATACAAATTGTGAAATTATTTGTTCTAGCTCTGTGAAGAATACCGTTGGTAGCTTGATAGGGATTGCATTGAATCTATAAATTGCTTTGGGTAGTATACTCATTTTCACTATATTGATTCTTCCAATCCATGAACATGGTATATTTCTCCATCTATTAGTGTCCTCTTTGATTTCTTTCACCAGTGTTTTATAGTTTTCTATATATAGGTCTTTAGTTTCTTTAGGTAGATATATTCCTAAGTATTTTATTCTTTCCGTTGCAATGGTGAATGGAATTGTTTCCTTAATTTCTCTTTCTGTTTTCTCATTATTAGTGTATAGGAATGCAAGGGATTTCTGTGTGTTGATTTTATATCCTGCAACTTTACTATAGTCATTGATTAGTTCCAGTAATTTTCTGGTGGAGTCTTTAGGGTTTTCTATGTAGAGGATCATGTCATCTGCAAATAGTGAGAGTTTTACTTCTTCTTTTCCAATTTGGATTCCTTTTATTTCTTTTTCTGCTCTGATTGCTGTGGCCAAGACTTACAAAACTATGTTGAATAGTAATGGTGAAAGTGGGCACCCTTGTCTTGTTCCTGACTTTAGAGGAAATGCTTTCAATTTTTCACCATTGAGGATAATGTTTGCTGTGGGTTTGTCATATATAGCTTTTATTATGTTGAGGTGTGTTCCTTCTATTCCTGCTTTCTGGAGAGTTTTTATCATAAATGGATGTTGAATTTTGTCAAAGGCTTTCTCTGCATCTATTGAGATAATCATATGGCTTTTATTTTTCAATTTGTTAATGTGGTGTATTACATAACTTTAGCATACTTGTTCACTTGTTTTTTAAATATGCAAGTTTAAAATAGGCAGCTACTATTTGAGCCAGAGGAAGTATAAGAGGAAATCACTGTTTCAAACCTCTTAAGTATTTTTCCAGGTAAGATTCATGAGGTGAGTTATTGTTTGTTAAATAAATATGTGATGCGCTAATTTTAACTTATATTTCTAATGGGAATCAAATTCAGTCTTTTCTTCCTGCCTTCATTCTTTAGGGCTTCCCCCATAGCTCAATTTGTAAAGAATCTGCCTGCAATGCAGGAGACCCTGGTTCGATTCCTAGATCAAGAAGATCCCCTGGAGAAGCGAAAGGCTACCCAGTCCAGTATTCTGGCCTGGAGAATTCCATGGACTGTATAATCCATGGGGTGGCAAAGAGTCGGACATGACTGAATGAATTTCAATTCACTTTCTCACATTTTAGCAACACTGAATGGTTTTGATCACTTTTCCCATAAAGTTTTCTCCCATTTGGCTTTTATTGTTCTATTTTATCCTGGCTTATTTGGTATCCATCTAACTGAATGTTTAGTGAACACCTGACAATCTTTTGTAAAACTGAAAAGAAATGATCTTAAAGAACAACATAATTATACCTAGGCAGGGGTAATACTCAAGCTATTTCATATCAGATAGTTCACCAGCACCAACAATCTAAACAGAATTCAGCTGTAGACATCTGCTCTAGCTGTACCAATGCATCCCAAAGGAATAGAAGCCTTGTGTATATTGAGTTTCTATGAACCATATTTAAATATATGCTTTTGATCATTTATATAATCCATTTATTAATCTATATGTATTACACCTATTACATAAATAGAAATATTGTATACACCCCAAATAAAACTTAATTTGTAAGTTTTTTGAGGTGATATCAGTTTCAGTGTTTTTCTCTCCTAACTGCTTCCTTATTCACTTATAGTCTGGTCATTGCTGGCATCACACTAATGAAACCATCTAGATGAGGATAACCTAATTTAGTGGAATTTTTGTAGCCCTTTCGCTTAGCTGTTCTGAAAGTTCCTTCTTTATCTTTCATAGCTCTGCTCCCTTATTCAATGATGCCTTCTGTTTCCTCAAGCTTACTTCAGTTGTTTGCCCTCCTGGAAGAACAGACATCTGATCTTTGGGCCTCCTCTCTCTACTTTCTTCTATTTGGCAATTTCCTTTCACTCCTGTGATTTAATACAAAATCTATCTCTATAATTCTGATCTCCTCTAAGTTCCATACCTGTATTGTCTTATCCCCAATTTTATTTACAGTACAATTGTATACCCCCGATTACATTTCCAGGCTTCCCTGGTAGCTCAGATGGTAAAGAATCTGCCTACAATGCAGGAGACCTTGGTTCAATCCCTGGGTCGGGAAGATCCCCAAGAGAAGGGAATAGCAACCCACTCCAGTATTTGGCCTGGAGAATTCCATGGACAGAGAAGCCTGGCAGGCTATAGTCCACAGGATTGGGAAGAGCTGGGCATGCGTGAACTACTAAGCACACACACAATTACATTTCCAACATATACTAAGTTAAAACACAGATGGTCACGTGGACTTACAGCAACATTCTCATTTATCTGACAGGAATTTAATAATACAAAGTTAAGGGGAAAAAGAAAAAGAAGGAAGAGGGAAGAAATGACGGGAAAACAAAGGAAGAAAGAAAATAAGAATCAAGTTCTCTACATCAAGTGTGAGGTGGAATTGTGACTCTACCATTTCTACAAATGGTGTCAGTTGCCTCAAACCTCTTGCAGTGTGAGTACCTCCACAGACTCAGTGATTAGAATATTTAAAAATGCAGAATTTTCATATAGTATGACCCTTAAAGCAAGCTAACTATTTCACAATTGCACAATTAAAGCACAATTACTTGTTCTAATACTAGTGGAAGTGTTGGCAAATTCTACATCACTCAAACAGTAAAGAATCTGTCTGCAATTCAGGAGACCCAGGTTCTATCCCTGGGTCAGGAAGATCCTCTGGAGAAGAGAATGGCAACCCACTCCAGTATTCTTGCCTGGAGAATTCCATGGACAGATGAGCCTGGTGGGCAACAGTCTATGGGGTTGCAAACAGTCAGACATAACTGAGTGACTAACACTTTAACTTTCTTTCCAAGGTATAGCTTGTGTAGGTACTGTACTTTCTTGGTGATTTGATTCTATGTGATTTTATCTGTATACAAGATTTCACTTTATATTGACTTTACAATGTAACTCCTTCATGAAATGTGATTTATTTATAATGACCCCCATTTGCTTACTGTTTATTGAGAATTTTTAGGAGTCTATATGAAATATTTAATTTTCACAACAACATTATTTTTTTTTTTCAGATTGTTTTGGTATTCACAACAACATTATTAGGGGGTGAATTGTTTCATACATTTGAGGAAAGTGACACTCAGCTGTTTCCCCAAAGAGGCCAAATCAGTAAATGAACTCAGATATTCAACTCCAAAACCCAGGCATTGGCATTCTATTCTCTACTGTAGCCTCTTAGGTATTCAACTAGTTTCTCGATTGAAGGACCACAAACAACAAATTTATCCCTAATAAAACAACTGATCATTTCTGTATTTCTTGGCCAGTCACACCTAAATTTTCAGTTACCTGACTTTATCATCCTGTCTCTTCCCTCCTTCATATCAAATTGACAGTCACATGTATCTATGTCACAGCCTCTCTTATAATCATAGCTTGTTTCATATTCATTATATTACATCTCATAGTTCTGTTTATCCAATGTCATGCCCTGATTACTATCCTGTCAATTCTTTAAAATCTTGGAATATGTCCCGCTTAATGATCTTCATGTCTTAGTCAATAGAAATGATGCCTTATTAATTTTGAGACCGTCTCCCCTGTGGATGCACAGGAAAAGTTTTGTACCATTTGTGCTTCACCTTGAAGTGTAGGTGGGATTTTTAGCAGATAGCAAAGAAAGGCATTCTAGAAGAGAGAAGCTCATGAGCAAGGACATGGAGGTAGGGAAAACTAAGCGCTGGTCAAGTAATTTCAAAAACTTCAGTTGGCCTGGAACTTGGGTCTGCAAAGTCAACTGAGGGTAAATTGTGAAAAGCCTTAAGTACAGGCTGAGGGATTTTTGCTGTTTTTGTACAGTACTTTTATTCAGGGTAGATAGATAATCAAAGTTTGCAGATGAGAAAATACTCGTAATGAAAAGCTAAATTTTAAGATGAGGAACTTGGTCGTGGTATACAGAGGTAAAGGTGAAAAGGACAGGAGACAATGAAACTACTTAAAATTCATTTTCAAAAGGTCCTAATAGAAGGTAATAAGGGCCTAAACCAGGGATAGCAAATAATTTCTTCTTTGCACACCCATTATGAGTGGCTACCTAGAACCTCTATGATAAAGAACTATTTATTCCTGATTGAGTGGAAAAGAGTATCACACCAAGAGTATTAGTCACCAAAGTCTGCCACTAGAAGAGGAAGTGCATAATAATAGCTTCCCTTTGTCTTAACTAAATAAACTTCTGACAAGACAAATAGGAAGAGTTTCAACTATACAACATCTCCTGATAGCTTCTTGTTTGGAAACTCTTCATGGTTCTAGGACTGTGAGTGATCCATTGCTTAGCCTCTGACCTTTGCCCTCCATTTCTAGTCAGTGAAAGCAACCACCAAACACTCAAGTTCAAACCCTATCTTCAAGACTCAACTAGAATGTTGCTTTCCTTACCAGAAAGTATTTCTCCTTTGAGATCCTACAACAGTTTTACCTGTCCCTCTTTGTGCCACTTATTTTTCTTTTCTCTATTTGACTAGGCTTCTCAGTGCTAGACTATGAGCCTTTTTTTTTTTTGCTATAATTCATGTCTGATTTATTTGTGTATTGCCCAGGGTACATAGCATGGTGAAGGCAGTTACGTGTTCAGTACCTGAAAGAATAGAGAGGAATCTCAACCTGGCCTAGAACTTAAGCTTTAATCCTTCCCTAATAGCCCATGGGATTTTCCATATGAATGCCCATTTCTACAATTCAGATGTGCCTACTCTTAATTATCCTACCTACCTGCCAAAATAATTCTCATTCCTAACTTCCCTTTTTCCTAATTGTCTACATTTAAAATCTCTGATTCAGCTTTGACTCTCCATTTTCCTTTGGCTGTTGCATCCAGACAGTTACCAAGTCCCTCCCTTCATTATCTCCATGGAAAAGTCTTTCTAATCTTTTCACTCTGTTCAAATAATGCCCATCTTTTAGGGCCTTACTTCCACCTCAGTTTATGTAACCATTATTGATTATTCCAGCTAGATGTGTTTTGAATTTGAAACAGTAAATCCTTATAAACAGTATTTGGCAATGAATCCCAACTTTGTAGTGTCTCTTACTTTCTAATTTTTAAAATAATTCTTATATGATCAACTAACCCATTAGTGTGTCTGCATCCCATTTACATATATAATTTACATATCAAAGTTATATATTAACTCCTTGAGGGCAGAGACAATATATTCCTCCCTGGTGCATTCTAAAAAGTATCTGTCATGATACTGTGTAGTTACAAGGTATTCAATATATTTTTTGAATTACTTCAGTAAAGACCAATTACCAGGATGCATATTTTTTCTATGAAGAACATATATGAAGTCAAAGTAAATATTTACATGTAATTTGCCTTGATCCACAAGATTTTGAAGTGGCCTAATACATGATATTAAACAAGGAATGTCATTTGAACCAACTTATTTTGTAAATATAATGTATATATTTAGGAAAATATATATATATACATAATATATATATATATATTTTTGGACCTCACGTTTCAAGTTGATGGAATTTTTATATTTACATAGTCACTTGAGAAGCATTAATTTCATGCCAACATTGGGACAGAACCTTAAGGTATGCATTCAGAATAAAAGATTAATAAGCTACAACCCTTCCCTTATTAGTGAATGTGAGTAAAATATATCTAAACAAAATATATATGACAAGCATATATAAACACATGTTCATGTAAGCATATGAATGTTTACATTAATATTTAAATATTCATGTTTAAATTAATGTTAATTACATAGAGATCAGTAGTCTAAAGGAAAGTTCAAAAATGAGGTCACATTTAATACAACTCTAACCTAGGAAACACCTAAAATATGTACTGTAGTCAGAACCACTTTCTGAAAGCTCAGATGAGCTCTAACGAATCATTTTCTCTGGGCCCAGGGCCTCCCTGGGAGCATACTCACGGGACAACTTTCCACATTGGTAGGTCGATGAGGGATGACAAAGGGTAAGACGTCCAACCACCCAGTGCAGGCATCAGGGGTTTGGCTCTGGTTTTTACAACTAGTCAACACCACGAAGTAGTGTGTTGGGATGGGAACACTGGTGTTGACTGCATAGCTAAAAGCATAATTGAAAACATTTGATGTTATTATACTTTTGCTTCTGAAGATTATGTGTCTATATATATATATATATATTTTTTTTTTTTAAGAAACACCAAGGTAAAATTATAGCTGAAGAAAGTAAATAAATAGAAAATATAGAATCTTATTACACATTTTTAAGCCTTATTGAGCCAGAATCAAGATTTACAGAAGTCCAAGCTTGATCATTCTATCATGGAAAATATTAGAACACAAAGAAAAGCACAGCATGATATTCCGCCTCCTAGTTTTGTTGACTTTATACTTCTAGTGACGTTTCCTAATAGAGCAGGGGCTGGGAATGAAGGATCTGGGATTCCAAGACTAGCTGCACACTTCTACTAGACATTGGATGTGTACTAATCCTCTAATATTCTATGACTTCCTAAGTTTCCTCAACTTTAACACGGAAGTGATCCTGTGGTACCATTTTCACAGCATAGACAGGGATAAATTCATACAGCTGATCTGACAGTTCTTTAGGCTCAGATAATAAATATAAAAGTGCCTTTAAAAGTTTCAAGTGCAAAATAAAGGTAAGCTATTAGTGTGAGTCCACTAAAAGGAAAATGAACTGGAATAAGTATGGTATAACTGGTATAATTATGTTACTGTGATTTAGAATCAGAGCTAGACTGCCTGGGTTCTGGCTTTAATACTTAGCTGTGGAACTTACACAAGTTTCTTAACCTCTCTGTGCTTCAGTTTCTTTTTCTAAATGGGAGCTAATGGAATCTAACATGAGGATCTTTTTCAGATTAAATAAAGTATCTGTAAATGCTTAGAAGCGTACCTAGCATGGAGTAAAGTGCTATCAAAGCATTTGCTAGAATTATTAAATGGAGAAAGACAGGATCAATAAACACTGACATAAGGACAAGGCAAACAAAATTTAAAAGGTGACAAGCTTACTTAGTGGTCATAAATGTTATCTTATTAGAAGGTATAAGTAGAGATCATTGCTTTACATAGTCCAGGCTTAGACATTACCATAGCTTAGTACAGTCTATTTTGATAATAGAAAAATCATGGATGACACTTCAACTCTCTGTTCCTGTGTCCTGGATTCAGGGGTAATTCCTAGCAATCTATATGACCAGGTTTAGTACAGAAATATACAGCTTAGTTTACACAGACAGTTGTAAATATAAAGTTTATAAAGATAAACAGGACTAGTTTTCTACAGGACACCTATAATCTCTCCTGTGAGATACTTTCATGAATCATCCACTATTTGAACTATTGGGCAATATTTTGAATAGTCACTTCTTGATTGTTTTTATTTATTGCTGAACTGGTTCTCTACTTTCTGATAGCACAGTGAGCATTCCCTACTTCCTTAGCTGCGACAAAACTGTTTTCCTTTCTCATTGGTTTAGAAATTTTCCAAATAAAAAATTTGCTAAACCTTTCCTGGACATTTTTTTCTTTGCCTGTTGGTTTAAGTCTTTACCATATAAAAATTTTGTGAAGTCTTTTGATAGACTAGTTGAAAATAGTCAATAATTATATCTCTACATAAATATGTTATATAATAGAATACTGAGTTTTAATTTAAAATATTTAGGTTTCCCCTTATGATACCCTATTGCTAAATCAAAATGTCCATTTGGTGTCAAATTACTTACTCTGCAATTTCATCTGGAGCATCAAAATGGCCATCATAATCATAATCAAATATTGGTCCACTAACCACATTGACTCCATTCCTTTCCATGGCATATTTTACAAGGAGAACACTATGGAAGTAATTCCACATGGCTAAAAATAAAGGAATAAAGTGCTTAAAATATTTACCTTTATTGAACATGGAAATATTTTCTATTATAAGCAGGTACATTTAAATAACATCCAATTCTACTTCAATACTTGTCAGTGGTCATTGAGGAATTCTGCAAACAGTCTAAGCAGAAAAACTAAACAGCCACATCCATGGTAGGTTTTGTTGTTGATATAGTTGCAGTCTTGAAATTATTGTTAAATATGTCTCCAAAGGACTTCCTAGGGCTGAATTGCTTTGGAGACAGTATTAAACAATAGTCAGAACATATATACTGCTTTTTTAATTATGACTCGGGACGAACACATTTCATTTACTTATGGTGAGTGTCAGAAAAATTTTATTTTGTATAGAAATAATACATTTGCATTATTATATACAATTGTATATATATATAAATACAAATGTATACAATTTTTTAAAGTTTTATTTTGTAATTATCTCTTTTAATTAATTCTTTTGTGAAAAGAATTTATGTTAGATATCCTTCCTGTTTCTATATTTAAAACATAAGAACAAAATGACTAATAACAGAAACAAATTTCAGTTAAGGATGTGTCTAGTTCATAAGTTCAAAGAGTCACCAAAATTAATAATCTAAGTATATACTTACTTTTGAATGCTTCATACATAGGGACCAAATTACTTGTAATTAAAGCATCATATTGACTATTGGAAGTTCTATTGTTTGCTGCAAAACAAATAAATCTTATTAACTCTAGCTACAAAAGAAAATATAGCATTCTATATAATAGGCCTATTATTATTACATATTAATGTAACTTAATTAACACACAAAACACAGAGTCACAAAGCACTCTCTGGTAGACGTCATTCATAATTCAGGCAGTCTTATGCATCTGATACCTTGCAGATGGTTGGTGACCCTCAAGAAGATATATCCATGTCCTATCGTCCCATCACCTCAGAAGGTGATAGGTAGGAAAATAGTGTCTTCACAAATGTAATTAAATGAAGGCTTCAAGATAAGATTATACTGAATTTACAAAGAAAGTGAATGGTTTAGTTGCTCACTTGTGCCCAACTCTTTGGGACCCACGGATTGTAGCCCACCAGGCTCCTCTGCCCATGGAATTCCCCAGGCAAGAGTACTGGAGAGGGTTGCATTTCCTTCTCCAGGGTATCTTTCCGACCCAAGGATTGAACCCTGGTCTGCTGCCTTGCAGGCAGATTCTTTACCATCTGAGCCACCAGAGAAGCCCTTTAGTGACTGGTATCCTTATAAAGAAAAGGAGGGTTGAAAAGAGGAGAGATTTGGAGGAGAAGGCCATGTGAAGATGGAGGCAGAGACTGACTGATTCAGCTCCAAGCCAAGTAACACCTGGAGCCCCAGACGCTGGAAGACCTAAAGAAGGATCCTCCCCTAGATTCTCTCCCGTGAAGAGAATGTGGCCCTGTTGACACCCTGGTTTCAGACTTCTGGCCTCTAGAATTTTGAGAGAATAAATAAAGCTCTGTTGCTTTAAGCCGTTGAGTCTGTGGATAATTTGTTACAGCAGTTTCTAAAGCAAATATAATACTGATAGGAAAGCATCATTATTGAATATACATAAGATAATAATGCTGGGATAAATAACTATTCCAAAATAAAATTTTCTTAAGAAAGAGAGTTTTAACTCAAGGAAGACTTCTGACAGCACCACAAATGATTGGCTTTGAAGACTCATGGACATGATGTCTAGCAGAGTGTGCGCTGGGTGTGTGTACTCTGGACCCAGACTCCTGGGGTTGGAATCCCAGCTCTGCTGCCCACAGCTGACCCACTTGGGCAATATGCTATGTCCCTCTGTGCTTCATTTGTCTCAGCATCTCTCAGTGAAATGTTGAGAGGATTTAAATCCCTGCAAGCCTATGAGTGTTTCTGATAACACTATTTACATTCACACTGCACTTGGCTACCTTAACTAATACTCTATTGAAAGGCCAATGTATGGGCACCGAAAGGCAAAGAGAAGCAAGAGATTTTGGCTTTTTTCTTTAAGATTTCACATGCTGTTCACAGTCCTCAGATCCTCTATGACTTTTCTACTTTTTAAATTAAACTCTGAAAGTTGGAAAGTCAATAAACATTATCTTCTTTTCAGAGAAAAATAAGAATTTGCCCAGAATGGAACTGCTAACAGAATTTGTAATGGAAAATTAGAAGGGAGTTTCATTCTAGCTTTAATATTTTTTGAGACAAGCTGTTTAGCTTTTAATTTCATTTCCTTATCAAGGCAAACATTTATAAATCAACCAGTATCTTAAGGCTTAACAGACACTATTTTAAGGCTGAATTTAAAAATTTTTGTTGATCAGATGTTGCAACTATTTAAGATTTGTCCTAGGGTTTACATACATTTGATGGAGCTCTAATTGTCTCTAGAGATTGTAGTAAGATACATCAGTTTATTATCCTAATTCTGTTAGGAATTTTACATCAGTGTGATACTTGCTTTCATTGAGCCTTTTCTCCCCCACTGTAAGCTTCAGAATCTCTGAATTATAAATCTCTAAAGTAACCTCTTTGGTTATGGCTTCCAGGAAACCAAAGCCAAATATCTGGAGAAAACCCTTTCCCAGAAGTTAAAATTGTTGAAAATCTCTTGAGAAAATTAAGGAAATGACAACCCTTGCTGAACAGAGAAGAGATTTGAGTTTTATAAAAATCACACTAGCTTTTGCATGTTCCCAAGAGAAAAGCTTTCTGAAAAAATATTTCAAGTTCATTCAGCTGTTTAATCCGCAGTTTAAAGCTGTTGGGTATACAGCATGACCAAAAGGCCCAAATTCCAGGCTAATTTGTCTTCATACGCACAGCTGCATTCTCCATGCAAGCCTTAGCTTGGCCAGTCATCAGGAGAAAAAATTGTTTTTTTAGATGCTTGTGTCCTTCTCCAAAGAGACTTCAGTTTTAAAATTAAACTTAAACCTGCCGAACTCTCTGAACATCTGGGCCAGATCAGAGCTGATGTGTAGTTCCCAGTGCAAAATTTATTAGTTTTTATTATAGCTCCAGGCTGGCCCACAACCACTGGAAGCCTCCTGGGCAGCTAGTTTAGCCCAAGCAGGTAGTTTTGGTGGGGAGCATATGTTTAAGGCACATGCCCACATCCAGCTGATGAGGGCTTTCTAAGCTGCTGCTCTAAAAAAGAGTTATACAAACCAGGAGGATAGAGGAAGCCGTGGGTGATATTCTTGTCTGCTAAAGAGAAGGAACAATTCTGGCTCTCAGAAGGAGCCACCCTGACATCAGCCCGCAGACAGTCTGGGACAGTGGGAGGAAGAGGCGATGTGTCTCCCTGTTGAAAGAGAGAAGAGAAGAAAAAAAATGACGCCCACGTGTGGCTCACCCATCCCCTTATATGGTTTGTAACTTCCCTAGAATGTTTTTCATTTAACCTTTTCCTATTTTCTTAGTGAATCAGGTCTACGCAAGCGATGGAAATGGATGTCTTCAGCAATGTTTTCTTCTGTGGTTCCCTTCTGGTTAGGGACACAGGGAGGGCAAATCAAATACACTTTGGAAAGGATTATTTGCAGAATAAAACCTGAACTGAGTACAGAGAAGTAATGAGAGCTACTGCTAAAAATCCAAATCCTTTTTGGGATCTAACTTTTAGGTGGTAATTTATATTGTGCTTGCAATTAAAAATTTAAAATAAATATAAACAATTTATTTTAAAAATATAGATAGAACTAAGAACAGTATTCTTCAATTGAACAAGAACTTCTAGTTAACCTAAGATTAACTTAAAGAAGCTATAGTTGTATGCATTTACTTAATTGGGAACTTTAATAAATTTGTAGCTATGCTTTATTGATTATGAAATATAAGAATTTTTTTTAGTTTTCTTTGCAACTTTATTTAAAGAATAACACAATAATTTATTTACTAGCAGATATCCTATAAATGTGCCACCTAAGTACTTAAGGTGATATAGTATTATATAATCATATTTTGATTAGCATATAATTATGAGTATATAAACATTTTGCTATTCATTTAAATTTTTCAGAGATTTTGATTCATAAGCTCTCTATTGCCCACTACGTACTTATTTCTTAAAAAATTATTTTGCAATTTATAAAAGAGACGATTAAATTAAAATTAGAATGCTCTTCCTCTATTCACTATATTGTGTTAAAAGCAAAAATTAGCTATGGTGTCTAACGAAGGGGTTGCAAGAGGTGGACACAACTCAGTGACTAAATCACAACTACCTCTAAAACATATGTGGTGATTATTTTATAATATAGGCATATATCAAATCATCACATTGTACACATTATAAACTTACACAATGTTATTTGTCAATTATATCTCAATAAAGTTGGGGGTAAATAAATAAAATGACAAGATCAGTTAACAAAGGAAAAGGCAAGTTACACTGTGTGTTATCCCCAAGATGAGATATAGAGCAGATAGGAGATGAGGAGGGGAAGGACAAGCAGAGAAAGTACCCTTAAGATACTGCAGTACTCCAGTTGGAAAAAACTATACAGAAGCTGAGTAACATTTCTCAACTCGATTGTACACAAACATTTATCTTTGCTTCCTTCTGAAATCCTACTAAAAGAACAGTAATGATAAAGACACATAAGAGGTGATAAAAATTTTTAAGAAACAGGAAGTTAAAGAAACATATTTGTTTACTACTGTAACCTTGACTTGGTAAACCAGTGAACATTGACAACAAAGAGCCTGTGGTTGGGGAAAGCCCAAAGAAGCTGATTCTTACTGTAGAACACCAGAAGCGTAGAACTTGGGAGTCTCCTAACGACAGGGGATGTGTGTAAATTTGGAAAGAAGAGGATAGGTTGAAAGTCTGTGAAAGAGGCCAGACAGAATGTTTGCTCACTGGAGAGGTTGAACCAGGAGGACAACCAGGCTAAAGCACACCTACACAGCAATGGAATTAAATTTAAAAATCTATGTACTGAAAGGTAAGATTCCCTCCAGTCTCATCGTCCCTGTGTATGTTGATTCAGATTAGAAGCGTCCTATCTTTGGAAAACAAACCAGCCTGAAAAGAAAATTAGATACAATTGAGAGTCTCCAACAAGATGTCTGGTGCTCCTAATTAATCTATAATGAAGCCTATCAGCTGGCAAGCCCCAGCCCTGTAGCTTGGTGTCTCACCCTTAACACATGAGCTGACAGCCAAGGACCATCAGATATATTCAATGGAGTTGGGAAGAGAAACCAAGAAGAAAAACAGACAATGCAGAGAGTAGAAGAAAACTCTCTTCTTAGATGAGTGTATATATGGTATCATAAAGAAAGAGCAGAAAGCATTTTAAAAGGAAAGAGATAACAGAAAGAGCTCTTGGGATTTAAAATATGACAGCAGAAATAAAATTTTCAATAAGCTCTAGAAAATGAAATTGCAGCTATTTCTCAAAAAGTGAATTAAAAACAAGAGATAGAAAAAAGGGAGAAGCATATAAAAACATTAGAAGTCTAATATCTTATTAATTTTGAAGAAAACATATTTCTAAAATTCTAAAGCTATTCCATAATTATGCATATTATTTAGAATAAAAACATTTTGAGATGCACATTTGAGATGAAGTCTCAAATATATATCTTCCCTTCTTCCTTTCTTAGGAAGCTCCTCAGTGATATAACCACCAATACAAGCAGCAGATTAAGAAATATGAAGGTATTTGTTTTAGATACAGTATATCCACTCTCACCATTTATTTCATTGTCCTTCTGGTGATGGATACTAGAATGCTAAAAGCATTTGTTCATATTCTTTCAAAAACAGATAATGAACAATTCTGAATGACCAGGTTTCTTTACTTGGTAGAAAGGGGCACATAAAGATGTTATAGGGACTTCCCTGGTGGTTCAATGGTTAAGACTTCATGCTTCCATTGCAGGGGGCAGGGGTTCAATTTCTGGTCAGGGAAGTTCTCCATTCCACTAGGTATGGCCAAAAAAAAAGATGTTGCAAAGTGAGAAAACCAGGGAGACTTGTAGCTAACCCAGTAAACCATATAGACACGCAGAATATTGTGAGTTGATGTTTCATCCTGCCACCTTTTCTGAGTTCCTTAAAGTTTTTTTAAGTCAGAGGATAGAAAGTCAGGAAAACAATAAATAGAACTCAGACACTCAGATGAAATCTGAACTCTCTAGCTCTCAAAATTCTTCAAGGGAAGTAGATGATGAACACAGACAAGAAAGTAAGATACTTTCATTTCTAGTCGGGCATGAATAAAAAGCAGAACTTAAAAAGGGATAAAATTATTTTTATTGAAATTATAAACTCTCCTATCTGTAGGCTGAATGTCAAAGCTAAAACATATTTATAAGAAGATGGAAGAACTGCTGTCTTGCTTTATGGTAAGAATAACAATTATACACATTTTAAAATTATTTTTCTGGTCATGTTATTTTTTCTTTTTTTCTATAGGGAAAAATACTTATTACAGTTCCAAAAAAATCTTTTGCAATACACAACAATGTCCCTAGTTTTTAAAGACTCACAACATATTTGGGTCACAATTTATAATATCAGTGCTAACAAGCTTTAGAAACAAAAAAGGCTTTGTAAAAATTCCATCATTGGAAATATATACATATGTATACACATGTGTGTGTGTGTGTGTGTGTATATATATATATATATATATATATATCTCCTCCCTATATATAGGCAGGGGAAGATATCTTTCAAACTGTGCTAGATTTTCTTCTCTGAAAAAGCCTTTTGACTTCATATTCAATTTCTGAATTCTATATGCTAAATAATAATTGTAATTCTTGCTATTATTTTAAATTTTCTACCTAGCAACAAAGAAAAACAAACACTTTACATCTTCCTGCTGAGGAAGCACAGAAGCAAAATCCTTATACAGTCTGAGCAACCTTAACAGTTTTGAAGCAATTGCTCTACGACCTTGATTTCAAATCACAACTACTTCCCCAAAACTCTTCTGAGATAATAACAACAACAATTAGAAAACCCACCAAAGCCACAGAAAAACAAAAGCTCCATAAAACTTAAAAACACAAGCCAATTGGGTCCACACTCCAAAAAGTGCTTATTTAAAGTCTGATTTTTCAAACACAGAGCTGATTTACAACATTTTTTATGTGCATCTCAAAACATCCTTGTATGTAATTATCTTGAACCACAACATACTAACAGAGTAATTTCTGAATTAGAAAGCAGAAAATTGCTAGAATTCCATCCTGTCACATGGAGGGAGAAATACACAAGCAGTTCTGTGGGACCAGTGAAAGGACAGGAACTTTGGGTAACAAAGACGCTCGTTTTATAACAATAACAAAAAAAGAATTGTACTAAACTCCTAGTCTGAGCCCACTTAAAATCTCTCTGCCTCTGGTTTCCGCTAAAGCTCATATAAATTCAGGAATGCAAGACAGCAGGGGAAAGTATTAGAAACATAAACATTCTCCTTACCACCACATAATCCCAGGTACCTAGATTTTTCAAAAGAGAACTGACTAATAAAAGTGGCCATACTGCCCCTCTCAAAATCAAAAACAACAGAAATTATTTTAAGGAATGAATAACTTCATATTTGTTTCATAATATGCTTCACAGTATGTTCACTGTATGAAAATCACAAATAAATGAACACTGTGCCTATTAAGAAATTGATGTCACCATTAACCATACATATGAACTCAGGCAACTTTGTAAAATATTTGTCCATATTGGAAAACAACATGAGTGCTTGTCTACCACTGGCCACAATTAAACCATTGTCAGCAGGAGAGCTGGTGTTGAGGACACATAAAGCCTTAATTAGTTGTGGGAAAATATGCTTATTTTTCTCCAAAAATCTTGAATTGGAACAAGAAGAGTAAATAAACTGGATACCACCGATCACTTCCTTTCCATAAAAAGAGATGGAATATCTGTACCCTTAGCAAGAACAGTAATAAGTAGGGGTTTGTCATCAGAGTCTTTGTATCTAAAATACCAATTTTCTCTACAAAAATAGCTTCCTGATTATCTTCCTGGTTGGGAGTTTGGTTGGAAATACTGCTTTCTCTTTAGCTCTTTAAAAATAACAGTTGGGATTAATTTATCCAGTGTATTCACTCAGTAAACATTTACTGGGCAGCTGTATGGTCCTGGGGAATGCATTAAATAAAACCATTTCTGCCATGAATGAGTGCTTGGGTTGATTTTTGGCAGATTGATTTTTGCTTTTATTTATTTTTTCCTAATTGTTAATGAAGTTCAGTTGCTTGGTCCATATCTTTTGCCCATTTATTAAGTAAGATGCTTGTGATTCTCTTGTTTATTGGCAGAAATTTACTGCCTGTTTTGGATCCTAATTACTATTCCGTATACTTATCACTTATTTCTTATGGTGGTGGTTTAGTCACTAAGTCAGGTCCAGCTGTTTGTGACCCCATGGACTCTAGCCTTCCAGGCTCCTCTGTCCATGGGATTTCCTAGGCAAGAATACTGGAGTGGTTGCCATTTCCTTCTCCTGTTATGGTCATCATTTGTTTCTTATATGTAATGCAAATCCATCCATAACTTAGTTTTTTGCCACACATTAATGTAAATTAATAAATTTCCTTTGAATTGTTTTTGTTGTTATTCTATGTACTAAGAATTCCTTCCTTATCCTAAGGCCATAGAGATATACACAAGAGAAAATATGGGTTTGCTGTTCACATCTGGGTCTATAATTTCACTAGTAATTTAATTTTGTATATGGTGTCAAGTAAGGAGCTGAGATTTTTTTTTTTCCTTATGGAAGCCAATTGTCCCAGTGACATTAATTGAAAAGGAGTTTGCCAAATAGTAAAAAAGAAAAGAGGATTGAAACCACTGGATTCTCAACTTCAATCTGGAGAGATCTGACCCCTATTATATTCATATAAGTCTAGCCTGACTTCTTAGAGTGCTAAACCCTATAGGAGAAAATTACCTCTTATTCACATTATGTTTATTGTACCTACCCAGGTACACAACAGATAGTATAGTATTCTAAAGTAATCAAATAAATAACAAAACATTTTATAAATAAATTACCATCACCTCTTAGGCACACCCACCAATACTTGGGAAATACCAAGTGAAACGTGTGTCTCTGTACTTCCTGTTGCTTCTCTTTGAAATCTTTTTTCTGCCCGCCATACCAGTTGGCCAACTGGCCTGTAAACACTCTGCTTTCTTCAAGCAAAACACTAAGTATCCCTCTTTTGCACTTATGTAGCACCTGCAAGTACTTGTAAGTAAAACCTGGGACATTGTCTTACAAGTCACAGGCCCAGGGGACTCCTTTAGGTCTCTCTACTGGAAATCAAAATTCAGCATTTAAAATGTCAAAGAACTACAAATTGGGTCATTTGTAGTGATGTGGATGAAACTAGAGTCTGTCAAACACAGTAAAATAAGTTGGAAAGAGAAAAACGAATATCATATCTTAACACATATGTGGAATCTAGAAGAATGAAACTGATGAACCTGTTTGCAGGGCAGGGATAGAGAGAGACGCAGATGTAGAGAACAGGCTTGTGGACCCAGCAGGGGAAGGAGAGGGTGGCATGAATTGAGAAGGTAGCACTGACACATATACACTACCATGTGTAAAACAGGCAGCTAGTTGGAAGTTCAGCTAGACAGGAAGCTCAGCCCAATGCTCTCTGATGAACGAGAAGCGTGGGATGTGGGGGCTGGGAGGGAGGTTCAGGAAGCAGGGGATGTATGTACACATATGGCTGATTCACATTGTTGTACAGCAGAAACTAACACAACATTGTAAAGCAATTATAGTCCAATTTTAAAAATAAATTAAAAATAGTATCACTCTGAAAGAAAAACCAAACAAGCTACAATTTCTTTCCAGCCTCTGTGGACCAATGGACACAGGAACTTACTGGTTTAGGGACCGTATATGAGCTCCAAAGCGGCATCCTGAGAGTTTTGTCAAATCCACTGACATATTCCCTGTGATAAAGGAGACAGGGCTCCTTGTTCTTCTGTATAAGCCTGGGCCTCCCAAATGGCAAATTTAGTTTCTCTGTTGCTGTTACTAAAATAAAAATAACATAAAATACAAATGTGAAATTAGCAAATGTTTCTATTGCACAGCCTGGCTCTGAGCTCTTGGCTCAGATGGTGAAGAATCTGCCTGCAATGCAGGAAACCCAGGTTCAATATCTGGGTCAGGAAGATACCCAGGAGAAGGGAATGGCAACCCACTGCAGTAAATAATTGTTGCCTGGAGAATTCCATGGACAGAGGAGCCTGGCAGTCTACAGTCCATGGGGTCTATGCATAGAAACCACCCATCTCTGATGGATTACTATTTTCCAGGTACTCTGGACATGACCAAGTAACTTCACTTTCACTTTTCACTTTCATGCATTGGAGAAGGAAATGGCAACCCACTCCAGCGTTCTTGCCTGGAGAATCCCAGGGATGGGGGAGCCTGGTGGGCTGCCGTCTATGGGGTCGCACAGAGTCGGACACAACTGAAGTGACTTAGCAGCAGCAGCAGCAGCAGCTGGTAACTCTTTTACTTATTTAACCTCTTTGCATCTAACAACAACCCTATGAGGTAGGTGTTATTATTCCATTCTACAAATTATGAAACTAAGGCTTAGATAAATTACTTAGCTAAACAGCTAACAGTTCACAAGACATATCTGAAGAGATAAAACCTTAAAAGTACATACTTATAACAAAGATTAATTACTGTGCTTATTGTCCTAGGAAAGAAATTGGAATTTTATTAAAAGTATGTCCTAATGTATTTATTCTTTTTTGTTTGCCATTATAATCTAGATTTCATCAAGCACTGATGGCTAAAAATCCTGCAAAGTATTTATGCCATGGAATAACAGTAGATTATAAGATCATCAAAATAGCCAACATATTTACTGAACTTTTACTATGTGAAAAGCACTGTTCTAAGTACAAACATATGTTAACTCATTTAATCTTCATAACAGGTCTAAAAATAGCTATTTCCATTTTACAAATGACACAACAGGCCTAGAGAGTTTGGTACAAGAATACTTAAAAGATAACATGTTGATAATAGTTAATAATACAGTATTTCACATTTGAAACTGACTGAAAGCAAACTTTTAAAACCCTCATTACAAGAAAAACAATTATAACTGTGTATGGGGACAGATGTTAAATAGACTTATTGTGATGGTCATTTCACAATAAATACAAATATCAAATCATTATATTGCATACCTGAAACTACTATAATGTTATATATCAATTATATCACAATTAAAAATTTTTAAAGTAAAAAATAAAAGGGATAATAGGTAATAATTACATTACTTCAGACCAGACACTTCTAAAGTCTTTCTACTCATCCGCTCTTTTAATCTTTACAGTTACATGAGATGAGTACTATCTTTATAGATGAGAAGTCTGAGATACAGAGAGGTTAAGTAATCTGGCCCAGGTTATACAGCTGGCAAGCAGTAGACACAGGACTTAAACCCAGGCAATTTGTCTTTTCACATCTAAAAAAGTGAATAGAGGAGTGTAGGTGATGCACAGCCACTTCAAGGAGTCTGTCCCATCCTTGGAACCAGTGTAACTACTGTGTGCTTGTGATGCTGTGATTAGATTTGTGGTATTTTCCCCTCCTGTGTACTGACAATAAAATCTTCATGGTCAAAAGAGACTGTAAGCTTATTTCAGAGAAGCCCAAAAAGACAACATGGTGTTTTGTTAGGGCTAAACAACAAAGATTTAATATAGTTTCCATTGACTTACTTTCATCTTGGGTGAGATCTAGCATTTGATTCACACGTTCAAGGTCAGAATTCTGCAAGATAATGGGGGAGATGGGGAAGAAGTGAATCAAAGTAACGACATATGTTTTACAAGGTATCAAGACTATTTCTGTAGTAATTGCATAAATGTTTTACTACTGAACAAAAAAGTCAAACCCCACTCCAGTACTCTTGCCTGGAAAAATCCCATGGACGGAGGAGCCTGGTAGGCTGCAGTCCCTGGGGTCGCTAAGAGTCGGACACGACTGAGCGCCTTCGCTTTCACTTTTCACTTTCATGCATTGGAGAAGGAAATGGCAACCCACTCCAGTGTTCTTGCCTGGAGAATCCCAGGGACGGCGGGGCCTGGTGGGCTGCTATCTATGGGGTCGCACAGAGTTGGACACGACTGAAGCGATGCAGCAGCAGCAACTTGGTTTAAATTCCAGTTCTTTCACTAACTTAAAGATACGGAGATATTACTACTTGCAAGAATATATTTTTTGTGTGGGAAGTTGCAAAGAAAAAATTGATAAGGCTGATCATTTTGACTATGACTGGAATCAACTACTAAGCTGGGATGACGACATCCCAGGGCTTCTCAGGTTTTAATATATGTGCATGCAACTCCCTTGAGGGTCTTGCTTCAGTGCGAATTTTGGTTTGGTGTATGCCTGAGCTCAGTAGGGCCTGAGATTCTGAATCTCCAATCAGCTTGCAAGTGAAGCAGATGTTGATCCTGGGACCACACTTTGAGCAGGACGGGACCTTCCTTACAGAGAACTTGTGTTTTCCAGTCAGATAGACTGAGCTTCTGTGACATTGGACAATTCACCTAACTTTTCAGAGTCCTCTTTATTTCTAAAGAGGGGAATAAAACACCTGCTTCATAGCATTTATTATCATTATTTTAAATAGTGGTTCTACTGAGGTTATCTGGAGCAGTAGGAAACCCACACCCTTACTCTGGTCTTCAGTGTAGATTAGATTTTTTGCAGGAAGCTTAGATTTTTGTCCCTTTAAATCTTTTTTGGTTGGTAATTTATTTATGCCTTTATTTCTGTGATATAATGTTATTTTGAGGATTAGAGAATGGAAAGTCTTCCCTGTCCCCTGAACGTAAGAAACAATTCTTACCTGAGGCAGCAACTGATTACTTAGCTTTACAACCACCCTTGGAACTTGGCATCAAGTGTACCTTGGCATTAGTTTAAGCTTGATAGACTCCTGGTAACTGCACTCCAATTCCATTCTGAAATCCCAGCCCCACCCATGTGCTCCAATTCCTACAGAGGTGTAGGGGCTTTCTCCTTGTATTTTGAGTTCCTGTTCTGATTGCTAGCCTTTGGGAGACCCCTCTTAGCACTGGAATCTCACCTTGTTGGGGGTCTCCAGGAATCTGAAATCCTACTCCTGAACTAGCTTTGGCACTTGACCTCTAAAAAGACCTTCCCAGTGCTGACTGTCAACCAGTGTCCAAGCATTGATCAAATACCTCCCACTGAAAATGCTAGACTTCCTGCTGATCAGACGCCATATCACCTACTCTAGTGGGTGTGTCTGATGCTAGATCTCAATCCTTGGCCCCTCTAGATATTATTGTTCTGAAATAACCAAGTTTGACCATATGATTCTTAAGCTGTAGGAGAGGTAGTTTATGAGGGAAATCAAAGAGAGCTCTAGAATTCTACTGTTTCAAATGATCAGGGACAGTTAGCCCACCATGGAGTAACAATTGCCAAATAGTGCTTTCCAGTTTACAAAACATACTCAAAAACTTAATCTTGCAATGTAGTTCTTATTTCCAGATAAGGTTCAGAGAAACCACATACTCATTTAGTAAGTATCTGAGCTAAATTAGAAACCTGGTTGTTAGCTACCCTGGTTATAGATGAGCTTGCCCTTTACACTCTTATGGATCCATAAAGTTATTACTTACAGTTTGTAGTCTGGAGCATGAACATCCTAGAGTATCTATGGGCAATGGAGCAGTAAAGCCACAAACAGAAAACTTTGACAATTCCTCTGCATGGGATGGTTCATAAAAAGGCACCTTCAGAAGATGGTTTAAACTACCATGGGTACCGTTGTTTGGTGCTGGTTGAATGTGTAGCAGATCTGTTTAAAAAGTAAATTCAAAGGAGTTTTAAATTAGAAGGCAGCAACATCTATGCAGAAGATGATAGAAAGCAAACACCTGCTATTTACTTCTTTAATAAATTCTGCTGTATATGCCATTTGGTTTACCAGCTTTCCCTTTCCTTCTCAATTTACTTACCTCATCTTTCTAGAAAATAGCAACAGTTGCTCTAAATGAGCCACAGGAATATTCATGAACTATTTCTGTTCCTCCAGAGAAAAGTATCTTTGCTTAAATGGTCACTTTATGCCTTAAGCATATCATGGTTTTCTAGCATAAAAAGCTCTGAGAAGGCAATGGCACCCCACTCCAGTACTCTTGCCTGGAGAATCCCAGGGACGGGGGAGGCTGGTGAGCTGCCGTCTATGGGGTCGCACAGAGTCGGACACGATTGAAGCGACTTAGCAGCAGCAGCAGCAGCAGCAGCATAAAAAGCTATACTTTCAGTAAGAACAATTTTGTGTGCTTAGTCGCTCAGTTGGGTCCAACTCTTTGCGACCCCATGGACGGCAGCCCATCAGGCTCCTCTGTCCATGAGATTCTCCAGGCAAGAATACTGGAGTGAGTTGCCATTTCCTTCTCCAGGGGATGTTCCTGACCCAGGGATTAAACCCAGATTGAATCTTCATTGCAGGCGGATTCCTTAACTTCTGAGCCACCCTTTCAGTAAAAACAAGTTTAAAGAAGTTAAATAATTTGTAATGTTACTTGTAGTATATTTACTTAGTTATAGGAAAGTTCTCTAAGTACAGATACTTTTAAAGTAATAAACTGGTGAACTCTGCTTAAAATAATTTTCCCTATAAAAACAGAACATACAAATCTTGCACCAACATACCCTTGTACGTGGCTCCTGCTGAGGCCCCCATAGAGATCTCTCCTAGAACTGCCATCCTCTCTTTTTCCTTTTAAACCCTCCCTGAAAAGGGCTGGCAGCTCTGACCACAAACTCAGGCTTGGGAACCAAGACTTGAAGTTGTTAAGGCTACAACACATTCTTTTTAAATGGATAGTCTTTGGTATCTAAGTCACATTCAATTACCACAAGCCAGTGGCAAGATTAATAAGAGTGACAATTGGGAGCAAATTTGTTAACAAATTCCTAGAGTGAAAGGTGAAATTGCAGCCTGTTCATTGTCTTGCTAAGTGGTGTGTGGTCTGAGGTAAGCATACCAGCAGGAAGGTGGGTTAGATTCCCCAAAACTCTAGTTCTTTAAGGTTTTTAACATTAAGTGTAATAAGTGCTGATCCACCAGGACTTTTTTTTACCTCCTTTTATTCCAGAAGCTTTCTGTCTGTAATCACAAGAAAATACTTCTGTTTTTAGGTGTGCTATTCCTGTTTTGAGAAGTTGGAAGTGTAATTTTATTTTTCAAGTTCTATCAAATTTTCATATAGTAACTAACAGAAAAGTTGGTCTCCCAAGGTCTGTTGTTGTTTAGTCACTCAATCGTGTCTGACTCTTGTGACCTCATGGACTGTAGCCCGCCAGGCTCCTCTGTCCATGGGATTCTCCAGGCAAGAATACTGGAGTGGGTTGCCATTTCCTTCTCCACTCCCAAGGTCTAGTGTTTATCATTACTTAAAAAAACCTCACACTTATAGCTGAATAATTCTGATTAATAAATATTTCTCCCTCGTCTTTTTCTACTTTCTGTCTTCTTAAGGCAGAGCATCTACTTCTAGGATATCACCTAGAAGTGATATCAGCATATCATCAACTTCAAAATTCATATTTTTGAAACTCAATTCACATTTGATTGTTGAACTTATATAGATATACTTACCACATAATAGGTTATAGACTTCAATATTGTCAAATGGTTCAACTTCAGTCTTCTGTTTAAAACTGGGTCCATGTGCCAAAAAGATAGCCTAGGCATTAAAATCCGGTTATTAAATGCCATGTAAACTCAGAAACAGATAAGAGACATAATTAAACAATTCTTCTATTCATATCTTATTCCTCTGTAAGGAATGCTTTTCATAATTTTTTTTTGCTGTATGTTTTTTTATTATTGAAGTATAGTTGCTGTACAATATTATATAAGTTACAGGTGTACAATGGAGTGACCACAATTTCTCAATATTCCATTTCTAGTTATCATAAATATTGGCTGCTTTCCAGATTTGAAAATGATTTTTGCATCATTTCTACCTATGATATTGTCCTAAGTGCAATCAAGTATAATCTATACTGTGTTTACTTCTATATCCACCTACTTCCATAGCATCTCCTGTGTCAACAGACCAGGAGAATACAAGTAATAATGGACAATCAATGCCAGCACAGTTCTACAATATCTGGATAATAGAAATTAGAAATTCATCACACAAATCATATATTCTTTTTATATTCCTTTCATATCATCATTCATATATATTACTATTACATGACAAAAAATGTTGAAATTTCTAAGCATTGAATTTTTGTACAACTTATATTTGCTCACTGATTTCTCAAATACATCTCTCATTTACTTTTAGGATAAAGAGACCTAAATATTTTTATTTATGTTTAGCTGATTTTGTGTGTTAGTCACTCAGTCATGTCCAACTCTTTGTGACCCTGTGGACTATAGCCTGCCAGGCTCCTCTGTCCATGGGATTCTCCAGGCAAGAATATGGGAATGAGTTGCCATTTCCTGCTCTAATTAAAGGTAACTTAATTATATTATATCTAACAGATCTAATTGGTTTAGAATATAAATAACTAGAAGAACAGAATCAAACATGGGTAAGCAATTATTTTCAGGTGACAGGAATGCAAATATACACATATATATTTTCCCAAGATAATCAGCAAAGCATATTGCTTTGTTATGCCAATTGTCTATATCCACCTGCTAGAATGAAAACTTCACGAGGGCAGAGGTCTTTATCTGTGTTGTTCACAAATGTATTCAAGAGTCCTGAACATTGTCTGCCACAGAGTAGGTGCTCAATAAATATTTGTTTTAAAAAAGGCAATAAGTTGTTACCTCCATGCTCTTAAACTCATTGTCATAACCATGGTTGCCTCCTCCACAGTATGAATATGCTCTATTCCTATAAAAAAAATATTATTACACTGTGATCAGTCTATTTTGATATGAGACCTTATTGCAAACTGAGCTTTCTAGGTTTTGATATGGTTTCTGCTTTTATATAAGAAAAATTTTCTGTCAACAATAGCATAAACATATTTATTTTCATGCTCAAATTCACAGCCACAAAGGAACAAAGAGAATGGTAGGAGAGAAGGAAGGAGAATTCCAGCATCTATAAATAGAATTAAAAAATGTTTGACTCTTAAACATTAAGAGAAAGATAAACAGTCACATATTTTTATAAAATTTGTCTTCAGGCTTACTTGAGTGTTTACACAGCCATGTCTGTCTGATTAAGATTAATTTCATTAATATATTTCTTTAAGCATTTCAGTACTTTAAAAATATATCTTTGGAACTGGGGGGAAATATCAATTTATGGCTGGTATGTCTAGGGAAATAATATGGAAATATGGATAGAGAAAACTCAGAGTAAGTTAATTATAACATTTGAGCAGGAAAAGCCAGTATATTCTTTTTAAATCAGAGTTTATATTTAACTTTTGGGATTTTATTCCAAAGGAGGTTGTTCTATTACTTGAAAGACTTTTAAAAGTCAATTCATTTGTATTTTGCTTACATTTTCACATTTTAATCTTTGAATTGAGCAATATTAGCAATTTTATTGGAGAAGGCAATGGCACCCCACTCCAGTACTCTTGCCTGGAAAATCCCATGGATGGAGGAGCCTGGTAGGTTGCAGACCATGGGGTTGCTAGGAGTCAGACACACTGAGTGACTTCACTTTCACTTTTCCCTTTCATGTATTGGAGAAGGAAATGGCAACCCACTCCAGTGTTCTTGCCTGGAGAATCCCAGGGACGGGAGAGCCTGGTAGGTCGCTGTCTACAGGGTCGCACAGAGTCGGACACGACTGAAGTGACTTAGCAGCAGCAATTTTATATGCGGTTTTCATACTTGAAAATAAAATAGTGATAAATGAACCTAAATTATTTAAAGCAGTAAAGAATGAGATGAATGGCATCACTGATTTAACGGACATAAACTTGGGTAAACTCTGGGAGATAGTGAGGGACAGGGAAGCCTGGTGAGCTGCAGTCCATGGGGTTGCAAAGAGACACAACTTAGCGACTGAACAACAATTTTATACTGGTTCAAATTAAGTGTGCATGTTGAGTTGCTTTAGTCATGTCTGACTCTGCGACCCTATAGACTGTAGCCTGACAGGCTCCTCTCTCCATGAGCTTCTCCAGGCAAGAATACTGTAGTGGGTTGCTGTGCCCTCCTCCAGGGGATCTTCCTGACCCAGGGATTGAACCCTGGTCTCATTATGTCTCCTGCGCTGGCAGGTGGGTTCTTTACTACCAGCCCCACCTGCAAAGCCCTCAAAGTAGGCCCCCAAGGGAAAATGTCAACTGTATCCAAACTTGGGCCTTAAAAGACTTCTCCCCACGCAAAGAGTCGGACATGACTGAGCGACTGAACTGAACTGAAATGAACCCCATGGGCAAATACACACACACACACACATTCACTCACATACACAGTGTTTTGGTTATTTACATTGTAGCCTTAAGAACAGGCTTTAATTTAGTGTCTTAAAAATACTCAACTTTTTAAAAATTCATAACTGATTCTCACTCATTTTAAATAAAAAACAAAAATAAATCACAAAATAAAAAATAAATCTCAACAGTGACCAGGTCACACTCAACTCTACCCAAATGAGGGAAGAAAGGAGAAATTAAATACTACCCAGAATGGAGAAAGCAAGAGAAGTCCTATTTTAAATGGGGTTTAAGTTCATTACTGTAAGGTACCAGCTCATGTCATCTTAATTCTAATAAAATTGTTGGTAGAAGGTAAAACTTGTTTAAAAAAATATTTTTATCCTTATTGAATAAATATTTGGTTTTCCTAAGATTATTGGAACTATTTGATTGAGGTGAATTCAGTTTTAAATTCTGTGTGGCAAGTTAGAATATTCATGAATGAAAGAAAGAAAAGGTCTTTTGAACCAAGTCATTGATAAAATTTTCTAAAATTGATCCTTTATTTATTTTTCTGTTTTCAGAAAAAAAAAATCTAGTTTTTGTTTGTTTGTTTTTATAGTTCCAACTCCTAATCCAACTCCATTAGAAAAACATTAGTATTACAAAACTGCATTTGGAAGCAAAAGACAAAAATAGTATTTGAAAAACTCTATTTTCTATGGTTTTCCAAATGAAAACTTTAGAAATTTGTTCTCCTAATTACTCATGTTCAAGTGTTCCAAACACTAATTTGGCTCTGGAAATTACATATGGAAAAACGGAAGCTGGCACTTGGGTGATTTTATCTTTCAAAATTTAGCTCAAATTCCAAGTACTATCTAAAATCTCTTGGAGCAAATTCTCTTTTCTCTTCTCTGTGTTTAATTAATAAAGTCAAAATCAAGGCCCCGTTTCTTTGCCACAGCTGGATAACAACAAAGATGGACAATGAGCAAGACCTCTCCTGATACTCAACTAGTTACCAAGTCCTATCTTTCTCTGCCATATCTGTCACTTTCCCTTTGCTTTGCTTTTCTATTCTCACTGTTCTGTGCTATGATGGATCTGACCTGAACTGGTTATCCTGACTCTGAACTTCAGAATCTTCCATATAGCACACACATACACACACACACCCAAATGTATTTAACACTATATACCCCTGCTGGAAATGGAAACATGTGTTTTAATGAATACAAATGTGAGACAGAATAAAATGAGCCAGTAACTTCCTGGAAAATCTAAGTCATAAGTTCACCATACATATTTGCCCAATAGTGTGCTACCTGGCTAGTTTTACCCCCCATGGCTCCGTAGCTTCCCTTCGGGCTGTCATCATGCTGAAGAATGGGTTATGACCTGCGGTGACTCAGGTAGTAAAGCATTTGCCTGCAATGCAAGAGACTTTGGTAGGGTCTCTGGGTCAGGAAGATCCTCTGGAGAAGGGAATGGCTACCCACTCCAGTTTTCTTGCCTGGAGAATTCCACGGACAGAGGAGCCTGGTGGGCTACAGTCCATGGGGTCACAAAGAGTCAGACATGACAGAACTACTAACACTTTCACTTTTCTAACTGGCCTCCATGCTACTCACTTGACCATCCTCCTCCATAGGGCAGCTGGAGTCAGCTCTCTGAAATGCAAATCCCAGTCTATTCACCTTGAGCCACCTTCTATCTCTGAGTGGTCTCCTACTTTCTTCACAAAGTCACATTCCTTAGTCATGACAAATAAGGCCCTTTGTGCAGAGGTCAGCTTTACTCACTAGGCGCTCTAGCAATATGGATCTACTTTCAACTGATGGAGTCTGATCCTTCTGCCTGGAAACCTGACACTATCTTTCTACCTTCCTTTGCCCCAGAGCTCCTACTGGCTTAAAAAAAAAAAATAATAAAGTACTCCACTCCTCTGAGCTGAGCAATCAAAGAAAGAAGCACCTCTGAGAAGTCACAAGCTGCCAGTGTTCAAGGCTTGGCAAGCAGATGAGTGCCTTCCAGCAAGGAAACTGGGTCCTGCTCCTCCTGTAAACACAGCCTGTCAAGGCTTGTTGAGCTGAGCAAGGGTTAGATTTCCCCTCACTCATCTTCTGGGCTGCGTGTCTCTGTACAATGCTCAGATTGACAACTGCCTGGGCAGACCTGCTTATGTCATAGCATGTAGCCTAACCCATCCTGAGTCTTCAAAACCCAGAGCAGAAGCCAGGCCCTCCAGAAAGTGTTCTCTGACATTCTCTGGCATTTGCACCCCCAGTGTGAAATCACTCTTTTTGTTTCCTTGTGCCTTGTCCTTGATCCCATTGCAACAGTTGCTACACCTGATTATAATTGTTGCCGTCCTCTCTGCCTGTGTGACTATCCTTAGTGGGGACTGTGTCTATCTCCACTGTGAGAAAGGTGCCTGGACTTACTGATGATTTGTCAGTTTCCATTCATAAAATAAAAAGCTATTATTCATGTTATCTAAAAGGGAACTTTAACATTACTTCAACTAATTTCAAATAACTGCTAAGTCGCTTCAGTCGTGTCCGACTCTGTGTGACCCCATAGAGGGCAGCCCACCAGGCCCCGCCGTTCCTGGGATTCTCCAGGCAAGAACACTGGAGTGGGTTGCCATTTCCTCCTCCAATGCATGAAAGTGAAATGTGAAAGTGAAGTCGCTCAGTCGTGTCCGACTCCTAGCGACCCCATGGACTGCTGCCTACCAGGCTCCTCCGTCCATGGGACTTTCCAGGCAAGAGTACTGGAGTGGGTTGCCATTGCCTTCTCCTTCAAATAACTGGGTTCCTCCAAAGTAGTAAAATCTAAAACATTTTTAAAAGGGCAAAACAAGGAGGAGAAGGAGAAACATAGATTATATTAAATGATGAGATTTGCTATAATTTTCAAAAATGGAATCTAATCTACTTATCAAATATTGAACATTATAACTAAAGATGACGTATTTTAACTTAGAAAACAGGTAGCCTGAGCTTCATGTGTTAAGAGCTGGAGATAGAATAACCCCAAGATCTAATCAGGTAAGACTTTCCTGTTGCTCTGGTTAGGGCTGTGGTCAACAATTCCTCTGACGTAAGTTAGTTTCCTTTGTGTTCACATAGCAAGAGAATAGCAAAACCAGGTTCATGATGTGTTGCAGCTGAGAAAATGAAGCCTTGAGAAAATATTAATATGTCCAAGTTCTCACAACTTGAACTCTGGGGCTGCTGCTCTGTTTACATCTCACTGCTTGCTAGTAAATGTACAAAGCTCACAATTTGCGACTGAGTAATAAAGACTGAAACCCAGAGGTATTACTGTGGCTGGACTCTCCTTCCAGAGCCCATAGTCCATGCTGTCAAACCCATGGGGCACTTTCTCATGTTGGACTATTGGTCTCCTAATGCATATCCTTATACCATTTGATCTCATATCCTTAACAGTAAATATTTGGAGAACTCACATTTATATATTACAAACCCACACTACTAAAAACTTATAATATAACAGAAGTAAAGCTTAATCATGTTCATATATTTTAATCTTTTTTTTTTTAGAGAATGCTGTCCTAAGCCACAGGACAGCTCACTGAGCCGAAGGTGCTCAAACTTCAAGAAGAAAGGCTAGTGCCATCTAGTGGCTTTATGTTAAACTGCACTCTCTCTGGCCGAGTGGTGCTCTGCTTGGCTTTCCTGTTACCTCAGAGGATAGACTCTAGTACATCTTCAGTTCCTCATTCTGTACACATTTATATTAGAGCCCAACTTCTTATCTTCCTTCATCTCCTCTTCCTTTATTAAACATATCTTTCAGCTACTGTGCCTTTATTTTCCTGTGTATTATGTAACATACAAATAAGATAGGCCAGAAAACATAATATGAACCCGATTCCACATATATTCACTTACACATATGGGAAAAATGCTGTAATAAAATACAAAAAATAGGAAATGTGAGATAGGGAATGTAAACTACCAGATAGGGTGTATTTATTTGTGTACTGGCTTATTATAAGACTTCTCCACTTGACGAGGAGGGATGGAATTATTTCTGTATCCCAAAGCCTAGAACAAGGTTTGGTACACACAGAGAAAGCACAAATAAAATTTTGCTGAATCAATTAATTAGTTTGTTATTTGGGGATGGAATTATGGTTTATATTTTCTGAAAACAGACATATTTTGCAGATGTTAAATGATCAATGTGAATCACAATTGTAACTAGAAAAAAAAAAGTTATAACTAATTGGTTAGCTTGGCCTTACAGACATAAGCATGCTCTTTCAGAGAAACCACAAAGATGACGAAGATCTTAGAGAGCCATCTAATCATTTACTCATTACCAGCCTGTGAGACAACTAATATCATTTTTATATCCTGTCTGCCACCTAACAGAGACCACAGTGGAGACTGAGAACATGCTGGTACCAATAATCTCTGGAACAATTGATAAATAGTCAGCCTTCTTTCTCATTCTTATCTACATTGTGAAGATTAGGATGCTAAGGCTGGCAACCTAGTAACAGTCATTTCATATACAGAAGTGCTAGATAGCATATAAAAGATCAAGAAATTGTCATGCCCAGGAAGATTCATATGATTATAATAACAGGATAAGGTCAAGGAAATGTATTATGAAAGATGATTGTTAAAAGTATTATGAGAAAAATTAGACACACAAACCTCACAGCCTGCCACTGTCGATCCACCAAAAGACTGACTTTGTCAATTCTGACATTTTTGGCAAAATGTAGGCGTTTTGGCAAATCAGGACTCAAATAGGGCTTGAAATGCTGATCAGGTTTTCGGCACTGAAAAAGAGGTAAATTATTTCTTCATGACACCTATAAAATGGGAAAACTATGCATAAATGTAATGGATTTCCAAAGCCTGTGTTATCAAATCCCTTTGCACCTCTGGGATTATTAGGCATTTGCCCTTCCTCATCTCACCAACAGGACTTCTTAAGGGAAAAGAATGTGTGGATTTAGAGTCTGTATATTAAAAATTCACTACACCGCCCCTCCATCAGCATGGGCACACTACAGGTAAACCCTCACTAGCAGGGGTAAGATGACCCCTCATGCTTATTCAAGATCAGGATATTAGGCGTAAGAGAAAAAAGGAGTGATTAACATAAAGGCGTTTCTGCTTAAGCAGTCATTCCTACTTCAAATTTGCAGTGTGTCCCAGGTTACAGTAACTATTCTTTCCCTAGTGTTTCTTTATCTTCAATCACTCGCATTTTATTCTGTTTTTACTATAATTGCATATTACCTATATGTAAATAAATCTAGCCCCACCCCAAGCAATGGTAAACTTATAAATCCATATAAATAGATATATATTTGCAAATATACTTTAAACACAGAATTATTAAAACCACTACACACTCTCCAGAAGTGGTGAACTTCACCTTGAAAAATCCCAATTGCTTTGAGCTATCTAGAATTTGCCCTGCTTTTGCAACCTGAGATGCAAGAGCCAATTAAAAGCAGTTTCAATATATTTAAAGAAATGACTGCTCTTAACTGTATAAAAAGATCTATAAAATCCATGATTTGCTGTTTCCTGATATTCAATCATACAAAAAATGTGAAAAATGATTTTGCCCAAAACTCACTAGCCTAGATCCTTTGAATGAAACATCAGCCCACTCAATTTAGAAGTCAGTGAAACTGGTACCAAAACAAATTTCCTATAGTGGTGTCAATTTCAAAATAAAAACAGCTAAAATAAAAGCAACTGACAGGAATATAAAAAATTGTTGACTGAGGTTTAAGAAATAAATTACAAATGGTTTGGACTGGAAAATATAGAATACAATTTTCTTGAAGCCAGATTAAAGACATTACATTAATCTAAATATATGTATTAGGAGGCAGTATACTTACACTGAGGTTCCTAACAATTTCTTCAGAATTAACTATTTGAAAAGAAAAACAAATAGGTCATATTACAATTGAAACTTGACAACTATAAAATTAAATAATTCAGGTGAATTGACATAGCTTATTAATGACTATGATCTGATACAATTAAATAAAAAGTATTTTAAGCAAAGAATTGTTTTA
This sequence comes from Bubalus bubalis, assembly GCF_019923935.1. NCBI lineage: Eukaryota > Metazoa > Chordata > Mammalia > Artiodactyla > Bovidae > Bubalus > Bubalus bubalis. The sequence continues at coordinate 34,397,708 of NC_059166.1, forward strand.
GTATTTAAGAATGGAGTGGAATATATTTTAACCTAACAATATTAGATATTACCATAGACTTTATCAACAGACTGTACTTAACCATGGGAGTTTCTTATTTACTTCTGTGCGGTCTTCCCAAGAATCAGAAGAGGGAGCCTGGTAATACCTGAATGCTCAGAATTAGGGGCCTATATTATTTGCTTTTAGTTTTACCATTATTTTTCTATTTGGGCATCTTCACACTCACAGGTAAAAAAATCATGAGGTATGTTACGAGTCCTGATGCGGGGAGCAGGTCCTTCAAACATGTAGAAGTTTATACTGGAAAAATAATCAGTCATGTATTCCAGTTTGTCACAATAGGTCTGATCCATTCCTGAATTTAAAAAAAAAAAGTCCACTGACTGTATAAGATGGTAACAATTGGTTGTCTCTGATCAGGTCAAACAGCAGATATTTTATGTTACATATATCAAACCAAGTTTTTGAGAAGCTTTACAGTTTGCCCAATTACTTCATTCTAAATGGCAGGCTTTGAAAGTCTTGGTAGTAGAAGAAAAGAATCAGGTTTATAAGAAAGAATGGATAGGAATTATAAACAGATCACCTGTTCAATGTAGATCAGTTAATTTTGAAAAAGAATGTTCTCTATAGAGAGCTAATTTATAAAATTTGATTTGTACATAAGGCAAGATGAAATACTTTCAAATCCAAAAGATAGCATGCATTTTTATAAAACAATAAAATAAGTAGGAGAACAAAGTTTAAAGAATATTTATTTTTCATAAGGGTCTTGTTTAAATTTATATGAGCAGCATATGTTCCTAAAAAGATTTGGTAGTTAACTCTTTTTTTATTTGAAGATTTTTTCAGACTCAGTCCAAACTTTTTTCTTTGTATTATTTTTATTTACTTCATTATTTGTATGTTTTATAATTTCTTTTAACAAGATATGTATTAAAATATTTCCCTTAACTTTAGAACAATTAGAAACTCTTTAATTACATTTCACATCATCTTGATGTCCTAAGATATAAACAGAAGTTCTACAGACATGCTCCTTTTCATCTTCTTGTCCCTCTAGGCCACCCCATCTAGAAAAGGTCCACCTCTCCTTTATGTACTTCCTCACACAACATATTGAGGAAACTGCTAGGCATTGAGTTAGCACTTTAAAAATATTTGTTGAATGAATGAGTACTTTAAAAATGAGGTTGCAGAAGGCGTGGCAGCATCTCACCTCCTTAAACATTCAAGTTAACTGAAATGGCGAGCTAACCTCAAGTCGAGAAATGTGGAGTGCTAGGACTTTAGAGAAGTCTATTCACGTGATTCATAAAAAATACGCAGAACATCGTAAAGCTAGCCAACACAGTCAATTGAAGCCAATCTATATGAAAGAATCATTTACTGAAAAAAGAGGCACTTTTTGTGATTGAATAACAGCCCAACTGTATCCTTGTAGAGCTCTAACTCCATTTTTACAGAAAATGAAATGTGTGGATACATTTTTCAGAATGAACGTTAGAATAATTAAAGTATAAATTTTAGTCCTCTAGTCACAGCCTACCATTCTTAGTGCATTCAAGAGCTTCTAGGTCTGGAAATACAGACTCTAAAATTCCTTATTATATTTGTGTGCTCCCCAAAGTGATAAGATAGAATCAATGATAAAATATGATTTAAAAAAAGCATACCATGGTCAGCCAAAAGGATTATATTGACACAATTGACTAAGTTTCTCTGCTTTAGGCCTTCCATTAACAATCCAAAAGTTTTATCTACCAACTGTAAGGCTTGAATTACCTAAAAAGGAAAAAAAATTGGAGTTAAGATTGTCTTCATGAATTAAGGCTTAATTAATTAAATTATTATCTAATGGAGTAAAAATTAAATAAACTTCCTTCTCTGAAATTGTTGGATTTTGACTAGGATATCAGAGCCCAGCACCCATGCTACATGTACAAAAGACCAATTCCTTACATTCCTATAGACAAAAAAAAATTAAGGCATTTTCCATAAGACAGAAGACTGGGCAATAAATATCTGAGAAAAAGTATTCAACATCAACAAACATTATTCAACTGCAAATATTTTCCTGATAGTGTCCAATGTTGGGTAGAAGAGTCTGTAGACACTTCCATAGGAACCCAAATGGTTACACATGTTCTAGAAGACTGTGTGACAATGTATAGCCAGAGAGTTGGAAAGGGGTGTAAGTTGTAACCTAATAATACTGTTCCTGGGTGTTTATCTGAAGTAAACAGAGTGCAATTGGAGATTTACATGCAAGGCCAGTCATCACATTATTTATTTACAATTTAAATACAAGAAAAAAAATTATGCCACATCCTTCAGTGGGCATATTCAATAGCCACTAAAATATATTTAAAAAAAAAAACAAAAACATAGGAAGACAATCACAATACAATGTTACATAGAAAATGTTAAAATCAAACTGTATACACACTCATACATATTGCATAATGCAATTTTGTTTTAAAACATGTTTAGTGTTTCATAGTAAAAGCACACAAACAGAAAACCAAGATAAAATATCAGATCAGATCAGATCAGTCGCTCAGTCATGTCCGACTCTTTGCGACCCCATGAATCACAGCACGCCAGGCCTCCCTGTCCATCACCAACTCCTGGACTTCACTCAGACTCACATCCATCGAGTCAGTGATGCCATCCAGCCATCTCATCCTCTGTCGTCCCCTTCTCCTCCTGCCCCCAATCCCTCCCAGCATCAGAGTCTTTTCCAATGAGTCAACTCTTCGCATGAGGTGGCCAAAGTACTGGAGTTTCAGCTTTAGCATCATTCCTTCCAAAGAAATCCCAGGGCTGATCTCCTTCAGAATGGACTGGTTGGATCTCCTTGCAGTCCAAGGGACTCTCAAGAGTCTTCTCCAACACCACACTTCAAAAGCATCAATTCTTCGGCACTCAGCCTTCTTCACAGTCCAACTCTCACATCCATACATGACCACAGGAAAAACCATAGCCTTGACTAGATGAACCTTTGTTGACAAAGTAATGTCTCTGCTTTTGAATATGCTATCTAGGTTGGTCATAACTTTCCTTCCAAGGAGTAAGCGTCTTTTAATTTCATGGCTGTAGTCACCATGCAGTGATTTTGGAGCCCCCAAAAATAAAGTCTGACACTGTTTCCACTGTTTCCCCATCTACTTCCCATGAAGTGATGGGACCGGATGCCATGATCTTGGTTTTCTGAATGTTGAGCTTTAAGCCAACTTTTTCACTCTCCACTTTCACTTTCATCAAGAGGCTTGTTAGTTCCTCTTCACTTTCTGCCTTAAGGGTGGTGTCATTTGCATATCTGAGGTTATTGATATTTCTCCCGGCAGTCTTGATTCCAGCTTGTGCTTCATCCAGCCCAGCGTTTCTCATGATGTACTCTGCATAGAAGTTAAATAAACAGGGTGACAATATACAGCCTTGAAGTACTCCTTTTCCTATTTGGAACCAGTCTGTTGTTCCATGTCCAGTTCTAACTGTTGCTTCCTGATCTGCATACAAATTTCTCAAGAGGCAGGTCAGGTGGTCTGGTAGTCCCATCTTTTTCAGAATTTCCCACAGTTTATTGTGATCCACACAGTCAAAGGCTTTGGCATAGTCAATAAAGCAGAAATTGATGTTTTTCTGGAACCCTCTTGCTTTTTCCATGATCCAGCAGATGTTGGCAATTTGATCTCTGGTTCCTCTGCCTTTTCTAAAACCAGCTTGAACATCAGGAAGTTCACGGTTCACATATTGCTGAAGCCTGGCTTGGAGAATTTTGAGCATTACTTTACTAGCATGTGAGATGAGTGCAATTGTGTGGTAGTTTGAACATTCTTTGGCATTGCCTTTCTTTGGGATTGGAATGAAAACTGACCTTTTCCAGTCCTGTGGCCACTGCTGAGTTTTCCAAATTTGCTGGCATATTGAGTGCAGCACTTTCACAGCATCATCTTTCAGGATTTGAAAGAGCTCAACTGGAATTTTATCACCTCCACTGCCTTTGTTCATAGTGATGCTTTCTAAGGCCCACTTGACTTCACATTCCAGGATGTCTGGCTCTAGGTGAGTGATCACACCATCGTGATTATTTGGGTCGTGAAAATCTTTTTTGTACAGTTCTTCTGTGTATTCTTGCCATCTCTTCTTAATAACTTCTGCTTCTGTTAGGGCCATACCATTTGTGTCCTTTATCGAGCCCATCTTTGCATGAAATGTTCCTTTGGTATCTCTGATTTTCTTGAAGAGATCTCTAGTCTTTCCCATTCTGTTGTTTTCCTCTATTTCTTTGCATTGATCGCTGAGGAAGGCTTTCTTATCTCTTCTTGATATTCTTTGGAACTCTGCATTCAGATGTTTATATCTTTCCTTTTCTCCTTTGCTTTTCGCTTCTCTTCTTTTCACAGCTATTTGTAAGGCCTCCCCAGACAGCCATTTTGCTTTTTTGCATTTCTTTTCCATGGGGATGGTCTTGATCCCTGTCTCCTGTACAATGTCACGAACCTCATTCCATAGTTCATCAGGCACTCTATCTATCAGATCTAGGCCCTTAAATGTATTTCTCACTTCCACTGTATAACCATAATATCAAGGTACTATTAACAGTGGTTGTCTCTGAATAGTGAATTGGAGTTCTTTTTTATTTTGTTTGTATTCTTTCATGATTTTAGATTTTTTCTACACTTTATAAACATAGTATATTGAATTGACTTAAGATTTAAGTGAATAAATTTTTAACTAACATGACTTCATTATTTTTTTCAGTAAATAGAATGTATAATAGCAATGGATTGGGATACTGATTGCCTTTTTTTTATTGAGAAAGAATTTTACAAGCCAATTACTATTAGTGCACTATCTAATGAAATTCTCTCAGTAAATATTCATGGATGATGCTACTGGAATTTCCAGTTAAAGAGACCAGGAAACTTGAAGTTTAACTTAAAGATATAGAACAAGTTAATGTTTCTCCATCTGTTTTGCCTCTTCTTAAATTTCACATGAGGCTTAGTCTTAATCCTTCTGTTCTCCTGCTTCACTCTTTCTTTCTTTAGGACATCTCCACTTCTATGACTGTCTATATGCTGCTAAGCAGTCTGATCTTCATCTCCTTTGAGCTCTAAATCCACATTCGCAGTTGCCTTCTGGACATCTCCATTTAGACATCACAGGCATTCCAATTACAAAATAATGTCCTCTAAGAAGATCCCCTTCAGTGGCCTTACTGGAATGAACCTGCTTGCTTATGCTAGAAATCTGAAACTCTCCTACCTCATCACCTGTCTCACACAAAGTCATATTAAGTCTATCTCTTAATCTCAAACACATCTTCTATCCACAATGGCTGTCACTATCATAGTCCAAGTCACTACCATCTCTTTCTTGAAATGTTGCAAAGTCTAACTCATCTCTCCCTACTTTCCCTTGCTTCCTCTAACCCATTCCTCTTACACAGTAAAAGTGGTATTTAAATTCACATAGATCTAATCAGCTCCTTCCCTGATTAAAATGCCTCAATATTTTCATTGCATATTTTATGGCCTAGAAGAACTTGCAAGATTTGGTGCCTGCCTCCTGTTATAGGTTTTCCCTTAGCCCTCTCCCCTAGTTCATAGTGCTCCAGACATTAGTGGGAGATGATTCTCCTCTGGCAATCCACACAGCACCTGGCGTAGAGCAGTACACGGTAGAAGGTAGCTGCTATTATTATTTTTACCATCATCATATTGTCTATGTGTCTAGCCACCTATACATTTGTCTGTCCATCCATTGCTCATTTTATGTGTTCTTCTAATGTGCTCAGCTCCTCCCTTAATCAGGCCATTTGTAAACATTTTTTTCCCTTTTGTTATTCAGAGAACGTTCTAACCAGCCTTAACCCAGACTATGTTAACCCCTCAAGATCTCTCAGGAAATCCTGATCTGTTCCTTTGAAGTACTTGTCCAAATTATACTCAAAATTTATTTGGATACTGAACCAGAGCGCTGTATAGAAGAAAAAGATATGGTGCCTAATGTCAGCCGTAGGGATCAGACAAATGCAGATTAGAGCTGTTGTTTAGTCGCTAAGTCGTGTCTGACTCTTTGTGACCCCATGGGCTGTAGCCCACCAGGCTCCTCAGTCCATGGAATTTTTCAGGCAAGAATACTGGAATAGGTTGCCATTTCCTACTCCAGGAGATCTTCTCCTGACTCAGGGATAGAATCCGTGTCTCTTGCATTGTCAGGTGGGTTCTTTACCACTGAGCCACCTTGGAAGCCTCAGATTAGAGTATCCCTCTCATATCAAACAAACATGGATAACAATTAAAATGGAAAAGAAGAAATGGTGACTATGTTTTAGATAGTTACTAAGCCTCTTGGAGAGCACAAACAGAACCTTGTGCTCATCAGGAGAAAGGAGCAGTGACTCCACAAGAGACTGACCCAGACTTGCCTGCGAGTGTCCAGGAGACTCCAGCAGATGTGTGGGTCGGAGGTGGCCTGATGCAGGGTTGGGGACACTGAGTGTAGCAGTGCTGCATGGGACCTTTTGAAAGAGGTCACCATTATCTTCATTACCTCCACCATAGTTTGGCCCCAGGTAACTAAGAGGGAGGGAACACAGCCCCACCCATCAACAGAAAATTTGATTAGAGATTTACTGAGCATGGCCCAGTCAATGCAAAGAAATAGAGGAAAACAACAGAAGGGGAAAGACTAGAGATCTCTTCAAGAAAATCAGAGATACCAAGGGAACATTTCATGCAAAGATGGGCTCGATAAAGGACACAAATGGTATGGACCTAACAAGCAGAAGATATTGAGAGGAGATGGCAAGAATACACAGAAGAACTGTACAAAAAAGATCTTCACGACCCAGATAATCACAATGGTGTGATCACTCACCTAGAGCTAGACATCCTGGAATGTGAAGTTAAGTGGGCCTTAGAAAGCATCACTATGGGGGGGAGGAGCCAAGATGGCGGAGGAGTAGGACGGGGAGAACACTTTCTCCCCCACAAATTCATCAAAAGAGCATTTAAACGTCGAGTAAATTCCACAAAACAACTTCTGAATGCTGGCAGAGGACATCAGGCACCCAGAAAAGCAGCCCAACTCTTCGAAAGGAGGTAGGAAAAAATATAAAAGACAAAAAAAGAGACAAAAGAGGGAGGGACGGAGTTCCGTCCCGGGAAGGGAGTCTTAAAAAGAGAGAAGTTTCCAAACACCAGGAAACCCTCTCACTGCCGAATCTGTGCCGAGCTTTGGAAGTACAGAGGGCAACATAAAAGGGAGGGGAAAAAAAAAAAAAAATAAACAATTAAAAATCGCGGATTGTGAGCCCTACGGGAACTCCCCCAGCGGAGAAGCAGCGCAGACGTCTGCACACGGCATTAGCAAGCGGGGGCTGGGCAGGGAAGTGCGGCACGGGCTGTGTCCCTTAGAGTAAGAATCGGGCCGAATGTCCTGAGCGCTATCTGAGCGAAATAATTTGGGCTAGCAAACCAGACTGTGGGATATCTACCACGCGAAAAGCCAGCCCTAACCTAAGACACCGCCAGGCCCGCGCACAGAACAAAGGACTGAACAGAGGTAGCCGGCTGCAGACCTTCCCCCTCCGGTGACAGGCAGCCAGAGCCGGAAGGGGGCAATCGCAGCCCCAGAGAGACACTATCTATAAAACTGTAAGCAGGCTTCTTTGCTAACTAAAACTTCTTGGGGGTCTGGACGGTCAATATCTGCCTGAGAAGGTGCACCGGTTTTACACCCAGATAACCGAGTGGCGGGGAGGCGATAAGTCGCAGCATTGGCGCCCGCCAAACACCTCATCACCTGAGCTGCTCGACCTGGGAAGAACACAAAACGCAGGCCCAACCGAGTCTGCGCCTCTGAGGACTACCCGAGTGCCTGAACCTGAGCGGCTTGGACCTGGGAGCTCAGTCCAGGGCCGGCCTCTGATTGTTCCCGGCGGAACAACCTAGAGCCCAAGCAGTGTGGGCAGGGAGGTTACACGCGCCGTGAGCGGGGGGCAGACCCAGTGTGGCCGAGGCACTTCGAGCGCACGCCAGTGTTATCTGTTTGCAGCATCCCTCCCTCCCTCCCCACAGCGCGGCTGAACAAGTGAGCCTAAATTAAAAAAAAAAAAAAAAAAAAAAAATAGGGTCCTCCACCGTCCCCTTTGTGTCAGGGCGGGAACCAGACACTGAAGAGACCAGCAAACAGAAGAAGCTATAACAGAGGGAAACGCCTTGGAAGCTACAGGCCATAGATTAAAACCCTGTGGTTACTACGGATTACATAGGAAGGGGCCTATAGATCTTGAGAAATATAAGTTGGACTAAGGAACTGCCAAAAATGAACTGAACCCACAATACTCACAACAAAACCAGAGAAAGACCTAGATATATTTTTACTATTTTTACGATCAATCTTTCTTTCTTTCTTTTTTTTTTTAATTAAAAAAAAAAATTTTTTTTTAAGTCCTCTATTGTCCTTTAATTTTCACTTTTATAACTATTACTTTGCAAAAAAAAAAAAAAAAAAAGACCCTATTTTTTTTTTTCTCTTCTTCTTCAGCAAACTTCATATATATATTTTATAATTTTTTGACTGTGGTTTTTTTTTTTTTTTCTTCTTTTTCTTCTTTTCTTTAACATTGCATTTTTGAAATTCCAAACTCTACTCTAGATTTTTAATTTTAGCCTTTTGATATATGTTATCAATTTTGTACCTATAGTTTTTTTCATAATTGCTGTGACTTTTTTTTTTTCCTCTGTTTCTTTCTCTTCTTCTTTTATATAACATCGTATATCTGCAATTCCAAACTCTACTCAAGATTTTTAATTTATGCTTTTTGGTATTTGATATCAATTTTGTACCTGTATTTTCTTTATAATTTTTGCGACATTGTTTTTGTTGGTTTGTTTGTTTTCTCTCTTTATTTTTCTTCTTCTTCTTCTTTTTTTTTTTTTTTTTTTTTTTTTTTTTTAACGTTGTATTTTTGAAATTCCAAACTCTACTCTAGATTTTTAATTTTTGCTGTTTGGTATTAGTTATCAATTTTGTACCTGTAGTTTCTTTATTACTTTCACGACCTTGTTTGTTTTTCTTTGTTCGTTTTTTCTCTCTTTCTTTTCCTTCTCCTTTTCATTAACATCGCATTTTTGAAATTCCAAACTCTACTCTAGATTTCTAATTTTTGTTTTTATGTATTTGTTACCAATTTTGTACCTTTAAGAACCCAAACTTCAGGACCCATTTTTCACTAGTGTACGAGATTACTGGCTTGACTGCTCTCTCTCCCTTTGGACTCTCCATTTCCCCCACCAGGTCACCTGTATCTCCTCCCTAACCCCTCTCTACTCTACCCAACTCTGTGAATTTCTGTGTGTTCCAGACGGTGGAGAACACTTAAGGAACTGATTACTGGCTGGATCTGCCTCCCGCCTTTTCATTTCCCCCTTTTATCCTTCTGGCCACCTCTGTCTCCTGCCTCCTTCTTCTCTTCCCTGTATAACTCCGTGAACATCTCTGAGTGGTCCAGTTGTGGAGTGCACATAAGGAAGTGACTACTGGCTAGCCCACTCTCTCCACTATTGATTCCACCTCATCTCATTTGGGTCACCTCTAACTCCCTCCTCCCTCTTCTCTTCTCCATGTAACGCTGTGAACCTCTCTGAGTGACCCTCACAGTAGAGAAACTTTTCATCTTTAACATAGATGTTTTATCAGTGGTGCTGTATAGAAGGAGAAGTTTTGAAACTACTGTAAAATTAAGACTGATAACTGGAAGTAGGAGGCTTAAGTCCAATCCCTGACTCCAGGGAACTCCTGACTCCAAGGAACATTAATTGACAGGAGCTCATCAAACGCATCCATACCGACACTGAAACCAAGCACCACACAAGGGCCAACAAGTTCCAGGGAAAGACATAACAAGCAAATTCTCCAGCAACAAAGGAACACAGCCCTGAGCTTCAAGATACAGGCTGCCCAAAGTCACCCCAAAACCATAGACATCTCATAACTCATTACTGGACATTTCATTACACTCCAGAGAGAAGAAATACAGCTCCATCAACCAGAACATCAACACAAGCTTCCCTAACCAGGAAACCTTGACAAGCCACCTGTACAAACCCACACACAGCGAGGAAACGCCACAATAAAGAGAACTCCACAAACTGCCAGAATACAGAAAGGACACCCCAAACTCAGCAATTTAAACAAGATGAAGAGACAGAGGAATAGCCAGCAGATAAAGGAACAGGATAAATGCCCACCAAACCAAACCAAAGAGGAAGAGATAGGGAATCTACCTGATAAAGAATTCCGAATAATGATAGTGAAATTGATCCAAAATCTTGAAATTAAAATGGAATCACAGATAAATAGCCTGGAGGCAAGGATTGAGAAGATGCAAGAAAGGTTTAACAAGGACTTAGAAGAAATAAAAAAGAGTCAATATATAATGAATAATGCAATAAGTGAAATTAAAAACACTCTGGAGGCAACAAATAGTAGAATAACAGAGGCAGAAGATAGGATTAGTGAATTAGAAGATAGAATGGTAGAAATAAATGAATCAGAGAGGATAAAAGAAAAACGAATTAAAAGAAATGAGGACAATCTCAGAGACCTCCAGGACAATATTAAACGCTACAACATTCGAATCATAGGGGTCCCAGAAGAAGAAGACAAAAAGAAAGACCATGAGAAAATACTTGAGGAGATAATAGTTGAAAACTTCCCTAAAATGGGGAAGGAAATAATCACCCAAGTCCAAGAAACCCAGAGAGTCCCAAACAGGATAAACCCAAGGCGAAACACCCCAAGACACATAGTAATCAAATTAACAAAGATCAAACACAAAGAACAAATATTAAAAGCAGCAAGGGAAAAACAACAAATAACACACAAGGGAATTCCCATAAGGATAACAGCTGATCTTTCAATAGAAACTCTTCAAGCCAGGAGGGAATGGCAAGACATACTTAAAATGATGAAAGAAAATAACCTACAGCCCAGATTATTGTACCCAGCAAGGATCTCATTCAAGTATGAAGGAGAAATCAAAAGCTTTTCAGACAAGCAAAAGCTGAGAGAATTCTGCACCACCAAACCAGCTCTCCAACAAATACTAAAGGATATTCTCTAGACAGGAAACACAAAAATGGTGTATAAATTCGAACCCAAAACAATAAAGTAAATGGCAACGGGGTCATACTTATCAGTAATTACCTTAAACGTAAATGGGTTGAATGCCCCAACCAAAAGACAAAGACTGGCTGAATGGATACAAAAACAAGACCCCTGCATATGTTGTCTACAAGAGACCCACCTCAAAACAGGGGACACATACAGACTGAAAGTGAAGGGCTGGAAAAAGATTTTCCATGCGAATAGGGACCAAAAGAAAGCAGGAGTAGCAATACTCATATCAGATAAAATAGACTTTAAAACAAAGACTGTGAAAAGAGACAAAGATGGTCACTACATAATGATCAAAGGATCAATCCAAGAAGAAGATATAACAATTATAAATATATATGCACCCAACACGGGAGCACCGCAGTATGTAAGACAAATGCTAACAAGTATGAAAGGAGAAATTAACAATAACACAATAATAGTGGGAGACTTTAATACCCCACTCACACCTATGGATAGATCAACTAAACAGAAAATTAACAAGGAAACACAAACTTTAAACGATACAATAGACCAGTTAGACCTAATTGATATCTATAGGACATTTCATCCCAAAACAATGAATTTCACCTTCTTCTCAAGCGCACATGGAACCTTCTCCAGGATAGATCACATCCTGGGCCATAAAGCTAGCCTTGGTAAATTCAAAAAAATAGAAATCATTCCAAGCATCTTTTCTGACCACAATGCAGTAAGATTAGATCTCAATTACAGGAGAAAAACTATTAAAAAATCCAACATATGGAGGCTGAACAACACGCTGCTGAATAACCAACAAATCACAGAAGAAATCAAAAAAGAAATCAAAATTTGCATAGAAACGAATGAAAATGAAAACACAACAACCCAAAACCTGTGGGACACCGTAAAAGCAGTCCTAAGGGGAAAGTTCATAGCAATACAGGCACACCTCAAGAAACAAGAAAAAAGTCAAATAAATAACCTAACTCTACACCTAAAGCAACTAGAAAAGGAAGAAATGAAGAACCCCAGGGTTAGTAGAAGGAAAGAAATCTTAAAAATTAGAGCAGAAATAAATGCAAAAGAAACAAAAGAGACCATAGCAAAAATCAACAAAGCCAAAAGCTGGTTCTTTGAAAGGATAAATAAAATTGACAAACCATTAGCCAGACTCATCAAGAAACAAAGGGAGAAAAATCAAATCAATAAAATTAGAAATGAAAATGGAGAGATCACAACAGACAACACAGAAATACAAAGGATCATAAGAGACTACTATCAACAATTATATGCCAATAAAATGGACAACGAGGAAGAAATGGACAAATTCTTAGAAAAGTACAACTTTCCAAAACTCGATCAGGAAGAAATAGAAAATCTTAACAGACCCATCACAAGCACGGAAATTGAAACTGTAATCAAAAATCTTCCAGCAAACAAAAGCCCAGGTCCAGACGGTTTCACAGCTGAATTCTACCAAAAATTTAGAGAAGAGCTAACACCTATCCTGCTCAAACTCTTCCAGAAAATTGCAGAGGATGGTAAACTTCCAAACTCATTCTATGAGGCCACCATCACCCTAATACCAAAACCTGACAAAGATCCCACAAAAAAAGAAAACTACAGGCCAATATCACTGATGAACATAGATGCAAAAATCCTTAACAAAATTCTAGCAATCAGAATCCAACAACACATTAAAAAGATCATACACCATGACCAAGTGGGCTTTATCCCAGGGATGCAAGGATTCTTCAATATCCGCAAATCAATCAATGTAATACACCACATTAACAAATTGAAAAATAAAAACCATATGATTATCTCAATAGATGCAGAGAAAGCCTTTGACAAAATTCAACATCCATTTATGATAAAAACTCTCCAGAAAGCAGGAATAGAAGGAACATACCTCAACATAATCAAAGCTATATATGACAAACCCACAGCAAACATTATCCTCAATGGTGAAAAATTGAAAGCATTTCCTCTAAAGTCAGGAACAAGACAAGGGTGCCCACTTTCACCATTACTATTCAACATAGTTTTGGAAGTTTTGGCCACAGCAATCAGAGCAGAAAAAGAAATAAAAGGAATCCAAATTGGAAAAGAAGAAGTAAAGCTCTCACTGTTTGCAGATGACATGATCCTCTACATAGAAAACCCTAAAGACTCCACCAGAAAATTACTAGAACTAATCAATGACTATAGTAAAGTTGCAGGATATAAAATCAACACACAGAAATCCCTTGCATTCCTATACACTAATAATGAGAAAACAGAAAGAGAAATTAAGGAAACAATTCCATTCACCATTGCAACGGAAAGAATAAAATACTTAGGAATATATCTACCTAAAGAAACTAAAGACCTATATATAGAAAACTATAAAACACTGGTGAAAGAAATCAAAGAGGACACTAACAGATGGAGAAATATACCATGTTCATGGATTGGAAGAATCAATGTAGTGAAAATGAGTATACTACCCAAAGCAATCTATAGATTCAATGCAATCCCTATCAAGCTACCAACAGCATTCTTCACAGAGCTAGAACAAATAATTTCACAATTTGTATGGAAAAACAAAAAACCTCGAATAGCCAAAGCGATCTTGAGAAAGAAGAATGGAACGGGAGGAATCAACCTACCTGACTTCAGGCTCTACTACAAAGCCACAGTTATCAAGACAGTATGGTACTGGCACAAAGACAGAAATATAGATCAATGGAACAAAATAGAAAGCCCAGAGATAAATCCACGCACATATGGACACCTTATCTTCGACAAAGGAGGCAAGAATATACAATGGATTAAAGACAATCTCTTTAACAAGTGGTGCTGGGAACTCTGGTCAACCACTTGTAAAAGAATGAAACTAGAACACTTTCTAACACCATACACAAAAATAAACTCAAAATGGATTAAAGATCTAAACGTAAGACCAGAAACTATAAAACTCCTAGAGGAGAACATAGGCAAAACACTCTCTGACATACATCACAGCAGGATCCTCTATGACCCACCTCCCAGAATATTGGAAATAAAAGCAAAAATAAACAAATGGGACCTAATTAACCTTAAAAGCTTCTGCACATCAAAGGAAACTATTAGCAAGGTGAAAAGACAGCCTTCAGAATGGGAGAAGATAATAGCAAATGAAGCAACTGACAAACAACTAATCTCGAGAATATACAAGCAACTCCTACAGCTCAACTCCAGAAAAATAAATGACCCAATCAAAAAATGGGCCAAAGAACTAAATAGACATTTCTCCAAAGAAGACATACAGATGGCTAACAAACACATGAAAAGATGCTCAGCATCACTCATTATCAGAGAAATGCAAATCAAAACCACTATGAGGTACCATTTCACGCCAGTCAGAATGGCTGCAATCCAAAAGTCTACAAGTAATAAATGCTGGAGAGGGTGTGGAGAAAAGGGAACCCTCTTACACTGTTGGTGGGAATGCAAACTAGTACAGCCACTATGGAGAACAGTGTGGAGATTCCTTAAAAAACTGGAAATAGACATGCCTTATGATCCAGCAATCCCACTGCTGGGCATACACACTGAAAAAACCAGAAGGGAAAGAGACACGAGTACCCCAATGTTCATCGCAGCACTGTTTATAATAGCCAGGACATGGAAGCAACCTAGATGTCCATCAGCAGATGAATGGATAAGAAAGCTGTGGTACATATACACAATGGAGTATTATTCAGCCATTAAAAAGAATACATTTGAATCAGTTCTAATGAGGTGGATGAAACTGGAGCCTATTATACAGAGTGAAGTAAGCCAGAAAGAAAAACACCAATACAGTATACTAACGCATATATATGGAATTTAGAAAGATGGTAACAATAACCCTGTGTACGAGACAGCAAAAGAGACACTGATGTATAGAACAGTCTTATGGACTCTGTGGGAGAGGGAGAGGGTGGGAAGATTTGGGAGAATGGCATTGAAACATGTAAAATATCATGTATGAAATGAGTTGCCAGTCCAGGTTCGATGCACGATACTGGATGCTTGGGGCTGGTGCACTGGGACGACCCAGAGGGATGGAATGGGGAGGGAGGAGGGAGGAGGGTTCAGGATGGGGAACACATGTAAACCTGTGGCGGATTCATTTTGATATTTGGCAAATCTAATACAGTTATGTAAAGTTTAAAAATAAAATAAAATTAAAAAAAAAAAAAGAAAGCATCACTATGAACAAAGCTAGTGGAGGTGATGGAATTCCAGTTGAGCTCTTTCAAATCCTGAAAGATGATGCTGTGAAAGTGCTGCACTCAATATGCCAGCAAATTTGGACAACTCAGCAGTGGCCACAGGACTGGAAAAGGTCAGTTTTCATTCCAATCCCAAAGAAAGGCAATGCCAAAGAATGCTCAAACTATCACACAATTGCACTCATCTCACACGCTAGTAAAGTAATGCTCAAAATTCTCCAAGCCAGGCTTCAGCAATATGTGAACCGTGAACTTCCAGATGTTCAAGCTGGTTTTAGAAAAGGCAGAGGAACCAGAGATCAAATTGCCAACATCTGCTGGATCATGGAAAAAGCAAGAGAGTTCCAGAAAAACATCAATTTCTGCTTTATTGACTATGCCAAAGCCTTTGACTGTGTGGATCACAATAAACTGTGGGAAATTCTGAAAAAGATGGGAATACCAGATCACCTGATCTGTTCTTGAGAAATTTCTATGCAGGTCAGGAAACAACAGTTAGAACTGGACATGGAACAACAGACTGGTTCCAAATAGGAAAAGGAGTTCATCAAGGCTGTATATTGTCACCCTGTTTATTTAACTTCTATGCAGAGTACATCATGAGAAACGCTGGGCTGGAAGAAGCCCAAGCTGGAATCAAGATTGCCGGGAGAAATATCAATAACCTCAGATATGCAAATGACACCACCCTTATGGCAGAAAGTGAAGAGGAACTAACAAGCCTCTTGATGAAAGTGAAAGTGGAGAGTGAAAAAGTTGGCTTAAAGCTCAACATTCAGAAAACCAAGATCATGGCATCCGGTCCCATCACTTCATGGGAAGTAGATGGGGAAACAGTGGAAACAGTGTCAGACTTTATTTTTGGGGGCTCCAAAATCACTGCATGGTGATTACAGCCATGAAATTAAAAGACGCTTACTCCTTGGAAGGAAAGTTATGACCAACCTAGATAGCATATTCAAAAGCAGAGACATTACTTTGTCAACAAAGGTTCATCTAGTCAAGGCTATGGTTTTTCCTGTGGTCATGTATGGATGTGAGAGTTGGACTGTGAAGAAGGCTGAGTGCCGAAGAATTGATGCTTTTGAAGTGTGGTGTTGGAGAAGACTCTTGAGAGTCCCTTGGACTGCAAGGAGATCCAACCAGTCCATCTTTTTTTTTTTTTTTAAACCTCAAACACTGTATTAGTTTTGCCAAACATCAAAACGAATCCGCCACAGGTATACATGTGCTCCCCATACTGAACCCTCCTCCTTCCTCCCTCCCCACACCATCCCTCT
Source organism: Bubalus bubalis (assembly GCF_019923935.1). Taxonomy (NCBI): domain Eukaryota; kingdom Metazoa; phylum Chordata; class Mammalia; order Artiodactyla; family Bovidae; genus Bubalus; species Bubalus bubalis. Next base: position 34,414,389 of record NC_059166.1, read on the forward strand.
AGGTCGTCACAGTGCACCAGCCGCAAGCATCCAGTATTGTGCATGGAACCTGGACTGGCAAGTCATTTCATACATGATATTACACATGTTTCAATGCCATTCTCCCAAATCTTCCCACCCTCTTCCTCTCCAACAGAGTCCATAAGACTGTTCTATACATCAGTGTCTCTTTTGTTGTCTTGTACACAGGGTTATTGTTACCATCTTTCTAAATTCCATATATATGCGTTAGTATACTGTATTGGTGTTTTTCTTTCTGGCTTACTTCACTCTGTATAATAGGCTCCAGTTTCATCTACCTCATTAGAACTGATTCAAATGTGTTCTTTTTAATGGCTGAGTAGTACTCCATTGTGTATATGTACCACTGCTTTCTTATCCATTCATCTGCTGATGGACATCTAGGTTGCTTCCATGTCCTGGCTATTATAAACAGTGCTGCGATGAACATTGGGGGTACATGTGTCTCTTTCCCTTCTGGTTTCCTCAGTGTGTATGCCCAGCAGTGGGATTGCTGGATCATAAGGCATGTCTATTTCCAGTTTTTTAAGGAATCTCCACACTGTTCTCCATAGTGGCTGTACTAGTTTGCATTCCCACCAACAGTGTAAGAGGGTTCCCTTTTCTCCACACCCTCTCCAGCATTTATTGCTTGTAGACTTTGGATCGCAGCCATTCTGACTGGCGTGAAATGGTACCTCATAGTGGTTTTGATTTGCATTTCTCTGATAATGAGTGATGTTGAGCATCTTTTCATGTGTTTGTTAGCCATCTGTATGTCTTCTTTGGAGAAATGTCTATTTAGTTCTTTGGCCCATATTTTGATTGGGTTATTTATTTTTCTGGAGTTGAGCTGTAGGAGTTGCTTGTATATTTTTGAGATTAGTTGTTTGTCAGTTGCTTCATTTGCTATTATTCTCTCCCATTCTGAAGGCTGTCTTTTCACCTTGCTAATAGTTTCCTTTGATGTGCAGAAGCTTTTAAGTTTAATTAGGTCCCATTTGTTTATTTTTGCTTTTATTTCCACTATTCTGGGAGGTGGGTCATAGAGGATCCTGCTGTGATGTATGTCAGAGAGTGTTTTGCCTATGTTCTCCTCTAGGAGTTTTATAGTTTCTGGTCTTACATTTAGGTCTTTAATCCATTTTTAGTTTATTTTTGTGTATGGTGTTAGAAAGTGTTCTAGTTTCATTCTTTTACAAGTGGTTGACCAGATTTCTCAGCACCACTTGTTAAAGAGATTGTCTTTAATCCATTGTATATTCTTGCCTCCTTTGCCAAAGATAAGGTGTCCATATGTGCGTGGATTTATCTCTGGGCTTTCTATTTTGTTCCATTGATCTATATTTCTGTCTTTGTGCCAGTACCATACTGTCTTGATAACTGTGGCTTTGTAGTAGAGCCTGAAGTCAGGTAGGTTGATTCCTCCAGTTCCATTCTTCTTTCTCAAGATGGCTTTGGCTATTCAAGGTTTTTTGTATTTCCATACAAATTATGAAATTATTTGTTCTAGCTCTGTGAAGAATACCGTTGGTAGCTTGATAGGGATTGCATTGAATCTATAAATTGCTTTGTGTAATATACTCATTTTCACTATGTTGATTCTTCCAATCCATGAACACGGTATATTTCTCCATCTATTAGTGTCCTCTTTGATTTATTTCACCAGTGTTTTATAGTTTTCTATATATAGGTCTTTAGTTTCTTTAGGTAGATATATTCCTAAGTATTTTATTCTTTCCTTTGCAATGGTGAATGGAATTGTTTCCTTAATTTCTCTTTCTGTTTTTTCATTATTAGTGTATAGGAATGCAAGGGATTTCTGTGTGTTGATTTTATATCCTGCAACTTTACTATAGTCATTGATTAGTTCTAGTAGTTTTCTGGTGGAATCTTTAGGGTTTTCTATGTAGAGGATCGTGTCATCTGCAAATAGTGAGAGTTTTACTTCTTCTTTTCCAGTTTGGATTCCCTTTATTTCTTTTTATGCTCTGATTGCTGTGGCCAAAACTTCCAAAACTATGTTGAGTAGTAATGGTGAAAGTGGGCACCCTTGTCTTGTTCCTGACTTTAGAGGAAATGCTTTCAATTTTTCACCATTGAGGATAATGTTTGCTGTGGGTATGTCATATATAGCTTTTATTATGTTGAGGTGTGTTCCTTCTATTCCTGCTTTCTGGAGAGTTTTGATCATAAATGGATGTTGAATTTTGTCAAAGGCTTTCTCTGCATCTATTGAGATAATCATATGGTTTTTATTTTTCAATTTGTTAATGTGGTGTATTACATTGATTGATTTGCGGATATTGAAGAATCCTTGCATCCCTGGGATAAAGCCCACTTGGTCATGGTATATGATCTTTTTAATGTGTTGTTGGATTCTGGTTGCTAGAATTTTGTTAAGGATTTTTGCATCTATGTTCATCAGTGATATTGGCCTGTAGTTTTCTTTTTTTGTGGGATCTTTGTCAGGTTTTGGTATTAGGGTGATGGTGGCCTCATAGAATGAGTTTGGAAGTTTACCTTCCTCTGCAATTTTCTGGAAGAGTTTGAGTAGGATAGGTGTTAGCTCTTCTCTAAATTTTTGGTAGAATTCAGCTGTGAAGCCGTCTGGACCTGGGCTTTTGTTTGCTGGAAGATTTCTGATTACAGTTTCAATTTCTGTGCTTGTGATGGGTCTGTTAAGATTTTCTATTTCTTCCTGGTCCAGTTTTGGAAAGTTGTACTTTTCTAAGAATTTGTCCATTTCTTCCACGTTGTCCATTTTATTGGCGTATAATTGTTGATAGTAGTCTCTTATGATCCTTTGTATTTCTGTGTTGTCTGTTGTGATCTCTCCATTTTCATTTCTAATTTTATTGATTTGATTTTTCTCCCTTTGTTTCTTGATGAGTCTGGCTAATGGTTTGTCAATTTTATTTATCCTTTCAAAGAACTAGCTTTTGGCTTTGTTGATTTTTGCTATGGTCTCTTTTGTTTCTTTTGCATTTATTTCTGCCCTAATTTTTAAGATTTCTTTCCTTCTACTAACCCTGGGGTTCTTCATTTCTTCCTTTTCTAGTTGCTTTAGGTGTAGAGTTAGGTTATTTATTTGACTTTTTTCTTGTTTCTTGAGGTATGCCTGTATTGCTATGAACCTTCCCCTTAGCACTGCTTTTACAGTGTCCCACAGGTTTTGGGTTGTTGTGTTTTCATTTTCATTCGTTTCTATGCAAATTTTGATTTCTTTTTTGATTTCTTCTGTGATTTGTTGGTTATTCAGCAGCGTGTTGTTCAGCCTCCATATGTTGGAATTTTTAATAGTTTTTCTCCTGTAATTGAGATCTGATCTTACTGCATTGTGGTCAGAAAAGATGCTTGGAATGATTTCTATTTTTTTGAATTTACCAAGGCTAGATTTATGGCCCAGGATGTGATCTATCCTGGAGAAGGTTCCATGTGCGCTTGAGAAAAAGGTGGAATTCATTTTTTTGGGATGAAATGTCCTATAGATATCAATTAGATCTAACTGGTCTATTGTATCGTTTAAAGTTTGTGTCTCCTTGTTAATTTTCTGTTTAGTTGATCTATCCATAGGTGTGAGTGGGGTATTAAAGTCTCCCACCATTATTGTGTTATTGTTAATTTCTCCTTTCATAGTTGTTAGCGTTTGTCTTACATATTGTGGTGCTCCCATGTTGGGTGCATATATATTTATAATAGTTATATCTTCTTCTTGGATTCATCCTTTGATCATTATGTAGTAACCATCTTTGTCTCTTTTCACAGCCTTTGTTTTAAAGTCTATTTTATCTGATATGAGTATTGCTACTCCTGCTTTCTTTTGGTCCCTATTTGCATGGAAAATCTTTTTCCAGCCCTTCACTTTCAGTCTGTATGTGTCCCCTGTTTTGAGGTGGGTCTCTTGTAGACAACATATGTAGGGGTCTTGTTTTTGTATCCATTCAGCCAGTCTTTGTCTTTTGGTTGGGGCATTCAACCCATTTACGTTTAAGGTAATTACTGATAAGTATGATCCCGTTGCCATTTCCTTTATTGTTTTGGGTTCGAATTTATACACCGTTTTTGTGTTTCCTGTCTAGAGAATATCCTTTAGTATTTGTTGGAGAGCTGGTTTGGTGGTGCAGAATTCTCTCAGCTTTTGCTTGTCTGAAAAGCTTTTGGTTTCTCCTTCATACTTGAATGAGATCCTTGCTGGGTACAATAATCTGGGCTGTAGGTTATTTTCTTTCATCATTTTAAGTATGTCTTGCCATTCCCTCCTGGCTTGAAGAGTTTCTATTGAAAGATCAGCTGTTATCCTTATGGGTATTCCCTTGTGTGTTATTTGTTGTTTTTCCCTTGCTGCTTTTAATATTTGTTCTTTGTGTTTGATCTTTGTTAATTTGATTAATATGTGTCTTGGAGTGTTTCGCCTTGGGTTTATCCTGTTTGGGACTCTCTGGGTTTCTTGGACTTGGGTGATTATTTCCTTCCCCATTTTAGGGAAGTTTTCAACTATTATCTCCTCAAGTATTTTCTCATGGTCTTTCTTTTTGTCTTCTTCTTCTGGAACCCCTATGATTCGAATGTTGTAGCGCTTAATATTGTCCTGGAGGTCTCTGAGATTGTCCTCATTTCTTTTAATTCGTTTTTCTTTTATCCTCTCTGATTCATTTATTTCTACCATTCTATCTTCTAATTCACTAATCCTATCTTCTGCCTCTGTTATTCTACTATTTGTTGCCTCCAGAGTGTTTTTAATTTCACTTATTGCATTATTCATTATATATTGACTCTTTTTTTTTCTTCTAGGTCCTTGTTAAACCTTTCTTGCATCTTCTCAATCCTTGTCTCCAGGCTATTTATCTGTGATTCCATTTTGATTTCAAGATTTTGAATCAATTTCGCTATCATTATTTGGAATTCTTTATCAGGTAGATTCCCTATCTCTTCCTCTTTTGTTTGGTTTGGTGGGCATTTATCCTGTTCCTTTATCTGCTGGGTATTCCTCTGTCTCTTCATCTTGTTTAAATTGCTGATTTTGGGGTGTCCTTTCTGTATTCTGGCAGTTTGTGGAGTTCTCTTTATTGTGGCATTTCCTCACTGTGTATGGGTTTGTACAGGTGGTTTGTCAAGGTTTCCTGGTTAGGGAAGCTTGTGTCGGTGTTCTGGTGGGTGGAGCTGGATTTCTTCTCTCTGGAGTGCAATGAAGTGTCCAGTAATGAGTTATGAGATGTCTATGGCTTTGGGGTGACTTTGGGCAGCCTGTATCTTGGAGCTCAGGGCTGTGTTCCTTTGTTGCTGGAGAATTTGCTTGGTATGTCTTGCCCTGGAACTTGTTGGCCCTTGTGTGGTGCTTGGTTTCAGTGTAGGTATGGAGGCGTTTGATGAGCTCCTGTCAATTAATGTTCCTTGGAGTCAGGAGTTCCCTGGAGTCAGGGTTTGGACTTAAGCCTCCTGCTTCCAGTTATTGGTCTTATTTTTACAGTAGTTTCAAAACTTCTCCTTCTATACAGCACCATTGATAAAACATCTACGTTAAAGATGAAAAGTTTCTCTACCATGAGGATCACCCAGAGAGGTTCACAGCATTACATGGAGACAAGAAGAGGGAGGAGGGATTTAGAGGTGACCTGACTGAGATGAGGTGGAATCAATAGAGGAGAGAGTGGGCTAGCCAGTAATCACTTCCTTATGTGCACTCCACAACTGGACCACTCAGAAATGTTCACAGAGTTATACAGAGGAGAGAAGGAGGAAGGAGACAGAGGTGGCCAGGAGGATAAAAGGGGGGAATGAAAGGAGGGAGACAGATCCAGCCAGTAATCTGTTCCCTAAGTGTTCTCCCGGTCTGGAACACACAGAAATTCACAGAGTTGGGTAGAGTAGAGAGGGGTAGGGAGGAGACACTGGTGACCTGGTGGAGAAAAAGGAGAGTCCAAAGGGAGAGAGAGCAGTCAAGCCAGTAATCTCGCTCCCTAGTGAAAAATGGGTACTGAAGATTGGGTTCTTAAAGGTACAAAATTGGTAACAAATACATAAAAGCAAAAATTAAAAATCTAGAGTAGAGTTTGGAATTTCAAAAATATGATGTTAAAGAAAAGAAGAAGGAAAAGAAAGAGAGAAAAAATGAACACACAAAAACAAACAAGGTCGCGAAAATTATAAAGAGAAAATAGGTACAAAATTGAGGACTAATACCAAAAAGCAAAAGTTAAAAATCTAGAGTAGAGTTTGGAATTTCAGATATACAATGTTATATAAAAGAAGAAGAGAAACAGAAGAAAAAAAAGTCACAGAAATTATAAAAAAAAAAAAACTATAGGTACAAAATTGATAACAAATACCAAAAAGCTAAAATTAAAAATATAGAGTAGAGTTTGGAATTTCAAAAATGCAATGTTAAAGAAAAGAAGAAGAAAAAAAAACACACAAGGTCAAAAAGTTATAAAATATATATATATATATGAAGTTTGCTGTAAAAAAAAAATAGGGCCTTTTTTTTTTCTTTTGCAAAGTAATAGGTTATAAAAGTGAAAATTAAAGGAATAATAGAGGACTTAAAATTTTTTTTAAAAAAATTAAAAAAAAAGAAAGAAAGAATGATAGTAAAAATAGTAAAAATATATCTAGGACTTTCTCTGGTTTTGTTGTGAGTATTGTGGGTTCAGTTCATTTTTGGCTAGTTCCTTGGTCCGACTTATATTTCTCAAGATCTATAGGCACCTTCCTATGTAGTCGGTAATAACCACAGGGTTTTAATCTATTGCCTGTAGCTTCCAAGGCGGTTCCCTCTGTTACAGCTTCTACTGTTTGCTGGTCTCTTCAGTGTCTGGTTTCCGCCCTGACACAAAGGGGATGGTGGAGGATACTTTTTTTGTTGTTTTTTAGGCTCACTTGTTCAGTCGCGCTGTTGGGAGGGAGGGAGGGATGCTGCAAATAACACTGGCATGCGCTCACAGTGCCTCAGCCAAACTGGGTCTGCCCCCGCTCACCGCGCGTGTAGCCTCCCTGCCCACACTTCTCAGGCTCTAGGTTGCTCCGCCGGGAACCATCCATGGCCGGCCCTGGGCTGCCTGTACCTCCCAGGTCCAAGCCGCTCAGGTTCAGGCACTCCGGTAGTCTTCAGAGGTGCAGACTCAGTTGGGCCTGCGTTTTGTGCCCTTCCCAGGTCCGAGCAGCTCAGGTGATGAGGTGTTTGCCGAGCGCGATTACTGCGACTTATCGCCTCCCCGCCACCCGTTTATCTAGGTGTACAACCGGCGCACCTTCTCAGGCAGATGTTGACCATCCAGACCGCCAAGAAGTTTTAATTAGCAAAGAAGCCTGCTTACAGTTTTATAGATAATGTCTCTCTGGGGCTGCGATTGCCCCCTTCCGGTTCTGGCTGCCTGTCACCAGAGGGGGAAGGTCTGCAGCCAGCTATCTCTGTTCAGTCCTTTGTTCTGTGTGCGGTCCTGGCGGTGTCTTAAGTTACAGCTGGCTTTTCGCATGGTAGATATCCCACAGTCTGGTTTACTAGCCCAAATTATTTTGCTCTGATAGTGCTCAGGGTATTCAGGCCAGGTCCTTACCCTAAGCCATGCAGCCCGCGCGCCTCCCTGCCCAGGCCCCACTTGCTAATGGCAGATGCAGGCATCTGCGCTGCTTTTCCACTGGGGGAGTTACCGTAGGGCTCACAATCTGCGGGTTTTAATTGTTTATTTATTTTTCCTCCCTGTTATGTTGCCCTCTGTGCTTCCAAAGCTCAGCACAGATTCGGCAGTGAGAAGGTTTCCTGGTGTCTGGAAATTGCTCTCTTTTTAAGACTCCTTTCCCGGGACGGGACTCCCTTCCCAGGACAGAACTCCGTCCCTCCCTCTTTTGTCTCTTTTTTTGTCTTTTATATTTTTTCCTAACTCCTTTCGAAGACTTGGGTTGCTTTTCTGCGTGCCTGATGTCCTCTGCCGGCCTTCAGAAGTTGTTTTGTGGAATTTACTCTGCGTTTAAATGTTCTTTTGATGAATTTGTGGGGGAGAAAGTGTTCTCCCCGTCCTACTCCTCCGCCATCTTGGCTCCTCCCCCAACCAGTCCATTCTAAAGGAGATCAGCCCTGGGATTTCTTTGGATGGAATGATGCTAAAGCTGAAACTCCAGTACTTTGGCCACCTCATGTGAAGAGTTGACTCATTGGAAAAGACTCTGATGCTGGGAGGGATTGGGGGCAGGAGGAGAAGGGGACAACAGAGGATGAGATGGCTGGATGGCATCACTGACTCAATGGACGTGAATCTGGGTGAACTCCGGGAGTTGGTGATGGACAGGGAGGCCTGGCGTGCTGCGATTCATGGGGTCGCAAAGAGTCAGACACGACTGAGCAACTGAACTGAACTGAACTGAGCATGGCCCTGTGCATCAGAACAACAACACATTTCCCCTTCAATCAGTCTCTCCCATCAGGAAGCTTCCATAAGCCTCTTTCCTTCTCCATCAGAAGGCAGACAGACTGAAAACCACAATCACAGAAAACTAAGCAATCTGATCACATGGACCACAGCTTTGTCTAACTCAATGAAACTAGGAGTCATGCCATGTAGGGCCACCCAAGACAGATGGGTCATGGTGGAGTGTTCTGACAAAACGTGGTCCACTGGAGAAGGGAATGGCAAACGACTTCAGAATTCTTGTCTTGTGAACCCCATGAACAGTATGAAAAGGCAAAAAGATAGGACACTGAAAGATGAACTCCCCAGGTCGGTAGGTGCCCAATACGCTGGAGATCAGTGGAGAAATAACTCCAGAAAGAATGAAGAGACAGAGCCAAAGTGAAAACAACACCCAGTTGTGGATGTGACTGGTGATGGAAGTAAAGTCTGATGCCGTAAAGAACAATATTTCATAAACACCTCGAATGTTAGGTCCATGAATCAAGGCAAATTGGAAGTGGTCAAACAGGAGATGGCAAAAGTAACATCAATATTTTAGAAATCAGTGAACTAAAATGGACTGGAATGAGCGAATTTAACTCAGATGACCATTATATCTACTACTGTGGGCAAGAATCCCTTAGAAGAAATAGAGTAGCCATCATAGTCAACAAAAGAGTCTGAAATGCAGTACTTGGATGTAATCTCAAAAATGACAGAATGATATCTGTTAGTTTCCAAGGCAAACCATTCAATATCACAGTAATCCAAGCCTATGCCCTGACCAGTAATGATGAAGAAGCTGAATTTGAATGATTCTATGAAGACTTGTAAGACCTTCTAGAGCTAACACCCAAAAAAGATGTCCTTTTCATTATAGGGGACTGGAATGCAAAAGTACTAAGTCAAGAATACCTGGAGTAACAGGAAAATTTGGCCTTGGAGTACAGAATGAAGCAGGGCAAAGGCTAATAGAGTCTTGCCAAGAGAATGCACTGGTCATAGCAAACACCCTCTTCCAGCAACACAAGAGAAGACTCTACACATGGACATCACCAGATGGTCAATACCGAAATCAGATTGATTATATTCTTTGCAGCCAAAGATGGAGAAGCTCCAGATAGTCAGTGAAAACAAGTAGGGAGCTGACTGTGCCTCAGATCATGAACTCCTTATTGCCAAATTCAGACTGAAATTGAAGAATGTAGGGAAAACCACTAGACAATTCAGGTATGACCTAAATCAAATCCCTTAATATTATACAGTGGAAATGAGAAATAGATTCAAGGGATTAGATTTTATAGACAGCCTGAAGAACTATGGATGGATATTCATAACAGTGTACAGGAGGCAGGGATCAAGACCATCCCCAAGGAAAAGAAATGCAAAAAGACAAAATGGTTGTCTGAGGAGGCCTTACAAATAGCTGTGAAAAGAAGAGAAGTGAAAGGCATAGGAGAAAAGGAAAGATATACCCATTTGAATGTAGAGTTCCAAAGAATAGCACGGAGAGATAAGAAAGCCTTCTTCAGTGATCAGTGCAAAGAAATAAAGGAAAACCATAGAATGAGAAAGACTAGACATCTCTTTAAGAAAATTAGAGATACCAAGGGAACATTTCCTGCCGGGAGCCGGCGAGAGACATTCCACTCGTGACAAAGGTCATGAGGAAGGGGGCCCGGCATACGCAAAGGCGGGATCGAGCCTCGGGAGTGCCCCCGGATATTCTCGAGCATCTACCCCCCAAAAAACCAGAGTCTGCCTACTTTATTGCTTTGTGCTCTCACCTCTGACTTTACTGGGGGCTGTCCCCCACCACCATCTCACTCTCTCTGTCAAAGAGTTAACTTACAGCTCCAATTAATAAAGTTCCTGGGCAATTAGGAGTGTTTAAATCCAAACCCCTCAGATGGCTCTCTAACTCGCCTGACAAGTTTACCCGGACACGTACAGCTATGCATACGATTGTTTACAGTCTCCCAGCCTCCAGAGGCATGGGAAGCTTAAGATATTCAAATAGCTTAGAGCCTCTCAGAGAATTAGAAACTGTCAGAATAAAACTAGTAAAAGATTTCATTGATGAGCCAATGTTTGTTGCCAAGTTTTCACATCCCCTGAATTGTATCCTTGAATGTGCATTAATTAATATAGTTGGTATGTAGAAAAAATAAGTAGTGGCCTGGTGTTAGTAACTTTAGACCCTTAAGGTAGTAAATTCTTTCCTTTGTAAACCCATTACACATCCACCCTATAGGAACGTAATCTTATCTTCGGAAGATGGCGCCAAACCTTAAAATAATTACTCTTAGAGAAAATAAGTCTTTGTTGATAAGTGCTTGTCAAGAGTCATAAAATGTTAATAGGCCTCTGGCCAGAAGATGATGTAAATCACCTAAACCATTTGTATACGATAAATCTGCAGGAAAGAAACCCTGGTTTTTGATAAGCATCAAAGACTGCTGATTTTGCATCCCCTATTATCCTCTATGTGTAACTTAGGGTATAAAAGCCCCTGTTGAAAATAAAGCTATGGGCCTTGCTCACCAACGCTTGGTCTCCCCATGTCATTCTTCCCTTTAACTTCCAGCTGAGTGTCCATCTGGAGCGTGGATATCCTCTGCGACCATTTATTTGCCTGGGCTTCTAAGACCCACTCGAGAAGGTGTCTAAGGTGGGGCACCTTCCGCTATTCGAGAGGGCGCCTGCGGCCTCCGTGGTCAGAGCTAACCTGGTGTCACGGGTTATATTGATTTTCCGCGTAAACCAAGCCACTCAGCTTCTTTTCTCCACTAAATTTTCCTACTGAGCTATCCTCATTCTATTCCTCTTTATTATCTCTAATTAACATTTGAATAGGTCGCATAGCCGTCTCTCCTTCGAATACCCTGGATCAGCCGGGGCTGGACCCCGGCAATTTCCTACAAAGATGGGCACAATAAAGGACAGAAATGATATGGACCTAACAGAAGCAGAAGATATTAAGAAGAGGTGGCAAGAATACACAGAAGAACTATACAAAAAAAGATCTTCACAACCCAGATAATCACGATGGTGTGATCACTCAACTAGAGCCAGACATCCTGGAATGTGAAGTTAAGTGGGCCTTAGGAAGCATCACTACAAACAAAGCTAGTGGAGGTGATGGAATTCCAGTTGAGCTATTTCAAATCCTAAAAGATGATACTGTAAAAGTGCTACACTCAATATGCCAGCAAATGTGGAAAACTCAGCAGTGGCCACAGGACTGGAAAAGGTCAGTTTTCATTTCAATCCCAAAGAAAGGCAATGCCAAATAATCCTCAAACTAGCACACAATTGTACTCATCTCACAGGCTAGTAAAGTAATGTACTTCAACAGTACATGGACTGTGAACATCCTGATGTTCAAGCTGGATTTAGAAAAAGCAGAAGAACCAGAGATCAAATTGCCAACATCTGTTGGATCATTGAAAAAGCAAGAGAGTTCCAGAAAAACATCTACTTCTGCTTTATTGACTACCCCAAAGCCTTTGACTGTGGGGATCACAATAAACTGTGGAAAATTCTGAAAGAGATGGGAATACCAGACCACCTGACCTGCCTCCAGAGAAATCTGTATACAGGTCAGGAAGCAACAGTTATAAGTGGACATAGAACAATAGACTGGTTCCAAATAGGGAAAGGAGTATGTCAAGGCTGTATATTGTCACCCTGCTTATTTAACTTCTTTGCAGAGTACATCATGAAAAACGCTGGGTTGGATGAAGCACAAGCTGGAATCAAGATTTCAGGAGAAATATCAATAACCTCAGTTATGCAGACACCACCCTTATGGCAGAAAGCGAGGAAGAACTAGAAAGCCTTTTGATGAAAGTGAAAGAGGAGAGTGAAAAAGTTGGCTTAAAACTCAACATTCAGAAAACTAAGATCATGGCATCCGGTCCCATCACTTCATGGGAAATAGATGGGAAAACAGTGGAAACAGTGACAGACTTTACTTTGGGGGGCTCCAAGATCACTGCAGATGATACTGCAGCCATGAAATTAAAAGGTGCTTGCTCCTTGGAAGGAAAGTTAAGACTAACCTAGACAGCATATTAAAAAGCAGAGACATTACTTTGCCAACAAAGGTCTGTCTAGTTTAAGCTATGGTTTTTCCAGTAGTCCTGTATGGATGTGAGAGTTGGACTATCAAGAAAGCTGAGTGCCGAAGAATCAATGCTTTTGAGCTGTGGTGTTGCAGAGGACTCTTGAAAGTCCCTTGGACTTCAAGGAGATCCAACCAATCCATCCTAAGGGAAATCAGTTCTGAACATTCTTTGGAAGGACTGATGTCGAAACTGAAACTCCAATACTTTGGCTACCTGGTGTGAATAATTGAGTCATTTGGAAAGAGGCTGATGCTGGGAAAGATTGAAGGCGGGAAGAGAAGGGGACACCAGAGGATGAGATGGTTGGGTGGCATCACTGACTCAATGAACATGAGCTTGAGTAAACTCCTGGAGTTCATGATGGACAGGGAAGCCTGGTGTGCTGCAGTCCATGGGGTCACAAAGAGTCAGACTCGACTGAGGGACTGAACTGAACTGAACTGAAGCCATTCACTCTTAGAATAACCTGATTAAGTTTTGAATTCTGTGAGTCAAGGGTAGCATCGAAATATAAAAGAGGACTAATGGGTTCCATGGGCTTTCCTGGTGGCTCAGTGGTAAAGAATCTGTCAGGCAAGATAGGAGCTGCAACAAATGTGGATTCAATCCCTGGGTCAGGAAGAGACCCTGGAGTAGGAAATGCAACCCACTCTACTCTTCTTGCCTGGGAAATCCCATGGACAGAGGAGCCTGGTGAGCTACAGTCCATGAGGTTGCAAAAGAGTCAGACACAGCTGAGCAACTAAAAAAAAAAATGGGTTCAAAGTGGTCAGACTTGAGCGTGGCTTATATTAGAAATCACTTTGATTTAATGAGAAGGAAAAAGAGGGTTATTTCTAACCAGCAGCTAAGTCACACTAGCAAAATAAACACACTTGCATTCCAACTAAGGACAACCTTGATGTGATTCTACATGGGGTAGTGAGACACCATGCTCACGGGACCTTTGCCCCTTTACATTGTGTCTAGGACAATGCAGGCTCGAGTGGGTTTTAGAAGAGAATCAGCTTGTTTAAAAAATCATACTTAAGGACTATATTTCTGTAGTAAATACAAAATGGTTTAGATAATGAAGAGACAAGTATTGAAGAGTCTACTTTAATTGTAATGGGGGTTTAGACAGAGAATAACTCTTCCTGATCAGTAATATATCATCTAATTATAATGAATTCTTAGGGAACTGTGCTTTGATTGACAGCTGGATAGTCCACAATGGACTTTCAGGTGACATGGCTTGAAATGGGGTGCATTAACATATTGACACACAGGATCTAGCCTTGATGTTCTTGTTACATGAAGTAACAACACAGCATCTAAGTGTTCAATAAATGTTATCAAATTAATCAAGATGTGGTTAATAAGACATATATTCTTTTCAGACTTTTAACTACTTTGTGGCTAATAAAGCAGATAATTTTTTATATTTTTAACTGTTTTTATGTCTTCATATATATATCACATACACTTGTACTCAGTGGAAATTAAAGAATAGCATTTCATGTTGTGGATGAAGTTCAGATGAGTTTACCTTTGTTTAAAAAAGAAAAACTTACTCCGGCACTGACTGGTCCATAATCGTGTCCTTGAGAATCAGGTTCTTCCACGTATATGGTGTAAAAATCAGGTCTAGGGTAAAATCGAAACGGAGAGAGACGTTATCCATTTGGAATAGAGGTACATGTTGGATCTTGCAGACTTGTGGATCTGGAACTTTGTGGCAGCTTCCTCCTCTTTTCCTCTGGTCTTTCCTTGTCTTCCTGGGGAAGGCAATGGCTACCCACTCCAGTATTCTGGCCTGGAGAATTCCATGGACTGTATAGTCCATGGGGTCACAAAGAGTCGGACACAACTGAGTGACTTTCACTTTCACCTCCTTCTCTTCATCCAGGCCCAGTGGTTCCACTTGGCCTTGGCAGGAACAGTGGTCCAGCAGGAAGTAAACAAGACCTTCCAGGATGTAAGCACTGGTCTGACTCAGTTCTGAAAAATCTGTCCTGTTCTTGCTGTTAAGGCCTCTCTTGTGCTTCAGCCCTTTGTGTTTCCTGGTTTATGACTTTTATTGAGCCTTTGTTCTGCCACACAAGTTCTTTCTTTAAATGCCTAGTTTTAGGAATAATTCTTGAAAAATGCCCATAAAAAGGAAATGCCAAGTTTTGTTTTGTTTTGTTTTTCCCCCAAAATAGTCATTTAAAGTAAAGAAATACTTTCACTTTATTCCCACAGATATCCTGCTGACCCAGCACTTCCCTGACACTAAGTATTACCTTTCAGCTTTGGGTAGGTCCAGCCAATTTAACAATGTAAAGATCCTCTCTTCATATGTGACACTTCTGAAATGAAAAGTAAAAATAACTTTAAAAAATTCATCAACTCAAGGAGAACTTCATTATATTCCTACTCAAGAAGGCAGATTGATATTTTCGGATGTTTCTTTTGTGTTCATATACTAGAAGAACACTGAAAGGGATTTAATATTACTCGAAGAGATTCCTGTTTGCAACACCTATACAGAGCAACACCTATACAGAGATACTTGGGCTTTGATATAGATTGTATATTGCTTTCTTTCCTTCTCATTCATCTCTCCTTCACTGTTACTCCAATTAAAATAAAATTGTTTCATATTAGCTACTATTCATCCATTCAATTTGCTTACTTTTGTTCACTTCATTCATTTGTGCAGTTATTTGTGCTACCTATTGTCAGCCATAATTTTGTTCCTTTTAAGTGGAATTTATCAGTGAGAAAACCAAAGATGCCTTCCTTCCTAGAGGTCATATTCGAGTCGAGGAAGACAAACAATAAATAGGCCTTTTGTTGTCCTTCAGTCGCTAAGTTGTGCCAGACTCTTTGTGACCCCATGAACACCAGGCTTCGTGACCCCATGAACACAGGGAAGCACACCAGGCTTCCCGGTCCTTCACTATCTCCCTAAGTTTGCACAAACTTATGTCCATTGAGTCAGTGATGCCCATAAATAAATTACATAGTGTATTAAAAGGGGATAAATGCTATGGGGGAAAAAAGGAAGATGAGAACCAGAATAAGGGGCCCTGGAGAAACTCAAGTGGGAGGATTTGAATTTGAAATCTTAGTGTGATCAGGCTAAGACAGTATTGATAAGGTAGTTTTTGAGCAACAGCCAGAAGGAGGTGAGGGAGCAGGCTATGCAGATAAATGGAGTCAGATTATATCGGGCAGAGGAACAGCTTTCACAGAGGCCCTGCAGTGGAAGCAAGCTTGGTGTCCTGGTGTACTGGGGTCACCAAAAAGGTCAGTATGGCTTGAGAAGGGTGAAAGAATGGAAAATAGTAGGAAAGGAGTCTAAGAGGCAAGGGGATAGCAGGGCTCATACCAACCAGGGCTTGTTGGCTTTATTCTGTATGAAACTGAGAGCCTTGAAAGTGAGGGGTGCAAAACAGTGTCGTACTCAGGCTTATTTTTTTAAAATAATTATTCTGGCTGATGAACTGAGAATAGATTACAGGAAACAGACATAGAAAGAGGGAGATGTGTCAAAAGGCAACTGAGGTAATACAGGCAAAAGAGGAGGACAGCTCAAACCAGAGTTAGTGCTGGAAGTAATCAAAAATTCTCAGACTGCATATAGCTTGAATTAGAGGCACAAGCATTTACTGACAAACTGGATAAGGGATGTAAGAGGGAGGAATCAACATTGATTTCAAGATTTTTGGCCCAAATAACTGGAAAAATAAAATTACCATTATGATCAAGACCAAAAAACAAACAAAAAATTCAAATCATTCCTGCCTAGATGGGATTACATTTGCAGGTGTTTTCCTACCTGTTGTAAATCTTATATATGGAAGGAAAGGTGCCATTTATAGCTACATCCGATCCTGGCCAAAAGTAAGTACCAACTTTTAAACCTTGATACATTGCTGTCAGCCAGATCTATAAGAAGAGAAAATTTCAAATAAGTGGAGGTCAAGAAAATAATCAGTTTGAGTAGAAATGGCACTATTTATGAGAAACTGAACAATATTAAACCATTGAAAATGTATTTATTTATTAAAAGGTGTTGAAATTGTTTTGAATTTGTCCTTGCAGCAGTTTTAAAAAGTTATTATCTAGGTATCCACTTCAAAAATCAAAAAACGTAGGACAGCAATAAGAAAGATCATTTTTCAAATTGGTAAAATTGAACAGTTCTTCTTTCCCTTTTAAAGATATATAAAATAGAATGAGTTAAAAAGTTAACAGATAAGCTTTCTGAGTAACTTCCAGATTGATATATTTATAATTCAACATCCAAGTCTCAAGGCAACTTAGGTGAACAATTATATACATTGAAAAGATTCAAATCATAATTATAAATAGTGCTGAAACACCTTCCCACCCTTAGCCCTGAGAAATTAAAAAGACAACATAAAACTCAGAGTGGAGAGAGAAGAGTGATCCATTGTCATGTGAGGAAATGGAGAATGACACATACTGGTTGCCCCTGCCACCAAGCTGGGTTATCTTTCTCCTTTGAAGAAAGTGAAAAATTCCTGTTGAGGTTTACATCATACATATTATTGTCAATGATGCCATGTGATTCTGGATATAACCCCTAAAATGATAATTTCAGAAAAAAAGATTTAAGATAAAATAATACATTAACAAATCATGCATTTAAATTGAAATAGCATAAGACCTGTAACTCTTATTTGAAAAGAAGTCATATACCTTTCAATATAAAACCCCTAGATCTGAACCCAAATACCAAATATATATTACTATTACATATATACCAGTTCCACCAAGGTCCATAGCTGCAAACAAATGATGTTAGGAAGATGATATGTGTTGATGGTTTTAATGTAAGTCTTATGTTATTAATAACTGCTAATTATAGATTCTATATTACAATAATGATTAGACACTGGTTTATTGGCAATAAGAGCAAGATATTTGTTACATAGAAACTATTAAGTATCAGATGTTGGCCAATGGGTTAAATGTGTTATCAGCACTCTAGAAGGAAGCCTGTCAAGTCTCTGTGCTTCTCCCTGTCATTCATCCATCAATCCAGTCATTCATTCAATCCACTCACAAAGACTCATTCAATCATTCCACACATTTTCACTGAATGTCTATGATACCATAGGCAATTATAACTACATTTAGATAGACTTTTAGGGTCATTATTTCAGAACATTACTATATATATGAATATGGATACATGCACATATATAGAATATTAATAGCACTTATGCATAATCCCTTACTTATATAGACATATAGTGGTGCTAGTGGTAAAAAAAAAATTCCACCTGCCAATGCAAAAGATATAAGAGGTGTGGGTTCAATCTTGAGTGAGGAAGATCCCCTGGAGTAGAAAATGGCAACCCACTCTAGTATTCTTGCCTAGAAAATTCCAAGGATAGAGGAACCTGGCAGGCTACAGTCCATGGTGTTGCAAAAGGGTTGGACATGACTTAGCAACTAAACAACAACATACATATTTATGTATGAGCACACACACATATATGTATTATATATTATGTATGTAGACTTATATGTGTGTGTGTGTGTGTGTGCGTGCGCGGTGCGTGCGCTCAGTTGCTCAGTCGTGAGACCTGGGTTTGATCCCTGGGTCAAGAAGATCCTCTGGAGAAGTGAATGGCAACCCACTCCAGTATTCTTGCTTGGGAAATCCCATGGACAGAGGGGCCAGGGGGTCTACAGTCCATGGGGTTGCAAAGAGTCAGACACGATTGAGCAACCAACACACAGTAATAAAAGACTAAATGCAAAGTAGTAAAAAGATAATGTTGTTTGGCAAGAAAGGTTGAGGCAGAGGACTCCTTAAGATGTTCCCTGAATCTATAAATATTAAAAAACTTAATCTTCCTTTGAGTTCATTTTGATCATTTCACTTACATCTTCTCATACACTGAGGAGAATTCATTGCTTTATTTGCTTTATTTAAAGAGATAAAGCCAGTTTGAATTCAACTACAAAACAGGAGACTTCACCACATTAAATATAATTTTTAAAACTAGATAAGAAAGAGATACTCCACATTAAAGTGGCTGTCTTCATACATAGCCTACCATTCCCACAGACCTTCAGATAAATGAGGGCTAATCAAAAGATCAGAGTAGAGGGTATTTCCCATGTCCCAGAGGCTATCCTGGCCTGTCACAGAGATAAATGAGCTGAACACTGGGGCACTCATTCATAGATAACTTCTCATAGCCCTGGATTCAGAGAAGGCAATGGCACCCCACTCCAGTACTCTTGCCTGGAAAATCCCATGGACGGAGGAGCCTGATGGGCTGCAGTCCACAGGGTCGCTAAGAGTCGGACACGACTGAGCGACTTCACTTTCACTTTTTCACTTTCATGCATTGGAGAAGGAAATGGCAACCCACTCCAGTGTTCTTGCCTGGAGAATCCCAGGGACGGGGGAGCCTGGTGGGCTGCCATCTATGGGGTCGCACAGAGCTGGACACGACTGAAGTGACTTAGCAGCAGCCCTGGATTGGCCTCATACTCAGACATTCCTTCCCAGCCTGAATTAAGCTGTGATTGCTACCACACATGATCCTGAATCTGTGGCTTGGCCAGCTCCTGCCTCAGCATTTCTGATGTGGTCAGTCCCATCGGGGGTCTGTCAGTCTTGCCACTGGACCAAGCACTTACCGTGACAATGGTATAATGATTTGGGAAGGTTTTGGTTGGATAGGCAGGTCTCAGGTATTGTGAATGAACTCCACATGTTTCTGCAACAAAGGATAGTGAGAAATTAAGACGTTGTTTCTTCCTCAGAAGTTGTTTGAATAACTAAAAATATGAACATGAAAGTTTCCCAGAGAAATAGAAAACTAACTAGGGGGTGAATTGCAGATAGAAAGAGGTTAAATTCTGATGCTTAAAATTCCTCTGTTTCAAGGAATGACAGTTTTCAGGAGAGGAGAGTGCTAAGTCAAGGATCAGGAAAATTTTTCTGTGAAGAGCCAGATAATAAATAAATAGGCTTTGAGAAAATGGCATGGCTCTGTTATAACAAAACTTTATTTGTAGACATCAAGACAAAGAAATTTCATGTAATTTCTTTTGCGTGGCACAAGGTATTCTTTTTTTTCCCCCAACCAATTAAGAATGAAGACAATTCTTAGCATTAGCAGACCATACGGAAATAAGCAGAGTGGGCCAGATTTGGCCCACAGGCCCAGATTGCTGACACCTGAGCTTAAAAGACCCTAAACTTTTAACACAGTGCCAGTTGTATTTGCGTTTGCTCTTCCTCTCTTTCTGACCTGGCTCATTAAAGTAAAATTTTCTATATAATATTTGCTTCCCAATATAACAAAAGCCAATACAACTGTCTAGATAACTGAAAAGGAATTTGACTTGTGTGAATGCACAAGCCCATGCCACGTAGTAATGTTTACAAAACTAACTTTCCACCTTATTATTTTCAGTACAGTTTCCATTTGATCAGCGAAGTTTCCTGTGCTCTGTTTTCCACAAAGCATGGCATTAATTTTGCTTTCAGTTATTTTGTTGTTTTCATCTGTGCAATAACCTTGCTCAAGAAAGTTAGAACCACTAAGGCACATTGCTTTTTCCTCTGCAAGAGTGACGTATGAGACATTTTCTGTACCAAAATCCTATCACCTCTAATTCTAAAAGAGAACTTCACCACGAGAGATTCTGTTTAGGTTAAAACAAAAGGTGCAAATGATTGTTGTCCAGAAAGCAACAAACTTTGCATCTGCAAATAATAAAGTTTTTCTCAAATAGGCTCAGAGTTGGTCTCCTTCCCAGCCAGGAAACCAGTATTTCCAATATGATCCAGGAATTTCCTCCTTCAGAATCTCCTTGGATCCAATATCAAGTCTACTAAATAGGACTCTGGTGGGGATGGTGAGGATTGAAAGGTGGAGGGAAAGGAGCTCAGAAAAAAAAAAAAAAAAATCTACATTTCTAGCAAGTGCCCCAAGTGGTTCTGATGTACTTGAACCTGAAGCTTGCTCTAGGTCATAATGTATAATCAAAAATTAAAATAACCGTTTTTCTTTTTTAGTCAATATCACCAACAAATAAACCTTGTCCTCAAATAGACAAAGATATATTTAATATGTTATGAAATCATATGATAAGAAAAATAAAATGAGATCTAATCTACTGACATAATTAGAAGAATTTAAGTGGAGAAGACAATCATACAATAAAGAGAGATATAAGGTTTCTGCTTTTATTTCCCTGAAGCATGTATGTGTTCAAATTCTTAAATGTGTCTAAAGGCACAGAGCATAAAATAAAAAGCAAACTAAGTTACCAGTGATGTAAAAGCATGACTCTTTCCTAGTCTTAAACAGGACATCTACAGATCTGTGGACTATCTACAGATTCAAGCTACCATTTTTGACCACCTGCCTTTGAACAAGAGCTATTAGAGAACAGCTCATCATAAGCAAGACCTACCATCATTTCTTCCTGATCTTAATCATTTAAATTATGACTGAACAGAATAATTTTGGAAGGAATAAATTAATAAGAATAGTTGCTTCTGTAGAGAAAAAGTAGGAAGATCAGGAAAGAATCTGTTGTAACTTTCAATATCATTTTTTAAAGTTTATTATTTGCATATTTTGTTCCTTAAAAAACATCTTTTTAAAAAGAAAGTAAACCAAAAATTTGAAAACATATATGGAATAAATATATACTCATAGTAACTATAAACTATAAGAAGGAATAGAAGACTGAATGGATGAGTAGATAAAATAGCTGAAGAATGTACAGATGCAGCAAAAACACTTCAAGGAAAGGAGCTCATAGCAGTAAACAGCTACATTAAAAAAAGAAGAAATTTCAAACAAACAACCTAATTTTATACCTTAAGGAACTAGAAAAAGAACAAGCAAACTCCAAAGTCAGCGAAAAAGAAAAAAACAATAAAGATTATAGCAGAAATAAATGAAACAGAGAAGAGAAAAGCAATTTTAAAAATCAACAAAATTAAAGTAGGTTTTTTGAAAAGATAAAATTGACAAAACTTTAGCTACATTAGGAAAAAGAGAAGACTCCAGTAAAGTCAGAAGCCAACACTACAGAAATAAAAAGGATTATAAGAGACTATTATGAACAAATGTAAAGAGTCTCCCCACAATACAGGAGCCCTGGGGTTCAATCCCTGGGTCAGGAAGATCCCCTGGAGAAGGAAACGGTAACCCATTCCAGTATGCTTGCCTGGAAAATTCCATGGACAGAGGAGCCTGGTGGGCTACACAGTTGATGGGGTCACAAAGAGTTGGACACGACTGAGTGACTAACACTTCCAATGCTTCTCTAGCCTGAATTATGAAGAAATAGAAAATCTGAACCGACCAATAACAAGTAATGGAAAACTTCCTAACAGAAAAGCCCAAGATGGCGTCACAAGTTAATTTTACCTAATATTTAAAGAAGCCTATCCTTTCTCCAGAGGATCTTCCTGACCCAGGAATCGAACTGGGGCCTCCTGTATTTCAGGCAGATTCTTTACCAACTAAGCTATCAGGAAAGCCCTTTAAAGATGGATTAATGCCAATATTTAAAGAAGGAAAGTGAAAAGTGAAAGTGAAATTTGCTGTCGTATCCGACTCTTTGCCACCCCGTGGGCTATACAATCCATGGAATTCTCCAGGCCAAAATACTGGAGAGGGTAGCCTTTCCAGGGGATCTTCCCAACACAGGGATCAAACCCAGGTCTCCCACATTGCAGGTGGATTCTTTACCAACTGAGCCACCAGGGAAGCCCAAGAATACTAGACTGGGTAGCATATCCTTTCTTTGGGGGATCTTCCTGACACAGGAATAAAACTGGGGTCTCCTGCATCACAGGCAGATTATTTACCAGCTGAGCTATCAGGGCAGCCCTTTAAAGAAGGATTAATGCCAGTTCTAAAACTTTGCCAAAAAA
Organism: Bubalus bubalis; assembly: GCF_019923935.1. Lineage (NCBI taxonomy): Eukaryota > Metazoa > Chordata > Mammalia > Artiodactyla > Bovidae > Bubalus > Bubalus bubalis. Next base: position 34,436,825 of record NC_059166.1, read on the forward strand.
CAAACAAACAAAGAGGAGAGAATATGCTAAGATTCATTTTATGAGATTAACATTACCCCGATGCCAAAGCCAGATAAGGATACTAAAGAAAAAGAAAATTACAGGCCAATACCTTCATGAATTTAGAGCAAAAAAATTCAACAAAATACGAGTAAGACAAATTCAACGGCACATTATAAGGATCATACACCAAAGTCAAGTGAGATTTATCCCTGGGACACAAGCATGGTTACTACTAGTCTTCTCATAACCCGTTTCACATCTAACTTTCCAAGAAATCTGACTTCCAGTTCAAGACAAATTACTTCTATCTCACTTGACAGTTTGCTGATCCTGGACCATCTTTTGTCTGTTCTCATCCACATTGAGACAAGAAAATGTTCTCACTAGAGTCCATGACCCTTTGGTAGTCACTGGTATAGCTCATGGCACTGCGGTATTAGACCATACTCAGTCTCCAGGCAGTTTGATGGGACACTGGAGATGAAGTCCTAGACTTCCTTAAAGTGATGCCTTCTGTCACACACCTCATCTCAAGCCTACCATTCTCTGGAGGTCCTAATCCTAACTCTTTTACCACATCTACTCTTAATTGGGCCTCCTGGAAATGAAGAGCCCATTTTGCCTTGGTGATGTCTTCACACATTAAAGGGACTATTAAACTATTAAAAAAATAGTTTAAATCTTCAAAAGGGAAGACTCTCAATGGCCCAATATTTCACTGGTGTCCTTTCCAACTTTCTGTGGGATGAACAAATCAAATAATTCCACTTCTAAAGGGGTTTGGTTCAGCCTGGTTAGATAAATTCCCTTTGGGAACCCAGGTTTTGCTATCTAGACTACTAGAGGAAATGCAGATAAGGAAATAGAAACTGACTGTTGTTAATTACTTTCCAGGACACAGTGACTCAGCAGCAAGTGACAAATCCTAAATTTGGAGCCAGTTTTGTCAGAGACCCAACCTCTTAATCTGTTAGCTTAAGATCTGACTCAAAGAGTGAGGAGGAGGCTGAAGAGACAAAGCCCTTTGTGTTGCAGGGGGAAGTAATTTATCTTTCTACAGTCAAGGAATGTTAGTGCTGGAATTAGCAGTAGAAATAATAAGGTCTAATTCTCTCATTTTCATACTGTAAAATTTTCATACTGCTCTGGGAGTTGGTGACGGACAGGGAGGCCTGGCATGCTGCAGTCCCTGGGGTTGAAAAGAGTCAGACATGACTGAGCAACTGAATTGAATCCTCTCATTTTACAAATGATGAATCTAAGGTCCAGAAAAGGTGATCAGCTTAGAGTCAAACAGCTTTAAAAAAAAAAATAATTTGGAGGAAAATAAAACTGTCATAAAATTTGAGGACCATGGAGGTAAAAGAGGGCCTAACAAAAGGAGGAAGTAAGAGAAGAATTGCAGAGCACTGAACAGTGTGGGCCCTGGAGCCAGCCCTCTGATATTTCTTAGCTTTATGTCCTTGGCTATTCTATTCCTCTTTTTTTTTTTTAATTTTTATTTTATAATGGAGTATAGTTTATTTACAACGTTGAGTTAGTTTCAAGTGTACAGCAAAGTGACTCAGTTGCACATGTATCTATTCTCTTTCAGATTTTTTTTCCCATATATAGGTTATTACTCCATTCCTCTCTATTATTAACTTTATAAAATTGTGCCCTAACACAGAAGGACAACATCATGATAAAGATGGCAATAAAAATGACAATTATAGTAATAACTTAAAACCATCCAAGGTACACTATGTGTATAGTCCAGTGGTATTTCTATTAGGTGGGAAGTGAACATTTTACAGATGTAGAGACTGGGGCACCAACAGGGGAAGTAAACTTGCTAGTAAGAGGTGGAGCCAGGTTCCAGGCATCTTGATTCCAGAACTGGACAGAAATACTGGACTTTTCACCTATGGTTGTTGTTGTTTGGTTGCTGTGTCCAACTCTTTGTGACCCCATGACTGTAGTCCACCAGCTTCCTCTGCCTATGGGATTTCCCAAACAAAAATACTGGAGTGGAATGCCATTGCCTTCTCCAGGGGATCTTCCCAAACCAGGGTTCAAACTTGCATCTCTTGCATTGGCAGGCAGATTCTTTACCACTGAGCCACCAGGGAAGCCACTTCACCTATGGGAGCCTTGGTATATGCTGGTCTGTCTGGTCTCCTCAGGTTCCTTCAGGGTTCCTATTCTTACTGGTCATATTCACCTTGCTAAAACCCAGAACCTAGATATGACAGGCACCATTTTTTGAGACATTATCTAGGAACAGATTTTCATAGAGCAGAAGTTATATTCAATTACAAAACAAATCAAAATAAACAAAAGGGTGAGCATGCTGCAAAAAAGAAGGAGGAGCCAACAAGTGTAAAATAGATATCATTAGTGAAGTCATCAAAACTCTTGAGAGGACCTGGGCTGAGACAAATCACTAACATTAAAGGTTAAAAAGAAAGCTGCACTATTTGGAGATTAACTAATTAGTTAATCTGTCATCCATACACATCTGATTGTAGGAGGCTTACTCAGTTTATTGATGTTAGGTACTAGAGTACTCCATGTCTGTAAATATTCAGCTCTAAATCCATCCATGGAAAACAAAATAACTGGTGGCAGGTCAAACCTGAAAATTAAAAACAAAAATTTAGACCAGTATTTTGATTTTTTCAAAAAGACTCTTTTCTGTACTACTTACAATTCTCTAAATTTGAGAATGCTAAGAAAGTATGTCAGAAATAGTTCTAAGTTTTCCTTTTTCTTTTTAAATATTATTTCCCTTTACAATCAGTGTTTCCAGTACATTGTTAATCCATATAAAAATGTACAATATCTTTTTAAGGTGTTACATAAATTATCTGGGTCTTTCAACTTGGGAATGTACCTTCTTTTGAGTTCTAGAGTTTAAACAGTTTTGCCTAACTTTATTTCCATTTGCTCCTTGTCACTGGCTATCTGTGACACCCAAGTATACCATGTAAGAAATTTGTCTAGCCCTGAGCATTTACAATGAACAGGCAGTGAGTGGAGGAGAAAAATCAGGGGCTTCGGCCTCAGCAAGGCTTGAAATCTATTCTCTTCACTAACAAAACATCAACAGAAATGGAATTCTATATTGTAGACCTTTCACAATCCTGGCTTTGGCTAAAGATCCAAAAGCAATGATTCCTGAGTTCAATGCTCACACTCAAAATTATATGTTACAATTATTCTACCACTTTTTGGATACAACTATTGTTATTGTGATATGGAATTCATGAACTCTGAAACTTATGTTTTATTATTCTGAAGTTCTACATTTTTGAACTTTCAGGATATTAGTATTAACTTCCAAAGCATTACAATCTCATTTTAGATGAGTATGTAAGTTACAATAATGAAAGGTAACTTTGGGTTATAGCCAGTGACTATCTTTTTTTCCATCTAACATTTTTTCACTTCTAAAATTGTATTTGTATTTCATACACACACAATTAAAGATGTAGCTTCATCATTCTTTTCCATACTGAACGCCACTGTGTAGCCATCACCCAGATCACAAAACAGAATATTATTTAGAATCTTTCCCTCATGCTCTCATCTACTCAAAAACTTCTGCAAACCACACCTCACTAAGATGATCAATGTCTTGACTTCTAACAGCATAGATTAGCTGTGTCTATTTTTGTACTTAGATTTATATGCAACAGAATCATACAGTGCGTATTCCACTGTGTCTAGCTGCTTTTACTTAACATTAAGCTTGAGGTCCATCCATAATTTTGTATATGGTTGTAGATCATTCATTCTCATGGTTGTCTAGAAGTCCAGTGAAAGAATAAACCACAACTGATTCATTCTATTGATAGGCATTTGGATACTGTCCAGTTTAGGGCTATTATGAATAACAGCTATGAACACAGTAACTTTGTTTTGAATTCTAAACATAGTGCATGCAAATAAGAATGGCAAAGAAATTTTCAACTCTGTGCTCAAGCAGTTTATCTATACTCTTGAATAAAAATATGTGTTTCCAAGGAATTTGGTTAGAATATGTCTTTAAAAATTCTGACAAATGCCCAGTATTATCATAAAGAAAATTTTGAATGCTGTTATCAGCTAAAAACAAAAATAATTTCAGTTTCTATCAATATGTTTGAGTAGAGCTAAAAAAAATTAATTAGCATAGCCATCTATTTGCACATTATAAAGGAAATTGTGAGGAGAGTCTGGACGATGTCCATTTGGTTTCCCAGAATATGCATTTACTGAAGAGTAACCCATTTAACAAATATCTGAGATGGGCTTTGCATTAGATGGGCTTCCCAGATAGCTCAGCTGGTAAAGTATCCACCTGCTGTGTGGGAGACCTGAGTTCAATCCCTGGGGTGAGAAGATCCCTTGGAAAAGGGAAAGGCTACCCACTCCAGTGTTCTAGACTGGAGAATTCAAAGACTGTATAGTCCGTGGGGTGGCAAAGAGTCAGACATAACTGAGCAACTTTCACTTCATTTCACTTGTGCTAAAAAAAGTGAAAGTGAAAGTTAAGTCACTCAGTTCTGTCCAACTCTTTTGCAACCCCATGGACTACAGCCCACCAGGCTCCCCCATCCATGGGATTTTCCACACAAGAGTACTGGAGTGGGTTCCCATTTCCTTCTCCAGGGGATCTTCCCAACTCAGGGATTGAACCCTGGTCTCCTGCATTGCAAGCAGACGCTTTACCATCTGAGTCATCAGGGAACTTGTCACTTGTGCTAGATACTGAGAACAAAGGCATTAAGGAATTATAGCCTTTAACTGTGTGTGTGCTTAGTCACTCAGTTGTGTCTGACTCTTTGAGACCCCATGGACTGTAGCACACCAGGCTCCTCTGTCTGGCTTCTCCAGGCAAGAATACTGGCGTGGGTTGCCATTCTCTTCTCCAGGGGATCTTCTCAACTCAGGGATCAAATCCAGTCTCTTGCATTGCAGGCAGATTCTTTATCATCTGAGCCACCAGAGAAGCCCTACAGCCCTTATGTAGGGGATGAAATTAAGAAGTAAACAGAAGTGATTAAGGACTAGATTTAGGTACAGGATGCTATTCAAGTACATAGATTCAGTCTTGGTAAGGTGAGAGCAGGCTCTCCAGAGGGTATGACATGTGAACTGACCCCTAAAGAACAAACAGAAATGATATGAAGAGAAAGGGACCAATGTTTCACTCAGAGAAAACACACTGTGCAAAAGCCCATGTGAGATAAACAATACATACAATAACATTTATGAGTCTCAGAAACATTGGGTTAAGCAAACAATAAAAGAAAACAAACAAAAAAGAAAACAAAAGACAGACTTAAAAGGATATATGGTATGAGTGCATTTACATAAAATTCTAAAACATGAATCTATGGTGATGAACAATATGAAAAGATATGACACTGAAAGATGAACTCCCCAGGTTTGTAGGTGCCCAATATGCTACTGGAGAACAGTGCAGAAATAACTCCAGAAAGAATCAAGAGACAGAGCTAAAGTGAAAACAACACCCAGCTGTGGATTTCCGATGCTGTAAAGAACAATATTGCATAGGAACCTGATCTATGAATAAAGGTAAATTGAAAGTGGTCAAACAGGAGATGGCAAGAGTGAATATTGACATTTTAGGAATCAGTGAACTAAAATGGACTGGAATGGGCTAATTTAACTCAGATGACCATTATATCTACTACTGTGGGCAAGAATCCCTTAGAAGAAATGGAGTAGCCCTCATAATCAACATAAGAGTCCAAAATGTAGTACTTGGATGCAATCTCAAAAAAAAACCAGAATGATCTCTATTAGTTTCCAAGGCAAATCATTCAATATCACAGTAATCCAAGTCTATGCCCTGACCAGCAATGCTGAAGAAGCTGAAGTTGAATGGTTTATGAAGACTTACAAGACTTTCTAGAACTAACACCCAAAAAAGACATCCTTTTCATTTCAGGGGACTGGAATGCAAAAGTAGAAATCAAGAGATACCTGGAGTAACAGGCAAGTTTGACCTTGGAGTACAAAATGAAGCAGGGCAAAGGCTAATAGACTTTTGCCAAGAGAATGCACTGATTACAGAAAACACCCTCTTCCAACAACACAGGGATGACTCTACACATGGACATCACCAGATGGTCAATACCAAAGTCAGATTGATTATATTCTTTGAAGCCAAAGACAGAGAAGCTCTATACAATCAGCAAAAACTGTGGTGCTGGAGAAGACCTTTGAGAGTCCCTTGGATTGTAAGGAGATCAAAAAAGTCAATCGTAAAGGAAATCAGTCTTTAATATTCATTGGAAGGACTGATGCTCAAGCTGAAACTCCAATACTTTGGCCACCTGATGTGAAGAGCTGACTCATTGGAAAAGCCCCTGATGCTGGGAAAGACTGAAGGCAGAAGGAGAAGGGGACGACAGAGTGTGAGATGGTTGGATGGCATCACTGACTCGATGGACATGAATTTTAACAGGCTCCAGAAGTTGGTGATGGGCGAGGAAGCCTGGCGTGCTGCAGTCCATGGGGTCGTAAAGAGTAAGACATGACTGAGTGACTGAACTGAACTGATGGTGATGAAAATCAGAACAGAGACATCTTTCTGGGGGCATGGAAATATTCTATATATTGGAAATATTCTATATCTGTGGGTTACACAGGTTTCTGACTTTCTAAAAATTATACTTAAGCATGAATACTTCAATGAACAAGAACTACATCTCAAAAAATAAGAATGGAAAATTTGGACTGTTTACAGTGTGTAGAAAACAATCATCCAGGAATTTAAGTGACATATTGCAATTTGTGTTCAGTTCAGTTCAGTTGCTCAGTTGTGTCTGACTCTTTGTGACCCCATGGACTGCAGCATGCCAGGCCTCCCTGTCCATCACCAACTCCTGGAGTTTAGTCACAGGCAAGGACCCCAACTCAAGTCTTTTTTTTTTTTTTAATTCTAAATTCTTTACTCTTCTACCTAGAAACTTCTGAAGAGGGTAGCTGGATCTGGTATAAACCAAAGTAACATGATGTACAAATAGACACATTATCCACACACATTTTTTTAAATGAAGTAATATTATCTAAAAATGTCTCCATCAATTCTTTCTATAGCCTGATAGTGTTTTCTCTTTTTGTCTCACTATCATGTTCCCACTGCTTGGGCGGGAATAGTGAAGCAGATGAAGGGCAAAAAGGAATACCAGAGGCAAAGGGGAAATCCATCTTGACTGTGAGGGGACATGGGGCATACTTCCAGGGCTGGACCAAGTCCTGGGAAGGTGGGGTGAGGTGTGATGCCTCCCGTGTTCATCATCCATGCCCATCTGACAGAGTTTTCCTCATCCATTCTCCAAGGTCCACCTTTCACAGTGAGGCCTTCCATGGACAATTCTCTTCCCTTTCCCTCAGTGAGAATAAATCTGAAGGGCCAGGATGACAATGGTAAAAGAGTTTGGGCTAACCTCATTTAGATCTAAATTCTAGTTCTGATTTTTATAGGACCTTGGGATGTTACTACAAATACTTGATTGTTGTAAGATAAGAACTTAATACAAGTTGCTTTGTAAACAATAAAGCAAACCAAAGTGCGTTGTGAGTTGGGAGCTACAAGAAATCTAATCTTTTGTTAACTGTTTTGTTTTCAAATGTAAACATGGTGGAGGAAATTTCATCCTGCCTTAACTACATTTCCATGTGCATCTATTAAAGGAGGATAAACACGGCCATGTCCGTCTCACCCTTCTGGGCACTGAGGCTGCTGGGCTGTGCTGCACTCTTCATCCACCCATGAGGTTTCTCCTGAAAAGCATAAGATCAACATCTTTGGACAAGAAAAGAGAAACCAACATTCAATGGATATGATCTTTCCAAATGACTTAATTCATGCTACTCCAATGATGAAATTCATACAGAACGTGTTAAATACTAGTTCACATGTTGGCAAGGTCAGTGCCTGTAGCAATTTGCACAGGTCAGTAACCTATACTAACAATATCAAGAAGCCCATCTTTACCAAGAAAACAAAGGGAATTCTTTTAGTGGAAAGGGACAATTTCTTCTTTCTTTTATTTATTTTTTCCAAATAATGTTTTTTCCCTGAAAGACAAGGCTTTCCCAACCACTAGGGAAAAATGAGTTTAATAAATGAAAGTGTTAATCACTCAATTGTGTCTGGCTCTTTGCAACCCCGTGGACTGTAGTCCGCCAGGTTCCTCTGTCCATGGGGTTTCCCAGGAAAGAATACGGGAATGAGTTGCCACTCCCTTCCCCAGGGGATCTTTCCAACCCAGGGATCAAACCTGGGTCTCCTGCACTGCAGGCAGATTCTTCACCAACTGAGCTACCAGGGGCCCTTTAATTGACATAGGTATATAGTCTAAAGAAAAATGAAAAGAAAGCATGAATAAAGGAGAAATAACCAAGGAGAATGATTGATATTGATATTAAATGGGAAAAATTGAACAAATTTTTAAGATCATAACTTAAAAATTCTCACTCCATGGATGCTTCTGTTTATGGAACATTTCAACTTGTTAATGAAGTAGAAATGATCTAATATGAATGCCATCATTTGCAACTCCTAATGGACTATAGTCCATGGGGTCACAAAGAGTTGGACACAACTTAGCAACTCAGCACACATGCAATGAATCTATGCAATCATCATACATGCCTAACATGACCAAAATAACCCCAAACAGACAGATATGCCTCTTGATGGAAGTAACACCACTAAGTGTGAAGGATACATGATAGATAGATAGGTAGACACTTGAATCTGAACAGTCCTCTAGTTCTAACTACCAGTTTGCAGGAAATATGGGAGAAGACAAAATGCTTAAGTCACAGAAGATCCAATCTACAAATCCCAGACTGGAAAATTCTACAGAATAAATGACTCCATTTATCCAACATGTAAATTGCATGAGAGGAAGTAAAGGAAGGGAAAACCTACTTTTAAAGGACTCGAAATATATCAGCCAATTGAAATGTCTGAAATCTCTTTGGATCCTACTTGAAATAAATATTTTTTAATATCATGAAACAGAAAAATCTGAACACAGATTTGATATTTGTTGATAATAAATATTGTAATTACTGAAGACATTTTTAGGTATATTGATAGTACTCTAATTTTGTTAAATGTTCATCTTTTTTTAGATACATGCTAAAAATATTTATAGATGAATGATACTAACATTAGGATTTCCTTTGATGTAATCTAAAATTTTCACAGATAGGTTGGGGGTATTTTATTAAGAAAAAACTCCAAAACTTGAAAATGAGCAAAAGGATAACTGATAATTAAACTTCATTTTAATGTCATGCTGGTAATTATTATAATCTTAAAAGCCCCACTCTGGATTGTCTGATTGCCTAAAAGTATATACCTTTATCTAGCTTACCTTTTACTATTTATTTTACACCTTAGTAAGGATAGCATTTTGGAGGAGGAAATGGCAACCCACTCCAGTGTGCTATGGACCGCGGAGCCTAGTGGAGCCTGGTGGGCTAAAGTTTGTGGGGTCACAAAGAGTCGGATAGGACTGAGTGACTGAGTACACACACAAGGATTCATTTAATCAGTAGAAAACTAATAACAGTGTAACTGATTCTTGTCTGATAGCAAGTAAATTGTCCTGTAACAAAGCAAGCCATTTGTGTCCCACCAAACATTATATCTTTAGTGATTTTGTTCCAACATTCTTTCAGTTCTATGTATACTTAGTCTCTGCTCCTCTGAACCAGCTTAACACTCCAGTTGGTTATCTCCTTATTGAGTTAATGACTTTTTGATATATTTGCTTTGTATTTATTAGAGTTATATTTTTATCTTTTTTTTTAAGTTATTTCTTTAACTGATTTCCAGTTTTATAGTGTCATAGTTTGGAAAGTGTTTGATATGGTTTAAATTTTCTGTGACATTATTTTTTATTTTATTTATTTTTTAATAAATTTATTTATTTTAATTGGAGGCTAATTACTTTACACTGTTGTATGTAGAGTCATATTTTGATCTTTTTGAAAATTTCACTGTGTCAGCATGAGACAAGGTTGGTCATGAGTTGATCATTGCTGAAGAAAGGTGACGGACCTATGGTAAAAACATACTGTTCTCTTCCATCTATACATTAGAAATTAATCTTTTTTTTTTTTTTTTTTCAAAATTCTAAACTTAAAATATAAAAGTAACTAGCTGGTTTCTTGCACACAAATTATTCAAATTCCCTCCAACTCCTGCCTGGAGACACAATTTTGGCAAGAATCATTTACATCTGTAAAGTGTTGAATTCTTAAAGTGAGAAAACAATTTACTTTTGTTTAAAAAATAAACTGAAATGATTCAGAGAACATCATCAAAGTAATTAATTAGTGGTAATGGTAAACTTCACCATTGCCTGTAACAATTGCTTTTGTTTTTGCTAAATTCAAGAAATACTGTGCAATGAATTCAGTGAGAAAATTTACCACATGACCAGAGAATCATTACTGAGATGAAAAGTTAAGAGTTATAAAATCAGGGTAGAAGGCCGGAGACTACAAAGGTCAGAGGCAGTATGCTCAGTGAACTTATTAGAGAAACAAGCAAACTGGAAACTAGACTTGCTTTGTGAATTTAGATGGATTTTTAATGCCACAATATTCTCTGTTAAGTACCAATTACTATTTAAAAACAGACTTACTATTTAGCACTTTTACTTTCCTTTCTGATTGCCCTTCTTAGCTGATTTTCAATTATATTTTGCATAAAAACTGATTTGTCCATTAGTGCAAAACCTATTTTCTACTAAGGGATAATAATGTTTCTACTATAACATTTTCTTCCTATTTAAAAAAAATCAAAATTCAATTTAATCTCTTTTTTGTCTAAAGATATTACACATGTTGATTATGAGAAAAGGGTTGACAGCAATTGCTTCAGCAAAACTTGAAGCAATTTTGTTGCTAAATGTATGTGTGCATTTTTCTTAAGTCTCATCAGATATTCAGAGAGATTGGTGACTTTTTTTTTTAATCTGCACCCCTAAAGTAGCAATGCAAGTGAAATCAGGCATTGATAAACCTGGATTCTCATCTTGGCTCTGCATGACCTCTCGCCAGTTCTAAATCAGCCCTTAAACAACCACTTAGGACATAGTTGTCTCAACAGTCCTATTGGTTTAACCAACTGCTATTTGGGCCAGAGAATCTCGTTTGCGATGTTTTAACTTTAGGACCTGCCATCCCATGTTTCAAACCACAAGGATGTCTACCATAGTCATCAGGCTGAAAAAGAGCTTGCTCTATAGACAACATGGAACATTGAGTTTTTTCTTCTATGATATCTATGCTATGAGCTCCCTTTCTCTATCATACACAAAACACATTTCTTCTCACAGTAAACACATTGAGTCTTTTATTCCACACAGAGTGGCTAAAAATTCTTTGACTGGTTTTAATATTCGCAGCCTAGGCCAGCTCTAGGGTCACAACTCATGGAGGCAAAGGGGCAACACCTGCTTACCTTGGCAAACACTCTTATAGTCAGCACAGCAGTCTTTCCTCTGTAAACAGTCATCTGAACAAGAGCAAAGGCTGGATTCCAATCTGATCTCCCCACAGCGAAATTTATTGCATGTCCATATTTGAGCTGAAGAATTACACAATTCAGTTTTGAGCATTCAACTTCTTTTAAGCATCCAATACCAAAAATATAAACTTTATGCATTTCTTCTTGTATTATCATATAGTCAAAGTCTTAGTTTATCTGCATCCACAAATGAAAATACATAATACAAATAAGGGGCAATCCACCACTTTTCCTCTTTTGGCATGGGTGGCAGAGAGGAATGTAGCTTTATAAGCTGTGGTTCTGGTCTACCTATCAGGTACACCTCTGAGTTTGGAGAAACTGAACACCTGTCCTATTCCCACTCAAGGATAGAAGAACTACCAGCCTTGAGTGACCATTGCCACCCAGGAGCAGCCTTCCCAGCCTGATCTAAGGACCGACATCAAGGAAGAGGCAGTGACAACAGAAGTAACAATAACATGGTCAGGTCTGTAAGAACACAGGCAGCCAGGGTACATTCCAGCTGACAGTGAAAGAATGGTAGATCAGCTCCCCAACGTGCCTCTGGTATTTTTCCAAGATAGGTACTTAATGTGAGATCAGTTTCAGTAAATCTAGAGGAGATTGCTTCCTAAAGGGCCACCTGCCAGGAACTGGTGATTGGCATTAATGTCAGCCCTATGATCAGACAAATGCATTGGCTAGGTGACAGCTGTATGTTTCAGTCATGCAGCGTTCTTCATTCTTCATTATATATTATGTACTTAGAAAGAAAATACTTTTAATAATGAATTAAAGGGAATACAGAGCTTATCCATACTGGGTTATCCTCTACCTCGAGCCCTTTTCAGAATAATGTAAGAAGCTCTACTGTTCTAATCTTCGATATCATTAAACCACTAGACACACCACCACCGCTTTCCTTGACTTCCTAGAAAATTAGATATTGCAAACTAAGCTGTCTTTTCCACCTCAAGAACAATGTTTCTCCCAATTAAAATAAATAAATTAAAAAAAAAGAACAATGTTTCTCAAGGTGTGTTCTATGGAGCACTGGCATCAGAATCACCAAGAATCACCAGCTTTCTATAGGAGTCTTAGGCTCTCTAAGAACCACTAAAAATGAAATTAAATAAGATGACAAGCCATAGGAAAACTTGCCTTTGAAATGTGTATAATTTGACAGTATTTTATCTGCTGGAGACTGTTATTCCTCAACCTCAACTAAACAAAGTGTGAATTCTATCTTTAGAATACTGAAAAAGAGGACAGGGTAATACTAGATCCTGAATACAAGGTGTTATGGGCTGAATTGTGTCCCCTCCCAAAAATGCTGAAGCCTTAACTCTCTTCCCCCATGACTACGAATGTGACCTTATTTAGAAAAGGTTCTTTGCAGACAAATTAAAATGAGGTCATTAGCATGGGTCCCAACCCAGTGTGACTGGTATTCTTCTTGTAACAAGAGGAAATTTAGACATGAACACATGCAGAGGGAAGACTGTGAAGAAACGGGGAGAAGGTCATCTGGAGATAAGGGCAGATTTTTGAGTTTTGCTGCCACAAGCCAAGTAACACCAAGGATAGCCAGCAACTTACCAAAACCTAGAAAGAGGCAAGGAATGGATTCTCCCTCACAATCTTGGAATGAACCAACCCTGCCAACACTTAGAACTTGGACTTCTAGTTTCCAGAATTTCTGTGGCTTAAACCACTCAGTATGTGGGACTTTGTTACGTCAGTCCAAGCAAACTATTAACACACAAGTGTCTGGCAAGTATTTGCATATGCATTAATGATCACACAACCAACATGCTAATAAACTTGCTCTCAGAGTTCGTACTTGATTGCACACAGGTGTCTTCAAAGTCCCAGCAGCAGTCACCTCGGCCTTTACATCCTGCATCACACCGGCAGCCCTCTAGTCCTCTATGTGAAGCATCAAAGCATTTTTTTCTGCAGCTGCCTATAGGGTGAAGGGATAAGGCAATCAGTGCTCAGCAGTTATCCAATGTCTCAAAGTTTGATGGTGAAAGCATAAGAAGTACCCAGCACAGATTAGGACAGAAAAATAGATAAGTTTTATTGCATTACCTAACTCATGAGTGCAAAGTGATAAATAATGAGTAATACATAATAACTGGTTTTTCCCCAGGACTCCAGAGAAGTCCCAGACTCAAAGACACCAGGGGCCATTAGGAGAGGGTAGGAGGGACAAACAGAGGCTAAATGTAGCGAAATTGGTTGAAAGTCTGGACCCCACCTCCCATTTCAGAATAGAAGGCTCATAATTTGGAAGAAAGTGGAAGGAGTTATTTTCTTCACAGAGGCAGCAGACATGGAGGACAGCCACAATGACAAAAAAAAAAAAAAGGATGAACAAGTCTTACTCTTCAATGGAACAGATGGTCACCAGACTTTTGAGTACAGCAAGATAGCATCCAACATGAAGGATCAGGACAAACAAGAGAAAAAGGGAAAACTTTTGAAGAGGAAATAATGCAAGGAGTAGAAGAGTTAATTGTCACCCTGTATATTGTCACCCTGTTTATTTAACTTCTATGCAGAGTACATCATGAGAAACGCTGGACTGGAAGAAGCCCAAGCTGGAATCAAGATTGCCGGGAGAAATATCAATAACCTCAGATATGCAGATGACACCACCCTTATGGCAGAAAGTGAAGAGGAACTAAAAAGCCTCTTGATGAAGGTGAAAGTGGAGAGTGAAAAAGTTGGCTTAAAGCTCAACATTCAGAAAACGAAGATCATGGCATCTGGTCCCATCACTTCATGGCAAATAGACGGGGAAACAGTGGAAACAGTGTCAGACTTTATTTTTCTGGGCTCCAAAATCACTGCAGATGGTGACTGCAGCCATGAAATTAAAAGACGCTTACTGCTTGGAAGGAAAGTTATGACCAACCTAGATAGCATATTCAAAAGCAGAGACATTACTTTGCCAACAAAGGTCAGTCTAGTCAAGGCTATGGTTTTTCCAGTGGTCATGTATGGATGTGAGAGTTGGACTGTGAAGAAGGCTGAGTGCCGAAGAATTGATGCTTTTGAACTGTGGTGTTGGAGAAGACCCTTGAGAGTCCCTTGGACTGCAGGGAGATCCAACCAGTCCATTCTGAAGGAGATCAGCCCTGGGATTTCTTTGGAAGGAATGATGCTAAAGCTGAAACTCCAGTACTTTGGCCACCTCATGCAAAGAGTTGACTCATTGGAAAAGACTCTGATGTTTGGAGGGATTGGGGGCAGGAGGAGAAGGGGACGACAGAGGATGAGATGGCTGGATGGCATCACTGACTCGATGGATGTGAGTCTGAGTGAACTCCGGGAGTTGGTGATGGACAGGGAGGCCTGGTGTGCTGCTATTCATGGGGTCGCAAAGAGTGGGACACGACTGAGCGACTGATCTGATTCTGGTTCTGAGAAGAGTTAAACACACACACACACACACACACACACACAATTGATTGAGATGCTCAGAAAAGATATCACATTCATGAAATAAGAAGAAAACTAATTTTAAAAAGGCAAATCATGTTCAGGGTGCTCTTGGAAAAAAAAAAAAAAAAAACGTGAGAGCAGTAATGAAAAATTCAGTGGCGGGGTGTAGTAGGCAGGATTATGGCTCTCAGGAAGGTTCCTTCCCCTAATCCTCGAGACTATGAATATATCACCTTACATGGTAAAGGGACTTTGCAGATGTAATTGAGGCTACTATTTAGTTGACCCTGAAACAGGGAGGTAGTACTGAAAAGTGAAAACAGAGAAAATAAAAATGATATTGTTAAAGAAATCATAGTAAAATTTCTCAGCATTGAAGAGCAAACATTATTACATCAAAATTGTTCACCAAATTTTCACAGCAAAACTCATACCAAGGAATCAACAGGGTTAGAGAGATCTGGAAAGCTCCCAGAGAAAGAGCAGGAGAAATATATAAAGGATCTTAAGTCAGAATGATATCAGAAAAGCAACACTGGGAGAGGGCATAGGTCAAATGACATATTGCTGCTGCAGCTACTGCTAAGTCGCTTCAGTTGTGTCCGACTCTGTGCGACCCCACAGACGGAAGCCCACCAGGCTCCCCCGTCCCTGGGATTCTCCAAGCAATAACACTGGAGTGGGTTGCCATTTCCTTCTCCAATGCATGAAAGTGAAAAGTGAAAGTGAAGTCGCTCAGTCGTGTCCGACTCTTAGTGACCCCATGGACTGCAGCCTACCAGGCTCCTCCATCCATGGGATTTTCCAGGCAAGAGTACTGGAGTGGGGTGCCATTGCCTTCTCCAATGACATGTTGGATACATGCAATAAGTAGGTAGGTGCATAAGAATAGGTGCATGCATAGCAATTAGATAGCAACAAAGGTTAGTGAGAAAGTAAGGGGAAAATTTTATATACCATTTACATAAAATGTCTTTACATTTTTACATTCATTCTGCTCCTTTGAAACATTTTCTGCACTTGACTTTCAGGACACAGCAATCACCTGGCTTCCCTCCCACATTCCTATCCACTCTTTCCTAGTCTTCTTCCTTCATCTTCCAATCCTTTAAGGCTGGCATACCCTGGTCACATTGCTTTAAATCCCACACATGATGCTGGTATTCACCGTGTTGTATGTGCAGTCAGAACTTCCCTGAATGCCAGCCTTATATATCCAACTACCTTTTGACTTTTCTACTTGAACATCTGGTAGATACGTCAAATTTCACGTATCCAAAACTGAGTTCCTGATTATTCCTCCCAAACCAACTCCTTCTATAGTCTTATCCAATCTCAATTATGGAAATTCCATATCAGGAGTTCATGCTGAAATCCTGAGGTCATTCTTGACTATTCTATTTCTTACTCCATATTCAACCTGTTGAAACAGTATATCTACTACATCAAAAGATCTCCAGATCCAAATACTTCTTCCCAGTTACAATGCTACCACCCTGGTCCAAGACATATGGCTCTTCTATATCATTGCAATAATTTTCTAACTTGTCTCTCTACTTCTAGTATCACTCGGGCATTTATTCAGCAGCATGAGTGATCACATAGAAAAGCAAACAGGGGGTGGTCCTAAGATGGTGGAGGAATAGGACGGGGAGACCACTTTCTCCCCCACAAATTCATCAAAAGAACATTTGAACACTGAGTAAATTCCACAAAACAACTTCTGAATGCCAGTAAAGGACATCAGGCACCCAGAAAAGCAGCCCATTGTCTTCAAAAGGAGGTAGGAAAAAATATAAAAGATAAAAAGAGAGACAAAAGAGGTAAGGACGGAGCTCCGTCCTGGGAAGGGAGTCTTAAAAAAGAGAGAAGTTTCCAAACACCAGGAAACACTCTCACTGCTGAGTCTGTGCCGAGCCTTGGAACCACAGAAGGCAACATAACTGGGAGGAAAATAAATAAATAATTAAAACCCACAGATTATGAGCCCAGCAGTAACTCCCCCAGCTGAAAAGCAGCGCAGATGCCTGTATCCGCCACTAGCAAGCAGGGGCTGGGCAGGGAGGCACGGGCTGCACTACTTAGAGTAAGGACCAGGCCTGAATGCCCCGAGGGCAATCTGAGGGAACTAACTTGGGATAGCAAACCAGACAGTGGGATAACTACCACGTGAAAAGCCCTAACCTAAGACACCACCAGGCCCACTCACAGAACAAAGGACTGACTTAAATCCCATGGGCAGAGGAGCCTGGTAGGCTGCAGTCCATGGGGTCGCTGAGTCGGACACGACTGAGTGACTTCACTTTCACTTTTCACTTTCATGCATTAGAGAAGGAAATGGCAACCCACTCCAGTGTTCTTGCCTGGAGAATCCTAGGGACGGGGGAGCCCAGTGGGCTGCCGTCTATGGGGTCACACAGAGTCAGACACGACTGAAGCAACTTGGAAGCAGCAGCAGAGCTACGTGAAAAGCCCTAACCTAAGACACCGTCAGGCCCACTCACAGAACAAAGGACTGAGCAGAGCTAGCTCGGCCCATCCCCCTGCCTGGTGACAGGCAGGCGAGGGCAGCCAGAGCCAGAAGGGGGCAATCGCAGCCCCAGAGAGGCATTATCTACCAAACTGCAAGCAGGCTTCGTTGCTAACCAAGACTTCCTGGGATTCTTGATGGTCAACATCCGCTGAGAATGTGCGCCAGTTGTACACCCAGAAAACCAAGCAGCAGGGATGGGGGAGGCGATAAGTTGCAGCAACCGCACTCACCAAACACCTGGTCACCTGAGCTGCTTGGACCTGGGAAGGGCACAAAATGCAGACCCAATCAAGTCTGCGCCTCTGGGGACTACCCAAGTACCTGAACATGAGTGGCTTAGACCTGGGAAGTGCATACAACCCAGGGCCGGCCTCGGACGGTTCCAGGCCAAGCAACCTAAAGCCTAAGCAGTGTAGATAGGGAAAGCACACATGCGGTGAGCGGGGGCAAATCCAGTGTGGCTGAGACACTGCGAGCACACACCAGTGTTATTCATTTGCAGCATCCCTCCCTCCCCACAGCACGACTGAACAAGTGAGCCTAAAAAAGTATCCACCACCACTCCCTTGTGTCAGGGCAGAAATTAGACACTGAAGAGACCAGCAAACAGAAGAAGCTAAATCAGAGGGAACCTCCTTGGAAGTGACAGGTGCAATAGATGAAAACCCTGTAGTTAGTACCGACTACATAGGAAGGGGCCTATAGATCTTGAGAAATATAAGCCGGACCAAGGAACTATCTGAAAATGAACTGACCCCACACTGCCCACAACAACACAAGAGAAAGCCCTAGATATATTTTTGCTATTTTTACTATCATTCTTTAATTTTTTCTTTAATTTTTTTAAATTTTAAGTCCTCTATTACTCCTTTAATTTTCAGTTTTATAACTTACTATTACTTTGCAACAACCCACTCCAGTACTCTTGCCTGGAAAATCTCATGGGCAGAGGAGCCTGGTGGGCTGCAGTCCATGGGGTCGCTAAGAGTCGGACACGACTGAGCGACTTCACTTTCACTTTTCACTTTCATGCATTGGAGAAGGAAATGGCAACCCACTCCAGTGTTCTTGCCTGGAGAATCCCAGGGATGGCAGAGCCTGGTGGGCTGCTGTCTATGGGGTTGCACAGAGTCGGACACGACTGAAGCGACTTAGCATTACTTTGCAAAAAAAAAAAAAAAAAGAGAGAGAGAGAGAGACCCTATTTTTTAAAGCAAACTTCATATATATATATATATTTTATAATTCTTGTGACTTTGTTTTCTTTTTTTTCCCTTTAATATTGTATTTTTGAAAATCCAACCTCTACTCTAGATTTTTAAACTTTGCTTTTTGGTATTTGTTATCAATTTTGTACCTTTAAGAACCCAATTGTCAGTACCCATTTTTACTTGGGAGCGAGATTACTGGCTTGACTTCTCTCTCCCGCTTTGGACTCTTCTTTTTCTCCACCAGGTGCCTCTATCTCCTCCCTCCCCCTTCTCTTCTCTACCCAACTCTGTGAATCTCTTTGTGTCTTCCGGACTGTGGAGAACACTTAGGGAACTGATTACTGACTGGATCTGTCTCCTTTTGCCTCCCCCCTTTTATCCTCCTGGCCATCTCGTTCTCCTTCCTTCCTCTTCTCTTCTCTGTGTAACTCCCTGAACACCTCTGAGGGATCCAGACTGTGGAGAGCACATAGGGAAGTGATTGCTGACTAGCTTGCTCACTCCTCTTTTGATTCCACCTCATCTCATCCTGGTCACCTCTATCTCCCTCCTCCCTCTTCTCTTCTCCACGTAACTTTGTGTACCTCTCCTGGTGTCCCTCACTGTGGAGAAACTTTTCATCATTCAGCTCAATTCAGTCACTCAGTCGTATCTGACTCTTTGCAACCCCATGAATCGCAGCACGCCAGGCCTCCCTGTCCATCAACAACTCCCAGAGTTCACTCAAACTCACGTCCATCAAGTTGGTGATGTCATCCAGCCATCTCATCCTCTGTCGTCCCCTTCTCCTCCTGCCCCCAATCCCTCCCAGCATCAGAGTCTTCTCCAATGAGTCAAGTCTTCACATAAGGTGGCCAAAGTACTGGAGTTTCAGCTTTAGCGTCACTCCTTCCAAAGAACACCCAGGACTGATCTCCTTTCGAATGGACTGATTGGATCTCCTTGCAGTCCAAGGGACTCTCAAGAGTCTTCTCCAACACCACAGTTCAAAAGCATTAATTCTTTGGTGCTCAGCTTTCTTCACAGTCCAACTCTCAAATCCATACATGACTACTGGAAAAACCATAGCCTTGACTAGACAGACCTTTGTTGGCAAAGTAATGTCTCTGCTTTTGAATATGCTATCTAGGTTGGTCATAACTTTCCTTCCAAGGAGTAAGCGTCTTTTAATTTCATGGGTGCAATCACCATTAACCTTGATGTTTTATCATTGGTGCTGTATAGATGGAGAAGTCTTGAGACTACTGTAAAAATAAGACTGAAAACCAGAAGCAGGAGGCTTAAGTCCAAATCCTGAGAACATCAGAGAACTCCTAACTCCAGGGAACATTAATAGACAGGAGCTCATCAAATGCCTCCATACCTACACTGAAACCAAGCACCATCCAAGGGCCAACAAGTTCCAGAGCAAGACATACCACACAAATTCTCCAGCAACACAGGAACATAGCCCTGAGCTTCAATATACAGGCTGCCCAAAGTCACTCCAAACCCACTGACATCTCATAACTCACTACTGGACACTTCATTGCACTCCAGAGAGAAGAAACCCAACTCCACCCACCAGAACGCTGACACAAGCTTCCCTAAGCAGGAAAACTTGACAAGCCACCTGTACAACCCCACCCACAATGAGGAAACTCCACAATAAAGAGAACTCCACAAACTGCCATAATACAGAAAGGCCACCCCAAACACAGCAATATAAATAAGATGAAGAGAGAGAGGAATACACAGCAGGTAAAGAAACAGGATAAATGCCCACCAAACCAAACAAAAGAGGAAGAGATAGGGAATCTACCTGATAAAGAATTCCAAATAATGATAGCGAAAATGATCCAAAATTTTAATAACAAAATGGAATCACAGATAAACAGCCTGGAAACAAGGATTGAGAAAATGCAAGAAAGGTTTAACAAGGACCTAGAAGAATAAAAAAGAGTCAATATAATGAATAATGCAATAAATGATATCAAAAACACGGGAGGGAACCAACAGTAGAATAACGGAGGCAGAAGATAGGATTAGTGAGGTAGAAGATAGAATGGTAGAAATAAATGAATCAGAGAGGAAAAAACAAAAACAAATTAAAAGAAATAAGGACAATCTCAGAGACCTCTGGGACAATGTGAAACGCCCCAACATTTGAATCATATGAGTCTCAGAAGAAGAAGACAAAAAGAAATACCATGAGAAAATATTTGAGGAGATAATAGTTGAAAACTTCCCTAAAATGGGGAAGGAAATAATCACCCAAGTCCAAGAAACCCAGAGAGTCCCAAACAGGATAAACCCAAGGTGAAACACCCCAAGACACATATTAATCAATTAACAAAGAACAAATATTAAAAGTGGCAAGGGAAAAACAACAAATAACACACAAGGGGATTCCCATAAGGATAACAGCTGATCTTTTAATAGAAACTCTTCAGGCCAGGAGGGAATGGCAGGACATACTTAAAGTGATGAAAGAAAATAACCTACAGCCCAGATTACTGTACCCAGCAAGGATCTCATTCAAATATGAAGGAGAAATCAAAAGCTTTACAGACAAACAAAAGCTGAGAGAATTCAGCACCACCAAACTAGCTCTCCAACAAATGCTAAAGGATCTTCTCTAGACAGGAAACACAAAAACGGTGTATAAATTCGAACCCAAAACAACAAAGAAAATGGCAGCGGGATCATACTTATCAGTAATTACCTTAAACGTAAATGGGTTGAATGCCCCAACCAAAAGACAAAGACTGACTGAATGGATACAAAAATAAGACCCCTATATATGTTGTCTACAAGAGACCTACCTCAAAACAAGTGACACATACAGACTGAAAGTCAAGGGCTGGAAAAAGATATTCCACGCAAATAGAGACCAAAAGAAAGCAGGAGTAGCAATACTCATATCAGATAAAATAGACTAAAACAAAGGCTGTGAAAAGATACAAAGAAGGACACTACATAATGATCAAAGGATCAATCCAAGAAGAAGATATAACTATTACAAATATATATGCACCCAGCATAGGAGCACCGCAATATGTAAGACAAATGCTAACAAGTATGAAAGGGGAAATTAACAATAACACAATAATAGTGGGAGACTTTAATGCCCCAGTCACACCTATGGATAGATCAACTAAACAGAAAATTAACAAGGAAACACAAACTTTAAATGATACAATAGACCAGTTAGACCTAATTGATATCTGTAGGACATTTCACCCCAAAACAATGAATTTCATCTTTTTCTCAAGCACACACAGAACCTTCTCCAGGATAGATCACATCCTAGGCCATAAATCTAGCCTTGGTAAATTCAAAAAAATTGAAATCATTCCAAGCATCTTTTCTGACCACAATGCAGTAAGATTAGATCTCAATTACAGGAGAAAAACTATTAAAAATCCCAACATATGGAGGCTGAACAACAGGCTGCTGAATAACCAACAAATCACAGAAGAAATCAAAAAAGAAATCAAAATTTGCATAGAAATGAATGAAAATGAAAAGACAACAACCCAAAACCTGTGGGACACTGTAAAAGCAGTGCTAAGGGGAAGGTTCATAGCAATACAGGCACACCTCAAGAAACAAGAAAAAAAGTCAAATAAATAACCTAACTCTACACCTAAAGCAACTAGAAAAGGAAGAAATGAAGACCCTAGGGTTAGTAGAAGGAAAGAAATCTTAAAAATTAGGGCAGAAATAAATGCAAAAGAAACAAAAAAACTATAGCAAAAATCAACAAAGCCAAAAGCTGGTTCTTTAAGAGGATAAATAAAGTTGACAAACCACTAACCAGACTCATCAAGAAACAAAAGGAGAAAAATCAAATCAATAAAATTAGAAATGAAAATGGAGAGATCACAACAGACAACACAGAAATACAAAGGATCATAATAGACTACTATCAGCAATTATATGTCAATAAAATGGACAACTTGGAAGAAATGGACAAATTCTTAGAAAAGTACAACTTTCCAAAACTGAACCAGGAAGAAATAGAAAATCTTAACAGACCTATCACAAGCACAGAAATTGAAACTGTAATCAGAAATCTTCCAGCAAACAAAAGCCCAGGTCCAGACAGCTTCACGGCTGAATTCTACCAAAAATTTAGAGAAGAGCTAACACCTATCCTACTCAAACTCTTCCAGAAAATTGCAGAGGAAGGTAAACTTCCAAACTCATTCTATGAGGCCACCATCACCCTAATACCAAAACCTGACAAAGATCCCACAAAAAAAGAAAACTACAGACCAATATCACTGATGAACATAGATGCAAAAATCCTTAACAAAATTCTAGCAATCAGAATCCAACAACACATTAAAAAGATCATACATCATGACCAAGTGGGCTTTATCCCAGGGATGCAAGGATTCTTCAATATTCACAAATAAATGTAATACACCACATTAACAAATTGAAAAATAAAAGCCATATGATTATCTCAATAGATGCAGAGAAAGCCTTTGAAAAAATTCAACATCCATTTATGATAAAAACTCTCCAGAAAGCAGGAATAGAAGGAATATACCTCAACACAATAAAAGCTTTATGTGACAAACCCACAGCACATATTGTCCTCAATGGTGAAAAATTGAAAGCGTTTCCTCTAAAGTCAGGAACAAGACAAGGGTGCCCACTTTCACCAATACTATTCAACATAGGTTTGGAAGTTTTGGCCACAGTAATAGGAGAAGAAAAAGAAATAAAAGGAATCCAAATTGGAAAAGAAGAAATAAAACTCTCACTATTTGCAGATGACATGATCCTCTACATAGAAAACCCTAAAGACTCCACCAGAAAATTACTAGAGCTAATCAATGATTATAGTAAAGTTGCAGTATATAAAATCAACACACAGAAATCCCTTGCATTCCTATACACTAATAATGAGAAAATAGAAAGAGAAATTAAGGGGAAATTTTCATTTACCATTGCAATGAAAAGAATAAAATACTTAGGAATATATCTACCTAAAGAAACTAAAGACCTATATATAGAAAACTATAAAACACTGGTGAAAGAAATCAAAGAGGACACTAATAGATGGGGAAATATACCATGTTCATGGATTGGAAGAATCAGTATAATGAAAATGAGTATACTACCCAAAGCAATCTATAGATTCAATGCAATCCCTATCAAGCTACCAATGGTATTTTTCACAGAGCTAGAACAAATAATTTCACAATTTGTATGGAAATACAAAAAACTTTGAATAGCCAAAGCAATCTTGAGAAAGAAGAATGGAACTGGAGGAATCAACCTGCCTGATTTCAGGCTCTACTAAAAAGCCACAGTCATCAAGACAGTATAGTACTGGCACAAAGACAGAAATATAGATTAATGGAACAAAATAGAAAGCCCAGAGATAAACCCACACACCTATGGACACCTTATCTTTGACAAAGGAAGCAAGAATATACAATAGAGAAAAGACAATCTCTTTAACAAGTGGTGCTGGGAAAATGGTCAACCACTTGTAAAAGAATGAAACTAGAGCACTTTCTAACATCATACACAAAAATAAACTCAAAATGGATTATAGATCTAAACATAAGACCAGAAACTATAGAACTCCTAGAGGAGAACATAGGCAAAACACTCTCCAACATACATCACAGCAGGATCCTCTATGACCCACCTCCCAGAATATTGAAAATAAAAGCAAAAATAAACAAATGGGACCTAATTAAAATTAAAAGCTTCTGCACAACAAAGGAAACTATACCAAGGTGAAAAGACAGCCTTCTGAATGGGAGGAAAAAATAGCAAATGAAGCAACTGTCAAACAACTAATCTCAAAAATATACAAGCAACTCCTGCAGCTCAATTCCAGAAAAATAAACGACCCAATCAAAAAATGGGCCAAAGAACTAAATAGACATTTCTCCAAAGAAGACATACAGATGGCTAAAAAAACACATGAAAAGATGCTCAACATCACTCATTATCAGAGAAATGCAAATCAAAATCACAATGAGGTACCATTTCACACCAGCCAGAATGGCTGCGATCCAAAAGTCTACAAGCAATAAATGCTGGAGAGGGTGTGGAGAAAAGGGAACCCTCCTACACTGTTGGTGGGAATGCAAACTAGCACAGCCACTATGGAGAACAGTGTGGAGTTTCCTTAAAAAACTGGAAATAGAACTGCCATACGACCCAGAAATCCCACTGCTGGGCATACACACCGAGGAAACCAGAATTGAAAGAGACACGTGTACCCCAATGTTCATCGCAGCACTGTTTATAATAGCCAGGACATGGAGGCAACCTAGATGTCCATCAGCAGACGAATGGATAAGAAAGCTGAGGTACATATACACAATTATTACTCTGCCATTAAAAATACATTTGAATCAGTTCTAATGAAGTGGATGAAACTGGACCCTATTATACAGAGTGAAGTAAGCCAGAAAGAAAAACACCAATACAGTATACTAACACATATATATGGAATTTAGAAAGATGGTAACAATAACCCTGTATGCGAGACAGCAAAAGAGATATAGATGTATAGAACAGTCTTTTGGACTCTGTGGGAGAGGGCGAGGGTGGGATGATTTGGGAGAATGGCATTGACACATGCATAACATCATATGTGAAATGAAAATAAATAAATAAATAATAATAATTTTAAAAATGCAAGCCTTTTAAAACTAAAAAAAAAGAAAAGAAAAGCAAACAACAGCATGTCATTCCTTTACTCAAAACCACCAATCAATCCCCATCACACTCAATGAAAGCTGAAGCCCATATTTTGACTTACCAACCCCTCTATGATCTGACTCTTCTTTGGTTGATCTCATTTTATGACTACCCTCCCTCTGGTCCTCTTAGTTCTAGCTCACTGATCTCTTGTTATTCTTTAAATAGAACATGCCAGGCAAGAATAGCACTTGCTATTTTCTCTTGCCTAAAACGTTCTTTGTCAAAATATCCTTGTTTCTTCTCCACTTCCTTTAGCTCTTTACTCAAAAGTTATTATATACTTCTTACCTGCCCTGACTCTATATTTCATGTTCCCCTTTTCAGTTTTATTTATTCCTTAGCACTTTCTCTATCATAGTATATATAATATATATTGCATATTTTTTTCCTGTCTGTATTCCATGCTAGAATGTAAATTCTTTGAAGGATTTTAGTCTGTTTCTTGTATCACTATATTCCCAGTAATTATAATAGCACTGAGTACAGAGTCAGTGCTTATTTGTTGAAAACAAGTAAAAAAAGGATGTGCACAAAAGATAAAATTGTCATTCAAACTAGAAAAACTAGTTTAAAAACTCGCAATTGGAAAAAATACTGCCTACGAAAAGTAGGTCAATTAGAGCCGAGGACGGTGAAAATGATCTAGAGTTGGGGATTATGAAACAAGAGTTGTGGTGTAAGAATGAGGGGGTGACTATGTTAAGGATGCTGGAAAAGAGGGATCAGTGTTAAACGCCAATCCCCTGGGCAAGAGAGTGAGGGGAAGGATGACATGTAAGCCCTGAGGGACCGAGATGAAAGGAAGAGAATGAGGAACAATGACTCTGGGGAGCCTGTCAATAGCTGTAAAGAAGGGATGGAAAGAGCTGGATTAATTGGAGATTTTGTTCAGAGATTACTATTGACTTTTGCAATTAAGTTATGTGATTTGTGGGAGTAAATAACCAGGAATTGACACCCACTTGTATGCACTAACATCAGAAGCACCAAAATGGCCTGCCAACATTTGCTAGATCTAGGACCGGTACTGCAGCTCAGAAACACAGCAACAAAATGACCAGAAAAGATAGGCATTTTCCAGTCAATGCCCATCTCTCAGTTCCACTGTATTCCCATGTGACACTAGGGGAACTGCGTGTCTGTAAATTAACTGAAAACATATTGGAAAATTGCCAGTTAACATCACCAAGGGTCTCCCAATCAAGAAGCAATAAGACTTTCTCCATTGGAATCAAATTAGAAGCTGATCAACCAAATTAAAAAAGGAGAATAAATTATCTAACATTTGACCTCATACTGAGATAGTCATTTCCTAGGCAGGTTGATAAAAAGTCTAGGGGTCCCCAAGGATAGAGGGGTCTGGAGTGCTCAAGGAGGAAGAAAGGACAAACTTCTTTCCCCTCTACATTCCTCAGGATTATATAACAATAATGTATCCTGCTTGAGGACAGTCTCTGGAAAAAACCTTCTGACTAATCTTATTATCTTAAAATGTAAATTATGGGAGTAGGTCTAGTGAGGTCTTAACAACCTCCAGAGATTCTTTTGATTCACTGTAATAACTAATTAGAGATTAGTTATAATATAGAGATTAGTTATAATATAATTCCATTGCTACCACTAGCAAGGGGGTACTCTTTCTGCCCTCTTCTGATGCCTATGTCAGAAGCTTTCTCTATCTCCTTTATACTTTTTTTTTTTAAGAAATAAAAATTTAATCTGCCACATGTATACATGTGTTCCCATCCTGAACCCTCCTCCCTCTTCCCTCCCCATACCATCCTTCTGGGTCGTCCCAGTGCACCGGCCCCAAGCATCCAGTTTTTATACTTTAATAAAACTTTATTGAACAAAGCTCTGAGCAATCAAGCCTCATCTCTGGCCCAGGATTGAATTCTCTTCCAGAGGCCAAGAATCCCGACGTCTTTTCGTGTGTCAGCAACAACCTTTCAATACTTTCCCTGAATAAAAGTGTCTAAACAATACATAGCAAGACTATAGTAAATGCACATAAAGTGCATTTATAGAGTCACTTATAAATGGTTTATTTACTTTTACATACTAATAGGATATGGCAAAAGACATGTGAGGTGTTTTGATATTTTGAGCCACGAATCTCCTATTTTTTCTTTGCTTCTTATGACAACAACAACAATAATAATAATGATAATTGTGAATCTCTTACTGTGCACTCTATTTCAGGAACGTAACGAGATTTCAAAGATAGGGTAATATTAACGTGATGTCAAGTACAATTGTGGTGGCTAGAGGTCCTGGGAGTGAAGCAACTAAGACGTTCAAGGCCGAGTTTATCATCTGGTATTACTGATAGAGTAGGAGTAGGGGGAGAAGGAACCTTTGATCCAGTTACCAAAGTCCTCTAGAAAGGTGATGAAAAGTAAGTGGGGAAAAACTGGAATGAAATGAACCTCAAAGAAGAAGGGAGATGAGGTCAAAGGGAAAAGTCCAGAAGTGGCAATGGATAGTGCTAACCACAGAAAAATGGGGTGTGGGAGAGAGAGGAGCCTAGCAGGGGGAGAGCTATATGCAGGAGAGAGGAGGCAAGTCCAAGTTCTAACAGTGAAGGTGAGGAGAAAGAAGAAGGAAAAAAATATTCTGAGGAAATGCTGAGGAGTGTACCTTGCTCTTCTGGTTGTCTGAGTCCAGCCACCAGGCCTAATGCAAGTGACACAGCCACCAACAAAATGAGAAGAACCTGTTATAAAATTTTAAAAAATGTGACCTTTACAATTTCATTAAAATATACAAAAAACCAGATACCCCGTCTCCCCCAGTGATTGTTATAGGAGCACAGTGTGCTAGCTTTTCATGATACCAGAATTTTAAAATACCATTGATTACAGATTTTAAATTAAAATACGTTAGTCCCAGTTGGTTTAACCCCAAACTGAGTTAAAGTCAAAACAAAACCAAGGGGGCCAATTATCTTTACACATTTTCCTTTCTTAGCTAGATACATGTTTGGAGATCATTTATTTAAATGATTCATTTATTTTAGTCACTCAGTCCTGTCCAACTCTTTGCAGTCCCATGGACTGTAGCCTGCCAGGCTCCTCTTTCCAAGGAATTCTACAAGCAAGAATACTGGAGTAGGTTGCCATTCCCTTCTCCAGAGGATTTTCCCAACTGAGGGATCAAACCCTGGTCTCCTGCATTGTGTGTAGATTCTTTACCTTCTGAGCCACAAAGGAAGCCTTATTTATTTAAAAGTATCCCAAAACTCTGAAATCATGAACTACTTCATTTCCAGGAAACAGGGTTTCTGATTGTGAGAAAATAGTGAAGATATTTCAGTTCAGTTCAGTCGCTCAGTCGGGTCCAACTCTTTGCAACCCCATGAACTGCAGCATGCCAGGCCTCCCTGTCCATCACCAACTCCCAGAGTCCACCCAAATCCATGTCCATTGAGTCAGTGATGCCATCCAACCATCTTATCCTCTGTCATCCCCTTCTCCTCCTGCCCTCAATCTCTCCCAGGATCAGGGTATTTTCCAATGAGTCAGCTCTTCGCATCAGGTGGCCACAGTATTGGAGTTTCAGCTTCAACATCAGTCCTTCCAAAGAACATCCAAGACTGATCTCCTTTAGGATGGACTGATTGGGTCTCCTTGCAGTCCAAGAGACTCCCAGGAGTCTTCTCCAACACCACAGTTCAAAAACATCAATTCTTCGGCACTCAACTTTCTTTATAGTCCAAATCTCACATCCATACATGACCACTGGAAAAGCCATAGCCTTGACTAGACAGACCTTTGTTGACAAAGTAATGTCTCTGCTTTTGAATATGCTGTCTAGATTGGTCATAACTTTCCTTCCAAGGAGTAAGCATCTTTTAATTTCATGGCCGCAGTCACCATATGCAGTGATTTTGGAGCCCAGAAAAATAAAGTCAGCTACTGTTTCCCATTTCCCCATCTGTTTCCCATGAAGTGAGGCATTGGGGGCAGGAGGAGAAAGGGACAACAGAGGATGAGATGGCTGGATGGCATCACCCACTTGATGGACGTGAATTTGAGTGAACTCCAGGAGTTGGTGATGGACAGGGAGGCCTGGTGTGCTGCAATTTATGGGGTCGCAAAGAGTCGGACACGACTGAGCGACTGAACTGAACTGAACTGAACTGATGGGACTGGATGCCACGATCTTAGTTTTCTGAACGTTGAGCTTTAAACCAACTTTTTCACTCTCCCCTGAAGATATTTAACATATAAAAATATAATCTCCAAACAATTAACTACCAAGTTACCTGCTTTGATCTACATAGCAAACAAATGTTTTAGGGTAATCTGGAAATCATTGACTAATGACTGTGTATATAATCATTATCACCATATCACCATGCTGACAAAGCTCTTCAGTGTAATGGACTTCATATTACGACTGAAATTAAACTGATATAAATTAAAGAGAATTCTTTTCATTGACCTCTTTCCCCATCAAGTCCAATGATAAGTATCCTGGATGATAGAGCTTGAACACACTGTTTACTTAAGTAATTAATTAGGTACACAGATTACTTATGTCAACTACAAAATGGCATCCCTGGTGGCTCAGACAATGAAGAATCTGCTTTTTGGGGAAGATGCCCCTGGAGAAGGAAATAGCAGCCCACTCCAGCGTTCTTGCCTGGAGAATTTCATGGACAGAGGAGCCTGATGGACTACAGTCCACAGGAATCACAAAGACTGAGCAACTAACACTTACACTTTCACAAACTGGCACTTGCCAAGAGCATTGCCAGTGACTGAACGACAAGGGCATGTGCCATCTGACTCTGTGGGAGGGTGAACCCTGTGCTGCTGCAGCTGTTGATCTTTAACACCCCCTGAGGGAGTTCAGGGCGGAGTGAGGCACTCCGTGCTCCAGGGAATCTGGTGGAACAGGTCTTTAGATAGCTAGATATTTTCAGAAACTGATTTCACAATTCCAAACCCTGCATCTCTTCATATTTAGAAAAACACTAAATCTCTTCATGATGAGATGAGTTCCTTATGACTAATAGAAAATCTTTTGTAAAATGAGTGCTTAATAGCACTGAACTTCTCCTTCCATTCATGAAGGTGAAAGAGGAGAGTGAAAAAGCTGGCTTAAACTCAACATTCAAAAAACTAGGATCATGACATCTGGCCCCATCACTTCATGGCAAATAGATGGGGGAAAAGTGGAAACTGTGAGAGATTTTATTTTCTTGGGCTCCAAAATCACTGCAGATGGTGACTGCAGCCATGAAATTAAAGGACATTTGCTCCTTAGAAGAAAAGCTATGACAAACCTAGACAGCATATTAAAAAGCAGAGACATTACATTGCTGACAAAAGTCCACACAGTCAAAGCTATGCTTTTTCCAGTAGTCATACTGCTTGGAAGAAAAGCTGTGATAAACCTAGCATATTAAAAAGCAGAGACATCACTTTGCTGACAAAGGTCCATAAGTCAAAGCTATGCTTTTTCCAGTAGTCATGTATGGATGTGAGAGTTGGACCATAAAGAAGGCTGAGTGCTCAAAAACTGATGCTTTCAAACAGTGATGCTGGAGAAGACTCTTGAAGAATCCCTTGGACAGCAAAGAACTCAAACCAGTCAATCCTTAAGGAAATCAGCCCTGAATAGTCATTGGAAGGACTGATGCTGAAGCTGAAGCTCCAATACCTTGGCCATCTGATGCAAAGCGCAGACTCATTGGAAAAGACCCTGATGCTGGAAAAGATTGAGGACAGGAGAAGGGGGCAACAGAAGATGAGATGGTGGATGGTATCACCAAGTCAAACTCAGACATGAGTTTGAGAAAACCCAGAGAGATGAAGAAGAACAGGAAAGCCTGGCGTGCTGCAGTACATGGGGTAGCAAAGAGTTAGACTTGACAGAGCGACTGAATAACAACAACCCCCTTCACCAAAATCATTTATATTGACTTTCCCCCACTGCCTCTTTTGGAGCTATCTCTCAGAGCTATCTGAGGTTCTTTCTACTGGGCTGCAGCCCTCATTTTGTACCAAATAAAACTTACCTTGCAACTTTCAAGTTGTGTGTTTTTTTAGGAAAAAAAATTAGGAAAATATTTTATAATGCCAATGAAATTTGTTATTTTTTTTAAATCGCTTTAATGAAAGAAAAAAGCCAGTATCAAAATTTGCTTTCGATAATAAAGACCCTACATAAGGTATAGATTTGTTTGTTTGTTTGCCTTCTGGAAATCAACTAAAAATGAACACATCTAACTTTTAAAATGGAAGTGAATTCAAGGATGGTGAAACGTGTTAAATACTATGAAAACAATTCTCATATGAAGTTTCAAAGTTAGCCCAAGGTCAGTGACCTCCAACAGGTGTTCATTCAGTAGAGAAGATGAAGCAGAAAAGTGAACATGAACAGTTATTAAATAACACCATTAGCACTTCTCCCCTTATTTTCATTCTCAAAAGCCACAGATTTAGATTAAGCCTAAAAATGTTACAAAGCTAAAATGCACTGGGAAACTTTCCTATGATGAACCTCGCTAGTCAGAGTCAGCTACATTTCAGTTTACACCTTATTTTTGGTTCTTTTACCATTCAAACTTGCTAGAAAAATAAGTAACATCTAGCTGTCTTTTGTTGTTACTATAAGACTATCAGTCATGTCTGACTGTTTGTGACCCCATGGACTGTAGCCTGCCAGGCTCCTTTGTCAATGAGATTCTCCAGGCAAAAATACTGGAATGGGTTGCCATTTCCTCTTCTAGGGGATCTTCTCGACCCAGGGATCGAACCCAAGTCTCCTGTATCTCCTGTACTGGCAGGTGAATTCTTTACCACTGAGCCACCTGGGAAGCCTCAAGGGTAAGAAGGTTCATTTTCAATCTTGTATAATCATGACTCTATGTAACTCTGAATAAGTTTCTTGATATTAAGGTACAAATATATCTTAAACTATCTTATGCTATCTACAAATTGTAGAGGGGAGTACTCTGAACTCCAAAAATTACCGAGAAACCAACATTTGATTTTAGCTTGACTGAATAAAGAATGCTAGAAATACAGATCGGAAAAGGCAATGGCACCCCACTCCAGTATTCTTGCCTGGAAAATCCCATGAACAGAGGAGCCTGGTAGGCTGCAGTCCATGGGGTCGCTAGGAGTCAGACACGACTGAGCAACTTTACTTTCACTTTTCACTTTTATGCACTGGAGAAGGAAATGGCAACCCACTCCAGTGTTCTTGCCTGGAGAATCCCAGGGACGGGGAAGCCTGGTGGGCTTCCGTCTATGAGGTCGCACAGAGTCGAACACGACTGAAGTGACACAGCAGCAGCAGCAGCAGAAACACAGATACATTTAAAATTTCTTAATACAACTTTTACTAAAATCTAGAAATAGTAGGGCTGGAACTATGATTTTAAAATATTGAGCTTCTATTTATGTGTACTGATAAACCATTAAAAGTATACAAAGTAGGGAAATATATGATGAACAAGATTTGCTCTCAAGGAATTGATAATTCCCTGAATTTATAAGATAGGATAAGTATGATAAATGGCATAAGAGCTAAAAGTTCCCAGAATAACAAATGTCAAAATTCCCAGAAAAAAAAAATGGAATATCTTGAGAGTTCCCTTAGTTATAGTTATTGAGTTCAATACTTACACACATTGTTTCACTTACACCTCCAAACAATGTTTGCATGAAAGAGAGAATGGTGATGGCATTAAGTAAAGTTGGGAATCTAGGAGAAAACTGCAGCGGGATAGTTGTGAGAAAATCATGCAAATGATTTTGATTATAAGGTAGATGCTGGAGGAAGGGCAAGCAGGCACTTTCTAATTTAGGACTGAAACTCAGTCAGAGGTGAGAACTAGCGGCTTATGCGGAATTCTTGGTGGAGAATACACTCTTAAACCCATGAATAAGGTTAGAGTCCTTAAAGAAAAGATCTTCACACGGTGTTTGGTGAAATGCCCAAAGAGAAGAAAGATAAATAAACAAATAATTCAGATAAGGAGAAATGTGATAAAAACAGGAATTTCAATGTCATCATGAAAGCAAGGGGAGAGAATTCAAAGTGAGAAATTACTCCACAGTATCTGTGTACTGTTGTTATGGAGACTTAGCAGGGAGAAGGACAGGGGAGAAGGATTGACTTTTGAGGAAGCAACTTCAGTGCAGTAAAAAAAAAAAAAAAAACCCAAACCTAGAGAATAAAAAACGGTTGGCTGGTGAGAAAACTGAGGCAATAAAGAGAGTCGGAAGTTTGATGGTAAAAGGAAAAGAAAATGTAATAAAATCAAGGAATGTTTTTGTTTTAGGCCAGGGAAGATCTTACGGAACAAAAGAACAAGGAAGAGAAAACAGGCAAAAGAGTCCATCCCTAGGAGTGAAGTTAAATGGCACAAAATCAAGAATCGAAAAAAGGAGACACTGATTTTAATTCCTCACCCTCTGGTCTTAACATACTGATGCACAAAGGTGACTTGGGAGATAATTATAATTATAATCATGGTAAAATCAGTGCTGCTAAGTATTTTGCCAGAGATCCCAGTTTTTTAGATTGACCAAATATTAATTTGTTGCTATGCAAATTTCTTATTTGCAAAATGTGATTTAAGTCCTTCACTTTGCTTTAGAGTTGTCGTCAGGGATAAAACTGAACACAGTTACTTAAAACTTCATATTTAAATAGCAACACAAACTAATACAATCCTAGAGTCATACCCCTACCTTTTGCCACAAACTACGAAGGTGAAAATGTTAAAATGTACTTACAATACAAATTATTTTGTACTTCTTAACAGTTTTTCTCTTAACAGGTTCTTCCGTTGATAAATTCAGTGTAGATTGCATTGTTCTGTTAGCTAGATAAACCTGTTCTACCGGAAGACAGTAGACTGATTTCCTTTTTCTAGTCTGGCAAAGAGAAACTGCATGAATTACATCACTGTGACTGGCTTTTAAATGTTTGGAAAGAGCATAGCTCTTTAATGATTGGATAGTTAAGACAGGAAAAAAAGCTGTAATAACAATAGTGTCATGAGAGGAAAGTTCATTTCCTGTACACTGTAGACAACTGTTCTTTTTGTCCTTTGAAAAAATCTAATTCAGGGTCTTGTACATTTCTTTTCATGGACCACAATGAACCACCAGGTCTTTAGAAATTCAGAAATGCACAGAACCATAATTGAATATCTTTGGCAAATGGTACTCTGTACTGGGTAAACTTAGAATTGCCCAAAGTAGCTCTTTAATTTTAATTTTTAAATTATGAAGCCTAGGCTCCACATTGATTGAATTAAAATCTTCTGGAGTTTTGACAAAGGAAGCAGTATATTTAAATATCCTTCCTAGTGATTTTTTTTAGTGTAGCCAAGATTAGTCCAAACACTTTGCTTTGAGTCCTATATACACTTTTGAATTCTCTCCTGAAAACATTCACTCTGGATTCTAATCAAACTTGCCAATTGTACATGTGTGCGTGCTAAGTCGCTTCAGTTGTGTCCAATTCTGTGCAACCCTAGGGACCATAACCCTCCAGGCTCCTCTGTCCCTATGATTCTCCAGGCAAGAATACTAGAGTGGTTGCCATGCCTTTCTCCAGGGGATCTTCCTGACCCAGGTATAGAACCCCTGTCTCTTATGTCTCCTGCATTCTTTACAACTGATGCCACCTGGGAAGCCCCTACAGATAAAGCTAAAGGACTTGAGGGACTTGGTCATCTGCTCAGATACCTTGGTGAGTAATCTCTCAGAAGTAGGATTCTGCCAGGTTCTCAGATTCCCATAGCAAGGTATTTTGTCATTATTGTTATGCTATGACATACTGATTATATAAAAGAAAGATCAAGCCTACATCACAATTTGTCTCAAAAGCATGATATTCCTAGGACTATAAATCCTATTCCTAGGACTTATGTACTCTCCTAATAATATAAGTCTTTGTTTTTTTTCTGGGTTTCTGGGGCTTCCCTGGTGGCTTAATCGGTAAAGAATCTGCCTGCAATGCAGGAGACCTGAGTTCGATCCCTGGGTTGGGAAGATTCCCTGGAGGAGGGCACAGTAAGCCATAGTAAGTATTCTTGCCTGGGAAATGCCACGGACAGAGGAACCTGGCAGGCTGCAGTCCGTGGTGTCGCAAGGAGTTGGACATGACTGAGTGACTAAGCACATTTGCACTTAAGACAATCTAGTCTCTTTGAGTCTGGTTCTCAGTGCTCCCACATTTATCTTCCTCTGTTATAGTTGGCTTTGTATGTCAGCTTGGCTAGGCTATGGTAACCAGTTGTTTAATCTCCCACACTGCCAGAACACCCATTCTCCCTTCTTCCTCTCGTTTCCCAAGCCCCTTCAACCTTGAGAACACAAGAAAAGACCAGACAAGGAAGTCAGGAGACCTCTGATAAAGTCTTACGTCTGTTTCAAAGTAAAGGACTCGGCATCAGATTCTTCATTTTGTAAGTTGATCTCAGATTATCTCCATGCTAATAACTGTCAGATGTTATAATGGAGAAATATCTTAGGTCTTCAGAGCTTGACGGAAGTAAGCCTCAGAGAATCTACCTGGGGCATGTACAGATGTGTACAGTAGAGATACTGGCATTGCCTAGCCTCTAGTCATATTTTCTGTTATAACATTTCCCCTAACTGAATCCTAAGCTCCAACCTCTTTTGAGTCTCTCAAGTCCTGGAAACTTCCTAACAGTTCTCCTAAGCACTGGACATCAGCCAAATCCGCATCTTCCATGCAGTTGAGACTTTGGACTAGACTGGAGATTAAAGTCCTGTGTCATCTGAACCTGCACTAACTTACTTGAATCTTGTTTCTGTGCATGCGTGCCTGCTTCGTCGTATCTGACTCTTTGCACCCCATGGACTGTAGCCCACCAGGCTTCTCTGTCCATGGAACTGGAAGTCTCACTATTCTTGATCCCTTCATTTTAGAATAATCTCCACCTTCTGGATTATGAAAACTTCATTCTGTATGTTCTAATGCTTAGAATCCTCGTGCTCTAGAAGGCAGCTACCATTACATCCCCCACCAATCATAAATAATTTTTAAATTTTACAAGGTCCCTGCATGCACAGAATCCTGGGAATTTTCTAAAATCACAGTAAGCCCCCTGGTCAATGTGTTGGGAAAGCCCCAGGGGCCTGCCAACATCAACTGCCCTTCCTGGTTCTCCCACCTGAGCTTGGGTGGCAGTTGGACAAGCAGGACTGGGAAGGTTCAGAGAAACTAGGTACACTGAGAGTGGTGGAGGTGAGGTTTAGATTAGACTCAGGTCCAACAACAGGAAAAGGTCCATCAAGACAGGGAGACTTCAAATAAAATAATAGCAGAGATGGATGGGCAGGTGGCCAAATTCAAGGAGGGCTTATAAAAAATGCAGGAAAAAGCTAACCACATAGGCAAATAGGTTTAGGAAGCACAGATGCTAGCTTGCCCTTGGCAAGTGGAGTTCTAAAACTGGAGCTGAATCTAGAACAAGCGGTCCAGGTGGGAGTGGTGTTAGCAATGCCAAGCCAGGGCTAAGAGACAGCAGCATATAGGAAGGGACAAGGCAAAATCTCACCATGGACTATAGGACCCAAGTTCTTGAAACAGAAATATTAATATAGTGACTGGGTTACTAGATATCCAAAAAATGACTGAAAAAGTAGAATCCGTACTCATGGACAGATAGTATTTTACATACCAATGTGAATGATAAATTGCTTTTCAAGATGAAATACATAAAATCTCATGAAGAGTCAGCACAGATGAATACTGGAGATGAGAGTGAAAGTGTAGTTGCTCAGTTGTGTCCAACTGTGACCCCACAGACTGTAGCCCCTAGACTCTTCTGTCCATGGAACTCTCCAAGCAAGAATATTGGAGTGGGTAGCCAATTTCTTCTCCAGGGAATCTTCCTAACCCAGGGATTGAACCCAGGTATCCTGCATGGTATGCAAATTCTTTACTATCTGAGTGACCAGGAAGAACAATTCTGAACCTCAATTAAATAAAATATTATCCCCCAACCCAAGAGGGGAAAAGCTCTATTTTATTTTCAATTTTATCAATAAAAATTTGTGAACTTTGTTTCCTCTTTTACTATATAAGTGCACACATCTTTGATTTCATGCATATACCTACATAATACCTTTGGTTATGCATCTTGGACCACAAAGCTTAAAATATTCACTAATTGGTCCTCTGCAGTTCCAAAGTCTGGCACTAATGTACTTAACCATAGAAACCCATCACTTGAATAATTATATTCATAGTCTTTTCAATTGATTTCACAGTGAATAACTAAAAAACTAAAGTTTTAAATTCTGGACAACACAATCAACACTCTCGGTCTGAGTTAAAGTACCATTTGAATCAAAGCCTCTATAATCAGATAAAGTGATCCAGGACATGAGGTTTTTACATGGCAGAATAGGCTATAAAGATCAGAATTCTTCAGTCTGTAAAATTTATGTGGTATGATTAAAAGAATAATAAATTTGGAGTCAAAAATTATTTTGTGGCAAAAGAAAGAAGAAGTGAAAAGGTTTGAATTGGAGAAATTGAAATGTGAGTCTGTTGGAAATGAAATTCCAAGGCTGGATTTGGAGGCAGAGAATAATAGGATAAAAGATTTGCTTTGGGAATATTTTCCTGGTTCTAGAGCATTAAATGGACCAGAGTGAGGAGAGATTAAGACAGAAAGGCCAGGTAGGTATAGCTGTCACAGACCCAGGGAGATGAAGTCAGAGGAAGGCTATGGAAATGAATAATATGTGTTGGGTTTCAGAAATATGAAGGCTGAGCTTCGGGACTGATTCTAAACCCAGGTCACCCAAAGAAGAGTGGGATCATGAGCAGAGAGAGGGCTATCAGGACAGGAGGCTAGTTTTCTGCAAAGATGACAAGCTAGGTTTTAGACCTAACAAAGTTGAGTTATTTATAGAATACATATTTAAATCTTCAGCATCAAAAGTAAAGAAAAATATCTTTTAAAAAGAAGGGTAAAAATGCCTCTACTGTTTTTAAATGTTACTTTATAATAAATAGTGTGTGCATGCTCAGTCACTCAGTCATGTCCAACTCTGCGACCCCATGGACTGCTGCTCACAGGGTTCCTCTGTCCATGGAATTTTCCAAGCAAGAATACTGGAGTGGGTTGCCATTTCCTTCTCCAGGGGATCTTCACCTGCATTAACCCAGGGATTAAACCTGCATCTTCTGCAATGGCAGGCAGATTCTTTACCACTGAGCCATCTGGGAAGCCCCATATAATAAATATTATAACACAAAGAATTTCTGTAAGATAGCCAATATTGATACTTAGGATACATATAAGTTTTCTGTGGTTTTGTAGCGAACTAGGCCACATAATTTGCTAGCAAATTTTAGCCCACAGTATCATAAACTTAGTGGCCTAAAACAACAGATTTATTATTTTACAGTCCTCTTGGTTTAAAGTTCAAATGGGCTAAGTTCAAAATGTCAGATGGGCTGGATTCCTTTCTGGAGCCACCAGGGGACAATCTGTTTTATTGCCTTTACTAGCTTTCAGGAGCCACCTACACTCCTTGGGTCCCCTTTCTCCACTTTCTAGTCCAGAAACTTTGCATCTTCCTGACCTTTCTTCCTTAGTTATGTCTCCTATTGACTCTTCTCTTCAATTTACTTCTTCTGCTGTGAAGGGCCCTTGGATTACACTAGTCCTACCCACATAATCCAGAATAGCCTCCTTATTTGAGGGTTTGCAGATTAGCAATCTTAATTCCATTTGTAAATTTTATTTCTCTTTGCTATGTAATTTAACATATCTTCAAGGGCTGGGAATTAGGACATTGACATTCTGCCTACCATAGGCAAAAATACTTTTATACTTTGATGAAATAAAATGTATGTTTTAAGGCAGCACAAGAAAAAAGTAAATCTAAAATTCTCTCTCTGTGCTTTTTTGGACAACCTCCCTCCCTAATGTGCAGTGTTTATCTGCATACATATCAAGAGAGCTCCTCAAAGAGGGGGATCCCTGCTCAAATGTGAAGGTCAGTTTTTTGGTTTTTTTTCTTTATTCTGATGCTAGCACTGTAACTTCTTAAAGAATAACCTTCTTTCTCAGCTCTGTAGGGGTCATTGTGAATTCCTGCTCACTATGTATCCTTGGTGAACATTCTGATGTTTTACAGTCTCTCAGTCATACCCAACTCATTGCAACCGCATGGACTGCAGCACACCAGGCTTCCCTGTCCTTCATCATCTCCCAGAGTTTATTCAAAATCATGTCCATTGAGTCAGTGATACCATCAAACCACATCATCTCTGTCACCCCCTTCTCCTCCTGCCTTCAAACTTTCCCAGCATCAGAGTCTTTTCCAATGAGTCAACTCTTCCCATCAGATGGCCAAAGTATTGGAGCTTCATCTTAATCATCAATCTTTCCAATGAATATTCAGAGTTGATTTCCTTTAGGATTGACTGGTTTGATAGCCTTGCAGTCCAAGGAACTCTCAAGTGTCTTCTCCAGCACCACATTTTGATGTATGATCCTTTGTCTTAAAAATGTATATAGCTGTGTCTTTAGTTTCTAACAGGCAGAACAGTTCTCAGAGCTGCCCTGCTTATGATCCTGAGTTTGGCTCAAATAAAATTCCCTTTTTTTACTTTCTTTACTTGATAGGTAATTGCATTTTTGTCAACACTTTCTTGGCATAGTCGGCAGAACATCAAAAATACCCACAGAGGACACCTGGAGTCCACCCTGAACCAGTGCTTGGTCCCAGCATGGGCCATTTGAGTCCTACCCTCTTCTTGGTATTCCTCAAGTGCTTTGGTGAGTTCTTCTTATATCTGAACATCATTGCTTTAAAT
The DNA here is from genome assembly GCF_019923935.1 of Bubalus bubalis. Taxonomy (NCBI): domain Eukaryota; kingdom Metazoa; phylum Chordata; class Mammalia; order Artiodactyla; family Bovidae; genus Bubalus; species Bubalus bubalis. Next base: position 34,477,125 of record NC_059166.1, read on the forward strand.
GTCCCGAATTGTACTCTAGCTGTTTTTCTTGGGATTTGGAGTCTTAAGAGGCTACCAGTACATTTCCTAGGCAGGGACCTAGGAGTATCTTTGGAATGAACTGGCTGACTGCCCTTTCATAAATTTGGTTTAGGGATTACATTGAATTTAGGTGCAATGGGGTGGGAGGTAGGAGAGAGGTTCAAGAGGAAGGGGACATATGATTACCTATGGTTGATTCATGTTGATACAGGGCAGAAACATATATAATGTTGTAAAAATAAATTTAAATGCATAAATAATGAATGAATTTTAATTTTAAAGGTGAAATGATGTAAAACTATAACTTGGTTTACTTCTCTGTTGAGAAGACTAAGTTTTCTTGAAATATTCATCTGCTTTTGGTAACAGATTTATAAACCCTCTTTACCAGTAACTTTTCTCACTTGCCTTTGAAATCTTATTGTCATTTTGTTTGTATGAATAAGCATGGCTTCACACTGACATGATCCACCCTGGCCAAATGTTTAAAACCTTTTGTTCTCCCGACAATCTTTCTAAAATCAAATTCATGAAATCCTTTTGACCTCCACCTAACTTCAGGATGCTTCAGAGGGCTCTTGTATATCCCAAAGAAAGACATTAAGCTAATTTAACTTATCTGGTATATAAAATTACATGGGGAACCCTGCCAAATGAGTAATAATACATTTTCTTAAATTGTATAGATAAATATTATCAATATAAAGCCTCTAGAAATCATATGAAGTTGCTAAAATTTGAAGAGTTCTGATATATTGTCAGTGCTAATACTAGTTATTATATTAAAATATTGTATGTCACAGAAATTGCCAATTTCCTTAATAATTCCCTTGTAGTCAGGTCTTTCTAGTTGAGTATTTCAAATCCTGAAAGATGATGCTGTGAAAGTGCTGCACTCAATATGCCAGCAAATTTGGAAAACTCAGCAGTGGCCACAGGACTGGAAAAGATCAGTTTTCATTCCAATCCCAAAGAAAGGCAATGCCAAAGAATCCTCAAACTACTGCACAATTGCACTTATCTCACACGCTAGTAAACGAATGCTCAAAATTCTCCAAGCCAGACTTCAGAAATACGTGACCATGAACTTCCAGACGTTCAAGCTGGCTTTAGAAAAGGCAGAGGATTCAGAGATCAAATTGTCAACATTCGCTGGATCATCCAAAAAGCAAGAGAGTTCCAGAAAAACATCTGCTTCTGCTTTATTGACTAAGCCAAAGCCTTTGACTGTGTGGATCACAATAAACTGTGGAAAATTCTGAAAGATATGGGAATACCAGACCACCTGACATGCCTCTTGAGAAACATATATGCAGGTCAGGAAGCAACAGTTAGAACTGGACATGGAACAACAGTCTGGTTCCAAATAGGAAAAGGAGTATGTCAAGGCTGTATATTGTCACCCTCCTTATTTAACTTCTATGCAGAGTACATCATGAGAAACGCTGGGCTGGATGAAGCACAAGCTGGAATCAAGATTGCAGGGAGAAATATCAATAACCTCAGATATGCAGATGACACCACCCTTATGGCAGAAAGTGAAGAGGAACTAAAAAGCCTCTTGATGAAAGTGAAAGAGGAGAGTGAAAAAGTTGGTTTAAAGCTCAACATTCAGAAAACAAAGATCATGGCATCTGGTGCCATCACTTCATGGGAAATAGATGGGGAAACAGTGGAAGCAGTGTCAGACTTTATTTTTGGGGGGCTCCAAAATCACTGCAGATGGTGATTGCAGCCATGAAATTAAAAGATGCTTGCTCCTTGGAAGGAAAGTTATGACCAACTTAGATAGCATATTCAAAAGCCGAGACATTACTTTGCCAACAAAGGTCAGTCTAGTCAAGGCTATGGTTTTTCCAGTGGTCATGTATGGATGTGAAAGTTGAACTGTGAAGAAAGCTGAGCAATGAAGAATTGATGCTTTTGAAGTGTGGTGTTGGAGAAGACTCTTGAGAGTCCCTTGGACTGCAAGGAGATCCAACCAGTCCATCCTAAAGGAGATCTGTGTTCTTTGGAAGGAATGATGCTAAAGCTCCAGTACTTTGGCCACCTCATGCGAAGAGTTGACTCATTGGAGAAGACTCTGATGCTGGGAGGGATTGGAGGCAGGAGGAGAAGGGGACGACAGAGGATGAGATGGCTGGATGGCATCACCTACTCGATGGACGTGAGTTTGAGCGAACTCTGGGAGTTGGTGATGGACAGGGATGCCTGGCGTGCTGCAATTCATGGGGTTGCAAAGAGCTGGACACGACTGAGCAACTGAACTGAACTGAGTCAGGTCTTTAAGCATGCTTTTTAAGTCTTTTGCATTTATAGACAGTACTGTCTTACTCTGATGCTTGTGGATGACTTGTTTTCATGCTCCAAAACTAAATTAGACTTGGTAGCAGGTATGAGGGTTATTTCAGATGGAATACTAAAGAAATAAGAACAGGGTTTCCTTTAACTGCTTATGTCTTACACTCAGTTGAGTCTCTTCTAAACTCTACCACATTCAGCACAATTCTGTAAGCCAACAAACTTCTCATGAACTACTATTGCTTTCTGCCCTTCGTATCACCTTGGTTGGATGTAATAACATTAATCTTGCAAATCTGCTTGCAGTATCACAAGAAGAAAACAACTGTGACTCCAGTTTGTTAACTGATTATCTTCTCGTTCCAGGAATGATTTACAAGAAACTCCTATTGATAAGGCTAATCTAACCAGATCTACAAACGGGTCTTACTTAATTGACAAGCAGGGTCATTACAAAGTTGCAAATGCAATAATGTCCACAAGGAATGTAATTATAAACTTTTATTTACCAGAAGCAAAGTCAGCAGAACAAGTCACATGAATTGTCTTTACTCTAGCTTGTCAACTAAAGGTCAGGTGAAGTGAAGGGAAGTGAAAGTCGTTCAATCATGTCTGACTCTTAGAGACCCCAAGAACTATACAGTCCATGGAATTCTTCAGTCCAAAATACTCGCGTGCATAGTCATACCCTTCTCCAGGGGATCTTCTTAAGCCAGGGATCGAACCCAGGTCTCCCACATCACAGGCAGATTCTTTACCAGCTGAGCCACTAGGGAAAGTGAAAGTGAAGTCACTCAGTCCTGTCTGGCTCTGCAACCCCATGGACTGTATCCCACCAGGCTCCTCCTGCATTGCAGGAGACCACAGTTGGATTCCTTGGTCGGGATGATTCCCCTGGAGAAGGAAATGGCAACCCACTCCAGTACTCTTGTCTCCTGCAATGCAGGGGATTGTTTACCAGCTGTGCTACCAGGGAAACCCCTGGTAAGGTAACAAGGTCATGTAACACGTATGTATGATGAGGTCAGTATACTTTTGAAGTGACATAACAACTTTGGAGTGCTAAGAAAGCAATGAGGTTTTGAACTTCTTCAAGACAATCTATTGTAAAAAATAGGTTACACAGTTATTAACTGTTATGCAATTGCCAAAACACTTAGCAATTATTAAAACAGCAGGGCATTCCAAGCCTGACACTGGGGAAACTAAAGGAAACAGCTTGCTGATGCTGCAGCCCAACAGCAGCTTTAAATATTCATCCTGTGCAGCCTTGAGAATGTCCACTGCTCTCCAGTAGCCCTGCTAACCCAATAATAGATTCCTTTCCTAGGGACTCAAGAAATTGCCACCATAGAAGGGAAACAGATATGGCAACAAAAGCAGTGAATTTTGACCCCATGACTAAACTAAACTAAACTAAAAGTGGTTTGCTGCTGCTGCTGCTAAGTCGCTTCAGTTATGTCCGACTCTGTGCGAACCCACAGACGGCAGCCCACTAGGCTCCTCCGTCCCTGGGATTCTCCAGGCAAGAACACTGGAGTGGGTTGCCATTTCCTTCTCCAATGTATGAAAGGGAAAAGGGAAAGTGACACGACTCTTAGCGACCCCATGGACTGCAGCCTACTAGACTCCTCTGTCCATGGTTTAGGAGGTTTTTTGTTTTGTTTTAATCAATAAGTCACGTCCAACTCTTTTGTGAACCCATGGGCTGTATGGCACCAGGGTCCCCTGTCCATGGGACTTCCAAGGCAAGAATACTGGAGTGGGTTACCATTTCCTTCTCCGGGGATGATTTAGATAGAACAAAACAAATTTATAGTGTCTACTGAAGCCCAGCTGCCACTATACCAGTACATCCTTCAACCCAATGAGCATCTGAAAAAAATGGTGATGGGGGGAAAGCAGTATTTTGGAAACTTTCACCCGCAATGGTGCAAAAGGAAGTATATTACATTATTGACAGGGTCTCATGAAGACACTTTAAAAATTGGTAATGACTTTTCCAGAAAGCTCCCAGGAGATGAAAATGATCATGAATTTCAACCTAGAGATTTTGTTTACTTGAATGGGTATCAAATAAAAGATTGTTTACAATCAGAATGGGAAGAACCTTAACAGATATCATTGTTAATAACTAATCCATGCACAGCCAGACTGAAAGACAAGGATTCATGGATTCACATCTCTCATTTTAGAAAGGCTCCTCCACTTGAATGGTCTTTGACCCCTGTTTCTACACCTGACTTCAACTAAGACAAGCATCAGCAAGCTAGGGCGAGAAGACAACAGTAGCAAACTAGACCCATCTACTCCCAGCCGCCAAAGATTCTAAGCTGTTTCATCTTCATCCTCAACTTCTAGGGTTTCCAGCTTTCCATTAGAATTGCTATACCCTATTCCTTAGGTGAGGCAATGGCACCCCACTCCAGTACTCTTGCCTGGAAAATCCCATGGATGGAGGAGCCTGGAAGGCTGCACCAGTCCATGGGGTCACTGAGGTCGGACACGACTGAGCAACTTCACTTTCACTTTTCACTTGCATGCATTGGAGAAGGAAATGGCAACCCACTCCAGTGTTCTTGCCTGGAGAATCCCAGGGACGGGGGAGCCTGGTGGGCTGCCATCTATGGGGTCGCACAGAGTCGGACAGACTGAAGCGACTTAGCAGCAGCATTCCTTAGGCAGGTAGGTACACGCCCTAATCTTCAAATCTAAGGCAGGATTTCTTCAAAACCAAATGGTTCTGTTTTATATTGTTGCATTTGGGGGGTTTTATGGGGGGTGGGGCTGGAAGGTTTCTCTCTTCCTCAAAGTTCACTCCTTTGTTCATACACCCAAAATGATGGTCTCAATAGCTGCTGACTCAAACTACCCATCCTGGCTTTCAGAGCTCTCCAATTCTGAGACGTACTACTCCGGACTCATCCTCCAGGCAGACCCAACTATTTGTCTGAAGGCCGGCTCTAACAGTGATCTGGCCTTCTTTACAAAGACACCCTAGGTGATCTCACTTTGTCCAAGTCCTACTGGTCACCATAATCTCCTTTTCCACCTTTGCTTGTTTCCTGAACTTTTGATGCATTTCCTGTTCCCAGTGCCAAGCCTCTGCTTTGAACCAATTTAATCACATTGGTGTGACCACTAACACACTTCCTTGGGTACACTTTTATGTTCACCCTTTTGCTCCATCTGTTTTGGTCGGCTCCACATAATTTTTCTTTTTGCTAAAAAAGGAAGAAAGCCTCTCTTTTCTTCTCAACCTCTCAACCTCACCACTATCTCCTCCCATGCTTGGATGCCCATGTCATTCCAGTCAACTACCTACAAACTCTCCTGAGCTGACCCCCATCCCCAACCTGGATGACAGAGCATCACACCAAAAGCCTCAAAATCTAAAGGAAATTGCCCAGCTACGTTTCAGAGTTGCTTGGAACTTGTGACCCCTTTATTTCTTTCATTTTTCCCCTTTGGACATGGGGATGTATATCCTAGGCTGTTCTACCTTTATGCTTTGGAAGCAGATAACTTGTTACCTGGTTTCACAGATTCCCTGTTTTTGCTGTTCAGCTGCTCAGTCATGTCCAGCTCTTTGAAACCCCATGGAATGCAGCATACCAGGCTTCCCTGTCCTTCACTATCTCATGGAGTTTGCTGAAACTCATGTCCATTGAGTTGATGATGCCATCCAACCAATTCAACCTCTCTCACTCTCTTCTCCTCCTGCCTCAAACTTTTCCAGCACCAGGGTCTTTCCCAGTGAGTCGACACTTCGCATCAGATGGCCAAAGTATTGGAGCTTCATCTTTAGCATCAGTCCTTCCAATGAATATTGAGGGTAGATTTCCTTTAGGATTAACTGGTTTGATCTTGCTGTCTAAGGGTCTCTCAAGAGTTTCCTCTAGCACTACAGTTCAAAAGCATCAATTCTTCAGCATTCAGCTTTCTTTATAGTCCAACTGTCACATCCCTATATGACTACTAGAAATACCTTAGCTTTGACTGGACAGACCTTTGTCAGCAAAGTGATGTCTCTGCTTTTAATACACTGTCTAGGTTTGTCATAGCTTTTTTTCCAAGGTGCAAGCATCTTTTAATTTTATGGCTTTTTAACTCATAACTGGAAGGGAATATTGCCTAAGGATGCCTCACACCTCAAGTCTGACCTACACCTGATTTAGATATTTAGACAAAATTTTGGACTTGGAGTTTATGCTAGCATGGCTAAGATTTGTGAGCTATTGTGATGGGTGAAATGTATTTTGCATGCTACAAGGACAAGCATTTGGTGGCCCAGAGGAAATAGTTTTGAGGCCAAATTGTATGCCCCTCAAATATACATCTTCAAAACATAATTTTAGTTGGACATGGGGTCTTTAAAGAGGTAATTAAGTTAAAATAAGGTCATTGTGGTGGGCCCAGTATGAGTGGTGTACTTATAAGAATAGAAGTCAGCCACAGACACGCACTGGGGAGGACCATGTGAGGCACAGGTAAGACACAGCCACTCACAAGCCAAGGAGAGAGGCCTCCAAAGAAACCAACCAACTGATATACCTATGAATTGTAAATATTTCTGATGTGTTTATAAATATAAATAATGATATTAATGGATTTTGACATACTGAGAAAAATAGGAAATTTTGATCTCAACTTTTTACCAACTTGATCTTGGATTTCTAACCTCCAGAACTGTGAGAAAATACCACTTTATTTTTTAAGCCACCCATTTCTGTTGCTATGGCAGCAAACTAATACACTCAGGATAACTCTTGAAGTTAGTCTCCAGCAGAAAATTTGAATTCTTTATATCAGGTTTTTAGAAGTTCTTCAGTGCAGTTCAGTTCAGTCACTCAGTCATGTCCAACTCTTTGTGACCCCATGGACTGCAGCATGCCAGGCCTCCCTATACATCACCAACTCCCAGAGTTTACTCAAACTCATGCCCATTGAGTCGGTGATGCCATCCAACCATCTCATCCTCTGTCATCCCGCTCTCCTCCCGCCTTCAATCTTTCCCAGCATCAGGGTCTTTTCAGATGAGTCTGTTCTTTGCATCAGGTGGCCAAAGTATTGGAGCTTTAGCTTCAGCATCACTCCTTCCAATGAATATTCAGGACTGATTTCCTTTAGGATTGACTGATTGAATCTCCATGCAGTCCAGAAGACTCTCAGGAGTCTTCTCCAACACCACAGTTCAAAAGTATCAATTTTTCGGTGCTCAGCTTTCCTTATGGTCCAACTCTAACATCCATATATAATTACCGGAAAAACCATAGGTTTGACTAGATGGATCTTTGTCGGTAAAGTAATGTCTCTGCTTTTTAATATGCTGTCTAGGTTGGTCATAGCTTTTCTTCCAAGGAGTAAGCATCTTTTAATTTCATGGCTGCAGTCACCATCTGCAGTCATTTTGGAGCCCAAGAAAATAAAATTTCTCACTGTTTCCATTGTTCCCCCATCTATTTTCCATGAGGTGATGGGACCAGATACCACGATCTTAGTTTTCTTAATGTTGAGTTTTAAGCCAGTTTTTTTCACTCTCATCTTTCACTTTCATCAAGAGACTCTTTAGTTCTTCACTTTCTGTCATGAGGGTGGTGTCATCTGCATATCTAAGGTTATAGATATTTCTTCGGGCCATCTTGATTCCAGCTTGTGCTTCAACTAGCCTGGCATTTCTCATGATGTACTCTGCATATAACTTAAATAAGCAGAGTGACACTATACAGGCTTGATGTACTCCTTTCCTGATTTGATGGGCTTCCCTGGTGGCTCAGACGGTAAAGCCTCTGCCTGCAATGAGGGAGACCCGGGTTTGATCCCAGGGTCGGGAAGATCCCTCGAGAATGGCAACCTACTCCAGTATTCTTGCTTGGAAAATTCGTGGATTAAGGAGCCTGGTGGGTTACAGTCAAAGGGGTCGCAAAGAGTCGATCACGACTTCGCTTTCACTTTCCTTTTCCCAATTTGGAACCAGTCCGTTGTTCTATGCCCGGTTCTGTTGCTTCTTGACATGCATACAGATGTCTCAGGCGGCGCTGCCTTAGGCTGGAGGTTTCACTTGGGGGCGCTCGCATCTGGCTCGTGGATCGTGCTTCTCCACAGGCGGAACCATCTGGCTGGGTCTCTTGTTTCTGTGGGTGCCATAGTCAGCGCACACCCAGAGCCCCAGGCTTCCGTGCGGGTTCCGGCTGATTGCTGGGCCCGGGAGGGGACAGTGCGGGCTTGGTGCCCAAGGAAGAAGTTGACCCCGGCGAGTTGAAGTTACCTGCAGGCGTCTCCGGCCCTCTGCCCATCCATTGACAGAGCTCGGGCCTGACCCGTGCCGCGCTCCTGGCGTCCAAGGCAGGCGAGGGTGATGGTCCAGATGGAGACGCAACTACAGAGCATTTTTGAGGAGGTGGTGGTGAGTGGAACTGCCAGGGATCCTGGGCGATGACTGGGTGAGGGGGTGGCTGGGGAGCAGCGGCTCAAGAAATCTGGCCCACGCAACCTCCCCCCACCTCTTCCTTGTTGTGACATCGAGTATGTGTGCAAGGGTTGAGCGATTCTCAAACTGCTGTCAAATTCAGTCTCATTTGAAATCCACAACACCCTTTGTTACAGACCAAGCAGGTGGGTATTGTTTGTTTCTCCTCGTTGCTGATAAGGTGATTTGCCCTATGTTGCACTGTATCATTTTGCTCGGGGAGGCCCCTCTCCCTCCCTTAAAATTAAAAAAAAAAAAAATCATGTTGTTTACTTTTTTTTTTTTTTTTAACAGAAAACGGAGATTATAGAAGAGGCTTTCCCTGGGTGAGTGTATACATGGCAGATCTTTGAGTTTTTACCTAATGGTATCTTTGTAAGATTTTCTTTAGCTCTGTCTTGGAGGTTTATAAGATCTACTATTCTGCTTATGTTGAATTACATTTTTAACACTAGTGGCAAATAATTCGATTTTTGTTTTTTAGCATGTTTATGGACACCCCTGAAGATGAAAAAACAAAACTTATTAGCTGTTTAGGGGCCTTCAGACAATTTTGGGCTGGTCTTTCTCAGGTGAGCACTGCATGTTTAATACAGTCAGCTGATGATTTTTGGCCCTTTATTTTTTTACACTTACTTTGATGTTGCTGTTAAGATTTTTCTGGAAAAGGTGAAATAAAATTGTCATCATCTTTTATTTGTCTATTCTGGCTTCCGTTCGTTTCAACTTGTATTCTTCCAGTAGAGAATCTATATTGAAAAATCAAGTTGACCATAGCACAGTGTGAGTTGTTTTTATAAATCTCTCCCAAGTTAGATTACATAAAACCATTTTCATCCTATTCTGATTTATTTAGTGCACTTCAGAACAACTGTGTTAGGAGTTGTAATGGATAAAAACTTCATTCATTTAATCAGCAAAGGAACTGGTCCAGCATTGATACAAAGATATTATAATAAAGATACTATAGTAAAGAAACAAAGATGCCACAGTAAGGATCCAAAGATACTTTAACAAAATTGAGGCAAGTACAGTAAAACTTAATAACAAAGAGCACTCACCAGAAACTGCAGCCTTGTAAAAGATAAAATGTTTGAACCTTAAAGAATTCATGATCCAGTAGTATATTATTACCTTCTTATGATGCCTTATAAGTAGGAAAATGAGAACTGTTTACAGTTGAGCCACTAGTGACTAAGACTCACTACTCAGAAATGAATTGCATAGTTGCAATACATTTGTTCTTTTACATTTCTTTTACTTTTGATTATTTTCTAATATATTCATACGATACAAAATGCAAAGAGGTACCAAAAATTCCACCCAGTGAGTAAGATTTTCTGCCTTCTGCTTCTCTTAGCTTAGTCATTTGTTTTTTTTTCTTCTGCAATCAGCGTTTCCAGTTTATGTTTCCTTCTGGAGTGTTTAATGCATAGAATCATTGTTATAGAATGTCTATGCCATGTACATTATTCATTAGCACCTTGCTTTTTCCCTCTTAAGTTCTCAAATTGATATACTTTTATATCAATCCATTTAAAGTTACTTCTGTCCTCTGTCTTTCTTCAGTTCAGTTCAGTTCAGTCACTGAGTCGTGTCCGACTCTTTGCGACCCCATGAATTGCAGCACGCCAGGCCGCCCTGTCCATCACCAACTCCTGGAGTTGGAGCAGCATTATATCCTAATATATGGCCGCAGCATCCTTTGTTTAACCAGTCCCCCCGAATCCCAGGGACAGAGGAGCCTGGGAGGAGGCCATCGTCTATGGGGTCACGCAGAGTCGGACACAACTGAAACAACTTAGCAGCAGCACCATGTGATGGGTTGCTTCTTACCTTTTTCTCTTTAAATAATACTGTAATGAATAGTTTTAGGCAGGGGACACAGAATATATTATTGCTGGGTCAGAGGATATTTCTATGTATAGTTTTTATAAAAATAATCTAATAGCTTCCATAAGGGTTTTACCAATTTATCCTCCCACTAGCAATATATCAGTGGGATATATATTGCTATTCCCTCAAGCCTCACAGTAGCATGTTATTGAGCTTTTTGATCTTTACCAGTCTAAAATATGAGAAATTTTATCTAAGTGTAGTTTTATTTTGCATTTCTGTGAGTGATATTGAACATCTTACATCTTTCTAACATTTTAATGTTTTAATAATTGATTAAACACTGTATGATTTAAGATAAAACCCTTGTCTTCAAGAATTTTGTTTTCTGACAGAGGATCCAGGAAGAAAATAAGTATTTATAAACCAGCACTATTTATTCAGCAATAGAAATGTGTATGAGGGACAGTGGTAGCACAGAGCAGGACATCTTTAGAATATTCTGGAAGGTAATCTTTGATTTGGGCACCACGTTTTGGTATCATATTTAAAGTTTTGCAGGTCTAGAAATTGGATATGTCATTAGTTCATAACTGATTTGGCTCTTAGGGATCAGATTCACTAAATTCTCATGAGACTGATGTACTAATTCATAGTGGGTTTTTCCTCCAGTGACAGGGATATTTATATCTGCCATTAAGGGCACTGCTTACAGTGCCTTGCACAGTCTTTGCTAGACTTTTTTGTTGATCATGAATATGTTAATAAAATCATACTCTTTTTGGAGGTCCCATATAGTAAATACGGTGGAAGTTTTAATCTATATAATTGTGTGATTTTAAGCTTAATATAACTCAGCTACTACATCTGAATTTTTTCAGTTCTTTTTAAATTGTTTTCATCCATTAATTTATAATGAAGTATCTCACTCATAGTCTTCATATATACTCCCAGATGCTATTAGCTTTTTGTTACTTATAAAATACAAGTTTAGACCTAAAATGTGATCATTTTCTAATTTTCCAGGAATCTCATGAACAGTGCATCCAGTGGATTGTTAAATTCATTCATGGTCAGCATAGTCCTAAAAGAATTTCTTTTCTTTATGACTGCTTAGCAATGGCAGTCGAGACTGGTCTCCTTCCACCCAGGTATGGTTAATGATGAATATGAGCAATCTAAAAAATTTTCTTTTTTTTAATTAATGTTTAGAAATTGGTTGAGGTGGTTGTTGTAAAAGGATAAGAGAATAAAGAAGGCAGTTACAGTCAACAAAAAGTGCTTCATAGTATCTCAGTTTTAATTTTGAGGATGCAATATTCTTAAAATTGTATACTTCAGGTGCTCAAAACCAGGCAGGCTTTGCCTTTTAGTCCAGGGATTAAAATCACTCACTTTGACAAGCTTTTCCAGGTAGTGTTTGTTGTATTTGTTATAGTCACTGATTTGTTTGTTGAATTTTTTAGATTCCACATATAAGTGATGTCATATAGTATTTGTCTTTCTCTGTCTGACTTATTTCACTTAGCATAATACTCTTCCAGTCTGTCCATGTTATTGCAAATGGCAAAATGTCATTCTTTTTTTGTGGATGAGTAGTACACTGTGTGTGTGTGTGTGTGTGTGTGTGTGTGTGCGTGTGTGAGTGAGTGAGAGGGACATCTTTACCCATTCATCTGTTGAGGGACACTTAGGTTGCTTTCTTATCTTGGCGATTATAAATAATGCTGCTATGACCATTGGGATGTGTGTATCTTTTCAGATTAGTGTTTTTGTACTTTTTAGTTATATACCCAGGAGTGAAATTCCTGGGTCAGTTCCAGTTAACTTTTGCTGGATGATGAATTGCCTCAATACTTCATGACTTAAAACAGTAATAATCCTTTTATTATTAACATTCACGATTACAGTGCTTGCTTGGGCAAGGAGTAGGAAGGATTTTCTCAGGTTTTGTGTTTGTAGTCGGATGGTGGCTATGACTGGAGTCATGACAAAGATTTTCCCATTCATATGCCTAACTGTCACCTGAGACATCAGCTGGCACTATTGGCCAGAACCTACATATGCCTTCTCTGTGTGACCTTGACTTTCTCACAGTGTAGTGGAGTCCAGGAGCAAGCATTCATAAGAGGGCTAGGCAGAAGCTGTATCACCTTGCCTTGAAAGCCTTTCCATTTGCCAGTCTTGGACCTGCCCAAACTGAGGGATAGATTTTTTTTCTACCCTTTTGACACTGATACTCTTCCTGGGAGCAGCATCAATATCACATTTTAGAAGAGTATGTGGGGTCAAAAGTCTTATTGCAGCCATCTTGGAAAAACACAGTTTGCCACTAATTGGTTAATGATACACATTTAACCAATAGCTTTTGGTACATTTCTTTCTAGCAAAAATATAACATAATTAATATTACTTAGTTCTACTTTGGAGAAGGCAATGGCACCCCACTCCAGTACTCTTGCCTGGAAAATCCCATGGACAGAGGAGCCTGGTAGGCTGCAGTCCATGGGGTCGCTAAGAGTCGGACACGACTGAGCGACTTCCTTTTCACTTTCATGCATTGGAGAAGGAAATGGCAAGCCACTCCAGTGTTCCTGCCTGGAGAATCCCAGGGATGGGGGAGCCTGGTGGGCTTCTGTCTGTGGGGTTGCACAGAGTTGGACAGGGCTGAAGCGACTTAGCAGCAGGAGCAGTTCTATTTTAGGACTTTGCTGGTGGCTCAAGACGGTAAGGAGTCTCCTTTGGGTTTAGTTCTACTTTGGGTTTAGTCTTTCATATAAGTAAAAAATATAAAATGCTTTATGTAATTTTTTGAAAGTGTGCTTGAGTAATGTACCTTTATGACAATTAGTAACACTTACTGTGACAAATATAATATCCAGAGTTTATGGACCTTAGCTATTAGAGAACTTACAAAAATCCTGTCTTGTAACTGGAATGGGTATTCCTTTTTTCTAGGATGGTTTGTGAATCCCTGATAAACTCTGACACACTTGAATGGGAAAGAACACAGCTTTGGGCCTTAACATTTAAACTGGTTCGGAAAATAATTGGAGGGGTGGATTACAAGGTATTTTTTTTCCGATTATAAAAAGTAATTGCTGTCAGATATGATTAATTTTTCGGTGTATATTAATTTCACATAAATGAACTGGAAGCATTTATAAAATCTGTCTCTTTTTTGTTGTATTTCCTGAAGGAGTTTTAAAATCGCCCAGTGTTTCCCATAGCTCTCTGCTCCTCTCCCAACATTCTTAAAAGTGCAGGTGGCTGGTGAACTTCTATGACAAGTAGGGAGTCACCAAGCAGACTCGGTTCTCTCATGCCACAGATCTTATGATGTCGGGACCCCTTTCCAATGGAAGGGCATAGAGCAGGGAGGTGTGGAATTGAGAAGGGATGCAGGCATCAGCTGACAAAGGGAGCAAATCCTGCTTCACCTTGGCCACCTTGGACACTGTCATTCCTTAACTGGTATCTTCAGCACTCTGCTCTTGACCAAAACCAACAGCATACACTCTCTAATTGTGTCTCATAACACCGCTCAGGAGTTCCACAGCTGCAGAAGCTTCTGCTTCATTCAAGCCACTTTAGTTATTGTCTCTTGAAAGACTTGGCGGATACCTGACCCTGTGCATTATATCTGTATTTCCACTGATCTCAAATGATTTAACATAATTATTGGCCAGAGTCATGATTTCATACAAAATTGGTTCTAAGAAGCCTTTTCTGATTATTTACTTGTACTTCACTTTCCTTAGCAGGTTAATATGTAGTTTTTACTTCCTTATTTGTATGGTGCTTCATAATTGTTTCTTTCATGTATATGTTCTGTCTTTGACTGATCACATAGTTTATACTATGGAATGAAATGTCTTCTCTGTGTATTAGATTCTGCTCTGAAATAATGCAACTGGTAATAGATCTGAATAGATGACCAGTTAGCAGAATAGCCTTATTGACTGAGTTTGAGGGGTTAAAGTATGTGATGGATGATGAGAAAGAGGGAATGAAGTTAGAATATATACCAAAAGGAAGATGCAAAAAAGGTTGTCTGCCAAAAAGTTGAATATTTATTGTCCATGTCTTTCAGAGTATTTTCAAGTTCTTCCAAATATAATTTTGTCTGTTAAGCTCAAATTTTGTCTGTTAAACTTTTTGGTCCCTCGTAATAATAGAAACTTTTCTAATGTTATGAGGATGAGATAAGCTGAATGGAATGTGAAAAGTTTAATTTTTATCTATAAGTGACTTCCTTTGTTCATTCATATGGCAAGCCAGTCTTCAGAATTCTGCTTTGGAACATGACGCTTCTCTTGGGTTAACGTTAGGGGTTTGAATGTTAGCTTTGTTACAGAAAAATTAAAAGTGTGACTTTGAGGGTTACATATTTTTCCAAGTATATAATCTTGAAAGCTTTAGGCATTTTAACCGGCACCCGGGACTTTTAAAAAATTTAATCCATGACTTTTTGTTCTATCAGGGTGTTCGAGATCTCTTAAAAGTGATTTTGGAGAAAATCTTGACAATTCCCAATACAGTGAGCTCAGCTGTTGTACAGCAGCTTTTGGCAGCAAGAGAGGTAATTTAAACTTGTCTGCAATTCATTGATCATCTCCTAAAGATGTCTAGTTTTATAGTTCTGTGCTTTTAAAATTTACAGTAATGTGTAAAATGTTCCATTTCTTCTACAAAAATCATATTTTAAAGGTACAGTTTCACTTCCACTGTATTTCCAAAGGAAATTTTACATTTTAATTCATAGTTTTTAATTATGAAAACAACAACATTGATATTATTGTATCTTCAACCATTATAAGATGTCGTCCTATGGGCCACTTTAAAGATCTTTGTGCTTTGTACCTAATGTTGCAAGAATTGTTATTTTAGTCTGTGCCTTCTGGTTGGTTTTCGTCACTCAGTCGTTTCTGACTCTTTGTGACCCTATGGACTATAGCCTGCCAGGCCCCCCTGTCCATAGTATTCTCCAGGCAAGAATACTGGAGTGGGTTGCCGTTCCGTTCTCTAGGGGATCTTCCCGACCCAGGGATCGAACTTTGGTCTCCTGCATTTCAGGCGGATTCTTTGCCACCTGATCCAACAGGGAAGTCTACCAATATTTAATGCATGTTCAGTGTTACTTGCTATCAGGAATCTAGTCTGTTATTTACTATCAGCAATCATTGTATTAATCTTCATTTTTAGATTTCACATTTAAATGAATTCTTATGCTATATTTAAGCCAACTGAATCCATGAAATCATATCTCTACTTTTTAAATATCATTGTTGTTGGATTTAAAGGGCACATCTGTGGGACTATTCAAAATAATAACATAGCCCTTTTATTTTTCCTAGGTTATAGCATATATCTTGGAAAGAAATGCTTGTTTACTACCAGCATATTTTGCAGTCACAGAGATCAGAAAACTATATCCTGAGGGAAAACTTCCACATTGGGTAAATTTGATGTTTTTTTTTTAATTTTTTAATAGAAATTTTTATTAAAAATTATTATATTAATCTGATTTTTTGTGTGCTTATTTTTTAATGGTACTTTATCCTTAGATAATATGTGATTTTTTTTTTATGATGCATTTCTTTCATTTCTCTGCTATCCTGTTGAGATAGTTTATATATATATCATTTCATAAAATATACACAGTTTCATCAAATAGCTAAGAACATGGTGGTATGACCTGGCTTAATTCAGGGATAAATGAACTGGCAAGTAATTGTTTAGGAGGACGTGAAAGAGAACTAACCTTTTAGTAGTTTTACGTGCCAGGAACTGTACTAAATCTTACATATTATCTCATTTTATGTAAATGATTCTTATATTCAGAGCATCTTGATTTTATTTTTCTACTTACTTGTTTTCATTTTATTTTGTTTTAGTTGCTTGGAAACCTGGTATCAGACTTTGTGGATACCTTCAGGCCAACAGCAAGGATAAACTCCATTTGTGGTAGGATTATAATTTAAACTATTCTAAATAGTACCTGATTTTTAGTGAGCTGACTACTGAACCAAGTTGATGGATGAAATCTTATACATGTCTTGGTGACTTGCCATTTTAGTATAACTCTAGGAGCTTTTATACTCTGTAGAGTATAACTCTACTCCCCAGGCACCTGGAAGTCTCAGCAAATCTGTCTCTCTGGCTCTAGCGCACCACATTGTCTGACTCCCAGCCCCTTCCAGTTCATACCTTTGCTCTGTATATAATTTATTTTGTTTTCCACTTGTTTCATGTTTATTAGAGTCTCTGAATTTCCTTTTAAAAATAAGCACAGGATTTACAGTTTTTACAGTTCTCATATGTATATTCCTGAATTAATTCTAGAAATCATGGTAGCCTCAGAACAGCCTGGCATTATAGACCCTTATTTAATCAATGACCAAGTTTTAGCACTTTCTGTGAGTCAGGTACTATTCTGGGCACTGGAAATACAAAAAGGAAATGAAAAGGACACTAGACCGATAATTCTTAGGCTTTTAGCTTTCTTAACTGAGAGGATATTGACATCATTTGATGAATTACGGAAAGTGGTGCAGGTTTGAGAAGAGAGGATGAATTTAGTTTATGTTATATTGAACTTAAGGTGCCTGTAGGACATCCCAGTGACAATATTTATCAGGCATTGGATACATGAACTGATTAATGGTCATATTACTACATCTAAGGCCTCTAGGAACATCATGTTTAAAGTTACTTAGTTTGACCTGAGATTAAAGGTCTGTAAACTTTTTCTATAAATGGTGATACAACAGATATTTTGGCATTGTGGGCTATGCATTCTTACAGCTACTCAACTCTGCCATTAGAGTGCAAAAGGAATAGCATTCCAGTAAAACTTAATGAGAGCAGGTGGATTTGGTTCATGGATTGTAGCTTGCTAAACTCTGTCCCTGGACAAATGCAACATTTGTGAGTTTGGAAGTTTTGTACAATTTGGTCTTTAACCAGCTGGGCTAAAAATATTCAAAGAAAATCCCCAGACTTCTAGCTAATTAAAACATATTTTTAACCAGTGCCTGGTTCAGCATGATATTCAGCATGATATTCATTAACATTAACCAGTGCCTGGTTCAGCATGATATTCATTAAATTTGTAGAGTGAATGAAGGACTAGGCATTGCTATGTTCACATTTATTTAGAAGCATTTTTTGTAATACCTACAGGCCGTTGCAGCCTTCTACCAGTTGTAAATAATTCGGGTGCCATTTGTAATTCATGGAAATTGGACCCTGCAACTCTCCGTTTTCCTTTGAAAGGCCTTTTGCCATATGATAAGGTATGTTGCTCAATATGATGGAGCTTTTGATCCATCAGAGTCTTCATCCAAGATTATATATTGTGTAATGCTAAATTGTCTCTTCATAGACTGAAAAAGTAAATATTCAATGAAAGATAGTTTATAACCATAAACTATGGTTTATGTCATATGATTTCAGGATCCAAGTTTAGCCTGTGGTTTGTGATATTATTGTGTTTATGTTCCAGCGGCCCACTTCCTGGCCAAGTACTTGGTGTTAGATAATTGAATTTTTCAATTGATTCCTTGTTTTCACTTTTCCTTTACAAAGCAAGGACTGAACATGAATTTGCAGTGTCCCTAAAACTTGAAGAGTGAGCCTCCTTATTTGTTGCATTTTTTTCAAAAGGGGAGAGGTGGGGAAGGACAAAAGTAGAGTAGAAATTTCTCAAGGAGAAAAATCCACATATATCCATAATATGAAATATGAGATATAGACATAAAGCTTTGATGAAACACATATGGCAGATTTATCTTACTATCTTGGGGTTTGGAGGGATGACAGAGCAGGTTATAGGGAGGGCCAGATAGTTTTCTGTAAATGTTTCATGTCAAAAATGATGTAGAGAGTGATTGGGAGACTTATCCCAAAGTGAAGGAGGGTAAAATAGTACAACTAAGGTGACAGTTCACAGCTCTTGGGATATTAGTCAGCAAAACTTTGAAAGATGAAAAAGTGATAAACTAAATGGAATTTACAATCATAGCAGTAATAAAAACAGATAAACTTATTGTGTACTTCCTATATGCCAGGCCCAGATTTAAGAACTTCACTTCATAACAACTTTTATTCTTAACGATCATCTTACTATTTCCACTATCCGGGTGATGAAACTGAGACACAGAGTGGAGTGTTAACTTTACAAACAGTATGGTCAGGATTTGAACTCAGATAGTCTGAGTCGGAATCTACACTATAAATCCCTGTGCTGTCAAGTCATTTGTCTTCCCAAATCTGGAAATGATGTTTACGTTTATACTTACAGAAGAATGGTTAGAAACTGCCTCCTTTCCTCTTTGATAGATTTCTGGGCAGAAAATCCTTTCCTTACAGTGATGCTTAAGACTTTCACATGACTGTGGCCGAAGCCATTCCTAAAGTTCTCTCTATGACCATGAGCAAGTCCCTTCAACTCAGTAACATCATTTATCAAATGAAGGGTGGGAGCAGATTAATGTAAACACTAAAATCCTTTGATTTTTTCCCACTAGATTCTGCCTACTGTGTGAAGGTAACAAGAGCCTTTAGAGGATTCTTTTATCCCAATTTCAAATTTTTTGAATGAACATTAACTCTGATCTTGAAGCAATGATTTTCTTTATTTTCTTTAAAGGATCTGTTTGAACCACAGACTGCTTTGTTGAGATATGTTTTGGAGCAGCCTTATTCCAGGGATATGGTCTGCAATATGCTAGGTTTAAATAAGCAGGTACTGTACTGTGCTGGAAACCTAGTAAATTCTGCATAGAATCTGCACTATTCTTTTCTCTTTTCTTTGCTATAGCTAACTGAGCAAAACAGTTAAGAACTATTTGATGATTTTTTTTAATATATGGTTTATTAAGTAATATATTGTTTCTATCATTTATATATTGCTTTAAGAATGTTTAAATTAAAAAGGAGATATTTTAAAAGTTGGTTTATTTTGCATTGCTTTTTTTTCTATAAGGCCAGTTTCAAGTATACCTTTTGCCAGAGAAACCTACACATGACTTAACCATAATTTTTGACTTTTTTTTTTGTTGTTTGGGTGTCTATTTTTATAACCCTTGGTATCTTCAGCATGGCCTCAATTGCTGGTTTTTTGCTTTTTTTTTTTTTTTTTTTCTTTTTGGTGTATGTTTTTGGTGGTTTAACATGTGGGCGGGTTTGTGCTGACTCTGGGTTCCTTGAGGCTGGCCTCATAGTCACTGTTTTGTCTTTTCTTTTTTTCTTCCTTTATTTTTGTTCTGTCCTGTCTTGTCCTGCCCATCCTCCAATGCTCTAGACCTTGAACATTGCTCAGGTATGTTCACAACCTTACTGTTGTATTGTGACTAACGATACGCTGGCCGCTTTGTAGCCACTGATTCCATTTAGAGAATACATGTATGGTCGGGGCTTGAAATTGGCAGGACCATGCTGAGACCAAGGCCACTAAAATGAATTTCTTCTTGGGATATGAGAGTTGTTTTTGGTGGATTGTTTTTGGTTTTGGTTTTTGGTGTTTGTTTGTTTTTTGTGTTTTTTTTTAATATTCTTTTTTTTTTTTTTTTTAATCAAGAGACAACACTTGGCATTTGATAAAGCCTGTCACTTTTTGATGAGTTGTTTTTCCTTCCCACTCCATTTTACTGTTTTTCCTACTTTAGGGCTAAAGCTAGCCTGGTGGAATTTTCAGAGATGGAAAGATTTGTGGTGGCCTTTATCTTTCCAGATAATTAAAACATAAACAAACAACAACATCAATAAAAATACCTGCCTTGCTTTGCCTAAAAACAAAAACAAATTAAAAACAAAACAAAAAAAGAGAAAAAAACAGTTTAACAGAGATACGTTACTTTTACAAGTTGGAGTGGTAAGCGTCACATGGGGAAGTTTTTTTGGAAACGTGGAGATTGACTAAGAAATGTCACACTCTTAGGTGACCCCACACCTGCTTGACAAACACCCTTCTTTGTCAGTCTTTGCCAGAAGTGACCCCCTCCTGGAGTGAGCGCCTCTCAGTGGAAGCCCACCTGTGGCAGGAGGAACACGAAATGGCCAGACTTTATAAAACAAACTCTTATACATTCCCAAGTCTGTTCCAGGACTTTTCACCTTTGAGATTTTAAGCAAAATAGTGATTCTAATTATTTTTGTTAAAAATTTTTGAGCCCAGCATATTAAAATAGACCAGCTTTTTGATTTTAATAAGACGTTCTTGTCCAAGTTGTATAAAATAGCGTTGCTGTTTGCAATACTATAGTGAAGGTTGTGCCAGTGCTTCCATTTATAAAGCCCTATTTTTAAGGACATATAGCTTGGCCATAAAACTTGCTCAGTGTTGAAACTTTGCATGCCAAACCTCACCCTAGTAGCAGTATCTCTTTTATTATTTTAAGTTTTTTCTTCTGAAAAATTTACCAAGTCTCCTTGTTTGGACAAGCCTTTGTTCATGTGAAACTGAAACTGCTTCACAGCACAGTAGCTGACAGTTACCTCACATAACCTGTCAGTGTAACATCTTAAACACCAAGTCATTAACTCTGATGAGCTTTCACTTGAGTTAGAGGTAAGTATTCAGTTAACCTTGAAAGAATGCTTTCATGCTATGTCTTAAACCTAATTTTTGCAATGAACTTTAAGGCATACTTGACTCAGGTTTTTTTTGCAGTTTGGTGAATAAACATACCCATGGTCATTTGAATCCCGCCCCCCAGATATCCTTAGCCATCCTTAACTTTTTGCTTTTGGAGGGCAGCTCTTCTCAAACAAGAAACTGATGAAACTCTTTAGAGAAGGATATTTCTGATCTGATCCTTTTAATAACAAGTTTCAACCTAAAAAAAGTTTATGACTAAGACATAAATCCGTAAAAAATAAAGTTTATAATGGAAATGCTGACAGAACATTATTAGTATTGATCCCACTGTAGTGTAAACATTGTCAAAAGTTCACAATTCATCAGTAATTGTTTTGGTAGAAAACACTGTAGTGAGTGGATTTGTAAATGTAAGATTTATGCTGAATTGACATATTATTTTTACCACCTAGAAAGTAGGGTGGAAAATGAGAGCACACTGTATAAGAAGCATATGACTAAAAATTAACAAGTTATCATATCTGTTATCATTACAGAACTATATCCAGCACTATACTTTCTTATCCTTTCTCTAGCAATGCAATAATTTACTTAAAGCTTTGAAACCTTTTAAGAGCTGTCCATATTGTATTTTCCAGTAGGAATTGGGCTATGGTACTTTATCCTAAAATCGGTTGCATTCAGAAGGTCATAAATAGCCCAGTTCTGTGACCAGTAGGGTAGAGTGTTCACAGTGGAAGAATCCTGTTTTGTGTGTTTGCACAACAGTTTGTGTTCCTTCTCCTGAAAAAGAGCATTACAAAACAGATTCATTCCTCAAGCTCTTAGATGTGGTGGTGTATGAACTCTGGCAGTGCTAAGACAGTGAAGTACTAGACTGATCATTCAGTTTATCCTTAAAAGGCACCATTGAAAGTGGTATTAACTGACAGGGGACTCCAGTTCTGGTTGGTAGAGAATATGATAAATGAAATACAAAGAGATTTTTCTTCCCAAGTTGTCCTGAATAAATACTGCTTTAAAATTAATTTCTATCTCTGAAATAATGGTTTTTAAATTAACCAATGCCTACCTAAGTGCATGGGCTTCCAAAGAACCCACCTGCCAGCGCAGGAGACAAGAAACACAGGTTCGATCCTTGGGTTGGGAAGATTCCCTGGAAGAGGGCATGGCAACCCACTACAATATTCTTGACTAGAGAATCCCATGGACAGAGGAGCCTCGTGGGCTACAGTCCATAGGATCTCAAAGAGTCGGACACAACTGAAGCAATTTAGAATGCACACACCTAATTATAATATGTTAAAATTGTACCACATAAGCAGTACCAAAACCATTACATGGAAATATCAGGGGCCACTTAATATAGGATATGGTTACTAAGACTGAAGGCATTATCATTTGCCATTTTAAATAGTGGTGGGAAAAAAATCAAGGGCATGGAGGGGATTAATATTCATGTTTCCATTAATGCCTTGTGGCTGATTTTCAGATTGAAAATCTAAAATAAGTTTCCAATACAGTTTGACCATTATGCAGAAATTAAAATGCTAAATTTAGATTCTTACTGCTAAAAAGAGGCTTTAACTAAACATTCATATATGTATGATGTAAGCTAATTCAACTTATATACCTACATCTTGAAGACTTAAATTTATGAAAGCTTTCAGCAACTTGTGAATAGTCATAGACATAGCATCCATTGGCTACCAGTCTAGTGATTGATAATTAAAGTCATTAAACCGATTTACAGATATGTTCCACTTTATAAAATAATTTATGTGGTAGAGAGTCTTAATTTTAATGAACTTACCTTTTAGCAGTTGAAAACTAAAACAAAACATACTCTAGTTAGCAGCACAGCTCATTTTATAATCCATACTTCTCTCTCTCTCTCTTTTTTTGGTATTATTAAAATTGGCAAGTAAAAGAGGAATGTAAGTTTAAGCTATTCCTAAGCATGGTGTGAGAACTATCCTTGGATTTAACCAAAAACACCTGGGAAATGCAGAGTTAATTTTGACAGATGTTCTTCTACCCTCAGACTAAGTAGCTGCATTTGGTGCCCTAGATATACCTGACTGATTTAACTATTAATAGAAAATTTGGGGGTAGTCTTGAGTCTTAATACATACTGAATGATTGTCAGCTTTGACTTTAAATTTCCTAGTTCTTACTTTGCCAAAATCTTAGTATTTTTGGTTTTCCTCTGAATCATGAACTCTTTGACCATAAATCACTACACTTCTAAAAATATGTAGGTTAAAATTCAGTTCTTTAAAACAAATAGCCAGTACTAACATGGAAAACTCAAAAAAATGACCCAGGTGCTAAAAACCAACCTTGTTTAGTTTATTCTTTTTTCCTGAAGCAGATTGATGGAAGACTGTCATGGGTGGAGGAATAGATGACAAATTGGTTAGTTTCCAAACTAGAACCAAATTCCCATCACTAACAAAAAATTCCTACTGGAAATCCTGGCTTTACTTCTTTTCACAAATTTTTCTGACTCTTGTATACTTCGAATGATCTCACTCTAAATTTGTGTTGTCTGACACATTTCTTAGGTTGTTGGTGGTTGGCAGAACTAGTGAATTTCAAGCCCTGTACACAGTAGTTTTGCATGCTGATTTAAGAAATAGTTTGTAGTGTTGTCTGTTGCACTTTGCTCTGCTTCATAATGATAATTACATTTGGAGGAAAAGTACTGTAGTCCCAACTGGTGGTGTTAATATTGCTCTTCGTAAAACTGTAATGTGGTTGAACTGTGATCATGGCATTGTGTTTTTGGAAAAATTATGAAACAACCATTGATGCTTACTGTTTTGGATAGATGTTTGTTTTATTTGCATGCTTTAAGGAAGTGCAGCTATATTGGAGCTTTACAAGTTTGGAGCTGGCAGAAAGCATGCAAAAGAGGGGATGCTATTCATTATGTTTTGTTTTTTTCCAAATTCGTCCCCATTTTGCATTTTTCCCCTAAATTTAAAGAAATCATATCCCTTTTTCATGGCAAAAGACTAATAATCACATCTAAAGTTTATAGGGAATGCATCTATATTAGTATTGTATTCATTAGTAAGGCTTCCAACTGCCTGGCTATTAAGTCATATAACATTTTATTAAAATATGAAAATGGCTTAAAATATGGCTTAACATTTCTTTTGATAAAAGCTTTTGAATCACTTTCAAAGCATAAACCTTTTTGCCTCTAGAAAGGGAAGTTGCATTTTCATTTTAGTGTTTAAACTCAATTCTTTTTCTTGTTTTAGATTTTAAAATAGTCTAATTAAAAATTAAAGCTGCATAATGTTTGACTTCTAAGAGGGAAGAACATAGCTTTAACTTTGAGGTCTTTTTTTTTTCTAATAGAGGAAGTTTTCATTTCAGTATCAAATAAGTACCACGCGTTGAAAAACAGACATTGAATATTTAGATATACATCTGTATATAAAGCTAGTGTAAACCAGTGGTGACTACTTTTAGATCACACACTGCTTTGTTCGCTCTCTTGTCATAATATGTGATTCCTGGAAATCCAGGATTTTCATATTTTGAATTAGATTGTAAAATTAATACTGTTATCACCATTTCATATATCTTTAAAATGATCTTTGTTCAAGAAATAAATAACAGAATTTTCTACTATGTAGTTCCCTCTGTCATTCTGGAACAATGATGTCTGTAGTAAAAGTTAATGGGAAGCCTGTTTTAGGTGAGACCTGAAAACTAATTTTTTATGAAACTCATCCTCTGTGATAATATAACATGATGCAGCTTTAATGGACTAAACCTAGCCTTAACTTTCTAAGTTCAACTTCATTCCATGCTTCTTGGCCTCTTTGTTACAATGAATACCCATTAACTGGTAACTTCTGAAACTAACTGGGAGGCTTTTGGAATACTGTATTTAATCTCTGCCCTACAGCACAAGCAGCGCTGCCCTGTGCTGGAGGACCAGTTGGTGGATCTGGTGGTTTATGCCATGGAGCGATCTGAGACCGAGGAGAAGTTTGATGATGGGGGAACAAGCCAACTCCTCTGGCAGCATCTCTCGAGTCAGCTCATTTTCTTTGTGCTTTTCCAGTTTGCAAGTTTCCCACATATGGTCCTTTCTCTTCATCAGAAGGTAAGTACACACCCTTTTTCAGAGCCACTTCACCTGTTGATTAGTATATTTTAAACGAGTGTATCTAGTGAACAGAAGTTCCGAGCTCTGATTTCTCTTTTGTTCAGTGCTCTTATGGTTTCTTCACTTTTCACTTTCTTGTCACTATAAAAACTTGATTCAGGTATTCATTACACATATTCACAGTGCCAGGACCAGGAGATTCAAAATGAAAAGGCACTAATATAGTACCCTCAAAGAGCTCCTTACTGGTGAGAAGATGTTGGTATAAACAATTGGATTATAATAATAATGGAAGCATGTTTTCTTGCAATAGAAATGAAGGAGAAAAGACTCTGTTAAAGACACCCAAGAATGGCTTTATCAAAGGGGGCTTGAAACTATTGCTTGAAAGACAAGTAGAAATTTGCCAAGGGGCAAAATAGAGGACTGTGTTTCCATGGCAATAAAATGATCATTTAGAAAGAGGCAGAAATTTGTGAAAACATGAAAGAAAACTATAGAAGGGAAAGTGTTGGTGAGATGAGGAAAGCAGGAAAGTAAGACCAGACATGGAGACCTTTATATACCCCTGTGTTTGTTCTAAGGATTTAAATTTACTTTGGGAAGTAAATGAGGAACGGAAAGACATCATCAGATACAAGCTGGAAAAATTACTTCTAAGCATCACATATGGGAAGACAGTGATGTAGAGATGAATGAAGCCAAAATCAGAGGCCAAGAAACTAGTAAGGGAGCTCTTGCAGTGGTCTGGGTGAGAGAGGCTGAGGGCCTAAACCAGAAAAGAGGAGGAGCCAGAAACCAGGTAGGCTGGGAAGTGTATTAATAGGACTTGATGGCAATAGGTGACAGAGAGAGTAACAGGAATCCAGGATCACTCACTGGTTTCGGCTTTGGCAGTGAATGAAAGAGGAGGACAGTGAATCCAAAATAGAGAATACGAGTGGAAGAGTAAGTGTGTGGGAAGGGTTGGCTTTAGGCATAAGGCTTTATACACATTGAGTGGGAGTGGGAATAAAATAAGTGTTGTTATATCTGTAACATCTTGATAGCCTGGATTATCTTGGGGAAATTCTTCATAAGACTTGTTAAAATCCTTTTGACCACCACTTACTTACCACCCCTATCACCACCAGTGGTTTCTGTTACAATCTATAGGAAACCAGGAAAAGTATTTTTGATAACCAGTCCTTGAAGAGTTAAAAATAAATAAACTTAACCTTTTTGTTATAATAATAACAAACTCTGGTATTTTTTTTTTATACTTATCTATTTTTAATTGGAGGATAATCGCTTTGCAATGTTGTGTTGGTTTCTGCCATATATCAACATGAAGCAGCCATAGGTGTACATATGTTCCCGCCCTCTTGAACCTCCCTCCCACCTCCCACCCTAGACTCCTTGTGTTTTGATGCAGTATTTTTAGTAATATTCCCATATTAAACTTGATTCTTGTGCACACATACTTGACTTAATTATGTCTAAAACATTTCATTTTTGATAAGCATAGTTTTGGAGATCAGGGAAAAGCAATATTAATTTTAAAAACTTTGCTGGGTGTGCCTTGAGTAGAGACAAAGTAATCAGTAAATGCCAAAGTTAGATGCTAACTTTCTAAGAACAAGATTTCTTGCTCTATTTTTTTCTTTAAACTTTATTTATCTGTTTCTTTGACTGCAGATGTGCATTTAAATATCTTTTACAGTTGGCAGGGCGAGGACTGATTAAAGGCAGAGATCATCTTATGTGGGTTCTCTTGCAATTCATTTCTGGAAGTATTCAGAAAAATGCACTAGCTGATTTTCTTCCTGTCATGAAGCTCTTCGACCTTCTGTACCCAGAAAAAGAAGTAAGTTTGGCTAGTGTGATTAGAATTATGTCTAGTTTATGTTTAAGAATGTTAGTGTAATTTTGTGAAAAGAGCACCGGACTTGAAAAATGGAAACATGGTTCTTTTCCCGGTTTTTGTAATACCTGTAATCATGGGATGGACATTCAGTCTCTCTTGACATTAGTTCATTTCTATGTAAAATGAAGAAATTTAACTGGTTTGTTTCTGAAGTTTATCTTTAATCACAGTCAGATCACAGTCGAACATCTAGTATAGCAAGTTCTTTCTCTATATTTTAAAAAGGTTTACAATTTTTTAAGAGCGTGAAACTGTTTTAATATATACACATTTAAGGACCAAATAACATCAGTATCTGTTAATTTTTTTTTTCTTTGGTTGTTTGCTAATTGAGTATGTCACACTAGTAAAGTCACGGTCATGTCTGATTCTTTGTGACCCCATGGACTGTAACCTATGAGGTTCCTTCATCCATGGAATTTTCCAGGCAAGAATACTGGAGTGGGTTGCCATTTCCTTGTCCAGTGTCACACTAGTGCTTATTATATAAGGTGTTTGAAATATGGTATGTATTGATGATTGCCATTTTTTAGGAACATTTTATTATGGAAGTTTTTAAATGCACCAAAAATGTAGAGTAAATTAAAAAAAGAAACTCTTATGTACCCATCACCAAGAAATATTCTTATTTCATCTTTCCTCCTCATCTTGTTTTTCCTAATGCTGGATAATTTTAAAGCAAATTCCAGACATCTATGTCATTTCACCCATCAATATACAGTACATCTGATGCTGCTCATTTAGATTGCTTATCTCTTACATGTTGTTGAAAAGCATACATGTGACTCTTAGAAATTTTCTATTCATGTTTATCACACTCAGTAAAATAATATGATTAATTTTTTCATATGATGTGTTTAAATTTTAAAGAATAAAAA
Source organism: Bubalus bubalis (assembly GCF_019923935.1). Classification (NCBI taxonomy): domain Eukaryota; kingdom Metazoa; phylum Chordata; class Mammalia; order Artiodactyla; family Bovidae; genus Bubalus; species Bubalus bubalis. Next base: position 34,505,271 of record NC_059166.1, read on the forward strand.
TTTAATGATTGTAAATGCTCTGTTTTCTTGGAAAGTAAAAGCATTCTTTTAATAGTTTCAATATTTGATAGCTGTTAGATCTGATTTGTATTACTGAACAAAGGACAACTGGAGCTAAATTAATACAGGATATTTTAAAAAGAAGTATAGCAGAAATGGATTACTATAATATATATAATTAGTTCATTCTACTCTTTCTTATAATATGCAAATTGTTCTTTTTTAGTTTATCCCAGTTCCAGACATTAACAAACCCCAGTCAACTCATGCCTTTGCCATGACCTGCATTTGGATTCACCTCAACAGAAAAGCCCAAAATGACAACTCCAAACTACAGATTCCAATACCTCACTCCCTAAAGCTTCACCATGAGTAAGTTGTTTGTAGCTTGACAGTTCATTTTTTTAACGTAATAGTGGGTTGAAGGCTAATGATAATTGTCTCAGTATTTATATGAAATATGAAAATCTTCCAACATCCACTGGAGGTAAGGATAAATATTTAATGTGTACATTATAACTAAAAGAACCTAATCAATACCTGCAGCAGAAAACAATTAGAAGATTAACCAGTCCTGTTTATATGTACGGAGATATATATGTATATATATATAATTTTTTTTAATTTTCAGGTCTATTTTTGCTTTTATGTATTTTATCTTAGTTAAAATACTTAATTTCCAAGAATATATAAAAATGTTTCAGAATTTCTTAGATTTGAGCCTGATTGAGATATCACTCACTCCCTGGGCTGCCAGGATTGACTGAACTGATCTGGCTGGCATGCTCCTTATATCATTTCCAAAGCTGTGATTACCCAAAAAAGACGCACTTTTTTAGATAGGACTGGGCTTCCTTCAAGGGTGTTAATTCCCACCTAGACCTTCTGAAAAAGACTGTCATATCTCTTCATAGAAGACTTTAGGGTAATCAGATTTCACATTTCATTTGACTTTCATTGTATGATACCCCTTAACCATTTTTCCTTAGTGACATCTGTAATGAAGGCATTTAAATGTACTTAAGCAAGTAGATAATAGATAGAAGCCTAGTTCATGAATCTGTGACTTATTTCTTCATTATCTGAGTCTTAGTGCAGTATATGTAGTACCTACTTAACAAATAACCATTCATTGTGCACTTTTAACTGCTAACATTCTTTCTGAAATGCTTCTTAAACTTTTTGTGTGTCAGCACTCATTTGGCAGAAACTATGATATCTGTAGGAATAAAGATAGTATATTTGTTCAGTCGCTCAGTCACGTCCAACTCTTTGTGACCCAGTAGACAACAGCCCACCAGGCTTCCCTGTCCTTTACCATCTCCCAGAGCTTGCTCAAACTCTTGCATGAAATTAAACTTTTATTAAAAAAAAAAAAGCAGATTACGTTCCTGGAATTTATTCTCATTTTTTCTATTTAATGGAACTTGAAATTTTAGGTTCCTGCAGCAGAGTCTTAGAAATAAGAGTTTACAAATGAATGACTATAAGATTGCCCTGCTATGTAATGCATACTCTACAAATTCAGAATGTTTTACGTTACCTATGGGAGCTCTGGTGGAAACTATTTATGGAAATGGAATTATGAGGATACCACTTCCTGGAACGAGCTGTTTGGCTTCAGGATCTATTACGCCCTTACCAATGAACCTCCTGGATTCACTGACGGTTCATGCCAAAATGAGGTATATTCTTTTCATTTGTTTGGTTTTATGTCAGGGAATTGATATCAGTGTAGTAAAGACGTGATTTCACAATTAGGTGTGTATATTTTATGGTCAGATATATTTTAAAAAACCTTTAGGTTTATTCTATAACAAAAATGGTATTATTATGGGAATTCTAGAATATACATATAAGCCCAAAGAAAATGAAAATAATTGCTATAATCCCTCCTTGAAAAATAAGCATTGTAAAATTACATTTATATATATGTATTCTGAGTCCTTTTTCTATGTGTATATATATGAATTTATAGGGGTTTGTTTTTTTTTTTCTCAAAATGTGCTCTTAACTACAGTACTATTTATGGCCACCTTTTTCTCATTGTTTTGTTGCTAAGTTGTATCTAACTCTATTAAACACCTGTTTATTTTCATTTTTTAATTAAACATCTTCTTAGGGCCAGTGCTTTTCAGAACCGTCTGTTTTAATTGCTACATAGAGGTCTTTTTTTAGGTCTATATTGCATATTGTTGGATACTGAAATTATTTGCAGTGTCTTAGTGTTATAAAAATGGCTATGAAGATTATCTTTTTGGCTGTCTTTGCACCTATCCATAATTCCATTTTTATTAAATAATTTGCTAGAAGTAGAATTACTGCATCCAGGGATGCAAAACCTGTAATAACTTTCTTGTATTGACTATATATATAGGGGTGCTTTTAGAATTGACATTTATGGTTTCTAAAAGACAGAAAAGGCCCCAAGTGCCCACAGGAGCTAAGCTGATGATGTAAGTGAGTGGTGCCTGGTGCTGCATGCAGGCAAGTCAGGTAACAGTGTGCCAGGAAGCTTGTGTATAGAGAGGGATTGTGAATGACTGGAGTGTGTGGGGCTCAACTCACAGTACTGCCACTTGGGCTAATTTCCATTATGTTAAACTGCATACTAATGTAGTTAGTTCTTCTAAATGTTTTTTGAAAAGGGCTAGAAATCCAGATTATTATTTCTAGACTTTCAACCATTAAATATTGACTCAAGCTTCAAACACTGCATAGGTCAAAGAGAATGTGTGTGTGGGCCTCCAGGTGGGGAGAGCATTGGTTCTAGAAAAGCCACTCTGTTTTTCAGACGGTAAATGTTATGCTAGAATCATACATGCACTTTACTGGCTTATGGATGGAGTTGAATATAGCCCTGTTAATACCTTATGTTAATAGGTAATCCTGTTAATATTTGGATTTTTCAGCTATTTGTTAAGTGGTTCTGTAACAAAAATTAATTTCTTAAATGGTTTTAGTTACATATTTGGAAAAGGAAAACAGCCTAAAACCATTCAAGCATAGTATTTTTTTTTAAAGATTTATTTTTTAATTGAAGGATAATTGCTTTACAGAATTTTGTTGTTTTCTGTAAAATATCAACATGAATCAGCCTTTGGTATACATATGTCACCTCTGTCTTGAAACTCCCTCCCATTTCCCTCCCCATCCCAAGCCTCTGGGTTGATACAGAGTCCCTGTTTAAATTCCCCGAGTCATACAGCAAATTCTCATTGGCTGTCTCTTTTACATATGGTGATGTAAGTTTCCATGTTACTCTCTCCATACATCTCACTCTCTCCTTCCCCTGCCCTGTGTCCGTAAGTCTTTTCTCTATGTCTCTTTCTCCATTGCCACCCTGCCAATAAATTCATCAGTACCATCTTTCTGGATTCCATATATATACACTACGATATTTATCTTTCTCTTTCTGACTTACTTCACTCTGCATAATAGGTTCTAGGTTCATCCACCTCATTAGAACTGACCCAAATATGTTCCTTTTTATGGATGAGGAATATTCCATTGTATATATGTATCACAGCTTTTTTATTCCATTCTTATGAGTTGTACCCAAATTTTGCTGTTTTGTGAGCAGAGAGACCCTGATGCAGGTTGAAAGCAACATGGAAACCAGAATCAGTCTCAGGTTGTACAGTGCATCACTACCGTATGTCCTGCATAACCTAAATGACAAAAAAAAGCTGACTCATTTCGGCTAGAAGTTCACATTTATACCAAGTTCCCTATAAGTAGAACAATCCCTGTATTTGTGTTAAAAATCTGGATTTTTATTTTGTTTTATTTTATGTTGTTGTTTCTCCTCAGCCTTATCCACAGCATTGCTACCAGAGTGATAAAACTTGCTCACGCAAAGTCCAGTGTGGCCTTGGCTCCGGCCCTAGTGGAAACTTACAGCCGTTTATTGGTCTATATGGAAATAGAATCTTTGGGCATCAAAGGATTTATCAGTAAGACAGGACTTTCTGGTGTTTTATAACCATTAACCTTTTTCTTCATTCAACATATACTTTACGAGTTTCTAGGAATGTAGAAGTGTGCAGAAGTCACTCTCATTGTAGAGATCACCTGCTAAAGAGAAAAATGACAAAAAATATATATAACTGAAATATAAAATAAATCTTACAGAGAAAAATAGAGCAAAAAAGAGGGATAAGACCCTCACAGAGGATCCAGGGAATGGGATACAATTTTTAAAAGTTGTGGTTAAAAAGTGGGGTGGGGGTGGGGCATGCAGTTGTACTAGGTGCTTGGGATGCAGTAAACAGGACAGGACAGACCTGTCTGTAATCATAAAAATCCATGATCCCATTTGGCTGGCTTGCTGGTTTGCCCCCGGACAGCAGTAAGTTCCAAGTCTGACTGGCAATACGGAAGGCATGTTCCTGCATTGCATTACAATTCAGTGCAATTCAATGTAATAACAATTCAGTTGCATTACAATTCAATTCCTGCATTACAATGTCTGTTAGTTATTATGCAGTTCTAAATAATAAACACTTTCTAATATGAAAGTGTTTTTCTGATTTGTGGTAATTCTAATTTTTTACCAATGTGGTATCATTTTAACCATGGTTACTCTTCTTTCCAGATAATTGAAAGTCAAATTAAGCTTTCTTAGCAGAAAGGATGGGTTATGATATAATTTGTATATTAAAAAATGATCCTCATGCTTTGAAAGGTTGGGAATATTAACTTTATTAAAATAATTTAAACAATAACTAAATAAAAATAAATGAAGACTTGAGGAAGGCTAGAGTAATTTTTTCCCATTTCCTGGCTCTTTACTTTCACAGATGAACTTGTCTATCATTTTTCAAATTCCAAAGAAAAATGCAAACTTGGTGTTACAATAAGAATCTGAATTTTCTTGCTTACAAAGTGAAAGTGAAAGTTGCTCAGTTGTGTCCAACTCTTTGTAACCCCATGGACTATACAGTCCATGGAATTCTCCAGGCCTGAAGTGGGTAGCTGTTCCCTTTTCCAGGGGTCTTCCCTTCTCCAGGGGATCGAACCCAGGTCTCCTGCATCGCAGGCGGATTCTTTACCAGCTGAGCCACCAAGGAAGTCCTCTTCCTTATAATTAAAGTACCAATTTTGGAGAAAATTAGGGAAATATATGTGTGCATCTATGTGTTTGCATGTGTGTGTGTTCATGATCAAAATCTTTGCATAGATTTTACTTGATGTGACTTTTTTTTAAGTATCTTTTAATTCATAGCTTTCACTGATTGGTGTCTTAAATTTTCTTCTTCTTCAAGGTCAGCTTCTGCCAACTGTTTTTAAGTCTCATGCCTGGGGTATCTTGCATACGCTTCTTGAGATGTTCAGCTACCGAATGCACCACATTCAGCCCCATTACAGAGTTCAGCTCCTAAGTCATCTTCATACTTTGGCTGCAGTTGCACAAACAAACCAGAACCAGCTCCATCTCTGGTGAGCTCACTGGAGACTGTCTTTCCTTGGATTTGTTAGAAAATTTGTTCAAGATGGTGAACTTAGTCCATTACCTTATAATATTCACTGTTATAAAATTCCTCTGCTTATGGAGTGTTTTATTTCCAGTATAGAAAAAGTAGAGTTCAATGTCTTAAATAGAAACCTACTAAGATAGTTGAATCATTGCCTGGAGATTTTTGGACTGAGAACAAGTACTTCCATGACCTTTGACATTGTGTTTTAACTTAGTGCTTATTTAGGTTATGGTTAAAGTATCATGTCATTTTGATTTTGCTCTAATTGAAAATAATTTCCAAATTTTAAAGATGTCATTTTTGAAATGCTGTGTATCCAGGTGACATCTTTTTTTTAGTCCTTAAAGCTACATGCTATCTTTTTCAAACGGGTAAAAATGTCAAATGATTTTTGCTATTAAATTTGACACCTCAGATTTTTAAAAACAAGTTAAACAAAGCTTGTTTTCATACAAAAGAGTTTGTTTTTAATTGAAGAAGAGAAATTTATAGTTTGCATGTTTCCCCATTGTGATTAACCTAGAATTGCATTTAATTCTAGAGTTCTGAGTTTATATGCAGCTTAACTTTTTCATGATTGTGTTTGTTCTCCCACTTTGCAGTGTTGAGAGCACTGCACTCAGGCTTATAACAGCACTAGGTAGCTCAGAAGTACAGCCGCAGTTTACACGCTTCCTCAGTGATCCCAAGACGGTGCTCTCAGCGGAATCCGAAGAACTGAACCGTGCCTTGATACTGACCTTAGCTAGAGCAACTCACGTAACAGGTACAGTGACCATGCAGCCACCAGCAACAGAAACAGATGTGTCAGAGGGTGCTGTGTCTCCTGACTACTGGGCTGGGGGTCGGGGGGTAACATATTGAAAAGATTCTTCTCACTTGTTTCCAAAAAAACCAGTTGTTTGGTTATCTTTACCATTTCACTCATTAAAGCAAGTTCTTCTGTATTACCGTTTTAATTTGGTTGAACGTCAGTTTTTAGTCATCTGACATCGTTTTAAAGTCATGGTTCCTGAGCTTTTTGGTCTCAAGACCACTTTATTCTCAAAAATAATAATAATGATTAAAATTCCCAAACATTTTCTGTTTATATGGATTATATCTATGATATTTGCTTTGTTAGGTATTAAAGTAGGACTTTTTAAGATCTGACTCATTTTAAAATAACAATAAAAAGCCTATTGCATGTAAACATAAATAATGTAATTTTTGGTGTAAAGGAACATAGCTGAATTTAATGTCTGGTGTAAAGGAACATAGCTGAATTCTCTTACATTTCACCTATTATAGATGTTATTTTAGAAGAAGTAAAAAAAAAAAAAAAACACTATGATTTCACATAGATATGAGGTTGAGAAGGGAACCTTTTAAATAGCTTTTCCAGCTAATTATGAATCTGCTTTAATGTCACACAAAATTGAAAAATTGGTCGTTTCTTAAATGTTCGTTGCAATGTAGAATGCAAAGTCCTATCAGGGAACTCTGTACTCAGTCACATTATAATCCACTGATCTATTTTGTACATTTAGTGGATTTTGTGTTCATGCATATTTTAACTTTATGGATTGGTTTTTTGGAAAACATTGATTTACTGGATTACGTAGATAGATGTTATAAATGTTGACACATTTCATTATACAGTATCAGAAAATTATATTTTTTAACCTTGCTACAAATTTCATTAGGAAAAAAGTCTTTAAGTTTTAGAAAGCTATTAGGCTTGTGGTAGTGGATACATGTTTTCCAAAATTCAGATGTTCGCTTGAAAGGTCAAATTTTATCATTGGTGAAAGATACAGTTATTTGTTCTTCTTAAAGTTAGAGGCTCCCTTTATTAATATTCAAGAAAAATATCTGCCTCATGCCTAAATCTGAAAAACTATATGTTCTTTCAAGTAAAATTGGGAGTCCATGAAAAAAGAGCTAATTTGACCCAATATTCAATCACAAGGTATTTTTCCTCAAGATAACCTTCATACTTTGATAATGTAGCTGGAACACCTTATGCATACTTCCATTTTATCACACAAGATGTTACAAACAGATATACTAAAGGGCTGAGACATAATCTTTTTTACAATTTTATCAGAGATAGTCGTAAGTGAAACTGGCGTTTTTTTCCTGCTAAGAGTGTGTTGTGGTAAAGATGACAATGGCTGTGAGTATAGCTTGGTACCACTGTTGGATGTGTCCAGTGGCCAGCAGTGCTACCCCACCAGTGCTTTGCCCCATCAGTGCACATTTCAACATGGTAAAGAGGCCAATGGTATCTTAGTATTAGTAGTATTATTATTTTAATAGTGTTGACCTCATCAAATCCTTGAACGATATTGGCGACCCACAAAGTCTGCAGACCACACTTTGAGAATGGCTATTTTAGAGAAATAGTTACTGAATTTAGCAACCTCAAATACATTTGTGTATGCTGTCTTATTTTACATAAATAAACCTCCTTGATTTAGAGGATTATAGACTATAGGTGTTTCAATCGCCAGAAAAGATATCTGCTGTACTCTAACAGTTCTATTTCCTTGGCTCAGTAAAGTGATAATACCTCACTCTCAGGAGTGAAGTAAATGAGCAGCCGTGGTGGGCCTGTACCACTGTTATGTCACTGATGTTCTGTAATCTTAAAAAGAAAAAAAGGTACCAAATGTCTTTTGTAATTTTTTCACTCGTTATCTTCAGTATTTACTGATGTGATTACTAGTTAAGTGGTGAATGCTCTGCAGTGAAATTCTCTGACTGTACAAACTTGTGACTTTTTCTGTGATATCATCTATGAATTATGGACATGATCTTTTATATCTGGGTTACATTTATTTGTTTGTGTTAGATTTTTTTACAGGCTCTGATTCAATTCAGGGAACTTGGTGTAAAGACATACTTCAGACCATCATGAGTTTTACGCCTCATAATTGGGCTTCACATACTCTTAGTTGTTTTCCAGGCCCACTACAGGTAATTTTGTTTTGAATTATATATTGAATGTACAGTATATGAAATCAGTCTTCCCATTTACTGTGTTATTCTGGAGAGTTTTGATGGCATCCAAAAAATATTAGCTTTTATTTCTCTTTTTGTAAATCTTTGGTATTACTCCCAAAATCTCTTGAGTTGTTCCTTGTCCTATTAGAGGAGCAGACGTGTCTCTAAAACTGTAATTGTTATGGCTTCATCTTATTAGTTAACAGTTTTAGAATCTTGTGAGATGTAACACATGACCTAAACAATTCTTTCTCTCTCACCGAACAGTAATGGGGAGAAACACAATGTAATGGGGTTTCACAGAATACACACGTGTACATTTGACAGAGTTTTCTTTTTTTAATCACATGGAGAGAAAAGCTATAAACTTGGCTATTATAATATGGAGAAAGGAAAACCTCATCTTCTACTTTTCAGAGAAAATTTTAAGCATAGTAAACATCTGTTTTCTATAACTTCTAATAGGACTGGAACAGTAGGTCTCAAACATATCAGAATCCCCTGGAGAGGTGGTTTAGCTAGACTCCTAGACTCCAGCTGCAGAGCTTCTGATTCATTAGGTCTGAGATGGAGCCCAAGAATTCACATTTCTTACCGGTCTGAAGTCATGCTAATACTGATGGTCTGGGGACCATGCTCTGAGAACCACCTGGCTAGTGCAATGGATTTTCCTCATAGGAATATTAAAACATGTAACGGAAGAGTACATACATATCTTTTTCTTTTTCTCTTTTTTCAAAGATGAGCAGAAGTATCAACAGATGACTGAAGAAAGTTTGAATTCAGGTTTTCTTGGAATTTCTGTTTAGAAAATCTAGGAAAGGAATCTTACAGATAATCCAATCAAAGCCTTTGTATTTTCCCAATATAGAAATTTAGGGCTTGATTACTGAGTTACTTGAGGGCACATGGAATTTATTAGTGTTAGAGTCAAGCCTGAAACTGGTTTCTTGATTCTGCAGCTATTGCCCTTTTTACTATTGCCATTGAAATAAACTTCTGGTCTTCCTTGTAGGCATTCTTTAAACAAAATAATGTACCTCAAGAGAGTCGTTTTAATCTGAAAAAAAATGTGGAGGAGGAGTACAGGAAGTGGAAGTCAATGACCAACGAAAATGACATCATCACCCACTTTTCTGCACAACGTTCTCCTCCTCTCTTCCTTTGTCTGCTCTGGAAAATGCTCCTGGAAACAGATCACATTAATCAGATTGGCTATAGGTAAGTCGAAAACCTAGATCTGCATTCCATTTGTCAGTCCATCATACTATACAGCAGTGTAATTTATTTTCTACTCTCTGCTTTCCAGAGTACTGGAGAGAATTGGAGCCAGGGCCTTAGTAGTCCATGTGAGAACTTTTGCAGATTTCCTGGTATATGAGTTCTCTACGTCAGCTGGAGGTCAGCAACTCAACAAATGCATTGAAATTCTTAATGATATGGTATGGAAGTACAACATTGTTACACTGGACAGATTAATTCTCTGCTTGGTAAGAATACACTTACTTAAAAACAGAGGTCTAAGCAGTCTCATTCTCTTTGGATCATTGTTAATGACTAATGGATCGTGTGATGATCTGCTGTATGTTGTTCCTAGTAAAGTAAAAGTTGCTCAGTCGTGTCTGACTCTTTGCGACCCCATGGACTATACAGTCCATGGAATTCTCCAGGCCATGATACTGGAATGGGTAGCCTTTCCCTTCCCCAGGGGATCTTCCCAACCTAAGGATCGAACCCAGGTCTCCTGCATTGCAGGCAGATTCTTTACTGTCTGAGCCACCAGGGAAGCCCAAGAATACTCAAGTAGGTAGCCTATTCCTTCTCCAGGGGATCTTCCTGACCCAGAAATCAAACTGGGGTCTCCTGCATTTCATATGGATTCTTTACCAGCTGAGCTACCAGGGAAGCCCCATATTGTTTTTAAAGATTTAATGAATTTATACTGTAAATCATACATTGCTATCAATTCCCTAAGGAATTAAAGATTCCCCAATTTCTTTATTCATCCATTCAGTAAGCATGTATTGAATATCTACTATGTTGTATGTACAGAAGGTATAGAAGTAAGTAAGACAGATGTGGTCCTGGCTTTGTGATGCTCTGAAATGATTCTCAAAAACTCCTAGAAGAGGCAGGAAGTAGTAAAAAAAAGAAAAGTCATTAAGTTTTTTTTCAGAGTGCTAATAATCATTTATGTATACTTTGTTAGCCATAATATATAAGAAACTGAATGCTTCTTAGAGTCACCCAGTATTCTTCAAGTGTTTTTTTTTCTCTTGACTTTGATGTCTATTTCAGGCCAAATTTTAAGAAAAAGCACTGAATCAGGCTGGAAACTGCTACATGTTTTAATACTATAGTAGTGATATTTGACTCTAGTACTCTTGCCTGGCAAATCCCATGGATGGAGCTGCCTGGTAGGCTGCAGTCCATGGGATCGTGAAGAGTCAGACACGACTGAGCGGCTTCACTTTGACTTTTCACTTTCATGCGTTGGAGAAGGAAATGGCAACCCACTCCAGTGTTCTTGCCTGGAGAATCCCAGGGACGGGGGAGCCTGGTGGGCTGCCGTCTATGCGGTCGCACAGAGTCAGACACGACTGAAGCGACTTAGCAGCAGCAGCAGCAGCAGTGATGTTTGAAGGGTGTAAGTGCTTAACATTCACCTCTCAGCTCTAGAGCATAGATATAAAGATGGTCACAGTCTAGTAAGGGAAATAAGATAAGTCTATGAATCAGTAAATAAAAGAGTAAGTTAGAGGTGTAGGGAAAATATTACCAGGCAGCACTGAAAGATCACATCTGCTTAGGTGATGGGTCTTCAAGAGAGGGCTAAATTTCAAAAAATAAAGATGGACATTCCAGGTGAGAGCCCAAACTAGGCAAAAAGGGGTCAGGCATGTTTGGGGAATGCTGAACAATTATTTTGGGATGGATTATACAATAAAGTTCTAATTGTGAGATTTTACTGTTTTCAAATTTAGGCTCTCTGGAGCCTTGCTTTTGCATAGGTTGGTCATTTTCATTTAATTGTTCTGTTTTTCTCCAAAGGCCATGCGTAGCCACGAAGGGAATGAAGCCCAAGTTTGTTATTTCATAATTCAGTTGCTGTTACTCAAGCCAAATGATTTTAGAAATCGAGTAAGTGACTTTGTGAAGGAAAATTCCCCAGAACACTGGCTACAGAATGACTGGCACACCAAGCACATGAATTATCACAAGGTACTAATTAAAATTAGTGCTTCACTTCATCCTTTTTAAGGCCAAACTTTAGGTCTTTGGTTAATTGACTTGGTGTTTTCTCTGCAGGTCTGTTCTTGTCTGTCCGGTCTGTGTAGAAGTGACTTAGCTGCCTAAACTTTCTTAAGGTTCTAGAGTCTCTCTAATATTAAGAACAAATTGAAACTACAGTTTTAGTAGGTGTGGGTACTTACAATAGAAAATGAAGAGTTAAATCCAGTCCTTTCATATGTAAATCTCTTTTGGTATTTCTTTAGGAGAATAGAAATTTTTGTTAAGGACTCTAGATTTCATTGTATTACCGGAACAAACACAGTTCTATATTCTTTGAAAAATGACAGGTTTATTTAGCTCTTTTTTTTTTTTTTTAAGAAAATTAAAAAAAGATGCCCTAAACATTTACCGTTTCCTCACTTCCACAGAAATACCCGGAGAAGCTCTATTTTGAGGGCCTGGCGGAGCAGGTTGATCCTCCTGTGCCGATACAGTCTCCATATCTGCCCATCTATTTTGGAAATGTGTGCCTCCGATTCCTCCCAGTGTTTGATATAGTAATCCACAGGTTTTTAGAGTTGCTCCCGGTATCCAAATCATTGGAGACTCTACTAGATCATCTGGGAGGCTTATATAAATTTCATGGTGAGCTTTTTCAAATTTTAATTCCATCTAAGCTCTCTATAGACAGAAGTAGGCTGAGCATGATCATATGGATAATAATAGTTATAAAGGTTTTATTTTAATAATTTTTAATAAAAGCATTTTCAGCAGAAGTGCTATGTGATGATACCTTGATGTATAAAATAGACAACATAAAAATATCAATAAGTAAATTATAGCAAAAATAAATAATATGCAAGAGATGCCTTATTTTATATATTGTGTGATTAATTATCAAATCAGTACAGAAAGAGAGAAGTATTATTTCAGAACAGATGGATATTACTGTGAACTAAATGGATCTTGGCAAGCTTCGTGGATGGGTAGGGTTTGAACTATAATGTATGTGATTTTTATAAACAGAAAGGAGAAGAGAGCAAAATAGGCAGGAGAAATCCTTTGGAAAAATCATGGAGGTATTAAAAACAAGGCATTTTTTAAAAACAATTGCCTCATTGGGCTAAATTGTACCTGGCAACTCATCACTGTAAATGCCAGGTTGAGAAGTTCTGGTTTTATAATCTACAGATAATGGAGAATTAACTAGAAGTTCTTGAGTAAAGTCATGGTATGGAAAGCGTTATTTTAGAAAGGTGAGTCCAGTTCTAGTAGCAGCGTGTCTTAGAAGGAGGAAGCCATTTCAAAGATTTGTGTCAGTTAGCATCTAAACAAGTATGCTGCTGCTGCTGCTAAGTCACTTCAGTCTTGTCCAACTCTGCAACCCCATGGACTGCAGCCTACCAGGCTTCTCCGTCCATGGGATTCTCCAGGCAAGAACACTGGAGTGGGTTGCTATTTCCTTCTCCAATGCAGGAAAGTGAAAAGTGAAAGTGAAGTCACTCAGTCGTGTCCGACTCCTAGCGACCCCATGGACTGCAGCCCACCAGGCCCCTCCGTCCATGGGATTTTCCAGGCAAGAGTACTGGAGTGGGGTGCCATTGCCTTCTCCGGAAACAAGTATGGTGACACTGAAAATGAGAAGGAAGGGAGAGAGAGTCAAGAGTAGGAATTGAGCTTGGTTGACCAATTATGGGGAGAATATCGAAAGAAAGAAATCAAGGACAACTCTAAAGTTTTGAGCCTGGTGACCAAGAACGGTGAAGTAAGTGACAGGACATGGAAGTCCTGGAGCAGCCACGGACTCTACCCACTCTAGGGGATAGAGAGTATTTATCTGGCGGGGTGGTGGAGGGGGTGGGGAGGCAGTTCTTCTTAGTCCTTGACCTAAGATATCTCCTTTATCTAAGATATCTCCCTTCATAGCAGAAGTCTGAATTGCATTTTAGCACTACAGAGTAGATATGAACTTCAAGGGAGCTTTCCTTTAAAAATACTCTTCTTTTTGGATTGGGTAATATATGCACCTGATGCAGTGAAAGTGGGCAGTTCCACCCCTGTCCTCTAGCTTATTCTTGTATCTCCTCCTTTCTTTCCCTGTAGGCAGTCACTGTTACCAGTTTCTTATGTATCCTACCTTAAATATTCTGGGGTTGGTAGTGTATTTTTTTCACAAATATACACATTATTTTTTATTAACCTTTATAAGGTTTTACAGTTGATTATTTTGTATCAGATCATACAAAGCTGCTTCATACATGCCATGATTAACAACCAGTCCCCTGTTTTCATCATGTAGGCTATTCTAATCTTTTGCTAGTATAAACAGGCTGCAGCTATATTACTTACACATACATCATTTTTGCAGGAAAATTTCCAGGAGTGGAATTGCTACATCTAAATGTGATGCGTATCCTTCAGTAGAAGCTGTGTATGTTGTTAGAAGGCTTCTGCCTTGTCCTAAAATAAAAATAGCCATTGTATGCAATTGCCTAACATGTGTAGTAGTTTTATAATCTTCTGAGCTATTTTTTGGCAATCTTGAGAATAGATCAGTTTTTCACAGTTGTCAGTAACCAGGTAAACATTGTAGTGATGTTTTCTTCTTGGCAGATCGTCCAGTGACTTATTTGTATAATACTCTGCATTATTATGAAATGCACCTGAGAAATCGTGAAAGTCTCAAACGAAAACTTGTCCATGCAATCATTGGGTCGCTCAAGGATAACCGACCACAGGGCTGGTGTCTAAGTGACACTTACCTGAAAAATGCTATGAATGCACGAGAAGACAATCCCTGGGTCCCAGACGACTCTTACTACTGCAAATTGATTGGCAGACTAGTAGATAATATCCTTTTCATTGTGATTTTCCAGACTCTGTAGAAATAACTATATGTTGATTTGTGTGAAAATATATTGTCATTTTAAATATTCCAAAGTTTTTATATATTCTAAGACTTCAGTTTTTTAGAACATCTTATTTTTTAATGTTTACTTCTGTAAAGGTTTTGAAGTCTTAAATCAGCAGCATAATGCCAGATAGGCAGAAATTTACTCCATTAAAACTTTTATTTAAAAAAGACAAAACCTTAGAGAAGAGATTTGTTTCAAAGAAAAACATTCCTAAATAAATATACTATGTATTATAGTACATGCATTTGTTCTATGGAGAACATAGAACTTTAAATAAATCCCTGAATAATTTTTAAAACATTAGTAGATAATAGTAAAACATTTTTTTGTAGTGAAAAGGGTTCTATATTGGTGTTTTCTTTCTTTACTTCTGTTTTAAATTATTAACCCACTCTACTTCATATATCTACACACGACGCCACTCTATTTACTAAATAGAGCAGTTTTACATATATGGGCCTGATTTAATTTTCCTACACAAGAATTCCTTCCTGAAGTAAAAGAGCTACTCATGAGAAAGTAATGTTCTTATTAACTTTCCTACAACTAAAAGAAAATAGGTTGCTAAAGCCTTTGGATACCTTGGTTGCATCTACAGTTGTCATGTCACAGTAATAAGAACCCTCTTACATAAGACCAGTCATCGATACCTGTGGCTGATCACATGGTTGCTATCAACACGTCAGATTTATTTGTATTCAGTTTGTATTGTTCGCCTCTTAAGCTCTCCAATAAATCACTTACTGAGGGCTCATAATCAGATATATTGATAATCAAATGAAATGTTTACATGTTCAACCTTTGAAAACTGTAAAGCACTATACAAACAGGAGCCTTTAATCTCAGAATTATCAACCAGTTATTGCTTTAATCGTCTGCACCGATGGCTGGCAAATCTCCTGGTCCATTCCCAAACTGTGACTGGAGGTTCAATGAGTTTCCCAACCCTGCTGCCCACGCACTGCATGTTACTTGTGTGGAACTCATGGCCTTGGCTGTTTCCGGCCAGGATGTTGGAAATGCTCTTCTAAATGTTGTCCTGAAGAGGTGTGTATCCTGTTTCATGCAATAAGATTCAGTGTTTTAAGAGAATGATATTTTATTTGGAGCTGTGAGACACACCTGTTGTCCCAAGGCTAAGGCACATTGAATAGTGACTATCTTTAGGTTCCAGATCTTGTCTTAGTGATAAAGGTGAAATGGAATGAGCCCTGAACAGCCAGAAAACCTGGGTTTGTTCCTTCTTCTACTCTTTATTAGCTGTTTGACATTTAACTTAGGAATAACATTAACTTTTCCCTAAAGACAGTTTTTCAAGATTTTCTTCTTAAAGGCCAATATAAAGTAGGGGATAATGATTGGAGAATAAATATAAATAAGTGAAATAGTCTTTCAGCTCAGCAACCATTGTTAAAGAAGAAAATTGAAAAAATTGAAAAGCCTTACTTAGTTTTTATTTATATTTTTACTCACTAAAAATCCATTGTAGTTTTATTGAAATAGATCAGTGTCAGCCCCCAAATTATATATATTCTCAAAGTAAGATACAGTGTCAACCATATAAAATGTTTTTATAATTTCACCTTTTTGTTCTTTTTCCCAACTAATAGTCAGCCTTTAGTGCCAAGAGAGAACATTACAGCATGGATGAATGCCATTGGATTGATCATCACTGCCCTACCAGTAAGTTAATCATTGATTTAAACAAGGTCATCATGCAATTAATGAAATGTTTCATTTTTTTTTTTTCACTTTATTATTGCTTCTAAAATCTACAGTGCCTCTTCTGCATCAGATCTAAATAAATCTACCTGACTATGGGTCCCTGCATCCCTTGGTCCCACTTCCTATCCAACCTTAGTTTTCCAATTAAAATCTGATCTATTTTTGACCCCTTAACATATTATGTATCTAGATCCTTTCAGTTCAGTTCAGTTCAGTAGCTCAGTTGTGTCCAACTCTTTGTGACCCCATGGACTGCAACATGCCAGGCCTCCCTATCTATCACCAACTCCCGGAGTTTACTCAAACTCATGCCCATTGAGTGGGTGATGCCATCCCAACCATCTCATCCTCTGGCATCCCCTTCTCCTCCCGCCTTCAATCTTTCCCAGCATCAGGGTCTTTTCAAATGAGTCAGCTCTTCGCATCAGGTGGCCAAAGTATTGGAGTTTTAGCCTCAGCATCAGTCCTTCCAATGAATATTCAGGACTAATTTCCTTTAGGATGGACTAGTTGGATTTCCTTGCAGTCCAAGGGACTCTCAAGAGTCTTTTCCAACACCATAGTGCCAAAGCATCAATTCTTTGGTGCTCAGCTTTCTTTATAGTCCAACTCTCACATCCATACATGACTACTGGAAAAACCATAGCCTTGACTAAATGGACCTTTGTTGGCAATGTAATGTCTCTGTTTTTTAATATGCTGTCTAGATTACTCATAATTTTTCTTCCAAGGAGTAAGCATCTTTTAATTTCATGGCTGCAGTCACCATCTGTAGTGATTTTGGAGTAAAAATAAAAAGTCAGCCACTGTTTCCACTGTTTCTCCATCTATTTGCCATGAAGTGATGGGACCAGATGACATGATCTTTGTTTTCTGAATGTTGAGCTTTAAGCCAACTTTTTCACTCTCCTCTTTCGCTTGCATCAAGAGGCTCTTAGTTCTTCTTCACTTTCTGCCATAAGGGTGGTGTCATCTGCATGTCTGAGGTTATTGATATTTCTCCCAGCAATCTTGATTCCAGCTTCATCCAGCCCAGTGTTTCTCATGATGTACGCTGCATATAAGTTGAATAAGCACGCTAACAATATACAGCCTTGACGTACTCCTTTTCCTATTTGGAACCAGTCTGTTGTTCCATGTCTAGTTCTAACTATTGCTTCCTGACCTGCATACAGATTTCTCAAGAGGCAGGTCAGGTGGTCTGGTATTCCCATCTCTTTCAGAATTTTCCACAGTTTCTTGTGATCCACACAGTCAAAGGCTTTGGCATAGTCAGTAAAGCACAAATAGATGTTTTTCTGGAACTCTCTTGCTTTTTGATGATCCAGCAGATGTTGGCAATTTGATCTCTGGTTCCTCTGCTTTTTCTAAAAACAACTTGAACATCTGGAAGTTCATGGTTCACGTATTGTTGAAGCCTGGCTTAGAGAATTTTGAGCATTACTTTTCTAGCGTGTGAGATGAGTGCAATTGTGCAGTAGTTTGAGCATTCTTTGGCATTTCCTTTCTTTGGGATTGGAATGAAAACTGACCTTTTCCAGTCCTGTGGCCACTGCTGAGTTTTCCAAATTTGCTAGTGTATTGAGTCAAGCACTTTAACAGCATCATCTTTTAGGATTTGAAATAGCTCAACTGGAATTCTGCCACCTCCACTAGCTTTGTTCATAATGATACTTCCTAAGGCCCACTTGACTTCCCATTCCAGGATGTCTGGCTTTAGGTGAGTGATCACCCCATCGTGATTATGAGTCGTGAAGATCTTTTTGATACAGTTCTTCTGTGTATTCTTGCCACCTCTTCTTAATATCTCCTGCTTCTGTTAGGTCCGTACCATTTCTGTCCTTTATCGAGCCCATCTTTGCATGAAATATTCCCTTGGTATCTCTAATTTATCCTTTCCTCCTGCAAATGATGCTTGTTGAGACATTTTCCAGGTACTTCTGCCATATAAGAGAATATACCAGGATGCTTTTCCTTCTGTTACCTTCCCTAAAACTCTACTCATTCTTTGCTAACTTAGGGCTTGCTTTTTCAGTGAAGCCTTCTATAACTTCTCTACTCATGCAGTGTCTCCCTCTGTGACCTCCACACATGTCTAGTCAGCACCACACTGATGTCTGACATCTTTGCGTGTCAGTAATATTGTCTAAAGCTGTGCTCTCCAAACTTGTTTGATTATGCATCTTTATGAATCACTTTTTCCTTACACTCCTCCAAAATATATATATATTTGTGAATTATAAATGTGTACCAGCATTACCTGTATAGTAAATATAGGTAAAGTCAATTTACCATGTAGTAAATATCAGCTATTAAGTTAACTGGACAGACTTATGTCTGGAGAACTCTTAACTCACAGACACTTCTCCCCAGGTTGTTATTGACTTAATTTGACTCATTGTGAAGCCACACAAGCTAGATAAATAGAAAACATTAAAGAATGAGAAAGTGCTATTATTTTAGGCTTTTGGAGTATAATACTGGATATGGAGTGGAATACTAGAGAAATGGTGTTTTTCTTCAGGCTTTTTCTTGGTTTTAAAGGAGCCGTATTGGATTGTCCTTCACGATCGAATAGTGAGTGTTATCAGCAGTCCCAGCTTGACGTCTGAGACAGAGTGGGTCGGCTATCCTTTCCGGCTCTTTGATTTCACCGCTTGTCATCAGTCCTACTCTGAGATGAGCTGTAGCTACACGTTAGCTCTGGCGCATGCGGTGTGGCACCACTCCAGCATCGGGCAGCTTTCTCTCATTCCCAAGTAGGTATTATGATTTCCTAAAAACATTTGACTTATTTTGTTTTTGCTTTTTAATTTCTTGTACACCTGGGGTATATATCTGATTCAGTGGAACAGCTTACACAGTAAAAGTCTTAAGTAGTTTCTGGGTGTCAGAAAGACTCCTTTATGTCAGAATTAATTGAAGAAAATTAATTTATATGTATAAGTAATAGTCTCATATTCAGTTTTCCTTTATCATTTCAATCAGTCAGTCAGTTCAGTCGCTCAGTCGTGTCCGACTCTTTGCAACCCCATGAATCGCAGCACGCCAGGCCTCCCTGTCCATCACCATCTCCCAGAGTTCACTCAAACTCATGTCCATCGAGTCAGTGATGCCATCCAGCCATCTCATCCTCTGTCGTCCCTTTCTCCTCCTGCCCCCAATCTCTCCCAGCATCAGAGTCTTTTCCAATGAGTCAACTCTTCGCATGAGGTGGCTAAAGTACTGGAGTTTCAGCTTTAGCATCATTTCAATGGGCTTAATCAAATGCATGCTTTTTCCAGAATATATCGCAAAATTTGCCTTTTGTACTGCATACCTGATACTAGCCTATCATCTGATTATTATTTTTGACTGTATAATTGTATTAATTAGATTTAAATTTCTTGAGAATGGCATTTATATTAGGTTGATTATTCTCTTTTTATTTCAAATAATTCACATTCCGTCATTCAGTAATTGTACTGTTAGGAACAACTCCTAAATCTGAAGTAAATTGTCTCAATAATCAAATGAAAATAAGAGCCAGTGAGAGATGTGAGATTAATTAGAAATGTTACCAGAATTAAAATAAACTTTAAAAAAATTATTACAGATTTTGAAAATACTTGAATAGTCTATATTAACAAAATTCAAACAATTTAACTGATTTCGAGTCACAAGAAATTTTTTATTTTGATCTTTAAATTTTAGATTTCTCACTGAAGTACTTCTTCCTATAGTGAAGACTGAGTTCCAGTTGCTTTATGTGTACCACCTTGTGGGACCATTTTTACAAAGGTTTCAGCAAGAGAGAACTCGATGTATGATAGAGGTAAAATTTAATCTGGGTTTTCGATGCTAAGATTAAGTTCTAAAAAGTATATTAAGGTTTCTTTCCTAGTGTTTTTCAAACTGTATATCATTACCATTAGTAGGAAAATCAGTTTAGCAGGATCTAAGAGCAATGCTTAAGGCCTTAGTGTCCCCGTAACTTAGTACGCCTATGAGTTTGGTGTGGGATGTGCTGAACTGGAGATGCAGGGGAAAATACTCATCATCACGGCTGAGAAGAAAGCTGAAGATGGAGAGGTGCATTTGAGCATGTGCACTATAGTACAGAGGAATTCATCAAAGTCATGGGAATGACTAAAGTTGATCCCCTGTAACAGAAGTGTAGAGAAAAGGGAATGCACCAAATATAGAACTTTGAAGTATGAGACACCCAATGAAACTAAGAAGGTACAGTATATAAAGGCTCCCTGAGACTGCCAAGTATCCCAGAAATTGAGAGATGGTTTCCAGAAAAGGGGTTGTCTATCTCTTAATTTTAAATTTTAAATTAGGAAGAGAAAGTGTATTTAATTCCCGTTTGGGGTCAGTTGGTAGCACTCTGAATTCCATTATAAAGACAAGCAGTTTGGCATCACTCACGTACATAGAGGTTTGTGTGATAGTGAGAGTTCCTCAGCAAGGGTGTTACCCTCTGTGCTGTTCTTGTCGTGGAGACCGGCTGCATCATGACTGAACCATTTTTGACCATTTACATAATTTTATTTATTAAATAGATTGGTGTGGCATTTTATGACATGTTGCTGAATGTAGACCAGTGTAGCACCCACTTAAACTACATGGATCCCATCTGTGACTTCCTGTATCATATGAAGTATATGTTTACTGGTGACAGTGTAAAAGAACAAGTAAGTTCACTTTAATTATTTTTCAATGATGTTTAGTTTTGAAAACTTAAACATGAGGGGACATAGGTATACTTACAGTCGATTCACGTTGTATGGCAGAAACCAACACAACATTGTAAAGCAATTGTCTGCCAATTAAAAAAAAAATACCTATTATAATTTCTCACACTTTTCCCTTTTGACATTTGCAACAGAACGTCTGAAAATGACCTGAGGAGTTACTAATGGTAAACTCATCAGGAAGAAACAGTACAGCGTGGCTACTGAAAAGATCAGAGAGGCCTTGTGTTGTGAGTGAAGCAGAGCCTGTTATTCCCCACAGTGATTAGAGTACACTGTGAGGACATAAGACAAATTGCAGCGTGACTACAAGATTAAAACCAGGAGGGTCAGGAGAATAACTCATGAAGGGTATTTAAAAACTGAGAGTGCTGAACTTGAATTTTTTTAAAGTCCTAGGGAATTAATTCTATCCTTACTGTTTGGGGGGTGGGGGGTTGCCATTTGGAATAGGTATTAAATTTGTTCTGTGTCACTTTGAAAGGCATGCGACTCAGCATATAAAGAGCCACTCCCTGGGAGGGCTGTCTCCAAGTGGAAAGAACCGCCTTGAATACCTCTTAAAATCCTGAGTTTCCTGTCTGTGGGAACCAGAATCTCAGCTCTTTTAGAAGGGTGGAGGGAGGGCAAATAGGTGAAGTTAAGTGACCTCCTCTCCATACTTTAATGTTATTTCTCTCTGAAATGGGAAAGGAGTATACATTGATAGACGTAAGCATGTAAATCCTAGTCTTGAGGATTCACTCTATGAAGCTGGTGACATGGAGTTGGGAGGGTGTTGACTCCTTTGCGCCTCCGCAGGATTGTGAAGTGGAAACCAACAGAGAAATGTTTTCTTTAACATATTCCTTATATTTGAGCCTAAGAAACTTTGACACAAGGGAATATAGAAAGGAAGGATTTTTAATGGACCGATCTTTCCTGGTAAGATCCAAGAATATATAAGTAAAGCTAAGAAAGCTATGGAACTACTTGATGTATTTATTTCTTTAAAGCATTTTAAGTAAGAGTAAGTCTAATATGATTTAGTTTGCATTCCAGGAGTAAATCAAAACCAAAAAAAGTTAACTGTATAGATAAATGTTTGAACCTAAGTTATTCAAAGATCTTTGAAATATAGTGGTGCTTTGCATAAAGATGGCATTTTAAAAGGATGAGTCCCGTGGTGGATGTGTAGAACCCCCAGTGTAAACTACTAGCTTTTGGCAGGAGGGGGACTGGCTGTCTAGGTCAGTGAGTATGTTTCTGTTAAGTGTATGCATATATAGATAGATACACAGACACAAATGTACATATATATAATATGTGTGTGAGGGACAACACATGCTTTTTTCAGGTAGGAAAGAAATAGTTTTATCTGCTTTTGTTAAAACACAAAATATGAGAGAAACTTCTCATCCATCTGTTCCACTCCCTGGTTTATTGTCTCAGGAAATGTGTAAGTCACTTCTTTAAAAGTGGGAAATTGAACTTCTCTGGTGAAAATATGTTTTAACGTGCTTTTGTGTTTTAGGTAGAAAAGATTATCTGTAATTTAAAGCCGGCTTTAAAACTCCGTCTTCGATTCATCACTCACATTAGCAAGATGGAACCGGCTGCCGTGCCTCCGCAAGCCGTCAGCAGTGGGTCTCCAGCACCTCAGTCCACTCAGGTGCCAGGGTCTCTGCCAGTGACTCAGTGAAGTCAGAGTGTGCTGTGCTGAAAGTAGACTTGAGTCTATTAAATCTGAACCTGACAGTGCTACATTGTGGTGGAGTAGAGGCAGCGGTGTTCAGATTGTTTTATTTTGATTCATGTGGTGAATCTGTTGACTTCCAACTCCTGTCTTCCCATTGCTTTGTCTCTAAGAGATCAAGTAAGCTACACGTTGTTCATATCCACAACAAGGTATTAGAGCCACCTAGGAATACTGACATATCTGATCAAATGACTTTTACCAGGCACTCTCAATCTTTCCTGTTTGGACCATTGTTTTTGTTTTTATTTTTTAGTATTAATAACTTATTCAGTCTTCAAATCCAATTTTAAAGGCACCACACATGTAAAATAGTTATTACAAATTCTTTTATACATAAATCTCTCTTGATGTATCTTTGCAACAAGAGATTTTTGTCAAGTAAAGGACTCTAGATTTCATTGCATTAAAGGAGCAAACACAATTTCATATTCTTTTTTAAATGGCTTAAACTTTTTATCATAGATTTCCAAGTAAACAGGCTAATATTTCTATTGAGATAGATTGGCAAGTTTTTGCCTTTGCTGTGGACTTGAACTTACTATATGAAATGTGTTGGAAGCCATGTAAGAAAATAACATAACTTAAGAAAATCAATTTTCTTAATACCTGTTTTTAAAAATAAATCAGTTACTTTTCCAGGTTGACACACTTACCTGGCAGATGATGTGATTCTTTGAATTTTTACAGTCTTATATTTTTTAAGTATTTATATTTTTAAATATCATACACATTTTGGTTCTTTAGAGTTTATTAGATTTTGAGAGACATACTGTTATTTTGGGGGGCTGGCATTAAGATTGTTAAAGACTTGGAAAATAATTAGTAAAATCTGTTGAAAGAATAAATTGTCTGATTAATTACTCAGTTTGAATGAGCATCTGCTGGGTGCCAGGCAATATACTGGCTGGGTTAGAACAGAGAACTGAGCCACCTCCATGGATTGTACACTATAGTCAGTGACTGACATTAACCTAGGAATTAAGAGGTGCTGATTTTTTAAAAAAAGAATTAGTGACGTTTAACTGTGAACTTCTGTTTCCAAATCATTCCTCCTAGACCTTTATCTTCTTCGTGATTCATATTTTTATAATCACTGGATCTTTATTTGCCATGCAAAGACTGCTTAAAATTTGTATAATGGTATAAACAGTTTTTCTAAGCTAATGATATTCTTAAAATTCTCCAGAAATTTTATACTAGAAATGATTTCAAGTATTACTCTTAACCTAGTCTCAATATATTCTTGCTGCCTCAAGGAATATATTGTTTTGAGATCCCAGAATAGAAATAATTGTAACAATAGTATTATACAAATAGAATAAAGAGAAAAATTCAATATCAGTTTCTTAAGGACTTACACATTCCAGTTAATTTTATTAAAAATTCAGTTTTTCCTCTCTAGCTTAAAAAAAAGAGAATATGATTTCCCCAAATAGGCTTTTAAGAGGTTAGTATTAATCAGAGACATTAATAGAAGACAGAAGCTTAATTTGTATTTAGAATACAGCTGAGAAAAAAATACTTATATCCATTACATCCTAAAATTTTTCTTTTTGAAAACTAATGATAACTTTAGAGTGGCTATGTTCACTAGGCATTTCTGCAGTGTAGAAATAGTCATATCTGTGCTGTGCAGTTCAATAGTTAGTAGCTCCATGTGCCTGTTAAGCACTACAGTGTGCGACTGAGTATTTTATTAAGCTTTAATTAATGTAACTGCCTGTGACTGCTGTACTGGATAAGGTTCCCTAGAGTAAGATCCACTATAATTGCTCTTATCTAAAAGCTATTCAGTAAAACACTTACTCTACAAAGTCCATAGTGTCAACAGGTTTAAAATTCTGTATTGCAGATAAACAATCAGATGGTAGAGGCTCTTTAACACATAAAGCTGTTATAACAAGAATAACAAAAGGGAAGGGATATATATACACCTATGGCTGATTCATGTTGAGGTTTGACAGGAAACAACAAAATTCTGTAAAGCAATTATCTTTCAATAAAAAAAATAATAAATTAACTTTTTTAAAAAAAGAATAACAGTAAAAATTCTTTCATGGAGCCTGCTTCATTACAGACTCCACTTTGAGTTCCAAGTAAGTTGGAGGAAAGGGAAAGAGTTCACTTCCCTTGTTTTGATTCTAGTTTATTTTCACTTACTTTTCCACTTCCTTCACTATATAATGGAGCTGAGATGAGTTTTTAGGATGTTCAGGAGTTCAGCCAGTGAGTACACTCTAAACTGCAATGAGTGAAAGGTGGGGCATTTGGAAACTTGGGAAAGTGTTAGTTGCTCAGTTGTGTCTGACTCTTTGGGACCCCTTGGACTGTAGCCTACCAGGCTTCTCTATCCATGGAATTCTCCAGGCAAGAATACTGGAGTGGGTTGTCATTCCCTTCTCCAGGGACTCTTCCTGACCCGGGGATCAAAGCCAGGTCTCCGTATTGCAGGCAGATTCTTTACCAACTGAAATAAGTGAAAGGTGGGGCATTTGGAAGCCACAGATAATTTTCAGTGAAATCGCAACCTAAATTAGCATATCTTAGAAACAAAAATAGTTGATTTCTTTCCTCTGTTTCCCAAAAGACTATCTGAATAGCAGCCATGCTTAACATGATATTAACCAATATCATGCTTGAAGTTTAAAAAAAGTGAAACATGGTCATCTAACATCAGTGAACTTAGAGATTGCCCAAACCCTATAATAATCCATTTTACAGATGAGGGAACCAAAGCAAAAGAGTTTAAATAACTTAACCAAGGTCTTACAGTGTTTTGGAGATAATAATTTCACTGTGGTTTTTTTAAGTATTTATGGTAGTCTTAAGCAGGGTGTGTGTGTGTCAGTATCTGTGTGTGTTGCGTGTATTTAGAAACTTGTATAGGGATGACAGAATCTTATAAAGAGATAGAAAAGAGCAGTTTCTAGGCATTACAGCTTTGAACAACATGAAAATATGGTCCCTTTTCAGGTTGGGTAGCTTTATCTCCTGATATCAGGAGTCCCACTGTACATGTGGGGGCTGATAAAAGTGTTTATTTTTAATGCCAGCAAATTTTTATTTGGATATGAATGTATGTTTCTCTAAGGATAAGTCTTTTGCCGAAATGGGAATATAAACTTTTTAATTTGACAAAAGTTAGCATTTCCATATCCTGAATTTCACACCAAGAGGGAATTGATACAGTTTATACTAATTGTACTAATATTTACCAAGGCAAAAGATTTTCCTGAAAGACCAAATCTTTGGGATGATAACTGTAACTTTGAACTAGTAGATTTGCTAATTATGTCACTTAGCTGTGAGACTTTTTTATATGATGATTCCATGTTTACTTTGGTGGTCTAAGGTAATCAATAGGTTTATGGTTACCCTCTCGAGCAACCCCAAAGCAAGCCATGGTTATTGCTACTGTTGTGTTCACTGTTCGAGTCACTTCTTCTGGTGTCTTCCCCAGAGATGGATTCACTTCCATTATATCTAATCCTGAGAGTAAACCTATAACAACAAATGGAAATAATGTAATTTATTAAATAGCTGACATTTGTAATTTAGTACAGATTGACTTGAAGTATTATCCAGGAGTGCAAAGAGGTAGTAACAACTGAAAACATTTCAGTCCTTGTATTATGCAATGGAAATTCAGAAAGTGTTAAGTTGGGGCTTTGTTTTCAGATCAGGGAGGTATCAATATATATTGGCCAGATGTACACTTTGTCTTGTATTCACTCAGAGTTTTACTCACCTGTTTTGTAAATTTCTTCTGTGATGTAGAGACCTTCTCTGTAAGTCAGACCTCCCTGGACTGGTGTGCCAGTAGCTGGCGTGAAATACGGGTCCAGTCCATCAACATCAAAGCTCAAATGAATTGGCCTTTTCTTTCTTTTAAAAGGTGGGAAGGAATTCAGGTTAAAGTTGGTGGTTTAATATTTAGTAGAAGAATACAGTTCTTACTTTGTTTTACAAAAAGTGACAACCCTGTGAACTTTCATGATTATACTTGCAGGCTTTGTTAATAACTTACATTGACTAGTGTTAATAGCAAGTCGTTTTAATAATATTTATGTTTATACACACACACACACACACGCATCATACCTTCCTAGTAGATAGCTGAATGTTTCTTCCATCACCTTGCCAATTCCCAGTTTATCCACTTCAGTCATTGAAAAGTATTTAATTCCCAGAGTTTTCAAAATATAGCTATGAAAGAGAAGATATTAAGATAATCTACAGTTTATAAGGAGGCTGACCCTCTTGTTTCCTTTTAGAGAAAAGATCAGTGTGGTAAGATTCAAAAATTATTTAAGGGGCTTCCCTGGTGGTCCACTGGTTAATAATTCACCGTGCAATGCAACAGACATTGGTTCAATCCCTGGTCTGGAAAGATAATCACGTGCTGCAGAGCGACTAAGCTAGTGGGCCACAACTACTGAACCAGCGTTCCAGAGCCCATGAGCCACAACTGCTGAGCCTGCACACTGCGACTGCTAAAGCCCCCATGCTCTAGAGCCGATGCTCCACAACAATAGAAACCACCACGTTGAGAAGCCCAAGCACCACAACAGAGTAGCCCTCACTCGTCGCAACTAAAGAAAGGCCATGTGCAGCAACCAAGATTCACCATAGCCAAAACATAAATCTTTAAAAATATATATTTAAGTTTGGTGAACTGTATGTATGTATCAATAATTTTTAAACAGCAAGTCAAGGTTAAAATCACCTAAATACATACATATATATCTATGTTGTTGCTGTTTAGTTCGTAAGTCTTGTCTGACTCTTTGCAACCCTATGAACTGTAGCCCACTAGGCTCCTCTGTCCATGGAATTTCCCAGGCCAGAATACTGCAGTAGGTTGCCATTTCCTTCTCCAGGGGATCTTCCCAACCCAGGACTCAAACCCATGTCTTCTGCATTGGCAGGCAGATTCTTTACGGCTGAGCCACCTGGGAAGCTCATATATGTATATACATGTGTATATAGATACAGATCTAGATACAGACGGATTTCCTAGGTGGCTCAGCAATAAAGAATCCACCTGCCAATGCAGGAGACATAAGAGACATGGATTCGATCCCTGGGTCAGAAAGATCCCCTGGAGGAGGGTATGGCAACCCACTCCAATATTCTTGCCTGGAGAATCCCGTAGAAAGAGAAGCCTGGTGGGCTACAGTCCATAGGTTTCAAAGAGTCAGACATGACTGAAGTGACTTAGCATGCATTTAGATACAGATACAGATACATGGGGTTTCCTAGGTGGTGCTAGTGGTAAAGAATCTGCCTGCCAATGCAAGAGACTTAAGAGACTATATTCTCTTATCTCTATCCCTGGGAGGGGGAGATCCCCTGGAGGAGGAAATGGGAACCCAGTCCAGTATTCTTGCTGGGAGAATCGCATGAACAGAGGAGCCTGGCAGGCATGGGGTTGCAAAGAGTCGGGCACAACTGAGTGTCTGAGCACACACATATAGATATATAGACTGGATGCTGAAAATAATTTTTCCTCATTGACTTGACCAGCATGCCTAACATGAGAAAGGACAAAAAGGAAGGTAAACCACATCAAGGAATAAACTTACTGTTCCCCAGGGTCCACATCTCTCAGACCAATATACACAATGTCTTTGGCAGATATGCAGGGAACCACCCAGTAGAATCCTGGGACCTCGGGCATCTAGAATTGCAATGGTTCCATTGGGTTATATATAAGCAAATCTTACATTGAAAGTTAAGGACACTTGTTAGATTGCATATATGTTATATTCAGAACATAAAATTCAAGAAAATCATTAAAATAGAGTACAAAATTAGGAAGAGAATGTCTGTCCTCCTGTGCTACCCTTGGTTGCTTTGGCCTCACCCAGCCTCGCCTGGTAGCCCAGACCTAACCTGTCAGCATTTACCTGCTCTACGCTCCATTTCCACTGGACCCTGTTCTCCTGGAACTCTTCTATAAAGAAATCAGTGTGCTTTTGTAGCTTCCTTCTTTTCTTCTCTTTCTCAAAAAAGACTTTATCCAGAGGATGGTTTAGAGTGGCTGATGAAAATTTTCAATCAGACCTTCGGTTTGACCATGTCTTCAAATGTCCCAGAGCCTAGCTTGGCTGTTCTCATGAGCTAACAACACATTTGCAGGTGTATAAACCAATCATGTTGGTCATCTGTTTGGAAAATATGGCTGCTGACATTTAACATAAGGAGGTTTGGATCCCCAAGTATCATCACATTGTCCAATTTACTACAATTGTATCAATAAAAATTATGAACCACAATGTTAAATCTTATTCTGAAATTTCATCTTACATTTTTTAGAAAAGAAGTTTCCAGGGAGCAAGGAGATAGTTCTCCCTCTTGTGATTTAGACATATGCTTCTCATAGTAAAGATGTTAAATAATAAGCCACCATAATCTGCATTTAAAATCTCCATGTTTGAAAAGGCCCTGTGTTGTGAAGGGGACACTTGGTTAGGATGAGAGGCTGTGGGGTGTGTATCAGAAAGAGGAGGCACCAGGAGCAGAGTTATGGTCCTTGCTTTTCTCCACATTTGGTGTTTGTGTGTTAACCTCTGAATGTTGCTCACTTGGTCATAGAGGATGCCTCTCTGCCCCACCTGCTGCTGCTGCTGAGTCTCTTCAGTCGTGTCCGACTCTGCGACCCCATAGACAGCAACCTACCAGGCTCCTCCATCCCTGGGATTCTCCAGGCAAGAACACTGGAGTGGGTTGCCATTTCTTTCTCCAATGCATGAAAGTGAAAAGTGAAAGTGAAGTCGCTCAGTCGTGTCCACCTACTAAGAATCAAAAGGATGGGGACGCTGAGGACTGGGGGCTTTTGCCCACCCAGCGAGGAGCGAGCACACCGTCTGTGGCCTCCCTCCCTCCACAGTCACCCGCTAGTCTGCCTTGCCCCCCGACCTTGTGCTGCCTGCCCTTTCTAGAAGGATTATGTATCTGAAACAGCAGGCTGTGCCCTGAACCCTGTCCCCTCTGTCACCAACCCTTAGAACTTCTTCACTTAAGGTCTTCATTTCTCTAAACCTACAGATGCAAGGGGCCAAATCTCATGCTCAGATGACTGTAGGAACAGAGACAGCACCCATGGAAGAAGTCTGGAGAGCACCGTGATCCTGGGAACATAGGCCTTGCCAGGAATTCATACTACTTTAGGGGAAGGCTCTAAACTAAGCAGCCATATTCTCCACTTAGGAGTGGAGAATTGTGTTCCACCTTTCTGAGAGCAGAGAATCTACATAAACTATTTGGAATTCTGAGGGGAAAAAAAAATAAAAGGGAAGCTACACCTGAAGTCAGTTTGCAAACTATTAAAAATGTAGAGATACACAGTCTCACTACCTCTGTCCACCTCCCCCCCATTGCTTATTGGCTGCTGAGAAAATGGTTTGAAAATTAATCAAGAATAAAATGACACAGGGGTTCTTACTTCCCTTCTGGCTTCTGAACTTCTGCTAAAGATAATTCTTTTGTAACAGAATACCAACCAGCTGTTTACCTTTTCCTTGAGTTCCTTCAGAAGGAAAGACACAGGTTGTCCATGCAGGTTCCCGGTTGTGGTTGTCAGTGGAGTGTTGATGTCCGTGTGAGCATCCACCCAAATGACACAGAGATCTGGGTGGACCCTGGCATGACCAGAGATGCTGCCGATTGCCATACTTTAAAGGGAAAGAAGTTCGTGTGAACATCAGGTTTGCAGTATCAGTATGTTTATCATATCATTTACACAATATTCTTGCCTGATTTTCCTTTAAGTCCAAGCGGCTACTATTTCTGAAAGATTTTAAACTGAAGATCCCAATTAAACAATCGCAATAGAGAAAGTATACCTAGCACAGTATTTACTAACAAGTTATATTTATTCACTGTAACGGCATTACTTAAAAAACTTTCATTTTTCTTTAAAACCACCTTCTAATAAAATTGCAAATTCTAGTTTCACTAAAAATTAAATGTGTGAAAAGACAGTAGCCACACAATAAGGTTTTTTAGCGTGAGATATCACTCAGTTCTCAGGGTTAAAACAGGCTCATTTTCTGTACTCTCATCTCTCTTGGTAAATACTTAATTCTCCCAAGTGAATTATGACAGAGTCCTCCCATTTTTCTTAAAATCCAATTATTTTACAATTGGGGAACACCACTCAAAACCTTTACATCTACTTCAGTGTATCCTGGACGCTCACTCTATTCAACATTCAGATCCTCTGCTGGAACTTTCTAGTCTCCTGCTGCGTATTTAAGGACTCACTCTTAGCCAGGTCCAGAACCCTCAAAATTCATCTCAAACACTCCAAGCTCCAGAAAACTTGCCAGAATGGCAAAGCTAAGTAGTATCTCACACAAAAGTTAAAAGACCAGGATTTGCCATACAAAGCTGCATTCTCCCACTTGTGAATGCTCAGGAACCTTCCAGAGAACCGTGAACTTTCTGAAGCAGTCCTTTCTTGATGCTCTTTGTCTTCAGGTTTCTTTTCCTTTGTCCATGTGCCATTCTTAAAATTCCCACTTACAAATTTTTTTACTTAAAAAAAGAGAGCTCCAGTTACTCAACATGAGTTTTGTCACAGAAGTCCTGAAAACACTTTGGCTTTCAAGGAAAATATGGAGGGGGCTGAAGTAATTCTAGTCAAGGCTATGATTTCTCCTGTGGCCATGTATGGATGTAAGAGTTGGACTGTGAAGAAAGCTGAGCACCAAAGAATTGATGCTTTTGAACTGTGGTGTTGGAGAAGACTCTTGAGAGTCCCTTGGACTGCAAGGAGATCCAACCAGTCCATTCTGAAGGAGATCAGCCCTGGGATTTCTTTGGAAGGACTGATGCTAAAGCTGAAACTCCAGTACTTTGGCCACCTCATGCGAAGAGTTGACTCATTGGAAAAGACTCTGATGCTGGGAAGGATTGGGGGCAGGAGGAGAAGAGGACGACAGAGGATGAGATGGCTGGATGGCATCACTGACTCGATGGACGTCAGTCTGAGTGAACTCCGGGAGTTGGTGATGGACAGGGAGGCCTGGCGTGCTGCGATTCATGGGGTCGCAAAGAGTCGGATACGACTGAGCAACTGAACTGAACTGAACTGAAGTAATTGACTTCTGCATTAAGAGTCATTGTAATCTTTGTACTTTTGATCTAATCGTACTTCTGATTACATGTCCTGGGACCTTGAGAGTAAACATGGGCAGACTCAGGCACAACATTATCTTTGCCACATTATTCATAATGGTGAAATTTGAAAATAACCTGAATATCTGACAACATGGAGATATATATATATATATATATATATATATATATATATATATATACACACACATACATATATATAGAGAGAGATCCTACTAGATGAAATATCAAGAAACAGTAAAAAATTATGCTCATATGTATTGTGAGGTATTAATAACATAAGGAAATCTGTAGTGTAGATGAACAAAACAGGATAACACATACAATTGTTAAAACTATATACAAGGGAAAAATTATGGCAGGAAGGAAATGTAACGGATTTTCAAAATTCTAGTAGAAATGGTTTCTAGAGAACTACAATTGCCACTTTTTTTCTTTTATATATGCATGTGTATTTCAAAAATTTGATAATTATTACTTTGATAGTGAGAAACACATGCTTTAATTGTTGACATAGTTATTTCTATTATCACTAATCAAGTACAATAGGCTATTAATTTCCTCAGTGCTTATTTATTTAGGAATGTAAGCTTGAATATTTTGC
Source organism: Bubalus bubalis (assembly GCF_019923935.1). NCBI lineage: Eukaryota > Metazoa > Chordata > Mammalia > Artiodactyla > Bovidae > Bubalus > Bubalus bubalis. The sequence goes on from NC_059166.1 coordinate 34,537,838, forward strand.
TGAAATCCATTCACATACCATGTATTTTCTGCTGTCATAGAAAAAGGTCATAACAGACTTCAAATAGAGGGAAGTTTTTGTTTCCAAAATAAAGTAGTAATCAATAAAATTAAAAGAAACAAGGCAGAAAATGTGATATAAAATATTGATCAATACTTTCCTTTCCTATTTTCTCTCTTCTCATGGTTTTGGTTATACTTCCTTCACCGTATTTATATCACACTCCCATAGAGATAAACATTTAAAAAAAAGACCTGTGGTCTCCGCCCAGGACAAGGCTGATCCTTCCAGTCTTCTTGACTTCTGCCACCACATCAGCCAGTTTTTCATTTGCTTTTCCCACACACCTTGGATTCTTCACAATTTGAAAGGGACTGTCATCAAAGTTATCAGCAAAGGACAGGTCCCCATAATCTTTCACATCACACTCTATAATTAAAAGTTTTAGGTTAGTAAGTGAAGTGAAGTGAAGTGAAGTCGCTCAGTTGTGTCCAACTCTTTGCGACCCCATGGACTGTAGCCTACCAGGCTCCTCTGTCCATGGGATTTTCCAGGCAAGAGTACTGGAGTGGATTGCCATATCCTTCTCCAGGGGATCTTCCCGACCCAGGGATCGAACCCAGGTCTCCCGCATTGTAGACAGACGCTTTACCGTCTGAGCCACCAGGGAAGTTAGGTTAGTAAAGGAGATTATAAAACAGACTGTAGGATAATTCCAATTTTACCAAATAGGTGTATTTGCAAAAAAAAAAAAAAAAGAACCTGGAATGGCTATAAAATCTCGTGAAAGTAAAAACCATATCCACTATTACCTGACATCATCATCCCAACTTCACTGCACACCGGTGCCTGCTGTATACTGGGTTCTACACCGCTGTCTGCTATATACTGGGTTCTCTGCAAATTCTTCTTGACTCAAGTCAGTTAGGCTAGACATGAAATTGTAACAGTGATAAGCTGGTTTGGGCTTGACGCCTGGCGACACTGTCTTGGGTTCTGTTTGTGTGCTGTTCACTTTTCTTTTTTTTTTTTTTAATTTTATTTTATTTTTAAACTTTACAATATTGTATTGGTTTTGCCAAATATCGAAATGAATCCACCACAAATATACATGTGTTCCCCATCCTGAACCCTCCTCCCTCCTCTCTCCCCATACCATCCCTCTGGGTCGTCCCAGTTGCTGTTCACTTTTCTATGATAACCTTGTTTTGTGTAGGTAATAAAAAGCTGTTTTTTAAAAAATATATTTATACATATATATATAGGACTTCCCAGGTGGCTCAGTAGTTAAACGTCCACCTACCAAGTAGAAGACCTGGGTTTGATCCCTGGGTTGGGAAGATCCCCTGGAGAAGGAAATGATAACCCCTTCTAGTATTCTTGCCTAGAGAATCACATGGGCAGAAGAGCCTGACCAGCTTCAGTCCATGGGGTCACAAAAGAGTTGGACACAACTTAGCAACTGAACAGCAACAATATATATTTATGCTCAGAAAAAAAAGACACCGATATTTTCTCAATTTCCTTACACTATATTAAGAGCCCTTGGTTTCATCCCAAGCGGTCATCCAACCAAAGCCACTCAGCTTCCTACTCTGCCTGCCCATTGTACCTGCCTCATAATGGGATTGTCTGAATTAAATAAGAATATATGATTAGCCTAATGCTTCCATGAGGTCAAGAAATAAAGGCTCTATTTTTATACTTTTTAAATAAATTACAGGTAACCTGAAGATTCTAAAGACCTAGGCTCACTTCCTAAAAGGCCCTGCTTAGGCTTCAAGGTACAGGTTTCATGCAAAAGTGTGATATGGGATCAGTACAGTGTTCTGAATTAATCAGTCATGGTATACTGTACTTATTACATGTCCATGTGTGTCCATGAATCAGTAACACCTTCAAGAGATTCAAGTGGATATAAAATGTAGCCAAACTACGCTTGTTAACTGAAGGATCTAGCTTTCTATTCTCGCTTGGGGTCTTTTTTTTTTTTTTTTTTAACTTTATGGGATATAATTGTTATTCACTAAAATACACTCATTTTAAATGTACAAGTCAGCTAGTCTTAGAAATATCCACAGTCTTGCAAGTACCACCATAATAAAGATTTAGAATTTTTTCACTTTCAGAATATTTTCATTACTCCCCAAATTCCCTCCTGCCCTTTAAGTCAATCTGTGCCCTTTCACACAGGCAACTGCTGATCTTTCTCTTGCTAGGCTTTTGTCTTTCTTAGAATTTCATATAAATCATACAGTTTATAGCCTTTTGTGTCTGGCCTCTTTCATTCAGCATGATATCTTTGAGATTCACCCATGCTCTTGCCTGTGTTCCTGTTTATTGTTGAGTATTACCCTCATGGTATGGAATGTACCACTTTGTGTTTATCCATTCACCAGTTGATGAGCATTTGTTGTTCCCATTTCCTGACTTTTATAAATAATGCTACTACAAACATTCAAGTAGAAGACTTTGTAGTGTATGTTATCACTTCTCTTGGTAAATCTCTAGGAGAAGATTTGCTGGGTCAAGAGGTAAATGCGTGTTTATTTAAGAAACTGCCAAACTGCTTTTCAAAGTGGCTGTGTATTTATGCATTCCCACCAAAAATACATGAGAGTTCTGATTGATCTATATCCTCCCCAACATTTCATCAGGGTTTTACATATAAAGATGACCTTTACTTTAGCCCATACTTTTAAAATTATACTACTTTTCATCTGCATGCTCATGTGTATATATAGAATATATGTATATATGTACACACATTAGGATGTTAATGCAAATACTAGGTACTATTATTATTATATAGCCATCTTATTTTATTTCTTTTTACAAATAAGGATCGTTTTGTTAGTAATGTTCTTTCTGCTGCCCTGGCTTTTCATTTTCAGTTTCCCTGAATCCCCTACCACGCACCCACCCCCTAGTTCTTCCACACACAGATTACTCCAAGAGTAGTCTCACTGGAAAGACAAAATATCTGAGTGAAGATACTCATCCAGCAGTGTTTATTGAGCATTCTCCCCTTCACTGCATTTTTTTTTTTAGTAAGATGTACTTCTAAGGTTATAGCCAATGCTGCTATAATGTCACTGTGGTATAAATGTCACTCCAGACACACCCTCTTTTACCAGAAGCCTGGACCTTCCTTCAGAGTAAGAAAGAAATTGGGCTGATCAGCTTTCAACTTAGGAATTACCTTGTTCAAACCAGTAGTTACCAGTGAGGAAGGGGTGTGGGGGGGGGGCAATATAGGAGTAGAGGGTTGAGAGGTACAAGCTATTACAAATAAAATAAGCTACAAGGATATAATGTACAACATAGGAAATACAGCCAGCATTTTACAATAACTATAAATGGACTGTAACCCTTAAAATTATGAATCACTATATTGTATAAATATGTAACATATAATATTGTACATCAACTATACTTTAATAAAAAATTGATTAAGTAAACAGTTACCTAGTTCCTTAAGTTTCTCAAGCAGACCAGCCTTTCTAAGTACTGTAGGGCCTTCTTCCACCCCTCCTCGTGGCTGAACAATGAAAACATAGAGTAATTCAGACATTATCATATCATCAAACCCCCACAATAGAAACCTTTCTCATTAATCAGTTGAAGAGTAACTATCACTTTTTGAGTACCTACAGGGTCAGGAATTTACATGATCTCACTGTCGTCACAGCGAGGTAGATTGAATTACTCCTATGTCAAATATGAAGATATAGAATCAATAAGGTTATATAACTTTCCTACAGGCACACAGCGAACAAGTGGCAGAGCCTTAGTTCACATCCAGGTGGTTTGGATCCCAAAACTTGCAGCTTCTCTTCTCCATCACACTATGTTACCAACACAGTGGACGCGTTTTGTACAAAAGCACTCTGAGAGATAGAGATACAATGATCCAAAGGAGAGGGCTTTTGTCTTTGAGTGACTCACAAGTGAATAGGGGATTTGGATATTTATTAATAATCCCAATTATAATACTTAGAGATTTACATCAACACAGTTAAAAGATATTGTAACCACAAAAACAGGATGTTCTTAACCCTGTCAGGGGTGGAGAAGTTTCGGAGACGTTTCAGAGAATTCTGCAGAGAACAGGCTGACATTTCTGCTGAGTCTTGCAACATGAGTAGGTCATTTAGGAAAATAGATGGGGTGATGAAGAAACTTTGCAAACCTGGAGAACAGCTTGAGTCAAAACATAAGGTAAAAAAAAAAGAGCATGACATCAGACAGACCTACGTGCAGGTCTGCATGGTAGTAAGTTAGGGCTCTTGCAGAGAAAGGAGGAGCAGGGAAAATCATCACTTGGGAGATGAACTCATAAAGACCAACCCAGTATTTCAAGTTTTGACCTGTCTAAGCATGGTTGGCACAATGCTACCTTTGCTCTTTTTACATCGGGGAAGCTAGCACACTTCTTCCTTGCAGTAAGTCTTCTCCAGCCCCCTGGCATATAAGCCATCTAAAGAAGTAGTTCTTTTATGTGTCTCTCTGATTCCAATTTCCAACAAGGCTTTTCAATAGATAAAGTTACTCTGCGCTATTAGGTGGGAGTGAAAAAGTGAAAGTGTTAGTCAGTCAGTGGTGTCCAACACTTTGCGACCTCATGGACTATAGCCCACCTGTCTCCTCTGTCCATGAAATTCTCCAAGCAAGAATACTGGAAAGGGGCTGTCCTTCTGGATTCCCTTCTCCAGGGGATCTTCCCAAACCAGCGAACGAACCCTTGTCTCTTAGGCCTCCTGCACCTCACCACCAGTGCCGCCTGGGAAGCCTGCCGTCAGGTGGGAAGATGTGCCGAAAGACACCTGTGTCCGTCCTCAGGGTTGCACTGTGGCACCAAACTAAGCGGAAGTTCCTCCCACCTCAAATTACCAGATGACTTGCCCTGACTACCGGGCAAATCCTCCATGGCAAATTCCTGTCCCTAGCAGCAAGGGACTCCCCTCCAACACCAGGCTCAGCCAGACACATTTGCTCCTTCACTTCACTGCCTTTTTTTTTTAATGACTCCCACCCCTACCCCCTCAACAAGTAGGTACAATTTTTAAACTCCAATGGCAACCCACTCCAGTACTCTTGCCTGGAAAATCCCATGAACAGAGGAGCCTGGTAGGCTGCAGTCCATGGGGTCGCTAGGAGTCGGACACAACTGAGCGACTTCACTTTCACTTTTCACATTCATGCATTGGAGAAGGAAATGGCAACCCACTCCAGTGTTCTTGCCTGGAGAATCCCAGGGACGGGGGAGCCTGGTGGGCTGCCGTCTCTGGGGTCGCACAGAGTCGGACACGACTGAAGTGACTTAGCAGCAGCAGCAGAGTGCTACTTGGCTGAAATTTTGCCTTGATTGAGTTATTTGTCATTGTCTTCTGTCCTTTATTAGATTTCTGTCCAATCTTCTCTACACTTCCAGCACTGTATTATAGAGCTGACACTTAGTAGGTGTTCAGAAATTGTCAGTGTCATAAAACTCCCTGACTTTTGCCCTCTCCCTTTCAAACTTTGGAACAAATTTTAAATACTCCTGACAAATGAACTTATTTACAAAACAAAAATAGGCTGACAAACATAGAAAGCAAATTTATGGCTACCAAAGGGGAGATAGAGATGAGGGGATAAATTAGGAGTTTGGAATTAAAATATGCACACTAATATATACAAAATAGATAACCAAAGAGGACCTATTGTAGGGCACAGAGAACTATATTCAATATCTTATAATAACCTTCAATGGAAAAGAATTAAAATTATATATATATATATATAACTAAATCATTTTGCTGTACACTCAAAACTAAAACATTGTATATCTAATATATTTCAATAAAAATTTCAAAAATAAAACCACTCTGAACTTTCAGAATTATTAAAAAAAAAAAAAAAGAAGAAATCTTATACAACCCCTTAACTGATACTAAAATTTCTCCTCCAGATCTGTATAGGATTGACCCGGACACCCTCCCCTCCCCCACACAGATGCTCAAGTGCCTTACATAAAATGACAGTAAAGACATTCCCACAAATACGGAGGGCTGGCTGTATATTTAGCTTCCCAGATTGACACTTTCTAGCTTTTATTTTCCATCTGATTTAAAATGCTTCTCATGTTTGGTCTTTCCTCATTGTTCCTTGTTAGCACTACTGACTTTGAAGCTAGGCTCCAATCCCTAATTGACCACAACTCCAAGATCCGCTGTAGAACTAAAGATGTAACAGCTCAGGTCAGGAGCACAGGCTTTGGTATCAGTGTCTGGAATTACAAAGTCAAAGAAGTGTGACCTTGAACAAATTACCATAGCCCTCTGAGCCTTAGCTAACACGACAGGACAATAGATATAATACCTACTTCATTTTTGGTCACCACCCCCTCCCCTCAACCACTGCCCTGCAAGGGTGTGGGGCTGAGGATGGAGTTCTTTTTCAGATTTAACCTTCTAGTCATCTGCCCTTTAATCCTCTCCTTTGCTTGTTTATCCAAATTTTACGTCCCTTGGCTGAAGACAGAAATTCACATGTTGGCTGAATTTTCCCTTCTATGCTATGCCTTAGAGTAGAAAAATCTCTTAAAATAAGAAGCTTCATTCTCGTGTGTGTGTGTGTGTGTGTGTGTGTGTGTATGGGTCGGTAGTGTCTTACTCTTTGCATGGTGCCACGTTTTAATAAGGAGGGGCTATAGAGGCAGGAGAAAGAATCATGGAGAACGGAAAATGCTATGTTTCAAAATGTTACCCCCTAGAGGGCCTGTTATCATCAGCATGTGGCCTTCTGCTGGGGTCCAGGGATCAGAGCATGTTCAAGCCATTTCCTCCCTCCCTCTCTCCCTTTCTTTCTTCCTTTCTCCCTCCATCCCCTCTTTTCTTCTTCTTTTTTTTAATCAGTTATTTTATTGTGATCTTTGTTAGAACCTGTCAGAATAGGTGAGTACATTGTGGAATTTGCAATTAAGCCCAGCATTATAAGAAATACCTCTTTGTCAGCAAAACCTCCCTGTGTTTCGGGAGAGAACTTTGAAAGATTTCCAAGGGAAGTGAAGCAGTTTTGACTGACATTTCAAATAACAGTTCGCATCTCTAACCTCTGACCTGTCCCAATTTGTTTTGTAATTAAAAAAAGTCACAGAGTGCAAAGCAAGAGTTCAGAACTAAGAAAAGCAATACACTGCTCAGTTGGGCAAAGAGAAAGTTCTAAGAAACCCGAGAAACCTCATTTAAAACAACCACAACCTCAAAAAAATCTGCATGGTGAGTTTTAATTCACACTTTATCTTATTTGCTTTTGTTTTATTCTTCCCCCACCCCTTTAGCACAGACACTTGGAGGAGTTGAAGATATCTGTAATCTCATTAGATTTACCAGAATGAGTGTGCCTGGGCAAGAAAAAAAAAGACAGTATATTTAAGAGTTGCTGGCATGTTTTAGAACTTGGGAGTTCCAATAGTCTTTTCAATGTGATCAATCTGCAGGTGGGTTTCCTTTTTCGCTTTTCTTTTTTCATCCCTCAAAAACAGGTACACAAAGAACTCCACCTAATCCATGAATCAACAATTTTATAGAATCATTAAAGCTCTAAAATAATATAAATAACTCAAAATGTTGATAAATCAATAATATTTAGTTTATTCACATTTTTAAAACTTAAAATTTACCACCCATCTATGAATTTTTCTAGGTATTAATTACATAACTAAAAAAGTATATTTTCCTAAAATTCTATCTCCTTCTACGTATACACAGTAACACCAAGAGCGATAAGAGCATGGAAATCTAAATGAGTAGCTACAAGGCAGAAATGGTCTATTTCCACTCAAATAAAATTATTTTCTCAAAAAATGAGGAAAAGTTCGGCACATTTAAATAAAACTGGCTGTGGCTGGGATTAGGTGTTATAGTTATAAATCTAATGTTATAAGTGGATTTGTGACCATAATTATACAATGATGTAAAATGATGAAAAGACTTTAGTATAAATTTCAGGTCAGATTGTATCAGGCTGTTTAACTAACCAGACGGTGACACCTTACTAATTTTGAAATTCGTAACTTTTCTCATAAACTGCAGTTATTCAAAGCCAGAATTTGACTCACCTGGCCCTTTGAGAAAGGAGCTCCAATGACCCCGATGGACTGTGGCTTGGAACTCATGCTCCAACACTGCTCACCTCGGCACCTGAGGTCTCCAGGTAGTCGTCACTCTCTGCAACTCTCAATGGCGGAGGGCACATATTTTTTTCTATTTATAATTGAGTTGAATCTGTTTACTCTAATGAGGAAGAGTGGCTCCACCTACTGAACCAAAGCAACAGTCAAGTGAAGTCCAGCACATTCATACTCGGAATAACTTTGAGTCCTCCTGAGTCTAGGTCTCTAATTAATTGAGGTCATTCATGGAGCCAGTTCACACCCAGTTCACAAAGACACCTGGTAACATTAATGTTTCCTAATCACAACCATGATTTCTTAATCACAGTCATCTTTTCTGATCATAATTAATTATAACCACAGAAGAAGTGCCATAGTTCTAGCTGTGCAAACTCAGAGCATGGTACTTACCTCTTTCAGGTCTTTGCATCTGCCTGTGTCAAAAACCGGGGACTGGCAAGATGGTGTCTCACATCTTTTCCAGCCCGACAACCCTGAATTCAGTTTTCACTCTAGGATTAATGGTTAATCTACAAGACACACCTCACACACTACCAGGGTAGGTCTCAGGGAAGGCATATGACTTCCCTTTCTGATTATTAATTAAAGAAAAAATTAATTGCCTGATTAATAACCAGAAGTGTTACCATACTAATTTTGAAATAGCATATGTCTGTTGTGCTCAGTTGTGTCCAACTTTTTGTGACCCCATGGACTGTAACCTGCCAGGCTCCTCTGTCCATGGAATTCTCTAGGCAAGAATACTGGAGCGGGTGCCACTTCCTACTCCCGGGGATTTTCTTACCCAGGGATCAAACCCATGTCTCTTGCATCTCCTGCACTGGTAGGTGGAATCTTTGCCACCTGGAAAGCCCCATGATATGCGTGGAGAAATAACAATTACTGGACTCAATATCAACATGAAATAGAGACGTAAAAACAGTCATGATTGAATTTTTATCGTGTGCCAGATGCTGTTTTGTTTTATATTATCTCATTTAATCCTCATATGAATTGTATGAGCTGTCTCATTATTTGTTATTTTACTGATGAAGGAACTAAAGCTCAGAGAGGTTGCCAAATGGCGCAAAATGGAAAAGCCGTGACTCAGTCATAGCAATTCTGGACCCATCTAACTACTGGCCTTTACATTCTAAACACAGATGAAGTGTCAACTATGTGTCATAGGTGACACTTCATCTGTGTTTATGTGTCAGGCCACTGTGCCCTGGGAATATTATCACAAATGTATGGAATTAGAAGAAATGCACCTAAAAAATTCTTCCAATTTTAAAATGACACAATTATAATTTTAAAGGAAAATTCATTTAGTAGAAACTAATTTCTTTCTCTTATTGGTAGGAGAGAAGGTTGTGGACTATTTAAATTTCATAAGGGCAGGAAATTTGTCTGCTGTAACCCTGGTGCCCAGAGCAGTGTTGACATGTGATAGGCACTCAATAAATATTTATTGAATGTGTAAATTCAATAAGGTCTTACAAGGTCCATTTTAAGAGGAATATTTTCCATGGTCTTCCTATCTTTTACTTGTGGATTTGCTTGCATATCCTAGATATTTACCTCTGGGATTTTGTATAGTTAATTATTAACCTCTTACAGAACTAAAGAGGACCTAAAAAGCCTCTTGATGAGGGTGAAAGAGGGGAGTGAGAAAGCTGGCTTAAAACTCAACTTTCAAAAAACTAAGATCATGGCATCTGATCCCATCACCTTATGGCAAATAGATGGAGGAAAAGTGGAAATGGTGGCAGATTTTATTTTTTTCAGCTGTAAAATCACTGTGGACAGTGACTGCAGCCATGAAATTAAGAGATGCTTCCTCCTTGGAAGGAAAGCTATGACAAATCTAGATAGTGTATTAAAAAAGAAGAGATGTCACTTTGTCGACAAAGACTTGTATAGTCAAAGCTATGGTTTTTTCAGTAGTCATGTATGGATGTGACAGTCGGACCATAAAGAAGGCTGAGTGCTGAAGAATTGATGATTTCAAACTGTGGTGTTGGAGAAGACTCTTGAGACTCTCTTGGACAGCAAAGAGATCAAACCAGTCCTAAAGGAAATCAACCCTGAGTGTTCATTGGAAGGACTGATGTTGAAACTGAAACTCCAATACTTTGGCCACTTGATGCAAAGAACTGATTCACTGGGAAACACCCTGATGCTGGGAAAGATTGAGGGCAGGATGAGAAGAGGATGACAGAGGATGACATGATTGCATGGCATCACTGACTTAATGATCATGAGTTTGAGCAAACTCTGGAATATAGTGAAGGACAGGGAAGACTTGGTGTGATGCAGATCTTGGGACTGCAAAGAGTTGGACATGGCTTAGCGATTGAACAACAACAACCTCTTATGGTTTCAGATTGCAAATAACTTTTCCTCAATTCAATTCAGGTCAGTTCAGTTGCTCAGTCATGTCCAACTCTTAGTGACCCCATGAACTACAACATGCCAGGCCTCCCTGTCCATCACCAACTCCCAGAGCCTACCCAAACTCATGTCCATTGAGTCAGTGATGCCATCCAACTATCTCATCCTCTGTCATCCCCTTCTCCTGCCCTCAGTCTTTCCCAGCATCAGAGTCTTTTCAAATGAGTCAGCTCTTCACATCAGGTAGCCAAAGTATTGGAGATTCAGCTTCAGCATCAGTCCTTCCAATGAACACCCAGGACTATCTCCTTTAGGATGGACTGGTTGGATCTCCTTGCAGTCCAAGGGACTCTCAAGAGTCGTCTCCAACACCACAGTTCAAAAGCATCAATTCTTCGGTGCTCAGCTTTCTTGATAATCCAACTCTCACATCCATACATGACTACTGGAAAAACCATATAGCCTTGACTAGACGGACCTTTGTTGACAAAGTAATGTCTCTGCTTTTTAATGCACTGTCTAGGTTGGTCATAACTTTCCTTCCAAGGAGCAAGCGTCTTTTAACTTCAAGACCGCAATCACCATCTGCAGTGATTTTGGAGCCCCCAAAAATAAAGTCAGCCACTGTTTCCACTGTTTCTCCATCTATTTGCCATGAAGTGATGAAACCGGATGCCATGATCTTAGTTTTCTGAATGTTGAGCTTTAAGCCAACTTTTTCACTCTCCTCTTTCACCTTCATCAAGAGGCTCTTTAGTTCCTCTTCACTTTCTGCCATAAGGGTGGTGTCATCTGCATATCTGAGGTTATGGATATTTCTCCCGGCAATCTTGTGCTGAAGCTTGTGCTTCATCCAGTCCAGAATTTCTCATGATGTACTCTGCATAGAAGTTAAATAAGCAGGGTGACAATATGCAGCCTTAACGTACTCCTTTTCCTATTTGGAACCGGTCTGTTATTCCATGTCCAGTTCTAACTGTTGCTTCCTCACCTGCATACAGGTTTCTCAAGAGGCAGGTCAGGTGGTCTGGTATTCCCATCTCTTTCAGAATTTTCCACAGTTTATTGTGATCCACACAGTCAAAGGCTTTGGCATAGACAGTAAAGTAGAAATAGGTGTTTTTCTGGAACTCTCTTGCTTTTTCGATGATCCAATGGATGTTGGCAATTTGATCTCTGGTTCCTCTTCGTTTTTTAAAACCAGCTTGAACATCTGGAAGTTCACAGTTAACTTTTCCTAATCTGTAAATAATCTGATAATTTAATTATATCATCATTTGAGATTCTTATTTTTTAAATAGGCAATTGAAAAAATTTTCCCTTGCACTTTGCATTTTGGAAGTTTCACTAGTCCTTTCTACTCAAAATTCACAAATATATATTTCTATATTTTCTCCTATTTGCTCTAGTTTGTCTTTCATGCTTAGTTCTTTAATCCATTGATACCCATCTTTGTACCTTGTGTAAGTTTTCCAATTCTCTTTTCCCCTGTAGAGTCCATCAGTTTCCTCAATAACATCCATTGAGCAGTCCATCCATTTTGCTTCATGGATTCAAGTAGTATTTCCCTCATGTACCAAGTTCCCCAAAACATACAGGTGTGTCACTGAGCTCTTTCTTCTAATCTATTGGTTCATTTACCTATGGCTGCATTAGGTCCACACTGCTTCATTATCATGGCTTTTTGGTAAGAAAGTGAAAGTTGCTCGGTCATGTCTGACTCTTTGCAACCCCATGGACTTCACAGTCCATGGAATTCTCCAGGCCAGAATACTGGAGTGGGTAGCCTTTCCTTTCTCCAGGGATCTTCCCAACCCAGGGATCAAACCCAGGTCTCCCACATTGTGGGCAGATTCTTTACCAGCTGAGCCACAAGGGAAGCCCAAGATTACTGGAATGGGTAGCCTGTCCCTTCTCCAGTGGATCTTCCCAACTCAGGAATCAAACCAGGGTCTCGTGCATTGAAGGCGGATTCTTTACCAACTGAGCTGTTAGAGAAGATTTACCAACTGAGCTATGAGCTATTAGGGAAGCTTTATGGTATATCTTACCATTTTTTGGTCGAGAATAGCATTTTTCTCTTCTTTTTCCAAACTGATTTAGCTATTTATGGATCTCTATTCTACTACATATTCAGAATAAGTTGTTGGATTCCTTTTAAAAACTTCTGCTAGAATTTTTAGTAACTTTATAAATTAGTCCATAGAGAGTTGCTGTCTCTCAAATTTCACTGTGGGTATATCATTTTTATTCCAACATCTGAAGTGTGTGTCTTTGCGACTCTATGAACTACAACCCACCAGGTTCCCCTATCCATGGAATTCTCCAGGCAAGAATACTAAAGTGTGTTGCCATTTCCTTCTCTAGGGGATCTTTCTGACCCAGGGATTGAACTTGCATCTCCTGTATTGGCAGGTGGGGCCTTTACCACTGACCGACCCATCAGAGAAATTCTCTCCTAATAATACAAATCTCTTAACTAATATCTCTCCTCCCTCTTTCTCTTCATCTCCCTCCCCGCATCTCTCACTCTCTGTCTCTCTCTTTCTGAAGTCTTATCTAACATATCCCTGAGGATGGGACCACACCTTATTTCACTTTGATCCAGAGCCACTAGAATGAGGTTTGGTACGTAGGTCCTTGTGTTAGCCTACTAGAGCTGCCATAACACACTGTCACGAACTAGATTTAAAACAGCAGAAATGTTAAGAAATTACAAATATTAACTGACCCTTAAAGACATTCAGGGATTTTAAGGGTTGCACTACGTTCCGCAAAAGATATGGTGAAGTCCTTATCTCCAGTCCCTCAGAATGTGGTTGTATTTAGAAATAGGGTCACTGCATACATGTATCATTAGTTAAATGAGGTCATACGGGAGTAAGGTGGGCCCTACTCCAATACAACCTGTGGTCTGTAGGAGGCTGTAAGTCCTACCTCAAGGTGTTGCAGAGCCATGCTCCTTCTGAAACTGATATAAGAATCCTCCTTTGCCTCTTCCAAGCTTCTAGTAGTTTTCCAGCATTTCTACCATTCCTTGGCTTTTGATGCATCACGCTAATCCTCCATCCTCACGTGATATTCTCCCTGTGTCTCTGTATTTCCCCCATGGCCATCTTCTTATAAGGTCACGGGTCATATCTCCAGGCAACCACTCAATTTTTTTAGTCTATATCCCATAAATTCTCTGGTGAAGGATAGCACTCCTCTGACGTATATAATTGCACACCTTCACTATATGGGTGGTTCAGAACACACATTTCTACTCAGAGAGAGGAAGGCTGATGAAAGCAGAGGGCCCTACCCACCTAGATTTCTTGGTAAGCAATCAATAAATAGGTATTTACTGATAACCATTTTATTTAGTGCTTGCTTCCATGTTTTTTGTTATTTGGGACTAGAGGTAGAATACATAGACACAACCCTTAACTGAGGCCGAACCTAAGGTCACAGATTGCATGAACTTGTCAGGTCCCCTTAGTCTCCTTTAATCATCAGAGTTCCTCAGGTTTTCTTTGTCTTTCATGAACTTCAGACTTTTAAAGAGTCTCTCAGTTTAGGTTTGTCTGAGGTTTCCTCTGACTATACTCAAGTTTTACATTTTTGCAAGAATATCACAAAAGTAGTATTGCTTACTCTCAGCGTGTCACATTGGAGGGCATGTAATGCTGATTCACCCCATTGCTGTTGAGGTTGACTTTGATCTTTTGGTTAAAGTAGGATTTGCCAGGTCTCACCACCGAAAAGTTACTGTGTTCCTTTTTGTAATTAATATCGTGTGAGGTTTATTAACCTTATGAAATTATCCTGTTTTTTATTATACTTCAACCCACTCAGTTTAACATTATTATTCTTGACTAAAACTTGATTATTGCTGTGACATTTGCCAAATGATGATCATTTATTCCCATAACTTTTTACATTTATTAGTTGGAATTCTAAAGAGGAGCTTTTATTCCTTCTCCATTTGTTTATTTATTCAGTTATTCACATCACCATGTATTCCTGGTTTCCTATTTTACTCTATGTGTACTGAGTCATCATATTCTGTTATGAATGTTGGCATACCCCAACTCCAGATGATAGGTTGAGCCCTTCACCCTCCATGGTATTTGAAAATAGGAGCCTTTGGGAGGTAATTAAGGTTAGATGAGGTCATGAAGGGGGCTTCTCTGGTGGGTCAGTGGTAAAGTACCTGCCTGCCAATGCCGGAGACACAGGATCAATCCCTGGGTAGGAAAGAGCCTCTGGAGAAGGAAATGGCAACCTACTGCAGTATTCTTGCCTGGAGAATCCCTTGGATAGGGGAGTCCGGCAGGCTACAGTCCATGGGGTCCAAAGAGTTGGACACAACTGAGCACAAAGTCATGAAAGAGGGGACCTCATGATGGGATTATTGCCATTATAAGAAGGGACACCAGAAAAATTGCTGTCCTCAAGAAGGAAATGGCAACCCACTCCAGTATTCTTGTCTGGGAAATCCAATGGACAGAGGGACCTGGAGGGCTGCAGTCTATGGGGTTGCCAAAAGGTCAGACACGACTTAGCGACTAAACAACAGCAGCAAACATTGAGTACATATTAGCCAGCTTTTTTTAAAATCAAATAACTTGATTCTTGTTTTTGTTCAATTTAAGTCACAGAATGTGGATGAGTAGTATTATTGATCTCATATGTAAGAATAGCCACATGCTATAAGTAGAAAAATTTGACTCATAATTTTATCCCATGGGATTTTTTTTCTTGGCCTTGGGTATTAATAAAAGGCCTTGCAGGCAAACAATTTAACTTTTAAATTCCACTTGTAATTTATAATTTTATTTGAGCTTTAAATTATTGTCCCATTTCAGTTCTAAGACTTTTCTTCCTAAGAGGCATAATTAACCAATGAAAATTATTTTTTATTAGAAATTAAAAATAAATATAATATTTGCATACAAATGAGAAAATTTAAGATCAATTCATTTAAAAGAAATAATGGTTTTAGATTACTTCCATGAATACCAGCTTTATATATAGAAATTTAGAAAGAAAAAATAAGAATCATTGTTTAAAGGTATATAAAGATATGCAAACAATTTCAACTGTAAAAAAAAAAAAAGCTAGCTGTCTTTCTCCATGGATGCACAAATAAGAGGTCACTTGAGCACACAGAGAGATGGCAGCTGCTTACAAGCCAAAAGAAAGAAACCTTTCTGGCACCTTGATTTTGAACTTTAGAACTGTGAGAAATTTCTGTTGTTTAAGCCACTTAGTCTATCGTATTTTGTTATAGCTGCCTGACCTAAAACATTACCATTTATTATTTTGTCCTCAGATTATCCCAGATTTGGCCAGTGTTTCAAGTTGACTTGTGCATCTTGTTTTAATGACCCCATGTTTACTGAGCACTTCCTTACTTTCTGACACCACTTGTTCTTTCCCTGTGATCACCCTGGCCCTAGCCATTTGTCTAAGGAGCCCCAGTTCCTTTTATTTGGGAATGGTAGGTGGAGACCAAGATCTGGGTGTCAGGAGTGCCTATTGATCTTGGGAAACCATTGCCTCTGTGCTTTTTTAGTAGACAGAGTTAGGAAATACACACACAAACACACACCCCTGTTCCTGCAACCATCCATCCATCTTGAAATAGCCCCCCTCACAGAACCAGGACCAGACAATCTAGAAATAGTTTGTGGGAGGGGACACATCCACAAGGAGAGAAGGCAAGGAAATTTCCAGGAAAGAGGGAACTCACATGTTTATGTGATGTTTCTCAGCAGTCCAATAGGAAGTCTCTGGGGGCAGAAAACTCTGAAGGGCATCAGCGGTTTAGAGCCTCTATAACCACAGGGTTTGTCTTACCTGTGACTAGCAGATGTTGGGCGCTGACTGGTGAAGCGTGAAAAGCAGGCAGGCAGCTCTAAATGGCTAAGAATGTGCTAATTTGGTTTATGCTTAAAACAACTAGTCGTGTAAAAATTTGATTTTGGGGCTGGTAACCTTTTGGGTTAATTGGTCCCAGTCCTTGATGGTGTTTTTTTTTCCAGTTTGCTTGAGATATAATTTACATACAGCACTATATAAAGTTAAAGTCTACAGTATAGTGATTTGACTTACCTATGGCATGAAATGACTAATGCAATAAGTTTAGTGAGCATCCATCATCTCATACAGATACAAAGTTAAAGAAATAGAAAAAATAATTTTCTTTTGATAAGAACTCTTGGAATCTATTCTGAACAACTTTCATATATAACTTTGTTGTTGTTTAGTTACTAAGTCATGTCCAACTCTTTGCAATTCCATAGACTGCAGCCCACCAGGCCCACCAGGACCCTCTGTCCATGGGATTTTCCAGGCAAGAATACTGGAGTGGGTTGCCATTTCCTTCTCCAATATATAACTTACAGCAGTGTTAACTATATTTATTATGTTTTACATGGCATCTCACATACTTATTTATCTTATAATTGAAAGCTTGTACCTTTTAACTGACTTTAGCCAATTCCTCCTTCCTTCACCCCACACTTCTGCTGCTAAGTCACTTCAGTCGTGTCTGACTCTGTGCGACCCCATAGACAGCAGCCCATCAGGCTGCCCCATCCCTGGGATTCCCCAGGCAAGAACACTGGAGTAGGTTGCCATTTCCTTCTCCAATGCATGAAAGGGAAAAGTGAAAGTGAAGTCGCTCAGTCGTGTCCAAACCACAAATCTGATCTCTTTTTCTATGAGTTTATTTTTGAAGTATAATTGACCCATAACAGTATGTTAATTTCTGTTACACAACATAGTGATTTGGTATTTATATATGGTTTAAAATGATCACCACGAGAAGTCTAGTTACAATATGTCACCATGTGTGCATGCTTTGTCACTTGGGTTGTGTCCAACTCTTTGTGACCCAATGGATGGACTGTAGCCCACCAAACTCCTCTGTCCATGGGATTCTCCAGGCAAGAACACTAGAGTGGGTTGACATTTTCCTTCTCCAGGAGATCTTCCTAACCCAGGGACCAAGCCCACGTCTCTTACATCTCTTGCATTGGCAGGCGGCTTCTTTACCACTAGTGCCACCTGGAAAGCCCAATACCACACCATACTACATAATTATTGACTATATTCCCCACACTGTAGGTGGATATATATATGTATATGTGTGTGTGTGTGTATATATATATATATATATATATATATATATGATTGTTTTACATTGCTGATCTCTCAAGTACAAACATATTTTAACAACCTTGTATTTTTCCTACCCCCACCAAGGTTAACTGTTTTTGACATTGTATTTTACATCTTTTTTTTTTTTTGAACTGATTTATTTTATTTTATTTTATTTTTTTAAATTTTATTTTATTTTTAAACTTTACATAATTGTATTAGTTTTGCCAAATATAAAAGTGAATTCGCCACAGGTATACATGTGTTCCCCATCCTGAACCCTCCTCCCTCCTCCCTCCCCATACCATCCCTCTGGGTCGTCCCAGTGCACTAGCCCCAAGCATCCAGTATCGTGCATCGAACCTGGACTGGCAACTCGTTTCATACATGATATTTTACATGTTTCAATGCCATTCTCCCAAATCTTCCCACCCTCTCCCTCTCCCTCTCCCACAGAGTCCATAAGACTGTTCTATACATCAGTGTCTCTTTTGCTGTCTTGCACACAGGGTTATTGTTACCATCTTTCTAAATTCCATATATATGCGTTAGTATACTGTATTGGTGTTTTTCTTTCTGGCTTACTTCACTCTGTATAATAGGCTCCAGTTTTATCCACCTCATTAGAACTGATTCAAATGTATTCTTTTAATGGCTGAGTAATACTCCATTGTGTATATGTACCACTGCTTTCTTATCCATTCATCTGCTGATGGACATCTAGGTTGCTTCCATGTCCTGGCTATTATAAACAGTGCTGCGATGAACATTGGGGTACATCTTTTTGTCTTGTATATCCTTTAACCACTTCTTTGGATATAGGCGATTTTACTGCTTTTGACTTTTAACTTTCCTGAAAGCTTTATGTATGGTTGATTTATTATCTTTATTATATATTTGCCTTTAAAAATGAGATATTCCTTTCATAATCGTCATGTTCTAGTTATGGCCTTTCCTCTTCTGCTTAAAGTCTCCTTAGCTTTTCTTGTAAAGCTGGTTTGGTGATGCTGAACTCTTAGCTTTTGTTCATGTATAAAGCCTTTGATTTCTCTATCAAATCTGGATGAACACCTTTCCAGGTTGAGTATTCTTAGTTATAGGTTTTTCTCTTTCACCACTTTAAATATATCCTGCCACTCCCTTCTGGCCTGAAGAGTTTCTGCTAAATAGTCAGCCAAGGGCCTTATGCGAGTTCCCACGCACATCACTTTTTCTTTTCCCTTGCTACTTTAACCGTTCTCTCTTTGTCTTTAATTTTTGCCATTTTCAAATGCAATTTGTCTTTGTATGGTCCTCTTTCAGTTGATCTTGCTTGGGACTCTCTCTGCTTCCTAGACCTGAATGTTTCTTTCCTTTCTTAGGTTAGACAAGTTTTCAGCTATTATGTCTTCAAAAAAAGTTCTCATCCCTTTTCTCTCTCTCTTTTAATTCTGGTACACACTATAATGTAAATGCTATGCTTGAAGTTGTCTCTTAAACTATCCTCATTTCTTTCTTATCTTGTTCAGCTTCAGTGATTTCTACTACTCTGTTTTCCAGTTTGCTGATCCTTTCCTGTATTATCTAACTTACTATTGATTCCTTCTAATGTATTTTTCATCTCAGTTATTGTATTCTTCATCTCTGTTTTGTTCTTCTTTATGTTTCTTAATCCTTTTTAAAAACTCCTAATTTCTTACCCTGTGCTTTCTCTCTCCTGAGTGCTTGGAACATCTTTGCAATCATTATCTTGTACTCTCTATGAAATAGATTGCCTAGTTCAACCTCACTGAGTTCTGAGATTTTATCTTGTTCTTTCATTTTGGACATAATCCTCCATTACTTCACTTTGCTAATTTGCTGCTTTTATGTCTATGCATCTGGTAGGTAGCTCACATTTCCTGGCCTTGGAGAAGCGGCCTTTGGTAGGAGACTGTCTATGCATCCCAAGAGCTGTGCTGCCAGTGTCCATGTCCCCAGAGTGCCTCCTGCCTCTCCAGGAGGCTCTCCAAGATTAGCAAGCAGATCTGACCCAGGCTCTCTTCAAATTACTGCTTCTGCCCTGGGTTCTGAAGCCTGTGAGATTTTGTGTGCACCCTTCAAGAGTTGTGTCTCCATTTGCCTCAGTCCTCTGGCTCTTCTGAAAGTGTTACTGGCCTTCAAAGCCAAATGTTCTGCAAGTTCCCTTCCCAAGGTGGGGACCCTGATATGGAACTCAGACTATTTGCTCAATGAGAAGACTGTAATTATCCTCTCATTCATAAGTTACCCACCTGGAGGTATAGGACAATACCATATCTCTGCCCTTCCTACCTGTGTCATGGTTACTTTTTTATTTATTTAATTGTAGAAGATCTTTTCTGTTGGTCTTCCAGTTTTTCCCACCAATAGTTGCTCTGTAAATAGTTGTAAGTTTGATGTGCCCATGGGAGGATATGAGCTCAGGGTCTTCCTACTCGGCCATCTTGGTCACTCCCCTATTTGGTTGATCTTACAGTATTTGGCTGGAATGTCCTTCAATCCATGACACTTTATACCTACATCTATTAATAGATGAGTGATCTCAAGTGAAATAATTGATCCATTTTGATTTTTTAAATGTAGGTTTTATTCAGTGTTTGAACCACAATCTAAGAAAGTGATATCCTTGACCTCTATTTTGATTCACTGCATACTGATCTCCCCAGGTTGCTTTTTGGTATCATGAAACTGATCTTTTTGGAAAGACACAATAAAAAGTAACCTTATGACATCTATAACTGTATTTGCAGTGGAGATATTATTGAAGCCATTGTGTGTCATATCTTTAAGTGTTTCCTACATGCAGTCCTCTGAGTAATTTCTTTCAAAACTGAGTTCTATAAAGTGTTGCTTGGCCTTAGAAAGTGTAAGTTTTCTTCTTTTGGACAATAAATACTATTCAACTAAATTTTGGGGGTGCTATCTTTTTCAGGAAGCTGAAAGCTAAATTTGTGTCCCTCCTGTAGCCAGTTATGTTGAGTCTGTGTATGTGTGTGCTCATTTCACTTTCATTTTATCCGATCCTGATTTTTAGCGTATTTTTTTGTTGTTAGGTATTACATGTTACCTAAAAGCACTCTCAAATTCTCCATAATTTTAAAACATGGGAAGAATATTGGGTTGGCCAAAATGCTCATTTGACTTTTCCATAAATGTTCTCTTGGGAAAACCAAATGAACTTTTGGCCAACCCAATAAATAAGCAATTGAATAGTAAATTTAAGATGCTTTGATATATTCTTTATTTTTTCTTGAAATGACATAGATTGATTTGTCTGTTATCTGTTGAAAAAGTAGTCCTAAATTGTTCATCAGACAGTGGCAAATAGAGACTGGGAAATGCCAGAGAGCCCTAAGAGTATAAAAATACAGCTTCAGGTAAGGACAAGTGGTTTCTCAATTGGGTGAATCTAGTCACTGCTCTTTTCTTGGATTTAAGAATGTCCATCACTTTCCATTCCCACTGAGGTCTACTTTCTGAATATGGTACTTCCAGAGTTTCAAAATTTTTGCCAACAAGGGCATTGAAGGCAAGAATATAAATAGTATTTACTATGTAATATCTGGTGCGGTTGCCAAACTCTATTACAAATGATCTTCCAGGAAGATTTGTGCTATTGCAGGAAGCTTCTACTGTTTTCAAGACTTTCAGGCAAGTGTATGCAAGTTTAATATTTGATGGTCTCTTTTCCATATTGACAAAAAGAAGTTACATGCTCATTAAGACACATGTATTAAATAGTTTTAGTACTGGTTGAATTTATATCTCTGTTTTAAGCATATTTCTACTAATCCTCCAAAAGAAAATTATGATTAAAATACTTATAAGACAATGTTCATGAATATACTTGCTGGTTAATAAAAAAAAAAAGAATATAAGATTGCAATGGTAAAAGAAAATTAACAAAAGATAACTGATTTTTTCATGTATTACAACCTGAGGAATTATCTCTTACCTATTCATTCATTCAACAAATATTTATTAAGAACATATGTTGTATCAGGTACCTTCTACTCTATTTCTAGCATGAAAACCATGAATATATATAAACCAATATTTTATAATACCAAACTCCCAAGGAAAGTCTTAGTAACCTGTGGTTTTTCTATAAAACAGACATAGTTTCAGAAAAGTTTTATATCCAAATGTGAATATCTCTGATGAGACTAATTAGAGACATTTATCATTTCAATTAGGCAACTCAATTATTCACTGAAAGATATGTCAGATTCCTCACTATTTTTATTTTTCTTACTGATGACAGACCAACATAATATTTTTATTTTTAAAATGGGTGTGTTCCTATAGTAAAATATTCAAAATATCAAAAAAATAAGAAGAAAACATTACCCACAACCCTACTTCCAATATATGAATTCTTCTAATATTCTGCTATGCCATTCTAGTATTTTATGCATTTACATATGTTGCTCATTGGAAACAATTTTATATCTCATTTTATTCTCTTAGAGTTATTTGCTGAACACTTCTTATATCAGTAGTTTTTAAAGAATACTTTAAAGAAATATCAATGTGCTATCAAATGATCATAGCATAAGTAACTTGAATGATGAATATTTAGATTCACTCTTTACTATTATTGAAATCACAGTTAGACTTTATAAGTTATTCAGTCTACAAGCTCTCAAACAACAGCCAAGAAAATCCAATATTGAATGAGAGCATTTTACCAGCTTAAAACAGAAGCAGCTCTTATTGGGACTAGAAGGGGGATGATGAATCTTGTGCAGCTAGTTCCTCAAACATTGTAAATGTTGAGTTGCAAGAGAAGTTTGGAGTTCTGTCACAGGACTCTTCCCCATGGTAACTGATGAAACATGATATGAATATTGGGATTCTATATGTCATAATAGGATGGAAGATAATGCAATATTGTGAAAAGTTCATAGATTCTGGAATCAGAAATGTCTGGTTTTGAATCCTGAGTATCCCACCTTGAATAACACCCACAAAATGGGGAAAATAATAACTTTGAATGATTCTGGTGAAGAATATGTTAACTAATGTATATAATATGTCCAATATAGTGTGCATCAAAAATAAATGCCCAATTTATTGTAGATTGATTATGATTATTAATACTGGCTGTTTTTATTTTAAAATTATATATAAAACTAAGATCATGGCATCTGGTCCCATCCCTACATGGCAAATAGATGGGGAAACAATGTAAACAGTGAGATACTTTATTTTCTGGGCTCCAAAATCACTGCAGATGGTGACTACAGCCATGAAATTGAAAGACACTAGCTCCTTGGAAGAAAAACTATGAGAAACCTAGAGAGCATATTAAAAAGCAGAGACATTACTTTGTCAACAAAGGTCCATGTAGTCAAGGCTATGGTTTTTCCAGTAGTCATGTATGGATGTGAGAGTTGGACCATAAAGAAGGCTGAGCACCAAAGAATTGATGCTTTTGAACTGTGGTGTTGGAGAAGACTCTTGAGAGTCCCCTGGACTGCAAGGAGATCCAACCAGTCCATCCTAAAGGAGATCAGTCCTGGGTGTTCATTGGAAAGACTGATGCTGAAGCTGAAACTCCAATACTTTGGCCACCTGATGTGAAGAGCTGACTCATTTGAAAAGACCCTGATGCTGGGAAAGATTGAGGGCAGGAGGAGAAGGGGAAAACAGAAGATGAGATGGTTGGATGGCATCACTGACTCGGTGGACATGAGTGTGAGCAAGCTCTGGGAATTGGTGATGGACAGGGAAGCCTGGCGTGTGACAGTCCATGGGGCTGCAAAGCGTCAGACACCACTGAGCAACTGAACTGATAAGCATGTTTGTGTGCTCAGTCATGGATAACTCTTTGTGACCCCATGGACTGTAGCCTGACAATCTCCTCTGTCCATGAAATTTTCCAGACAAGAATCCTGGAGTAAGTTGTCATTTCCTACTTCAGGGGATCTTCCCAACCCAAGGATCAACATATATGTGTGTATTTCATTATTTAATAAAAATTACTCTATGGGGCAAGGCAGTGTCCTTCATCTGACTCTAGTGACGCCATGCAGATATTCCAGAGGACAGTGACTTGCAAAAATTCCTTCTCATGTGAATCGAAAGCCCACAAGCTCTTCAAAACAACGATTTCTCCATTTGTTGTGAAATAGATGTCTTAACAGAAACTGTTAGCAGAGCGGCTGATCAGTAACAAAAATTGATCTATTTGTCACTAAGGACAGCAACTGGAAGCTAAAAACCTCTACCCCAGGAACAGATTTTCTATCCTCTTCTTGTCGCTCAGTCGTGTCTGACTCTTTGTGACTCCATGGATGGTAGCCTGCCAGGCTCCTCTGTCAATGGAATTATCCAGGCAAGAATACTGGAGTGGGATGCCATTTCCTACTCCAGGGGATCTTCCCAACTCAAGGATCAAACCCATGTCTCTTGTGTCTTCTGCATTGGCGGGAGAATTCTTTTAGCATTAGCACCACCTGGGAGTCCTTGGAGCCTTTTTATCTTCTAGTGTCATATAAATCACTCAGAGATTGTGTTTTATCTTTTCCATTAAAACAACTCTAAAAGATAAATTAGTATTTATTAAATAACCTGAAAGTAGGACTTGGGGCTCCTGCTCTTAAACAATAAATTAATTGGAAGGAGGAAGAGCACTGAAACATTGCTTACAAAGTGCCCTTGTGATTACAGAAGGGCTGCCTAGTTGTACTGGACACCTTTAGTCTCCAAGCTAGTGCCACCCTACATGCCAGGAGCCATAGAGACATAGGTGTGGACATCGGATTTTCTCCCTTGGGGGACTACAGATGGTTATCAGGAACCAGAGAGTACATATCCAACATTTCAACCAGAGACTCAACTCTGACTGCCAGTAAGAATTTCTTGGAGAGGTTTTAAAAGCATCAATGATTGGACTCCCACACCAGCCCAAATGAACCAGAACCTGTCAGGGACAGGGCTTGAGGATGACATATTTTGGTTTAGGCCAGCAGATATCAAACTTTAGCATGCATCAGAATCACTTCATGGGCTTGTTAAAGCACAGATTGCTACACTGGGACGACCCAGAGGGATGGAATGGGGAGGGAGGAGGGAGGAGGGTTCAGGATGGGGAACACATGTATACCTGTGGTGGGTTCATTTTGATATTTGGCAAAACTAATACAATTATGTAAGGTTTAAAAATAAAATAAATATATATATATATAAATAAATAAATAAAAGTTAACATTTTTCCAACCAAAAAAAAAAAAAAGCACAGATTGCTACCCCACATCTAATATAGTGCTTTTACCTGGTCTAGTAACAAATGGATAAATATTGCTAGATTTGTATTTGAAAACAACAAATGTCTAGGATAAGGAAGATTAACTGGTGTCCATGGATGGAAGAGCCTGAAAGGCTGCAGTCCATGCGGTCGCTGAGGGTCGGACACAACTGAACGACTTCACTTTCACTTTTCACTTTCCTGCATTGGAGAAGGAAATGGCAACCCACTCCAGTGTTCTTGCCTGGAGAATCCCAGGAACAGGGGAGCCTGGTGGGCTGCCATCTATGGGGTCACACAGAGTCCGACAAGACTGAAGCGACTTACAACAGCAGCAGCAGCAGCAGCAGCAACATGGATGGAATTGGCTTCCCAGGTGGCACTGCTGCTGCTAAGTCACTTCAGTCGTATCCAACTCTGTGCAACTCCATAAATGGCAGCCCACCAGGCTCCCCTGTCCCTGGGATTCTCCAGGCAAGAACACTGGAGTGGGTGGCCATTTCCTTCTCCAATGCATGAAAGTGAAAAGTGAAAGTGAAGTCGCTCAGTCATGTCTGACTCTTCACAACTTCATGGACTGCAGCCTACCAGGCTCCTCCATCCATGGGGTTTTCCAGGCAAGAGTACTGGAGTGGGGTGCCATTGCCTTCTCTACAGGTCGCACTAGTGGTAAAGAATCCGCCTGCCAATGTAGGAGATGCCACTGACACAGATTTGATCCCTGAATCGGGAAACTCCCGTGGAGTAGGAAATGGCAACCCACTCCAGTGTTCTTGCCTGGAAAATCCCATGGACAGAGGAGCCTGGAGGGCTACAGTCCATGGGGTCACACAGAGTCGGACACGTCTGAGCATGCATGCATGCACACATGGATGGAATTGTCTGAAGTATTTCATTGGCTTGGGCATTTGTACACACAGAGACCGGCTCCTCACTTTCATGGGAGTCTTAAGTGGGAGTACAGTTTCATGATCTAGAAATGTTACAAACCAGTCTTATAGGAATTGAAAGTTCTTTTCTTTTAGTCCTTTGTCTTCATAAATAGACTGAAGAAAAAGAGGTAATCTTCTTTTTTCCCCAAAAAACAAATTCAGTATTAACAAGCACAAAAATAGGAATTTTGTCTTATTAAAAATAATGAACCACTAAAAGCAGAGACATTACTTTGCCAACAAAGGTTCGTCTAGTCAAGGCTATGGTTTTTCCTGTGGTCATGTATGGATGTGAGAGTTGGACTGTGAAGAAGGCTGAGCACTGAAGAATTGATGCTTTTGAACTGTGGTGTTGGAGAAGACTCTTGAGAGTCCCTTGGACTGCAAGGAGTTCCAACCAGTCCATTCTGAGGGAGATCAGCCCTGGGTGTTCTTTGGAAGGAATGATGCTGAAGCTGAAACTCCAGTACTTTGGCCACCTCATGTGAAGAGTTGACTCATTGGAAAAGACTCTGATGCTGGGAGGGGTAGGGGGCAGGAGGAGAAGGGGACAACAGAGGATGAGATGGCTGGATGGCATCACTGACTCGATGGACGTGAGTCTGAGTGAACTCTGGGAGATGGTGATGGACAGGGAGGCCTGGCGTGCTGCGATTCATGGGGTCACAAAGAGTCGGACACAACTGAGCCACTGAACTGAACTGAACTGAACTGAACTGACTTCTCCATCCAAGAGCCAGTCTTTCCTCTACCTCTTTCACATGATAGACGTGGAGAGGAAACGAAAGATGTAGACATGTTTTGAAGCCTGTCTATTTCATCAGCATTTTGCATTCTCTTGAAACACACTGCACACCTAGTTTTTTCCCCGATACTGTTCTAGCCTGCACACCCAGTAAATGCTTCTCAACTCGGAGGCTGTAAATGGACTCTCCCAGTGTTTGTCTGCCACCTCCCAGTGAGTCACCCAGTGGATGAGTTAAGAAAGTAAATTCCTGAGACATCCGCCCCCTATCTGGTGAATTAGAATCTGTGTGTAAGAGGAAAGTTTCAAGTGGAGAGGCCCTGGATTCTGACTATTCTCAAATTTCTCAGATTATTTTGAAGCAGATGAAAAGCAGAAAACCAGTGGACTAGGCTGACAATGGTATTGCCAGTCTTCTTTGAAAGGTCCCTTGAAGGAAGAAGTTTAATACTACTTCCTTGACTGGAGAAGCAAGTTCAAAACAGGAAAACATCCGCATCATAGGGTCTTTAGAGATCCATCTTAGAGTGGGCACACTACCCAAAATAGTACATTTTCTGTAATCAATTTCCCAAGAGGGGTTACAGCTTTTTAGTTTTAGAATTGTGTGGATAAAATATTTGGCTGAATAAAATATTACCTGCCATGACTGCTAACAGTCATGCTGAATGTGGGCTGTGCAAAATGTCCCTGTGGAAATAGAAAACTAGGCCAGCCCTTTCTGGGTGACAAAGGCCATGAATAATACACAGAGAATGCAGTTTCTTTTCATGTAGTTTGTACTGTGCTAATATTTGTGACCACTTTAGAAAGTAGAAAGTGCAGGGAAAATAGGAGAAGGCATACCTTAAAATACATATTAAGCAAAAAAGTCCAACAACTTAGATGTTGCTTTCTCATATAGTGATATATGATTATGGGAGAGAATGATGAATACGGTGATTTCTTTGCACATCAGATAGTAAGATTAGCTCACATAAGGAGAGTTTGCTTGGTGTCAAAGCTGTGTATTTTACATTTTTATCTTATGAAACCTCATTAGTTTGCCACTTACTGTAACACCTTTTAATAAAATTAAATATGGAACAAAGTTAAGAACACATGAAAAAGTGTTCCAAATACTTGGAGGCAACAGGTAAAGCCAGAAATCCTGGTTTGTCCTCAAGGTTATTAGCTTCAGCTTCTATGAGGTCATCTGTCAGGCAGATTTGTTGGACAGGGTTACAGTTTGGTGAGCCACCAAGTGAAATGGCTTAGGGAAGCACTAAGTAGTCCTCTTGGGAAAGAAAAACAAACACATTTGGAACATCCAGTGCTATTTGTTATTTTCATTTGTGACGCTGAAGACAGAGTCACCAGCATTACCATCAGAATGGAAGGGTCTAGGTGTCAGTCAGTTAACATTTGAAAATTCTCCTCTGTTTGCATCAGTTCAGTCACTCAGTCATGTCTGCCTCTTTCTGACACCATGAACTGCAGCACACCAGGCCTCCCTGTCCATTGCCAACTCCCGGAGTCCACCCAAACCCATGTCCATTGAGTCGGTGATGCCATCCAACCATCTCATCCTCTGTCGTCCCCTTCTCCTCCTGCCCTCAGTCTTTCCCAGCATCAGGGTCTTTTTAAATGAGTCAGCTCTTCGCATCAGGTGGCCAAAGTATTGGAGTTTCAGCTTCAACATCAGCCCTACCAATGAATACCCAGGACTCATGTCCTTTAGGATGGACTGGTTGAATCTCCTTGCATTCCGAGGGACTCTCAAGAGTCTTCTCCAGCACAGTTCAAAAGCATCAGTTCTTCGGTGTTCAGCTTTCTTCACAGTTCAACTCTCACATCCATACATGACCACTGGAAAAACCATAGCCTTGACTAGACGGACCTTTCTTGACAAAATAATGTCTCTTCTTTTTAATATGCTGTCTAGGTTGGTCATAACTTTCTGTTTGCATAGTACATAATATAAGGCATCCTGTTGAAGGCAATTTCCTGTCTAAAAGAAGTTTACAATCTATTATGAGGGGAGGAAGATAAATTCTCACTTATTTTTATTTATAAATGTGTGTGTGTGTGTGCTCAATCATGTCCAATTCTTTGCAGCCCCATTAACTGTAGCCACCAGGCTCCCCTGCCTATGGAATTCTCCAGGCAAGTATACTGGAGTGGATTGCCATTCCCTTCTCCAAGGCATCTTCCCAACACAGAGATCAAATTGTTAACCCTAAAAAGCAACCTGAGCTTTGCAGATTCATGGGAAGGAATCAAGAAATGAAAAAAAAGTAACAGGGCTCATGGAGACAAGCCCCTGTCTTTGGAGGGGTCCCAGAGTCCAGGGACGATGAGGCATAAAGAGAGGGGTCATGGAAAGCATCTAACACCACCTCTGCGCTGGACAGAGCACAAGGGAAGGGGGAGAAAATAAAGTCCCTGGTTACCAGCCGTGTCCAGGCACAGTAGGCTTTCCCAGCTCTGTCTCTGGGGGTTCTGCCTTGTCTCTCTCTGCACCACAGGCCTCACAGGACCTCTCTTCCTCCCCCCTCTTACTGAGCCTATACAGCCTGACTATAGTGCCTTCAGAGGCACCAGTGAGGTGTGGGGTTCCTGGCCTCTCAGAACCCAATGCTCTACTTCATCCCCAACTCCACCCTCCCTGGAGGTCTGAGTGTGCCCAAGGCATGGCTGCACACCATGCTCTCAGAAGTCAGCCAGTCCCTCTTTTCAGTAGCCTATAGTAACTTGATAGTATCTTAATTAAGCATGGGCTTAATTCCAGCAGCAATCAAGTAGTGCTCCAGCTATTATTATTCATAATAATGTGATAACAGCAGGAGAATATTATTACTGAGACCCCATATTCCAGGCAGTGAGCTTAATACTCAACTAGGATTGTAGCATCTGGGGCAAGCAAGGGTTTGTCATGTGGCCACTTCTCTGTGAATGCTTGCTGCTGATGTTAATCGTTCCTTTAGTCCCTTAGGGCTTCCCCCATGGCTCAGCAGTAAAGAATCCACCTGCAATGCAGGAGACCCCCGTTCAATTCCTGGGTCAGGAAGATCCACTGGAGAAGGGATAGACTACCCACTCCAGCATTCTTGGGCTTCCCTGGTGACTCAGCTGGTAAAGAATCCACTTGCAATGAGGGAGACCTGGGTTCGATCCCTGGGTTGAGAAGATCTCCTGGAGAAGGGAACAGCTACTCACTCCAGTATTCTGGCCTGGAGAATTCCATGGACTGTATAGTTCATGGAGCCCCAAAGAGTCGGACACAACTGAGCGACTTTCACTTTCACTTTAGTCCGTTATTGACTGCTTCTACTGTGCCCTCTGCTCTTGGGTAGCCAGATCTGCAAAGCTCTCTACTATCTGCCAGCATCATCCCAAGGTATCTCCAGGTCCACTCACCTACTCGGCCACATTTCCTTTAGAAGTGGGAGAAAACCCAAACCTTCCCGTACGATATCCCTCATCCTTCTCAACCTGTTTTGGCATAAACATTAGTGAGTTCTCCTGATTTTGTTCTTGATGTTCTAAGTTATCTTAGAACATCTAGACTTTCAGACTTCTAAAAACCAAATAATCAAATTTTGTGGTGCCCTCAAATATTGATACCTGGCTCCTGAAATTAAAAATCACATTTCAACAGATGAACATCTCCCTTACTTCACAAGAATTCACAAGAATCTCCATAGAGACCCAAAAATCAGCAACTTGACTCTTTTCTCTCATCTTTTCTATCTTGAGAATAGTTCTCCTCAAAGCCATCTTAGCTGCTGGGAAAAGGGAAAAAGAATTCTGGCTACTGAAAAATGTTGGCATTGGGAAGATGGCTCAACTTCAATTTACTATCTGCAATCACCATCCTTGTACACAGGAGGTGGCAAAACAGAATTCCAAAAACAAATGTAAAGAGCAAACACATGGACACTAAGTGGAGAAGAGAGGGGAATAAGCCATGACACTGGGATTGACATATACA
This sequence comes from Bubalus bubalis, assembly GCF_019923935.1. Classification (NCBI taxonomy): domain Eukaryota; kingdom Metazoa; phylum Chordata; class Mammalia; order Artiodactyla; family Bovidae; genus Bubalus; species Bubalus bubalis. The sequence goes on from NC_059166.1 coordinate 34,568,441, forward strand.
CACTGCTGTGCATAAAATAGATGACTAATGAGAACCTACTGTAAAGCATGGGGGTGGGGGAAGAAGGTGCCATCTGTTTATAGGACACGCATTAAGTTAACCTTAAAACTGCATTCCAATATATAGCAGGTACATGCGTGCTAAATCACTTCAGTCGTGTCTGACCCTTTGTAACCCGATGGAGCCTTCCAGGCTCCTCTGTCCATCAGAAATTCTCCAGGCAAGAATACTGGAGTGGTTTGCCACGTCCTCCTCCAGGGGCTCTTCCCGACCCAGGGATCGAACCCACGTCTCTTATGTTTCCTGCATTGGCAGGCAGGTTCTTTACCGCTAGCACTGCCTGGGAAGCCCCCAATATACAGTTGGTGCAGACAAGCACTGTTTGATTCCATCTACACAACGTACCTGGCATAGCCAATTTCATAGAGTCAGAAAGTACATTGGTAGATGCCAGGGGCCCACAGGAGAGGGGAGGGAGAACGGGGAGTTGGTGTTTAGTGGAGACGGAGTTTCAGTTTAGGAAGGTGAAATATTCAGGAGATGGGTGGTGGTACGTTACACAACAATGTGAGTGTGCTTAGTGCCACCAAGTGAAAGTGAAACTGAAAGTCGCTCAGTCGTGTTCCACTCTTTGCGACCCCATGGACTATAGAGTCCAAGGACTTCTCCAGGCCAGAATACTGGACTGGGTAGCCGTTCCCTTCTCCTGGGGATCTCCCCAACTCAAGGACAGTTAATTATGATTAAAGTAGTATGTTTTATACTGTGACTTTTGCCACAATAAAAAAAAAAACATTAAAAAACATTGGTTTCTTTTAAAAGCAGACTAATGAGGATAACAGAAACATTGAGGATGGACTGAGAGAGAGTGGGTCAACGATAACTTATTACAGATGAAGTAAGGACAGATGGCACACTCCTTTTCCCCACTCTCCATATTTAGTCTTATTTAATCATTACTTTTTCATAAAGAGTATTTAGGTCAGAGTTCCTAGTTGTAAGCAAGGAAAGCATACTCTGGCCAATTAAGCTGAAAGAGGAATTTATGGAAAGGATCCCAGGCAGCTCAGGGAAGTGCTGGGTGGGCTAGAAAACCAGGCTCAAGGTTGTTTCTGGGAACAAGCTCCCAAACATCATTGTGGAAGGGAATCTGCCCAAGGGCACTCACAGTGACAGTTGCCAACAGATGGTACTGTTTTTCCTGATGCCCTTAAGTGGACTGTATCAGGTCTGCAAATGCCATAGTCATTCTTGACCTTCTGCGCCAGGAACCGGTCTTGCAGCTATGCAGAAGCCTCACAAGCCTACTGCCACGCAGGCCATCAGAAGGGGTATCGTGCAGAAATGCCCTTCCCAAGTGCTCACTCCGCCAGTTCAGACTGACTGGAGGAACCTGGAAAATACAAGAAAATGCCATTTTGCAAGGAGGAAGAGGGGAGGGGGCAGTGTGAGAATCAATTTCTTTGGGCTCTATCTACCCTTGTGAGGCTACATAGTCCCCCAAACATAGGAAGACAGTTCAGAAGATGCTGAATTAGGAAAATTAATAGATGAAGTTAGAAAAGAGTAGACATAACAGTGCTGTGGAGAAATCACCAAGATATGTGGTTCTGTACAAAAAAGGGGAGCATAAAAATGAATAATACAGTACCCTTTGTGTAGGAAAGGAAGGAAACAAGAACAAAAAAGCCTTAGCAAAAATAAAGATTAGATAGCTAAAGAAGACGCCAGAAAAAACGATTACCCCATCTCTTTCCTAATGAGATGGAGTAAGGATGGAAGGAAGAATTCTTATCTAGATCTGTATTCTGAGTCATTACCTGCTAAAGAATGTCATTTTATTGAAACCTCAATGGTTGAAATTGAAAGCCAAGTGAAACAAATGACCTTGGTGGTATATTAAGTTATAAGCGCCACTCCACAGAAGAAAGATGTATGAAGCCCAACTTTAAAACATAATACCTTTACTGTACATTCTTACTAGGATGCATTTTAGGGGAGAAAAATCTACAAAAATTTTTTCATAGCTCTTTTAGTGGTAATATTGATATTATATTTAAAAGTAGTTTCTTTACATTGTAGGATAAAATATAAGGGAAGAAAGACAAAACTATAAAATTAAAGAAATTAAGTGAAAACCTAGTAATGACAAAATTTAATTGGAAATACCCATGCTATGCTAAGTCACTTCAGTCGTGTCTGACTCTGTGTGACCCCAAAGATGGCAGCCCACCTTGCTCCTCCGTCCATGGGATTTTCCAGGCAAGAGTACTGGAGTGGGGTACCATTGCCTTCTCCAAAAATACCCATATGAACTATTAATAATCATAGTAGTCTCCCTTGTATGCTTCCTTAAGAACATTGTTTTAAGTTGCTACCTTCTCCATTGACAAGCACTTCAGAGATTCGATCATCTTTCTCTGTCTGGTACAGAGAAGGGGACACCCTCAGTGGATACAGGGTTTCAGTTTTATAATATGAGAAAGTTCTAGAGTTCTGGTGTCCAACAACACGCCTATAGCTAACACTACTGTACTGTACACTTGCAAATGGTTAAGATGGTGAATTTTATGTTATGTGATTTTTAACACGCTTTTTTAAACAGAGCATCCCAAGTTGGCTTTATTCAGCAGACTTATGTTTTATTGCAATGTTTCCTAAGGAGGTAACTCACAGACAATGGCTGTTTCCTTTTAATGTATGCAATTTTCAAAGGTTACTCTCCATTTACAGCTGGAAATATTGACTGTATTCGTGTGTTGTGTTGTACAATGCATCCTTGTAGCCTATCCCACCTCTATATTCCCCGAGTCCCATTCTCTCCCCAGTAACTGCTAGTTTGTTCTCTATATCTGTGCCACAGCTTTGTCAAAAGCAAAGGTGGATTGGCGAGGGTGGGGGGTTGTTTATTTATTTATTTATGGCTGTCCTAGGTCTTCATTGCTGTGTGTGTGTGGATTTTCTCTAGTTGTGGCGAGCAGGGGAGCTCTTCATTGCAACGCTCAGGCTTCTAAGTGCAGTGGCTTCTCTCGTGGGCTTCATAGTTGTAGAGCACAGGCTTTGTTTCCGAGGCAGGTGGTATCTTCCCAGGCTAGGGATTGAATCCATGTCCCCTGCACTAGAAAGTGGATTCTTAACCACTGGACCACCAGGGAAAAAAGAGAAGTTTGCCGTAACACCATGCTCCATGTGAAGAACTAATAATGCCATTTAGCTTGTGTCATCCCACACGGTGACAGCAGTATTTGCACAGGAAAGAGAAATGCCAACCACATCCTGCCGCTCACCAGATCTCCACATTTTCTTCTTGCCTTAAAACTCCAAGAGTAACAACTAAATTCTCCTGTTTTACAAAATTATTTTTCCTATTTGGAAATTTTTTAAAAAAAGAAAGAGAGAAAATAATACCACTGTCCAATGACTATGTTCCTTTAGAAATTAGAAATCAAAAGATAGTATGTAAGCCATCCTAGTAAAGTGCTGCCTCATTGTGGTTTTGATTGGCATTTCCATAAGGACTAATAACGCAAACATAGTTTCATGTGCTTATTGGCCATTTGTGTATCTTCTTTGGAGACACGTATTTTCAAATTCATTGTTCATTTTTTTAACTGGATATTTGGATATTTTTTTTGTTGAGTTGTAAGAATTCTTTATATATTATGGATATCTGAACTTTATCAGAAAACATAGTATGTTACATAAAGTGAAAGTGAAAGTGCAAGTCGCTCAGTTGTGTTCAACTCTTTGCAACCCCATGGACTATACAGTCCATGGAATTCTCCAGGCCAGAATACTGGAGTGGGTAGCCTTTCCCTTCTCCAGGGGATTTTCCCAACCCAGGGATGGAACCCAGGTCTTCCACTTTGCAGGGGGATTCTTTACCAGCTGAGCCACAAGGGAAGCCCAAGAATACCGGTGTGGGTAGGCTATCCCTGCTCAGCAGATCTTCCTGATCCAGGAATCGAACTGGGGTCTCCTGCATTACAGGCAGATTCTTTACCAACTGAGCTATCAGGGAAGTCCCAGTATGTTACATGCTGCTGCTGCTGCTGCTAAGTCGCTTCAGTTGTGTCCAACTCTGTGTGACCCCATAGACGTCAGCCCACCAGGCTTCCTCGTCCCTGGGATTCTCCAGGCAAGAACACTGGAGTGGGTTGCCATTTTCTTCTCCAATGCATGAAAGTGAAAAGAGAAAGTGAAGTCCACTCAGTCATGTCCGACTCTTCGTGACCCCATGGACTGCAGCCTACCAGGCTCCTCCGTTCATGGAATTTTCCTGCAAGAGTACTGGAATGGGGTGCCATTGCCTTCTCCGAGTATGTTACATACTGACTCCCAAATTTTGCAAAAAAATAGTATATTAAATACTGATTCCCAAACTTTGTTATTAAAATCTATTACACAAGAGGGCGCTGGATTAACATATAATAGGTTGCCTTGTATAGGAACCAACATTTAAATTAGCTTTAGAATATAATTAAAAATAAATTTAAGCTATGGTTTTTCCACTGCTGAAAATTGTCAGTATTCATCAATTGGAGAGTTTTTTCACATTTCATGTGGGAATTAATCTCTTTTTACTTCTGATATTACAAAAGTTTCTTTGAATGAATCCTCCCAATACACAGACACACACAGACACAGACACACACACAAACACACACACACACACACATGACAAATGCCTGACAGATCTACACACATATCTCTCACTTGATCCGAAACAGCAATCAGGTCTCACATTATTAACCATTTTTCTTACCCATGAAATGTGTTAAATTAAGTAATTAGAAGCAGCTGTCAAATAAAGTAAACTCTACATATGATGATGCAGCATGTCCTTAAAAAGGTTTTTCATTGACATGCATTCTGAGTTTAAATCTTTAAGGGAATTATGTGTTATCATGAATCATAGTTCATTCTGGCAGGCTTGTTACTCCTAACTTTAAACTTCCCCATTCCACAGAGTTATTTATAGGAGCTATCAAACCAAATCAGGAAAATTTTCAGGAGTGGGAAGAAATAGCCAGATATATTCATGTCTTCATTTCATATTTGCCCAGTAAATGTCCACAATATAAAGATTTGAATGTATAGAGAGGGAAAAAAAAATCAGCAAGCTCTAATTTAAGTTCAAGAGGAAAAAATGCTCACAATCATAAATCTTATTCTGCTGCTGCTGCTGCTGCTAAGTCACTTCAGTCGTGTCTGACTCTGTGCGACCCCAGAGACAGAAGCTCACCAGGCTCCCCTGTCCCTGGGATTCTCCAGGCAAGAACACTGGAGTGGGTTGCCATTTCCTTCTCCAATGCTTTAAAGTGAAAAGTGAAAGTGAAGTCGCTCAGTCGTGTCCAACTCTTAGCAACCCCATGGACTGCAGCCTACCAGGATCCTCCATCCATAGGATTTTCCAGGCAAGAGTACTGGAGTGGGGTGCCATTGCCTTCTCTGAATCTTATTCTACAGACTAGGTATTCAACTTTGTAAGGACAACTCCAAATTTTAGTAAGTCTCCCGCTATCCCCATCACACTACTCTAAATTAAAAGCAGTGTGCATTCTGAACCTCAGTTTTCTCCTCTCTAAGGCAGGATCAGTATTCTCAATGTATTTGGTGCATTATGATGGCATTTTAAATAAGGTAATATTTACACATCATTCAGGTCAAACAATGTCTATTAAGTATTAGATATTATTCTTCTTTCCTTTCTTTTCCTTTTCTTTTTTCCTCTCTCTTCTCCTTTCTCCCTTCCTAAATTCTCTGATTTCAAAAGATATTAGGCTTCAAAGAAAGGCAAGATTTCTATGTTGCTCTTACAACCATGTTCAATATTTGGTTGTTTTTATTTGTCAGCTTCTTCTTGCCCCATCCCTGGCCACCCCACACACCACATCCATGTACAAAATCTCTCCAGGGATGCTCCTTCGGGCTGTGCTCCAAGCACCTTGCATTGTACCTGGAGCAGACTAATTCAGCTCTACTGTTTTGAAGGTCATCTTCTTTTCCCATTATTATTCATTTCAGCTCTACTGAGGATGCAATGATGCACTATAATCAATAGTCCTAGGTAGGACCTTTATTGTGAGGCGAAAGAATCCACTCCATTAGTGAAAGATTTTTTTGAGAGATAGACACAACTCTCAGAATTCTTGGGGTGGTTGCAGAAACCAGCTGAACTTCCAAGAGCTGCTGGTTCTTCCACAATAGGGAGCTGTTGAATCAGAAAGCCATGGCTGCCGACACCAATACTCTGCTGGTGCCACAATCTCTATTAGCAAAGTGGATGCCCCAAACCCTGCCTTTCCTTCTACATTCCTCAGAGGGGGAGCCTCTTTGCATATTGGAACCTGAGCTACACCTGGAACTTTACCTTTAAGAGAGACTGAGGGAATATAACTGTTAGTTTTAAAGCACAGGAAGACACAACAGAATTGATATTGGGGAGGATTTTAAGTGAGTCGGTCCAGAGAATCTCTACATTCTTTGTTTTCTATTCGGTTTATTTTCATATAATTATTAGAGTTTCTAAATTCATTATTGGGCGGCCGATCGGCCCTAGGGAGGCCGGTGGCAATGGTTGGATGACATCACTGAGTCAATGGACATGAGTTTGAGCAAGCTCAGGGAGATAGTTAAGGACAGGGAAGCCTGGTATGCTACTGTTCGTGGGGTCGCAGAGAGCTGGACGTGACTTGGCAACTGAACAACAACAAAATTCATTATTAAATACAAGTCTATGTTTTTCTGACATGACTGGTGAGGAAGATGGGATGTGCAGAGGTTCAATAATGTGACACTATATTTAGGACTGCCTATTTTGAAACTATATATCCAGAATATTTTTAAAAGTTACCAAACTCAGTAATATCATATTATCTATTTTTCTAAACAGATATCTATATCATATCTATATAGATTAAATACAGAATTTTAAACACCAAGTAAGAGATTGGTCAGTTTATTATTGTTTTCAGTAATCCCTTTCTCCAGAGGTATTTGCTTAATCCCTGAAAAAGATGGAAAGCTGTAGTCTCTGATACCTTGGATTTTTAAATTCACCTGAAATTTATTTTTATCCTAAAATAATTCAAAACACACTACAACGAAGAATATCATCAAATGGATTGCCATAGTTTTTTTCACTGGGATGATTATTGAGCAATGTTTTGGTTTCAACTTAACCTCTACTGGGCCAATTATGTCCATCTATGGCCTTTTACAAATCTATGGAAGGCATTCCAAAATGAGAGAGATTGTCAGCATAACTGAGAAGAAAATTAGAGTAAACGTGGATTCCTTTTGATAATGTTAAGTAATTTTCTGTATCTTTCTTTCCAGGTCTGACTTGTGCTCTATAATTTCCATTGTAATATCACAAATTGGAGGTAATATTGGGTTTGCAGAGCACAGTGAGCTTGAAAATTATTAAAATGGCTCAAATTTTTGCTCCTGAAATCCTTCAAAATGTCCTTTCTTTCTTCCTTTTAAACAAAACAAATGCTAGAGTGCCTTTAAAATGCCTCGAAGCTTTATGGTAGGCTCTTTATATGCATTGCTTATTTAACTCTGGTTTGAACATTGCAAGTAGTTTCAATCAATGGCAACAGAGAAAACATCAGAAATAATAATCATTAATCCAGTCATTTAAATCAGGACAATGAATAGATGTTCTACTGAACGGAAGACATACTTGATTTAAAACTCATTCATTTCCATGTTCCGGTTATAGTGGTATGGAATGAACCATTTATTTGTATACATCAGGTTCCCAGGATGATACACAGGCACTCAGATTGAATCATTTGAGGACAGTTAAGTAAAAGGAAAAGCTGGCTTAAAACTCAACATTCAGAAAACTAAGATCATGGCATCCGGTTCCATCACTTCATGGCAAATAGATGAAGAAACAATGGAAACAGTGACAGACTTTATTTTCTTGGGCTCCAAAATCACTGCAGATGGTAACTACAGTCATGAAATTAAAAGACAATTGTTCATTGGAAGAAAAGCTATGACAAACCTAGACAGTGTATTAAAAAGCAGAGACATTACTCTGCCAACAAGGTCCATCTAGTCAAAGCTTTGGTTTTTCCAGTAGTCATGTATGAATGTGAGAGTTGGACTATAAAGAAAGCTGAGTGCCGAAGAATTGATGCTTTTGAACTGTGGTGTTCAAGACTCTTGAGAGTCTCTTGGACTGCAAGGAGATCCAACCAGTCTATCCTAAAGGAAATTAGTCCTGACTATTCATTGGAAGGACTGATGCTGAAGGTGAATCTCCAACACTTTGGCCACCTGATGCGAAAAACGGACTCATTTGAAAAGACCTTGATGCTGGGAAAGATTGAGGGCAGGAGAAGGGGATGACAGAGGATTAGATGGTTGGATGTCATCACCAACTCAATGGACATGAGTTTGAGCAAGCTCTGGGAGTTGGTGATGGACAGGGAGGCCTAGCATGCTGCATTTCATGGGGTTGCAAAGAGTCGGACACGACTGAGCAACTGAACTGACTGACTGACTGAAGTAAAAGGACCTTTTACAAAGATGTGGCAGAGATTAAGGAAATCAAGGTGACGAGAGCAGGACTGAGAGTCTGATAATTGCAGATGGGTGTGGAGAGCTGTATCACCTCTGGGCTCAGGGAGGTGGGGAGATGGTATGCTTGGCAGAATCTGGATGGAGCAGCTCTGTGGAGAAGGCTACATGAAGGGAACTGAGCTCTTCAGTGAAGGGACACAGACAATCTGGTGTGGCCTGCTAAGGAGACAGTTGGGGGAAAGAAACACTCCATTCACCCTTTTCCAGTACTTCAAAAACCTACTGCTGCCTCTCAGTAGGAGGTGAACTTAACTTGAAAGTTTACCTAAAATCTTTGTTGAGAAACAGAGTCAAGAATATTTAAAACAATTAGATAAGATCAACACATACCCTATCAGGTATTAAGACTTATGACAAAATTGTAATAATTAAGACAATGTGACAAGGAAAGACAATCAGAAGCAAAGAGCCTAGAAGCAGACCTGCACACATTTGGTTAATGTTTATGTGACAGAGGTGGCCATATTGATTAGTGAGGCTCAAGAGTGCTAGGACAATTGGTTATCCATAAGGGAAAACACAAAATCAGATTCCTACATTACACCATATACAGAAATCATCTCTAGTGTGTGAAAGACATTAAAAAAAATAAAGCTTGAACATTTAATAACAAAATGTCTTCATGACTTTGGGTAAGAAAGGTTTTCTTAAATGACACATAAAAAGTATATACCATAAAGGAAAGGGTGATAAACTTGTCAGCATCAAAATTAGTGATGCTTACAAATGATGTGACTGACAGGCCTTAATTTCCAAGATGCACAAACAGTTCATACAACTCAGTATCAACACAACAACAAAAAAACCCAATCAAAAAAATGTGTAAAAGGCCTAAATAGACATTTCTCCAAAGAAGACAGTCAGATGGCTGATAGGCACATGAAAAGGTGCTCAACATCACTAATTATCAGATAAATGCAAATCAAAACTATAATGAGGTATCAACTCAAAAGGTCTACAAGTAATAATAGCTGGAAAAGATGTGGAGAAAAAGGAACCCTCCTACCCTGCTGGTGGGGAATGTGAATTGGTGCAGCAACTATGGAAAACAGTATGGAGGTTCCTTAAGAAATTAAAAATAGAGCTGCCATATGCTTCAGTCATCTTAGTTCTGGGCATATATCCAGAGAAAATTCTAATTTGAAAAGAGACATGTACTTAAGTGTTCATAGCAGTACTATTCACAATAGCCAAGACATGAAAACAGCCTAAATGCCCATCAACAGATGAATGGATGAAGAAGACGTGGTGCATATACACAATGAAATACAACCCCGCCATAAAAAAGAATGAAATGTTGCCATCTGCAGCAACATAGATAGACCTAGATTATCATACTAAGTGAAGTAAGTCAGACGGAGAAAGACAAATATACCACTTACATGTGAAATTTTAAAAATGGCACAAATTTTTTATTTATGAAATAGAACCAGGCTCACAGACATAGACAACAAACTTATGGTTACCCAAAGGGGAAGGAAGAAAGGACAAATTATGATTTGGTTTTTAAAAATAAGGGTATTAACAACAATACCTGTATCATGTGGCATGAATCCACTCCATGCCACCCACAGGAAAAGCGCTCAGCAGACAGGCCCCTGGCAAATTTTCCTCCTGCGACTCAGCCACATTATTGACTGAGCTACAAGGGAAGCCCTCAGAATGCCTGAAGCTTTCTTCAACTACAGACCTATTTACATGCTAATGCCATGTACTTTACTCCACAGCATTCATCTGACTGGGTAATTATGCACTTACATGAGCAACAGCTTGATTAATTTCCATCCCATTGCTAGGCTGTTACATTCCACAAAATCAGAGTCAGCATTATTTTGGCTCAGAATCATATCCCCAGGACCTAGTATATTTCCTGGCTCCTTCAGTACTTTCTGGTTGAAAAGTGAATGCATACACACTTAATAGATATTAGCTACTGAAACCACTTTAATGGCAGAAAGTGAAGACGAACTAAAGAGCCTCTTGACGAGGGTGAAAGAGGAGAGTGAAAAAGCTGGTTTAAAACCATATTAAAAAAAAAAAACTAAGATAATGGCATCTGGCCCCATCACCTTATGGCAAATAGAAGGGGAAAAGGTGGAAGTAGTGACAGATTTCCTCTTCTCAGGTTCTAAAATCACTGCGGATAGTGACTGCAGACGTGAAATTAGAAACAATTGCTTCTTGTCAAGAAAGCTATGACAAACCTAGACAGTGGGTTAAAAAGCAAAGACATCACTTTGCCAGCAAAGGTGCATATAGTCAAGGCTATAGTCTTTCTGGTAGTCATGTATGAACATGAGAGCTGGACCATAAGAGGAAGGCAGAAGAATTGATGCTTTTGAACTGTGATGTTGGAGATGACTCTTGAGAGTCCTTGGACTGCAAGGAGATCAAACCAGTCAATCTTAAAGGAAATCAACCCTGAATACTGAAAGGACTGATGCTGAAGTAAAGCTCCAATACTTTGGCCACCTAATGCAAAGAGCTGACTCATTGGAGAAGACCTTAATACTGGGAAAGACTGAGGGCAAGAGAAGAAGGGAGTGACAGAGGATGAAATGGTTGGATGGCATCACCGATTCAATGGACACAAACTTGGGCAAACACCAGGAGATGATGAGGGACAAGGAAGCCTGGCGTGCTTCTGTCCATGAAATCACAGAGTTGGATATGACTTGGCTACTGAACGACAACAACAATCATTTGTAAGTATACAGTACAGTAGTGTTAGCTTTGTGCATGTTATTGGACAGCAGAACTCTAGAACTTTCTCATCTTGTAAAACTGAAACCCTGAATCCACTGAACAACTCCCCCTTTCCCTTTCCTGACAGCTTTCTTTCCCCCACCTCAGGAAATCTCACTTGGCAACTAAACAACAACAACAACAACAACTGATATGTTATTATTTAGTAACTTGACCAAGCCCATAGAGCTAGTAAGCAAAAGAGTTGGGATTTAAGGCTGCCTGATGGAGTGCAGAAGGAGAAGGCAATGGCAACCCACTCCAGTACTCTTACCTGGAAAATCCCATGGATGGAAGAGCCTGGTAGGCTGCAGTCCACGGGGTCACAAAGAGTTAGACACAACTGAGCAACTTCCCTTTCACTTTTCACTTTCATGCGTTGGGGAAGGAAATGGCAACCCGCTCCAGTGTTCTTGCCTGGGGAATCCCAGGGACAGAGGAGCCTAGTGGGCTGCCATCTATGGAATCGCACAGGGTCGGACACGACTGAAGTGATTTAGCAGCAGTAGCAGATGGAGTGCAGAAGTCCTTATCCCTGGGCTGACCCTATGTATTTGAGTCTCCTAATGAAGTGTCAGCTGGGTCACCAAACATAATAGGAGCTTGGAAAAGGGACATCTAATCCAATCCATTGGTTCTCTAAACCACTGGTGATTTTGCTCCACATGGAATGCTTGGGAATGTTTTTGATAGTCATGACTGAGGGAGGGGGTAAGTTGCCAGTATCTAGGTGGCACAGATCACGGATGCTGGTAAATACTCCACAAGGCACACGACAGTCCCACAACAAAAAGCGCCTGGCCCTAATGTCAGTGGCGCTGAGGCTAAGAAAAACTGGTATGGGCCATCCAAACATTCATGTTGGAATTAGAACTATGTTTTAACCGTCCCTGGAGGACAAGAATCTTACAAAGCAACCGTTTTTGGTTTTTTTTTCCCCCTCAGTCACTGTAGATTTGAGTAATTAGGCAGCTCCGTAGTGAAGTCTCAGATTTCTGGATGTTCATCTAGGTTGCTTTCAGGTTTTCAGCACTTTGAAAGTTTATCCATTAACTCTGAGATCTTACAAAGCTCTGTTTTTTCTTTCTTTCCTTATATTCTGATTTTCTTCTCGGGCCACTTACAGGACTCTGGGTGAAATCTAATACTTTCCATTAACTTTCAGGTTCTAGTATCAGTGATTTTTCCCTTCTGTTTTCAACATTAAGAAATATTTCCCAGTCATAGAAAGATGAGGACAAAATGTTTTAACTAAGATTTTGACAGCACGGGGCCTCTAAGGGAACAATAACCATGCCTTTCCCAGTTATACTCCCAATCCTTTTTGTTGCCTCCGTGTACAGTAGACATTTTTATTTCAGCCCAAAGTGAGAGTCGTTTTCTCTTCCACCCACAGCAGTGCTGACTGCTAATGACATATTAACTAGGGTGGGTTGCATCATTGCCACCCGGAGTCATTGGTATGTGCTCTGAGTCAAGGATGCGGAACCGGGCTCCCAGAGAAGAAGGCGGAGGAAGATCCAAATGGAAACGTTAACATCACAGTGACCTCAGGGGTAGTATTCTGGATCCAGAGTCTAGCTGGAGATGTGTTAGTATTATAGAGCGACAGGATGTAGGTTTTACTCAAAGCAAGAGAGACATTAATAACCTAAGGTATATTGTGAAGGAATAGAAATGTCTTTGCTTAAAATATTCCTTTGTAGTAAAAAAATCTGCTGCAAATGGTCTTACAGTTACTTTGAGAACAGATGAAGTAGGACCTTTTCATTAATGAAGATGAGTACCAAGAAGATTCAAAATTTCCTTCCCCTCACCTTCACTATTTAGAGGCTCAACAAATTACTTAATCTCTTTAAGCCCCAGATTTCTCATTTTCTAAATGGGGCTGATGATGGTACATATTTCACAAGATTATGATCAGGATTAAATGAGGTAATGAGTATAAATAGGCAGACCACCATGCCTAACACATAGAATAACTACTATTACCATTGTTATTACCAACCCTGGTTAGTTCTGTACATTTTCCTATCCCTAGAAAAACCCAAAAGATAATAATTAAGACTGAAAATAAAATATAATTAAGTAGGCTGAAATGCTTTTTATTTTCTGAAAATTTTCCCAGAGTATATTTTATTAACTGAGGTAAAGGAAACTGCTTCTTTACCAAATGTATTTTAAAATAAGACAGGAAGACAACCCACTGATTGGAATTAATGTGCTGTCTCTTCTTTTGCTATTCTGACTGTCTTGTTATTTTTCAAGTTATAAGCGTTAGGATAATTTGCGACTCTCAGAGTAAAATGTAAAACAAACTGCAAATATGAGAGCATCAATAGTCATCGTATTTGTGTTAGATGAAATGAGGGAAACACTATCTGACCATATTATCTCTAATTTTAAATTTACAGATTCATGCATCATACACATGAATAAATTATATGTTGTGTTGTAAGTGTCCCCAGGGAAGGAAAGGCATTTTTGTTTATCTTTTTGTTTCTGGCTCCTAATTTTACACCTACCAGATAAAAGTTTCTTGCTACTTGTCACAAGAACCAAATAAATAGTTTCTAAATGTTAAATGCTCATCACAAGTCTCATATGACCTGTGTGAACTATTAAATCAAAACCTCATGAGAGCACCATAGCCTGAGCTTTAAAGCAAAAACATAGTATATTGTTTATTAGCTCTGGCTTTACCACAAAAAAAAGTTAAGGCAAAATTGGATAGAATGAAACCGAATATTCTATTTATAAAGTATGTCTAATGGTCAGAATGGGACTAAGGACAGTACGTTGTCATGGTGACAGTATGTGGGTTTGTTAAGCACAATGACAGTGTCAGTGTGTGAAAGGAGATTATTTGGAGAAATATTCAATTATTCTTTTCTTATTCAAGGGTCCTAACAACCGTCATCCAAGAATGATGATAATGTAGCAAAGTAGCCAGGGATTTAAATTTGAGTCTGTGCTCTCTGAACTTCAATGTAACAATCGTAGAAGACTGAGTCATCCACTCAATATGCATTTAATGAGTGCTCCTGTGTGCCAGGTGCTTTGAGGGTGGGGACCAAAGAGCTAGGATTCTCCACTAATGTACTGGTATTGATAAGGGGATGTCTTAGTCCAGCTGGGCTGCAGACCAGGTAGCATGCAAATAAGAGAAATTTATTCCTTGCAGTTTTAGAGGCTGAAAACCCAAGATGAATGTTCTAGCATAGTTGGATGAGGGCCCTTTTCTAGAAGGCAGATTTCTCATTGTGCCCTCACATGGCAGAAGAATGGGCAAAGAATCTCTTCGGAGTCTCTTGTATAGGGGCACTCATCTCATTTATGGGCTTCCCTGGTGCCTCAGCTAGTAAAGAATCCGCCTGCAATGCAGGAGACCTGGGTTTGATCCCTAGGTCGGGAAGATCCCCTGGAGAAGGAATGGCTACCCACTCCAGTATTCTGGCCAGGAGAATTCCATGGACTATATGTCCATGGGGTCACAGAGTCAGACACGACTGAGTGACTTTAACTTTTATCCCATTTATGAGGGCACCACTTTCATGACCTAATTACCTCCCAAAGCCATCACTTCCTAAGAGCATCACCTTCTGGTTTAAGATATCAACATATGAATTTTAGGGGTACACAAGCATTCAGGGGATAGCAGGGGGTAACATTAGAAAGTTACTTGGTTTCTTTGAACCTCAGTTTCCTCTCTTGTTCTATCATTATACCCACAGAGAATATTGTTAGAATCCATTCAGGGCCCTGGGAGTCTCCCTTTGTCCCTGGAATCCAATTGTCTTTAGAGTTTATGTTGTTCATTTGACATGTTATCTGTGGCCCTACACATTATAATCAGTTCAGTTCAGTCGCTCAGTCATGTCCGACTCTTTGCGACCCCATGAATTGCAGCACACCAGGCCTTCCTGTCCATCACCAACTCCCGGAGTTCACTCAGACTCACGTCCATTGAGTAGGTGATGCCATCCAGCCATCTCATCCTCTGTCGTCCCCTTTTCCTCCTGCCCCCAATCCTTCCCAGCATCAGAGTCTTTTCCAATGAGTCAACTCTTCGCATCAGGGTGGCCAGAGTATTGGAGTTTCAGCTTTAGCATCAATCCTTCCAGTGAACACCCAGGACTGATCTCCTTTAGGATGGACTGGTTGGATCTCCTTGCAGTCCAAGGGACTCTCAAGAGTCTTCTCCGATACCACAGTTCAAAAGCATCAATTCTTCGGCACTCAACACATTATAATAACCACATCATAATCATGAAATAACATGGGCTGCATGAAGTAACCGTAGTATAAAACTTGTTAAAAAAAAGAAGCTAAACAAATAGATATGAGAGAGGAGGAAGATAAGAGAGGACTCACAAAAGTAGAGGACTATGCACACGAAAGCACGATGGAGAGGCAGGGAGGTAAAGCACAAAGGTGAAAAGAATGAATCGAAAGTGGAGGTGGTTGATCTATAGCAATGAGGTGGAGAGGAGCCATTCTCCAACATGGACTATGTTTGTATTTCTGCATTCTGACCCCTTCGTATTCTCTTCTTTCTTCTTGCTCTTATTCCTTTAATAAACTTTTTATTTAAAAATAATTGTCAACTTACAGAAAAGTTGCAAAGATGGTACAGAGAGTTTCCATACACCTGTATTAGCCTGCTAGGGCTGCCACAATGAGGTACCATGGTCCGGGTGGAAAACATTTGTTTTCTCTCAGCTCTGGAGGCTAGAAGTCTGAGATCAAGGTGCCATCAGACTTGGTTTCTGGTGAGGCCTCTCTTGGTTTCTAAGCAGTAGCCTTCTTGTTGTGTCCTTCATGGCCATTTTGTATGCACAGAAAGGGAGATAGAGATCTGGTGTCTCTTCCTCCTTTAATAGGGCTTCCCAGGTGGTGCTAGTGGTAAAGAACCTGCCTGCCAATGCAAGAGACATAAGAGACACAGGCTCAATCCCTGGGTTGGGAAGATCCCCTGGAGTGGGGCATGGTAATCCACTCTAGTATTCTTGCCTGAAGAATCCCATGGACAGAGGAGCCTGGTTGGCTACAGTCTATAGTGTGACAAAGAGTCAGATACAACTGAAGCGACTTAGCACACCCCTTCTAATAAGGCTAACAGTCCCATCAGATTAGAGCACCACCCTTATGACCTCATTTCACCTTAATGATCTCCCTAAAACCCTATCTCCAAATACAGTAATACTGGGGGTAGAAGACATAATTCCTAGTTCATGGTAATACCCTGCATCCAATTTTCTGCTGTTCTTGCTGGCAGGCTATAGCTCATTGGCTCACAATCTCTCTTTGGGGAAGGTGGACAAAGAAAGGGTAGAAGAAAATCCTACACACTCGCTACTAAGATTTCCTTTTAGTTGAAAAGTTATGTGCTCAGCTTAAAATCAAGATTTTCTTATTAAAGGAAGTTCAGTTCACTTCAGTTCAGTCGCTCATTCATGTCTGACCCTTTGCGACCCCATGAATCACAGCACACAAGGCCTCCCTGTCTATCACCAACTCCCGGAGTTTACTAAAACTCATGTCCATCGAGTCAGTGATGCCATCCAGCCATCTCATCCTCTGTCATCCCCTTTTCCTCCTGCCCCCAACCTCTCCCAGCATCAGAGTCTTTTCCAATGAGTCAACTCTTCGCATGAGGTGGCCAAAGTACTGGAGTTTCAGCTTGAGCATCATTCCTTCCAATGAACACCCAGGACTGATCTCCTTTAGAATGGACTGGTTGGATCTCCTTGCAGTCCAAGGGACTCTCAAGAGTCTTCCCCAACATCACAGTTCAAAAACATCAATTCTTCAGTGCTCAGCTTTCTTCACAGTCCAACTCTCACATCCATACAGGACCACTGGAAAAATCATAGCCTTGACTAGATGGACATTTGTTGGCAAAGTAATGTCTCTGCTTTTTAATATGCTATCTAGGTTGGTCATAATTTTCCTTCCAAGGAGTAAGCATCTTTTAATTTCATGGCTGCAGTCACCATCTGCAGTGATTTTGGAGCCCAAAAAAATAAAGTCTGACACTGTTTCCACTGTTTCCCCATCTATTTCCCATGAAATGATGACACCAGATGCCAGGATCTTAGTTTTCTGAATGTTGAGCTTTAAGCCAACTTTTTCACTCTCCTCTTTCACTTTCATCAAGAGGCTTTTTAGTTCCTCTTCACTTTCTGCCGTAAGGGTGGTGTCATTTGCATATCTGAGGTTATTGATATTTATCCCAGCAATCTTGATTCCAGCTTGTGCTTCTTCCAGCCCAGTGTTTCTCATGACGTACTCTGCATATAAGTTAAATAAGCAGGGTGACAATATACAGCCTTGATGTACTCCTTTTCCTATTTGGAACCAGTCTGTTGTTCCATGTCCAGTTCTAACTGTTGCTTCCTGACCTGCATACAAATTTCTCAAGAGGCAGATCAGGTGGTCTGGTATTCCCATCTCTTTCAGAATTTTCCACAGTTTCTTGTGATCCACACAGTCAAAGGCTTTGGCATAGTCAATAAAGCAGAAATAGATGTTTTTCTGGAACTCTCTTGCTTTTTCGATGATCCAATGGATGTTGGCAATTTGATCTCTGGTTCCTCTGCCTTTTCTAAAACCAGCTTGAGCATCTGGAAGTTCACGGTTCACATATTGCTGAGCCTGGCTTGGAGAATTTGGAGCATTACTTTACTAGCATGTGAGATGAGTGCAATTGTGCGGTAGTTTGAGCATTCTTTGGCATTGCCTTTCTTTGGGATTGGAATGAAAACTGACCTTTTGCAGTCCTGTGGCCACTGCTGAGTTTTCCAAATTTGCTGGCATATTGAGTGCAGCACTTTCACAGCATCATCTTTCAGGATTTGAAATAGCTCAACTGGAATTCTATCACCTCCACTAGCTTTGTTTGTAAAGGGGAGAGTAAATATTATTATGTAGCCAGTGTCTGACCCAAGGTCTAATATAGTTTGGTATTTGGCAACTCCTAGTTTTTCTGACTTTGAAAGCAAGAATACGTCTGAACTACATGAGTATCAGTTCAATTCAGTCGCTCATTCGTGTCCGACTCTTTGCGACCCCATTAATCACAGCACGCCAGGCCTCCCTGTCCATCACCAACTCCTGGAGTTCACTCAAACTCACGTCCATTGAGTCGGTGATGCCATCCAGCCATCTCATCCTCTGTCATCCCCTTCTCCTCCTGCCCCCAATCCCTCCCAGCATCAGAGTCTTTTCCAATGAGTCAACTCTTCGCATGAGGTGGCCAAAGTACTGGAGTTTCAGCTTCAGCATCATTCCTTCCAAAGAACACCCCGGGATGATCTCCTTTAGAATGGACTGGTTGGATCTCCTTGCAATCCAAGGGACTCTCAAGAGTCTTCTCCAACACCACAGTTCAAAAGCATCAGTTCTTCAGAGCTCAGCTTTCTTCACATGTCCAACTCTCACATCCATACAGGACCACTGGAAAAACCATAGCCTTGACTAGACAGACCTTTGTTGGCAAAGTAATGTCTCTGCTTTTCAATATGCTATCTAGGTTGGTCATAACTTTTCTTCCAAGGAGTAAGCATATTTTATAGATGAATTTAAAAACCACTGAAGCTTGAATTGGTTATGAGTGGTTAATTGTAATGGAAAAGTGAAGTTGGGGAAAAAAATTCAAAGATGGTTGAGTTCAGAGTAAGCAAAACTAGGAGGTTTAGAGATCCATGAGGAGATAATAATGGGATGGAAGAGGATAGTATGAGAATTTTCAGTTTAAGAGGTCTGTGGGGTCCAGATTCTTGGATCCAGGGAATGAAGGATGGTGGAGGTAAGCAAAACTGCTGGGTGTGGCTGAGAGCAGTCCATATAAATGCTTCATTTTCTGGTTGGCATGAAATGTTGGGACAAGCTTTACATGCTCTGCATTCAAATTCAGCAAGACAGGCATCTGGTCCCAGAGGAATCTGAATTCAAGGAGTAGCTTCTCTGTAATAGTCTATTAATTGTTGAAGCCTGAGACAGGGCCCTCCATTCCTAATTCAATCTCAGTTATTATCCATAAGTTATCAAAATGGCAGAAGGATAGATTGTTTCCCCAGTGGCATAAAAACCTCTTTCTGTTCATGAGGGATCTGCCTTTGTTTCAAGAAGGGAGAGATTAGACATTGTGATGTGGGAAGTTCATAGCTCTGGATGAAAGAAAAGGTATCACTGAATAACAAGATCTTTCATAAATTTGAATTTAGAAGTATAACCTTCTGAATAATTATTTTTCTAGAAATCATGATGCTCTTGATTACTGTAAAACAATTTGACAGCAGTCAAAGCAGAGTAGATCTACCTAAGTACCATTAAATATGCTAGTTTTATTTCCTTTCTGTCCTTTATGCTCTACTTACTCTAAACATCTTTAAATTATTCATTGCACTGCAGGGAAATCTCTCAAAATGACTGTCTTTATGTTATCATTCACACTAAATGAAAGTGGTCCCTCCTCTCCCAACTTTGTTTACTAACCATTCAGAAGTCCCTACTGTATCCAACAGCCTCACTCTCCACCACATGCCTTGCCACCAATTTGGACAACTTTCCTACGTATGTTGAAAATTTACCCTCAGTTATCTCGGCTTCTGGACCTTATTAGTAAATTGAGAGTACTCCACAGAGCCAAAGAAATGAATAAATTAGAAAGCAAACAGAAAAGTAGAATTAATAAGTAGAATCAGAGCTTTTTCTTCTAAAAAGACAGTAAAAAGAAAAACGATAGCTAAGATAAACCAAGAGAAGAGAGAAAACAAAAAACAAAAAATTATCAATGAGAAAGACAGTAAAACCACAAATAAGGATACATTTGAAAGATCATAATAATGTATCACATGTAGCCTTTTGCCAACAAATTTGAAGGTTGGGTGGAACTGCAGATATTTCAGAAAAATAGTTTTTATAATTGATTCAAGAATAAATAGAAAATCAGAATAGACCAATAGTCACTGAAAAAATATTTAACTTATCAAAGATCTACTTCTAAAAATGTGTCTTAGTCAAAGAACAGATGGCTCGTCTTTTGCTGAACATGCAAAGATAGAAATCTTTTGCATTTTGGAAAACTAGCATGTCTCATAAACTAAATCTGATATAGATAGACAGCACAAGAAGTAAAACATAGATCAATTTCATTTATGAATATGCTGATTTCTTTTTTTTTTTTTTTTTTTGGTGTGCTTTCTTAAACAATGAAGTGTTGGATTGAATTTCTGTGCCAAATAACTCCAGCTTTCTTCCTCTTCCCTCATAAATCCTCTATTCCCATGCTGGGGTATGATGGAAGGTTAAAGGAATAGAGAGTGGAATTTGAAACTCCAGGAAAGACAAAGGCAGACCCCAAAATGTAGTTTAAATAAATTCTGAGGTGTTTACAGATGACTTGAAAGTTATTACAGCCATGCTTTCAAATCTAAAAGCTTGTGATTGATTAGCTCACAAAGCTGTACTGATGATTGGCAGTTTGTCTAGATTCTGAAGCAGAGGGTTCATCTAATGCCTGATGATCTGAGGGAGAGCTGATGTAATAATAATAGAAATAAATTGCACAATAAATGCGATGTGCCTGAATCATCCGGAAACCATCCCCCGCCCCTCCTCAATCCATGGGAAAACAGTCTTCTATGAAGCTGGTCTCTGGTGCCAAAACGGTTGGTTACTGCTGCTGGAGGTTGCAACCGAGACTCAGGTCTCCCAGGAGCAAACACCTTCTGCTTCAGCTCATGCAGTCTGCATGTGATGAATTTCTATGTGTGATTCTCAATCTCAGGATCAACACATCACAGTAATCAGGTCAGTGACTGCTTCTTGGCTTGACCCAAGACAACTTTTTTTTTCTGGATCATGTTCAGAAAATATGGTCCAGGGAGGAGTAGATGGTAATATGAGCACAGAAGTATTTCTTAACAGCTGGCTCTAAAGTGAAAGAGGAAGACTGTCAAATTCAGGTGGGAAAGCATTAGACAGACACATGCACATTCTCTCTCCAAATCATGCCATGGCTAAGATGATCTAAACAGAGGTTAGTAGCCCACTAGGTTGCTGCAACAACCCCTCCCAGCCCACGTGCTCTCTTGTAATATAATCTGGTCATTCCCTCATCAAAAGGTGGAGTCTATTTTCTCTCCTCTTCAGTTCAGTTCAGTTCAGTTCAGTTCAGTCGCTCAGTTGTGTCCAGCTCTTTGCAACCCCATGAATCGCAGCACGCCAGGCCTCTCTGTCCATCACCAACCCCCAGGGTGCACTCAGACTCACGTCCATCAAGTCAGTGATGTCATCCAGCCATCTCATCCTCTGTCATCCCCTTCTCCTCCTGCCCCCAATCCCTCCCAGCCTCAGAGTCTTTTCCAATGAGTCAACTCTTCGCATGAGGTGGCCAAAGTACTGGAGTTTCAGCTTTAGCATCATTCCTTCCAAAGAACACCCAGGGCTGATCTCCTTCAGAATGGACTGGTTGGATCTCCTTGCAGTCCAAGGGACTCTCAAGAGTCTTCTCCAACACCACAGTTCAAAAGCATCAATTCTTCGGCGCTCAGCCTTCTTCACAGCTAATCCCATGACTTATTTGTTTGTAAACTTTTTAGTTTAAAATAATCTCAATTTGTAGAAGAATTATAAACATACTACAGTGGGTTCCTGTGTACCTACTTCACCCAGCTTCCCATGAGGTTAACATCTTACATAAGCAAGGTACATTTCTCTGATATATTTTGATCAGAAACCATTTGGAATTCAATGGTTTGTGTGTACTTTCTTAGACTAGGTTTGGAATTTCTTAGAGCCCAACATCCACTCAGAGAAAAGCCAGGTATCCATGTGAGAGAAGAACCAAGGCTTCAGCCAGTAATTTCAAAGCAACTTCTGGCAACTTGAGAGAGGCCATTATGGGCCCTTCCAGCCATCCCAGTGCTCAGCTGACACACCAGGAATGCAGGAGAGCCATCTGGTCAACTCATAGCATTGTGAGACAAAATAAATTGCTGTTGCTTTAAGCCTCTAAGTTTGGAGGTAATTTATTATGCACCAGTACATAACTGAAACACCAACTTTAGCTAGTTTGACATTTGTACTGAGAACTAAATAAAGCTATACAGGCAAGCTGGGTCCAAGAAAGAAGAGGAAATGATACAAATAAAAACCAGTTTGGATAAGCAGTATTCTATCCCTCTAATTCAAGCATGCTAGTCATTCTTATTATTAGACTAAATATAAAGTCAAGGTGTTTTTAAGCGATAAACCTCAGCCTCGGTGATGGGAGACTCAAAGATCAACACAACTACTGGAGAAAGGCTGATAAGAAAGCCTTTTAAATTCTGATTTGAATTAAATAATGTATATGTTTACCTCTTCAAAAATTATATTTAAAAAAAGAATCTGAAGACACCTGAACTAATTTGGTTAGTCACACATTTCTTCTAAGCTTAGCAGTGAAATTAGGAGTTACAAAAATGGCAAAGAAACAGGACCTTTGAGAATTTTCTTTCAATTTCTTAGATCAGGAGCTAGCAAACTTCTTCTGTCAAATATCAGACAGTTCAGGGTTTGCAGGCCAAGAGACAAAATCAATGGTATTATATAGAAACATACAAAAAGAGATTTTTTATTAATAAAAGTCGAGGTCTACATGACTTGGTGGCAAAGAATCCATCTTCTAATGCAGGAGACGTGGGTTCAATCCCTAGATCAGGAAGATCCCCTGGAGTAGGAAATGGTAACCCGCTCCAGTATTCTCACGTGGAGAATTCTATGGACAGAGGAGCCTGGCAGGCTACAGTCCATGGGGTCACAAAGAGTCAGACGTGACTGAGCATGCACACACACATGCAAGGTATAATCAGGAAATTTTTTCTTTGTAATGTAGGTCTATTAATGAGAAAGGTAGAACTGTTTTTTGTGGGGCATATTGACTTCCTTTTTGGGGTTCAAATGTAAAATCCACCCTTAGCTCATGGATCATGCAAAAGCAGGTAGCAGCCAGATTTCATGCAGTGTATAGCTTGTCACCCTCCACTCCTTTGGGGGAAGCAATTTTGCCACGGGTCCTGAGCGGTCCTGCACATCCTTGCTTGGTATGTCAAGACTGCAAGACCCTGATTGATGTTTTCTAGGCCATTTTCAGGCTGGTTTTTGCAGGAAGTGATCTTGAAGAATGAGATACTTCTCCCCAAGACTAAGAATACAGTCACCCTAAAAGTGGGAGATTCCCCAAGATCCATGCTCTCCTGTAATGCAACTCAATGTGTCTATAGGCATCCATCAAGGGTTTGCATAGCCCCCAGACTTGAAGGTTATGGGAAACTGATACAAATGAACTTGAAAGTCTATCTGCTGCTTTTGTTGTAATATCTCTCACCCCACAGTCTCATGTCTTCTGTCATTATCCATGATAACTTCTTAGCTTGTTATTAGGATTAAAGTCTCAGACCCTTCATGATTCTTGTTATGAATCCTAAATATAAATTAAATAAACAACAAGAGCCTACTGTATAGCACAGGGAACTATACTCAATATCTTGCGATAATCTGCAACAGAAATATCTGCATAAAACATATGTACATATGTGTGTGTGTGTATAAATATATGATGGAATCACTTTGCTGTATACCTGAAACACTGTAAATTGACTATACTTCAATTTTTTTAAAAAGGAGCTCAGGTTTTTAAGAGACAATCAGTTCCACACTGGCTGAAGTAATAAAGCAGAGAAGACACTGACCGAAGGGCTTTATGCCATATGGAGAGCTGTGGAGGTGACAGTTGGTGTAGCAGAAGGCCACGGTGAAGATGGCCAAGATGTCTACATCATACACCCTCCATCTCCCATCCCCAAGCACAACTTTCCCAGGTGGTGGTTACAGGTCCTCTTCCCCAGCTTCTGCTTAGCCCCATTCACCCATCTCCCTGCCTCGCTTATATGCTTTCCCTTGACCCACATCCTGGTCAGCTAATGCCAGCTTCAACACCTTTCCCTTGACATCTTCCAGCCACAATATAGTCCTGACCAACAAGTGGAGGTGTGTTGAGTGCATCATCTAGAAAAGTTTGCTAACATAATGAAAAAGCACAGGCTCAGTTGACACAACCCATTCACCCCTTCCTGCAGTTTTGGTGTCGATTTTGTGGAGCAGTTGGCAAACTAAGTATTCAATTCAGTCACTCAGTTGTGTCTGACTCTTTGCGACCCCATGAACTGCAGCACACCAGGCCTCTCTGTCCATCACTAATTCCTGGAGTTCACCCAAACCCATGTCCATTGAGTCGGTGATGCCATCCAACCATCTCATCCTCTGTTGTCCCCTTCTCCTCCTGCCCTCAATCTTTCCCAGCATCAGGGTCTTTTCAAATGAGTCAGCTCTTCGCATCAGGTGACCAAAGTACAGGAGTTTCAGCTTCAACATCAATCCTACCAATGAACACCCAGGACTGATCTCCTTTAGGATGGACTGGTTGGATCTCCTTGCAGTCCAAGGGACTCTCAAGAGTCTTCTCCAACACCACAGTTCAAAAGCATCAATTCTTCGGTGCTCAGCTTTCTTTATAGTCCAACTCTCACATCCATACATGACTACTGGAAAAACCGTAGCCTTGACTAGACAGACCTTTGTTGACAAAGTAATGTCTCTGATTTTTAATATGCTGTCTAGGTTGGTCATAACTTTCCTTCCAAAAACTTAGTATAAAGAGTACTTATTCTTCAGATGAGTACACTGTTAACCCTAGAGCACTGTTGGTGAGAATGCAAGTTGGTACGGTCAGTATGGAAAACAGTGTGAAGTTTCCTTGGTAGGTTGGAGATAATGAACATAAAGTACCTGCCATAGTCCTTGGCACTGTAGTGTTTGCTGAGTAGATTAGTTACTGTAGGCATTATTATTTTTCACCTTGCAAGTGGGTGATGGACAGGGAAGCCTGGTGTGCTACAGTCCATGGGGTTGCAACGAGTCGGATACAACTGAAGGACTGAACTGAACTGATAGCATGTAGGGTCTTAGTTCCCTGCTGCTAAGCTGCTAAGTCACTTCAGTCGTGTCTGACTCTGTGCGACCCCATAGATGGTAGCCCACCAGGCTCCCCCGTCCCTGGGATTCTCCAGGCAAGAACACTGGAGTGGGTTGCCATTTCCTTCTCCAATGCATGAAAGTGAAAAGTGAAAGTGAAGTCACACAGTCGTGTCCGACTCTTTGAGACCCCATGGACTGCAGCCTACCAGGCTCCTCCGTCCATGGGATTTTCCAGGCAAGAGTACTGGAGTGGGGTGCCATTAGTTCCCTGACTAGAGATCAAACCCATGCCCCTTGCAGTGGAAGCACAGAGCCTCAACCACTGGACCACAAGGGTAGTCCCTGTAGGCATATTTTTAAATCATTTATTGTTTCATGATTTAAGTTAGATAGTCCAGAAAATTTAAATCTATTGATCCTGAAGAACTGGCATAACGCAGGGAAAAGACCATGTTTTTCTTTGTGTGTATTAAAACGTATCTATGTTTTGGTTTTTTAGCATGTGCACACCGATGATTGGCACTGGAAATTTCTTACTTCTTCCTATGTTGTAATTATAAGTTGGGTGTTGCTGGGTTAAGAGGTCATGTAACAATATAGTGTAGGAACATCTGTGCTGGCAGCTTCTCAAGACTTGAAGAGGAACTTCAGGAAAATTAATCAGTGTCAACCGCAGGGTGGAGAGGAGAAATAACTTAGCAGTTCTCCAGGAAAGTGATATAAATGTCAGGCCAAACTATCCCACTTACATTAGTCAGGTAAGGCTGATCATGTTCAGCCTGCAAACCCTATTTGATAAGAATCTAAAAATTTTGGTGAAATTGTGCCTTTCTTTTACAGGTTTTTTTTGTGTGTGTGTGTGTTAATCTTTTTTTTTTTTTTTTTGCAAGAGAAGACAATATTGTATCCAGAAAAGAAGTGGTAGGAAAACATGTGGGACTGTGACACCTGGAAATAGCTGGAAACTTAGAAAAATACTGCTCTTAATGGGCTGGTATGCTATTAAGGAAGAGGACTAGCAATTTTTATGTTAAAATGCAGTGTTTTTATTCTAATTTCAAGTGGACAGTTCAGAAAAAATACTAAACTTAATGCTTTTATTCACTATTGCATAAATTTTTCCAACTCATGAATATTTCATATTTTTTTACATAAACTTTATTCTTTGGGAGAAAACAGATACATATTCATTGTGTGTAGTAAATTCAACCATAGAAAAGTACAAATGTTACTCTCTCAGTCGTGTCCAGCTCTTTGTGATCCCATGAACTGCAGCTCATCAGCCTCCTCTGTCCATGAAATTCTCCGGGCAAGAATAATGGAGTGGGGTGCCGTTTCTTTATCCAGGAGAGTTTCCTGACCCAGCGATTGAACCCAAGTCTCTCACAACTCCTGAACTGGTGGGCAGATTCCTCAACACTGAGCCACTGGAGCTTCCTAATTACATTGCAAAGTACACCCTAATTTGTTTAACTAGCTTTCTGTGCCTAAATATATAGGTTGTTCCCAATTTTTTGCTATGGTAAACAAAACTGAAAATAATCAGTTCAGTTCAGTTCAGTCTCTCAGTTGTGTACGACTCTTTGCTGCTGCTGCTAAGTCTCTTCAGTCGTGTCTGACTCTGTGCGACCCCATAGATGGCAGCCCACCAGGCTCCCCCATCCCTGGGATTCTCCAGGCAAGAACACTGGAGTGGGGTGCCATTGACTTCTCCAGTACGACTCTTTGAGGCCCTATGAATTGCAGCACACCAGGCCTCCCTGTCCATCACCAATTCCTAGAGCTTGGTCAAACTCATGTCCATCAAGTCTATGATGCTATCCAACCATCTCATCCTCTGTCATTCCCTTAATAAACTTGTGAAAATATACTTTCACACGTGCTGTGATTGTGCTTAGTCACTAAGTTTTGTCCAACTCTTGTGACTTCATAGACTGTAGCCTGCCAGGGCTCCTCTGTCCATGGGATTTCCCATGCAAGAATACCAGGGTGGGTTGCCATGCCCTCCTCCAGGGGATCTTTCCAACCCGCGGCTCGAATCCAGGTCTTTAGCCTTGCAAGTAGATCCTTTATCGTTGTAGCCACCAAGGAAGCCCAAGAATATGGGAGTAGGTAGCCTACTCCTTCTCTCAGGGGTTCTTCCCTGACACAGGAATTGAACCAGGGTCTCCTGCATTGCAGGCAGATTCTTTACCAGCTGAGCGACCAGAGAAGTCCTAGAGAAGTCCTAATTTCACATGAGTGTAAATGTACTTCTAAGTTCAATTCCTATAAGTAGACTTGCTTGATCAAAAAAGATGCCAAGTGATCCTTCATAGAAGTTGTACCAATTAGATAACCATTAATAAGCATTGGGGAGGTAAACTAGCTACTACTATCATGTATTGGAATGATAACACCATTTCTCCACACTTGCCAGCATAGTGTGTTATCAAATATTTTTGTCTTTGCCATCTGATAGAAGAAAAATAGTATAAAATAGTATAATTTTCACTTTCATTTAACTTAATATGAGTGAAGCTAAGCCTCTTTTATATTCAAGATCTATTTTTATTTCCTTTTCTGTGAATTGTCTGTGGAATTTGCTTAACTTTCTACTTGCTTGTTATTTTCTTATTGATTTGAAGACCTTCTTACTTATTAGGAAAGTAGCCCTTTGTAATATAAATGATAAACAATTATTTTTTAAACAATCAAAGAAAAAGTATAAAAAATGTTCAGTCAAACAAGGTATGCAAAGATTAATGTGAGTTTATTTTGTTGTGACTCAACAGTACTGATGAAATATTTATTGAAATTTAAGGATTAAAGCTGACTGGGTGTGACTCTAGGTTTGCTCTGCTGCTGCTGCTGCTGCCAAGTCGCTTCAGTCGTGTCCTACTCTGTGCGACCCTATAGACGGCAGCCCACCAGGCTCCCCCGTCCCTGGGTTTGTTCTACTCATATGCAAATGAGTTTAAGCAAAAAAAAAAAAAAAAAGAAGAAGAAGAAGAAAAGGTTATATTATGTAAGAAGAATCCTAGAGAAGGGCAGTTTCAGAAGTAATTCATCCTCATCAAGACCCAGGTTCTTTCTGCCCATCTAATATTCTTTTCCATACATCATAATAAAGCTGGTTCCTTTTGCAGTTGTGAGGTGGCCACCAGTAGTGACCATGGCTATGTGCCTCCCAGTTCAAGCCCACTGGGAGAATGAGACTGGCTTTTAAAACAAATTAAGATCTTTCTCTAAAGATTCCATTAAGCATCTCCTCATTTCTCAATGGCCAGAAGTGGGTCATTAGCCCATTTTAAATCAAACACTGGTAAAAGGGGATTGAATTACCTTTGATTCAAATAGATTTACAACTTTGTCCAAAGCCATTTCCCAAGAATCATTACTCTACCCTTTGGGGAGGTAAAGCAGATATTAGATAGATGGTCTTTGCATTGGTCAAGTCACATAATTTCTCTGTGCCTTGTTTTCCTCCTTCATTCAGTGAGAATAGTCCACTTCAGTTCAGTTCAGTCACTCAGTCGTGTCCAACTCTTTGCGACCCCATAAAGCACAGCACGCCAGACCTCCCTATCCATCACCAACTCCCGGAGTTCACTCAAACTCATGTGCATTGAGTCGGTGATGCCATTCAGCCATCTCATCCTCTGTCATCCCCTTCTCTTCCTGTCCCCAATCCCTCCCAGCATCAGGGTCTATTCCAATGAGTCAACTCTTCACATCAGGTGGCCAAAGTACTGGAGTTTCAGCTTTAGCATCAGTCCTTCCAAAGAACACCCAGGACTAGTCTCCTTTAGGATGGACTGGTTGGATCTCCTTGCAGTCCAAGTGACTCTCAGGAGTCCTCTCCAAAACCACAGTTCAGAAGCATCAATTCTTCGGCACTCAGCTTTCTTTACAGTCCAACTCTCACATCCATATGTGACCACTGGAAAAACCATAGCCTTGACTAGATGGACCTTTGTTGGCAAAGTAATATCTCTGCTTTTTAATATGCTATCTAGGTTGGTCAAAATTTTCCTTCCAAGGAGTAGGAGTCTTTTAATTTCACGGCTGCAGTCACCACCTGCAGTGATTTTGGAACCCCAGAAAATAAAGTCTGACACTGTTTCCACTGTTTCCCCATCTATTTGCCATGAAGTGATGGGACCAGATGCCATGATCTTAGTTTTCTGAACGTTGAGCTTTAAGCCAACTTTTTCACTCTCCTCTTTCACTGTCATCAAGAGGCTTTTTAGTTCCTCTTCACTTTCTGCCATAAGGGTGGTGTCATCTGCATATCTGAGGTTATTGATATTTCTCCCTGCAATCTTGATTCCAGCTTGTGCTTCTTCCAGCCCAGCATTTCTCATGATGTACTCTGCATAGAAGTTAAATAAGCAGGGTGACAATATACATCCTTGATGTACTCCTTTTCCTATTTGGAACCAGTCTGTTGTTCCATGTTCAGTTCTAACTGTTGTTCTTGACCTGCATACAGGTTTCTCAAGAGGCAGGTCAGGTGGTCTGGTATTCCCATCTCTTTCAGAATTTTCCACAGGTTATTGTGATCCACACAGTCAAAGGCTTTGGCATAGTCAATAAAGCAGAAGTAGATGTTTTTCTGGAACTCTCTTGCTTTTTCAATGATCCAGAGGATGTTGGCAATTTGATCTCTGGTTCCTCTGCCTTTTCTAAAACCAGCTTGAATATCTGGAAGTTCACGGTTCACGTATTGTTGAAGCCTGGCTTGGAGAATTTGGAGCATTACTTTACTAGTGTGTGAGATGAGTGCAATTGTGCAATAGTTTGAGCATTCTTTGGGATTGGAATGAAAACTGACCTTTGGGAGGAGGAGCCAAGATGGTGGAGGAGTGGGACGGGGAGAACACTTTCTCCCCCACAAATTCATCAAAAGAGCATTTAAACGTCGAGTAAATTCCACAAAACAACTTCTGAATGCCGGCAGAGGACATCAGGCACCCAGAAAAGCAACCCAACTCTTCGAAAGGAGGTAGGAAAAAATATAAAAGACAAAAAAAGAGACAAAAGAGGGAGGGACAGAGTTCCATCCCGGGAAGGGAGTCTTAAAAAGAGAGAAGTTTCCAAACACCAGGAGACCTTCTCACTGCCGAATCTGTGCCGAGCTTTGGAAGCACAGAGGGCAACATAAAAGGGAGAAAAAAATAAATAAACAATTAAAAAGCGCAGATTGTGAGCCCTGCGGTAACTCCCCCAGCGGAGAAGCAGCGCAGACGCCTGCACACGGCATTAGCAAGCGGGGGCTGGGCAGGGAAGCGCGGCGCGGGCTGTGTCCCTTAGAGTAAGAATTGGCCCGAATGTCCTGAGCGCTATCTGAGCGAAATAATTGGGCTAGCAAACCAGACTGTGGGATATCTACCACACGAAAAGCCAGCCCTAACCTAAGACACTGCCAGGCCCGCGCACAGAACAAAGGACTGAACAGAGATAGCCGGTTGCAGACCTTCCCCCTCCGGTGACAGGCAGCCAGAACCGTAAGGGGGCAATCGCAGCCCAAGAGAGACACTATCTATAAAACTGTAAGCAGGCTTCTTTGCTAACTAAAACTTCTTGGGGGTCTGGACGGTCAACATCTGCCTGAGAAGGTGCGTCGGTTTTACACCCAGATAACCGAGTGGCAGGGAGGCGATAAGTCGCAGCATTGGCGCCCACCAAACACATCACCTGAGCTGCTCGGATCTGGGAAGAGCACAAAACGCAGGCCCAACCGAGTCTGCGCCTCTGAGGACTACCCGAGTGCCTGAACCTGAGCTGCTTGGAACTGGGAGCTCAGCCCAGGGCCGGCCTCTGATTGTTCCCGGCGGAACAACCTAGAGCCCGAGCAGTGTGGGCAGGGAGGCTACACGCGCTGTGAGCGGGGGCAGACCCAGTGTGGCTGCGGCACTGCGAGCGCACGCCAGTGTTATCTGTTTGCAGCATCCCTCCCTCCCTCCCCACAGCGCGGCTGAACAAGTGAGCCTAAATAAAATAAAAAAAATAGTGTCCTCCACCGTCCCCTTTGTGTCAGGGTGGGAACCAGACACTGAAGAGACCAGCAAACAGAAGAAGCTATAACAGAGGGAACCGCCTTGGAAGCTACAGGCCATAGATTAAAACCCTGTGGTTACTACGAACTACATACGAAGGGGCCTATAGATCTTGAGAAATATAAGTCAGACCAAGGAACTAGCCAAAAATGAACTGAACCCACAATACTCACAACAAAACCAGAAAAAGACCTAGATATATTTTTACGATCAATCTTTCTTTCTTTTTTTTTTTTAATTTTAAAAAAAAAAATTTTAAGTCCTCTATTGTCCTTTAATTTTCACTTTTATAACTATTACTTTGCAAAAAAAAAAAAAAGACCCTTTTTTTTCTTCAGCAAACTTCATATATATATTTTATAATTTTTTTGACCGTGTTTTGTTTTGTTTTGTTTTCTTTTTCTTCTTTTCTTTAACATTGTATTTTTGAAATTCCAAACTCTACTCTAGATTTTTAATTTTAGCCTTTTGGTATATGTTATCAATTTTGTACCTATAGTTTTTTTTCATAATTTCTGTGACTTTTTTTTTCCTCTGTTTCTTTCTCTTCTTCTTTTGTATAACATCGTATATCTGCAATTCCAAACTCTACTCAAGATTTTTAATTTATGCTTTTTGGTATTTGATATCAATTTTGTACCTGTATTTTCTTTATAATTTTTGCAACATTGTTTTTGTTGGTTTGTTTGTTTTCTCTCTTTATTTTTCTTCTTCTTTTTTTTAACATTGTATTTTTGAAATTCCAAACTCTACTCTAGATTTTTAACTTTTGCTTTTTGGTATTAGTTATCAATTTTGTACCTTTAGTTTCTTTATAATTTTCACGACCTTGTTTGTTTTTCTTTGTTCGTTTTTTCTCTCTTTCTTTTCCTTCTTCTTTTCATTAACATCGCATTTTTGAAATTCCAAACTCTACTCTAGATTTTTAATTTTTGCTTTTATGTATTTGTTACCAATTTTGTACCTTTAAGAACCCAATCTTCAGGACCCATTTTTCACTAGGGTACGAGATTACTGGCTTGACAGCTCTCTCTCCCTTTGGACTCTCCGTTTTCTCCACCAGGTCGCCTGTATCTCCTCCCTAACCCCTCTCTACTCTACCCAACTCTGTGAATTTCTGTGTGTTCCAGACGGTGGAGAACACTTAGGGAACTGATTACTGGCTGGATCTGTCTCCCTCCTTTTCATTTCCCCCTTTTATCCTTCTGGCCACCTCTGTCTCCTGCCTCCTTCTTCTCTTCTCTGTATAACTCCATGAACATCTCTGAGCAGTCCAGTTGTGGAGTGCACATAAGGAAGTGACTACTGGCTAGCCCACTCTCTCCACTATTGATTCCACCTCATCTCATTTGGGTCACCTCTAACTCCCTTCTCCCACTTCTCTTCTCCATGTAACACTGTGAACCTCTCTGAGTGACCCTCACAGTAGAGAAACTTTTCATCTTTAACGTAGATGTTTTATCAATGGTGCTGTATAGAAGGAGAAGTTTTGAAACTACTGTAAAAATAAGACCGATAACTGGAAGTAGGAGGCTTAAGTCCAAACCCTGACTCCAGGGAACTCCTGACTCCAAGGAACATTAATTGACAGGAGCTCATCAAACGCCTCCATACTGACACTGAAACCAAGCACCACACAAGGGCCAACAAGTTCCAGGGCAAGACATACCAAGCAAATTCTCCAGCAACAAAGGAACACAGCCCTGAGCTTCAAGATACAGGCTGCCCAAAGTCACCCCAAAACCATAGACATCTCATAACTCATTACTGGACATTTCATTACACTCCAGAGAGAAGAAATACAGCTCCATCCACCAGAACATCGACACAAGCTTCCCTAACCAGGAAACCTTGACAAGCCACCTGTACAAACCCACACACAGTGAGGAAGTGCCACAATAAAGAGAACTCCACAAACTGCCAGAATACAGAAAGGACACCCCAAACTCAGCAATTTAAACAACATGAAGAGACAGAAGAATAGCCAGCAGATAAAGGAACAGGATAAATGCCCACCAAACCAAACAAAAGAGGAAGAGATAGGGAATCTACCTGATAAAGAATTCCGAATAATGATAGTGAAATTGATCCAAAATCTTGAAATTAAAATGGAATCACAGATAAATAGCCTGGAGGCAAGGATTGAGAAGATGCAAGAAAGGTTTAACAAGGACTTAGAAGAAATAAAAGAGTCAATATATAATGAATAATGCAATAAGTGAAATTAAAAACACTCTGGAGGCAACAAATAGTAGAATAACAGAGGCAGAAGATAGGATTAGTGAATTAGAAGATAGAATGGTAGAAATAAATGAATCAGAGAGGATAAAAGAAAAACGAATTAAAAGAAATGAGGACAATCTCAGAGACCTCCAGGACAATATTAAACGCTACAACATTCGAATCATAGGGGTCCCAGAAGAAGAAGACAAAAAGAAAGACCATGAGAAAATACTTGAGGAGATAATAGTTGAAAACTTCCCTAAAATGGGGAAGGAAATAATCACCCAAGTCCAAGAAACCCAGAGAGTCCCAAACAGGATAAACCCAAGGCGAAACACCCCAAGACACATAGTAATCAAATTAACAAAGATCAAGCACAAAGAACAAATATTAAAAGCAGCAAGGGAAAAACAACAAATAACACACAGGGAATACCCATAAGGATAACAGCTGATCTTTCAATAGAAACTCTTCAAGCCAGGAGGGAATGGCAAGACATACTTAAAATGATGAAAGAAAATAACCTACAGCCCAGATTACTGTACCCAGCAAGGATCTCATTCAAGTATGAAGGAGAAATCAAAAGCTTTCAGACAAGCAGAAGCTGAGAGAATTCTGCACCACCAAACCAGCTCTCCAACAAATACTAAAGGATATTCTCTAGACAGGAAACACAAAAACGGTGTATAAATTCGAACCCAAAACAATAAAGTAAATGGCAACGGGATCATGCTTATCAGTAATTACCTTAAACGTAAATGGGTTGAATGCCCCAACCAAAAGACAAAGACTGGCTGAATGGATACAAAAACAAGACCCCTACATATGTTGTCTACAAGAGACCCACCTCAAAACAGGGGACACATACAGACTGAAAGTGAAGGGCTGGAAAAAGATTTTCCATGCAAATAGGGACCAAAAGAAAGCAGGAGTAGCAATACTCATGTCAGATAAAATAGACTTTAAAACAAAGACAGTGAAAAGAGACAAAGATGGTCACTACATAATGATCAAAGGATCAATCCAAGAAGAAGATATAACAATTATAAATATATATGCACCCAACACGGGAGCACCGCAGTATGTAAGACAAATGCTAACAAGTATGAAAGAAGAAATTAACAATAACACAATAATAGTGGGAGACTTTAATACCCCACTCACACCTATGGATAGATCAACTAAACAGAAAATTAACAAGGAAACACAAACTTTAAACGATACAATAGACCAGTTAAACCTAATTGATATCTATGGGACATTTCATCCCAAAACAATGAATTTCACCTTTTCTCAAGTGCACATGGAACCTTCTCCAGGATAGATCACATCCTGGGCCATAAAGCTAGCCTTGGTAAATTCAAAAAAATTGAAATCATTCCAAGCATCTTTTCTGACCACAATGCAGTAAGATTAGATCTCAATTACACGAGAAAAACTATTAAAAATTCCAACATATGGAGGCTGAACAACACGCTGCTGAATAACCAACAAATCACAGAAGAAATCAAAAAAGAAATAAAAATTTGCATAGAAACAGATGAAAATGAAAACACAACAACCCAAAACCTGTGGGACACGGTAAAAGCAGTCCTAAGGGGAAAGTTCATAGCAATACAGGCACACCTCAAGAAACAAGAAAAAAGTCAAATAAATAACCTAACTCTACACCTAAAGCAACTAGAAAAGGAAGAAATGAAGAACCCCAGGGTTAGTAGAAGGAAAGAAATCTTAAAAATTAGAGCAGAAATAAATGCAAAAGAAACAAAAGAGATCATAGCAAAAATCAACAAAACCAAAAGCTGGTTTTTTGAAAGGATAAATAAAATTGACAAACCATTAGCCAGACTCATCAAGAAACAAAGGGAGAAAAATCAAATCAATAAAATTAGAAATGAAAATGGAGAGATCACAACAGACAACACAGAAATACAAAGGATGATAAGAGACTACTATCAACAATTATATGCCAGTAAAATGGACAACGTGGAAGAAATGGACAAATTCTTAGAAAAGTACAACTTTCCAAAACTCGATCAGGAAGAAATAGAAAATCTTAACAGACCCATCACAAGCACGGAAATTGAAACTGTAATCAAAAATCTTCCAGCAAACAAAAGCCCAGGTCCAGACGGCTTCACAGCTGAATTCTACCAAAAATTTAGAGAAGAGCTAACACCTATCCTGCTCAAACTCTTCCAGAAAATTGCAGAGGATGATAAACTTCCAAACTCATTCTATGAGGCCACCATCACCCTAATACCAAAACCTGACAAAGATCCCACAAAAAAAGAAAACTACAGGCCAATATCACTGATGAACATAGATGCAAAAATCCTTAACAAAATTCTAGCAATCAGAATCCAACAACACATTAAAAAGATCATACACCATGACCAAGTGGGCTTTATCCCAGGGATGCAAGGATTCTTCAATATCCGCAAATCAATCAATGTAATACACCACATTAACAAATTGAAAAATAAAAACCATATGATTATCTCAATAGATGCAGAGAAAGCCTTTGACAAAATTCAACATCCATTTATGATAAAAACTCTCCAGAAAGCAGGAATAGAAGGGACATACCTCAACATAATAAAAGCTATATATGACAAACCCACAGCAAACATTATCCTCAATGGTGAAAAATTGAAAGCATTTCCTCTAAAGTCAGGAACAAGACAAGGGTGCCCACTTTCACCATTACTATTCAACATAGTTTTGGAAGTTTTGGCCACAGCAATCAGAGCAGAAAAAGAAATAAAAGGAATCCAAATTGGAAAAGAAGAAGTAAAGCTCTCACTGTTTGCAGATGACATGATCCTCTACATAGAAAACCCTAAAGACTCCACCAGAAAATTACTAGAACTAATCAATGACTATAGTAAAGTTGCAGGATATAAAATCAACACACAGAAATCCCTTGCATTCCTATACACTAATAATGAGAAAACAGAAAGAGAAATTAAGGAAACAATTCCATTCACCATTGCAACGGAAAGAATAAAATACTTAGGAATATATCTACCTAAAGAAACTAAAGACCTATATATAGAAAACTATAAAACACTGGTGAAAGAAATCAAAGAGGACACTAACAGATGGAGAAATATACCATGTTCATGGATTGGAAGAATCAATATAGTGAAAATGAGTATACTACCCAAAGCAATCTATAGATTCAATGCAATCCCTATCAAGCTACCAACAGTATTCTTCACAGAGCTAGAACAAATAATTTCACAATTTGTATGGAAATACAAAAAACCTCGAATAGCCAAAGCGATCTTGAGAAAGAAGAATGGAACTGGAGGAATCAACCTACTTGACTTCAGGCTCTACTACAAAGCCACAGTTATCAAGACAGTATGGTACTGGCACAAGGACAGAAATATAGATCAATGGAACAAAATAGAAAGCCCAGAGATAAATCCACGCACATATGGACACCTTATCTTTGACAAAGGAGGCAAGAATATACAATGGATTAAAGACAATCTCTTTAACAAGTGGTGCTGGGAACTCTGGTCAACCACTTGTAAAAGAATGAAACTAGAACACTTTCTAACACCATACACAAAAATAAACTCAAAATGGATTAAAGATCTAAACGTAAGACCAGAAACTATAAAACTCCTAGAGGAGAACATAGGCAAAACACTCTCTGACATACATCACAGCAGGATCCTCTATGACCCACCTCCCAGAATATTGGAAATAAAAGCAAAAATAAACAAATGGGACCTAATTAACCTTAAAAGCTTCTGCACATCAAAGGAAACTATTAGCAAGGTGAAAAGACAGCCTTCAGAATGGGAAAAGATAATAGCAAATGAAGCAACAGACAAACAACTAATCTCAAAAATATACAAGCAACTCCTACAGCTCAACTCGAGAAAAATAAATGACCCAATCAAAAAATGGGCCAAAGAACTAAATAGACATTTCTGCAAAGAAGACATACAGGTGGCTAACAAACACATGAAAAGATGCTCAACATCACTCATTATCAGAGAAATGCAAATCAAAACCACTATGAGGTACCATTTCACGCCAGTCAGAATGGCTGCCATCCAAAAGTCTACAAGCAATAAATGCTGGAGAGGGTGTGGAGAAAAGGGAACCCTCTTACACTGTTGGTGGGAATGCAAACTAGTACAGCCACTATGGAGAACAGTGTGGAGATTCCTTAAAAAACTGGAAATAGAACTGCCTTATGATCCAGCAATCCCACTGCTGGGCATACACACTGAGGAAACCAGAAGGGAAAGAAACACGTGTACCCCAATGTTCATCGCAGCACTGTTTATAATAGCCAGGACATGGAAGCAACCTAGATGTCCATCAGCAGATGAATGGATAAGAAAGCAGTGGTACATATACACAATGGAGTATTACTCAGCCATTAAAAAGAATACATTTGAATCAGTTCTAATGAGGTGGATGAAACTGGAGCCTATTATACAGAGTGAAGTAAGCCAGAAAGAAAAACACCAATACAGTATACTAACGCATATATATGGAATTTAGAAAGATGGTAACAATAACCCTGTGTACGAGACAGCAAAAGAGACACTGATGTATAGAACAGTCTTATGGACTCTGTGAGAGAGGGGGAGGGTGGGAAGATTTGGGAGAATGGCATTGAAACATGTAAAATATCATGTATGAAACGAGTTGCCAGTCCAGGTTCAATGCACGATACTGGATGCTTGGGGCTGGTGCACTGGGACGACCCAGAGGGATGGAATGGGGAGGGAGGAGGGAGGAGGGTTCAGGATGGGGAACACATGTATACCTGTGGTGGATTCATTTTGATATTTGGCAAAACTAATACAATTATGTAAAGTTTAAAAATAAAATAAAATTAAAAAAAAAAAAAGAAAACTGACCTTTTCCAATCCTGTGGCCACTGCTGAGTTTTCCAAATTTGCTGGCATATTGAGTGCAGCACTTTCACAGCATCATATTTCAGGATTTGAAATAGCTCCACTGGAATTCCATCGCCTCCACTAGCTTTATTCTTAGTGATGCTTCCTAAGGCCCACTTGACTTCCTATTCTAGGATGTCTGGCTCTAGGTGAGTGATCACACCATTGTGATTATCTTGGTCTTGAAGATCTTTTTTGTACAGTTGTCCTGTGTATTCTTGCCACCTCTTAATATCTTCTGTTTCTGTTAGGTCCACACCATTTCTGTCCTTTATCGAGCCCATCTTTGCATGAAATGTTCCCTTGGTAGCTCTAATTTTCTTGAAGAGATCTCTAGTCTTTCCTAATCTATTGTTTTCCTCTATTTCTTTGCATTGATCACTGAGGAAGGCTTTCTTATCTCTCCTTGCTATTCGTTGAAACTCTGCATTCAAATGGGAATATCTTTCCTTTTCTCCTTTGCTTTTCACTTCTCTTCTTTTCACAGCTATTTATAAGGCCTCCTCAGACAGCCATTTTGCTTTTTTGCATTTCTTTTCCATGGGGATGGTCTTGATCCCTGTCTCCTGTACAATGTCACGAACCTGAGTCCATAGTTCATCAGGCACTGTCTATCAGATCTAGTCCCTTAAATCTATTTTTCACTTCCACTGTATAATCATAAGGGATTTGATTTAGGTCATACCTGAATGGTCTAGTGGTTTTCCCTACTTTCTTCAATTTAAGTCTGAATTTGGCAATAAGGCGTTCATGATCTGAGCCAAAGGCAGCTCCGGGTCTTGTTTTTGCTGACTGTATAGAGCTTCTCCATCTTTGGCTGCAAAGAATATCTGATTTCAGTATTGACCATTTGGTGCTGTCCATGTGTAGAGTCTTCTCTTGTGTTGTTGGAAGAGGGTGACTAGTACATTGCTATGACTAGTACATTCTCTTGGCAAAACTCTATTAGTCTTTGCCTTGCTTCATTCCGTACTCCAAGGCCAAATTTGCCTGTTACTCCAGCCTTTTCTTGACTTCCTACTTTTGCATTCCAGTCACCTATAATGAAAAGGACATCTTTTTTGGGTGTTAGTTCTAAAAGGTCTTGTAGGTCTTCATAGAACTGTTCAGCTTCTTCAGTGTTACTGGTTGGGGCATAGGCTTGGATCACCGTAATATTGAATGGTTTGCCTTGGAAACGAACAGAGATCATTCTGTCATTTTTGGGATTGCATCCAAGTACTGCATTTCAGACTCTTTTGTTGACCATAATGGCTACTCCATTTCTTCTAAGGGATTCCTGCCCAGAGTAGTAGATATAATGGTCATCTGTGTTAAATTCACCCATTCCAGTCCATTTTAGTTCACTGCTTCAGAGACTGTCAACGTTCACTCTTGCCATCTCCTGTTTGACCACTTCCAATTTGCCTTGATTCATGGACCTGACATTCCAGGTTCCTATGCAATATTGCTCTTTACAGCATCGGACCTTGCTTCTATCACCAGTCACATCCACAGCTGGGTATTGTTTTTGCTTTGGCTCCATCCCTTCATTCTTTCCAGAGTTATTTCTCCACTGATCTCCTGTAGCATATTGGGCCCCTACCTACCTGGAGAGTTCCTCTTTCAGTATCCTATCATTTTGCCTTTTCATACTGTTCATGGGGTTCTCAAGGCAAAAATACTGAAGTGGTTTGCCATTCCCTTCTCTAGTGGACCACATTCTGTCAGATCTCTCTCCACCATGACCCATCCATCTTGGGTGGCCCCACATGGCGTGGCTTAGTTTCATTGAGTTAGACAAGGCTGTGGCTCATGTGATCAGATTGGCTA
Source organism: Bubalus bubalis (assembly GCF_019923935.1). Lineage (NCBI taxonomy): Eukaryota > Metazoa > Chordata > Mammalia > Artiodactyla > Bovidae > Bubalus > Bubalus bubalis. The sequence continues at coordinate 34,608,825 of NC_059166.1, forward strand.
GTTTTCTGTGATTATGGTTTCAGTGTATCTGCCCTCTGATGCCCCCTTGCAACACCTACCGTCTTACTTGGGTTTCTTACCTTGGGCGTGGGGTATTTCTTTACGGCTGCTCCAGCAAAGCACAGCCGCTGCTCCTTATCTTGGACAAGGTTGCCCCACCTGACCTTGAACGTGGAGTAGCTCCTCTCGGCCCTCCTGCACCCACGCAGCCGCCGCTCCTTGAACGTGGGGTAGCTCCTCTCGGCCACTGCCCGACAATAGTAATGGAACGTAATTCAGAAAGATCTAATTCAGTTCCTTGCACTAAGTAAACACCCAATAATTGTTTGCCCTTTTCTCTCTGACTTCCTTTCCTGCCTAGCATTACTATTGTTTTTGTCATTATTATTACTTACTGAATAGCTGTCAGAAGATCACAGTTTTGGAGAAAAGTAGTTGGAAACTTCTTCTAGAAGATATATTCATATTATTGTTGTTGCCAAAACATACTCATTCTGTTTCTGACTGACCGGTTCCGTCCGTACCAATTGTCCATCATCTGAGTACCTGAATGGCATCAATTAAAAAAGCCTGTCATTCACAGTCAATTCTTGCAGATTTACTAGTGAAGTGAGCTTTTTTATCCAAAACTTACTACAGGGAATATTCAACCTTGATAATTAAAAAGTATTTTTCCATCCCAATATCCTTGTCCTTAAGGTTAGATTTAGGCCGTGCATTTTGGGGGAAATAAAAGATATTATGGTATTCCCAAAGTATCATATCTAGAGGCATGTGAGGTTTATTTCCCCTTGGTGATAATGTTGAGAACTTGGACAATGTGTTGCCTTTCTCCACTTCCAAAGTTACTATTTTTCCTTTTATGGTTAATAAACAATTTCTGGTGAATTTTTTAAGATAATGTAGATATCATTTTTTTCATCAAATTGTGTCTCCACTACACTAAATACTACCATAGATGATTTAAATTACTTTTGTCTATGTTTCTTACCTGAATCCATTTATAATATGATGTTTTAAAGGATTATATATATGTATATGTTTTGGCTGCATCAGTTAGCTGCGGCACACAGCCTCTGTTGGCTGAGGTGAGTTGCAGCACATGGGCTTAGTCGCCCCACGGTGTGTGGGATCTTAGTTCCCTGACCAAGAATCGAACCTGCATCCCCTGTATTGCAAGGCAGTTTCTTAACCGTGGGACCACCAGGGAAGTCCTTAAAGGATGATTTTTACTATTATTTACTCACTCTACGATAAGACCCCCCCCCACACACACACACACACCTTCCTTCTCTCCTTCCTGCTTTCCTTCCTTCCTTCTTAGAATCTTTGTACATGAAAACTTATTTTACTGATTTTTTTTTTTTTTTAATAATTTAGGCATACTAGATCAGCAATCCACATATCTCAACCTTGGTTTTTCTGGGGAAAAAACCCCTTTCCCCCTACAAAGATTATTAACTAAAATCCCAGATTCTAAGAAATAAAAGACAGCAGAGACCCTGAGGTTTCTCAAATGGCCACAGCTAGTTTGCCTTAATGTTGAAATGCTATTTATTCATATGAATGAATTATCATTGTAGAGCTTCTGCTATTCTCTGCCCATTTTCATTTCTTGTTGTTAATTTCTAGCCTCCTAAAATTAGTTAATAAATCAAAAATAGCTAGAGGCCTTCCTACCAGGAATGCTTTTTGTTTTTAAATGGTAGGAAAACACTGGCAGCACAGTCACTTAGCTGCAACAGCATAAGGAGAAGACACATCCAAGGCCCATGTCACACTCCCCTTGAATGGCTCCCTACTGTGACACAGCTCAGCCTGCCAGAGTTTAGGACTATGAAACTCATTTCACGTTCCATTCCAATCCTCTCTGTTCAGCACTCCTTCAGATTCTTGAAACCAAGAAGCCTGCCACAACTGATCCCATTCTAAACACATTTTTTCCAAGCAAGTACACTCATATGTAGAGGGCGTTTGAAAATTGATATTATCACCCTAAGTCACAGTGATTGCTTTTCTTCTTGGGCCCCCTTAACTGCGGTAGGTTATTTCCAAGAGCTGCACAAAGCACATAAGACAAAGCAATGAGAATGCGGTATTTGGAGTGGAAAGAGGGGATTAACATGGAGGTAGTATGAACTGATAAAAGGTAGGGCAACCCTGCAACTACATCAGAGGCAGATCAAGCAAATCTCTCTCCAGACCCATATTATAGGACCCATATTATAGGACAACTAAATGAGATCAAAACCAGCTGAATGTAGGGAATGGCGACTTTGCAATATTAACACACATCAAACATTATGCACTCTTCAGGGCATTTCACTGGACCCAAACAAGATTCTCTTCCTGAGGGTATTTTATAGTAGCCACTGAAAATGCTCGTGATAGTTTGTATGTCAGTGAGCTCGCTTTGAATTCTTAGAGTCCTAATTCTCTATTATCTTATTTAGATAGAAAAACCAGTTGGAAAGCAATGCAGTATATGCCTCTTTATCTGGAATCAAAATACCCAGAAAAGCAAAATGAGTTGAGTGGCAAAAACAATGGTAACTGATTATTTACAATGATAACCAAAGGCACTAGTGAGAATGTAAAATGCTTTCTGATCCTTGAAAAATTATGAGCAGTATAATTTTAGTGTGAAGAGCTGACTTCGTGTGTTCAAATTCTTTGAAATTAGACATTCATTTGTTCAGTCAACAAATATGTATTCAACATCTACCAATCCTTGTTTCAATGAGGAGCAACGGACAGAATCACCCAAAAAGCAGGCTCAAGGTTAAGATGCCTGTAGGAGTTAACCAGACAGAGTAGTGCTACTGCTGCTGGGGCTTCCGTCGTGTCTGACTCTGTGTGACCCTGTGGACCATAACCCACCAGGCTCCTCTGTCCATGAGATTCTCCAGCAAGAATACTGGAGTGGCTTGTCACGCCCTCCTCTAGGGGATCTTCCCCACCCAGAGATCAAACCTGCATCTCCCTCATTGCAGACGAATTCTTCACAGCTGAGCCATGGGGGAAGCCTAACCAGATGGAGTAAAATAAGACAAACAGAAAGAACTTGGTCCCCAAACCTGACTGAACAAAGAAGCTTGCAGACCTGCTTGTATTTTTTTCTTAACAAACTACTCTAAAAAGTGTCTTCTCTCTATTGTTCATCTTGTCCCATGCATTTTGAATGACTTCCAAGCCATCTACACCAGATGAAATCCAAACCCTTGTTAAAATGTGCTTCACTTAAAGAATGTACCCATTATGTATTTGTTGAATTGAGTATAGAAGAACATAAAATATTCTTCATAGCACACTTATCTGTTAGAAAAATTCAAAAAAATCATTAATGTAAGACCAGAACATTTCACCTTTGAGTTCAAGAGATGGCATCTGTGGCTCATTAGCAAATAAAGTACAGAACTATTCTTATACATAATTTCATCAAGTAGAATAATCTTCCAAGGTCATTTTATCAAATAATATGATCTTTCAAAGTCATGAACAGATTGTGAGACAATGCCATGCAATATACCTAGAATTTAATCAGATGTTGTTTTAATACCACATGTTTATAGCATATGGGAAGTACTTGAAAATAATGACCCAGAGGGATGGTATGGGGAGGGAGGTGGGAGGGGGATTCAGGTTGGGGAACACGTGTAAACCTGTGGCGGATGCATGTTGATGTATGGCAAAACCAATACAACATTGTAAAGTAAAAAAAAAGAAAATAATGCACAAATCAAAGACCTTTGGAGTTAAATGGAAAAGATCTTTAATTATGCTAATAGCTTTGTGGCAGTTTCAAATGTGGTCACACATTTGTTGACATTTCTGCCGTAGAAAGGGGGGTGTCTATGTGCGCTTTTCTTGGATATGGATGGGGTTTGTGACTCTTCAACCACTCAAGTCCAGTGGCAAGTACAGCCCTTGGGACTTCTGAGGTTAGATCACAAAAGCTCATGCAGCTTCCACCTTGCTCACAGGAGCACTTGCTTTTAGTGCCCTTGGAGTCCACGTAAGAAGTCTGACTACCCTGAGGTCACATTGCTAGAGACCCCACATGGATACACTCCAACTGATGGTCCCAGCTAAGCCCAGCCTTCTAGCCATTCTCCCAAAGTTTGAGACATGGCAATGAAACCACTTTGGACTTTTCAGACCATTTTATTAGATTCAGTTTTGTGCATCAGGAATGCTGTGGGGTTCAGCTGGATAATCCTTCTCTTCCATGTGATGTTAATGGAGGTCATCTGATAGAAGAATGAACCAGTTGATTCCTGCCCAAATTTCTGACCCATAAAAATTGCAAGATATAATAAAATAGACTTTTTCTTAGTGCCACTAAGTTTTGAAGTAGTTTATCATAAAGAAATAGGTAGCTGGTATAAGATTCCTCAACCAGAACCTCTTGGAAGAAGAAAAAAGGATTTAAGAGAATAATTTATGTACTGCTGAATGTGAGTCTCATACTACATGATTAGATAAAATAATTGGGTAATAATTAGGTAATACAACCTAATCATAGGAATAAGGCCCACAAGTACCATCAGATCACCCTATTTAGAGGGTCTTGATAAAAAAAGCCCCATCAATGTCATCCACAACAAGAATTTCAACAAGCAGAGAAGAGATCCTTCAAAATTACTTGCAAAGTCATAATTATTTCATTGACAGTTAAACATTCTTTCAATTCTGTAAAGATTTAGAATTAAATATAGACATGTACAAATAAACAAAACCATAGTATTACTATTTGTGTTAATGAAACTGTGTATTTTTATTATTTTGTACTTGTTAGGCTTATAAGACTTTAGACAAAGTAACAGATCAACCTTGTAATTTCAGTTTAAAATGAATAATTGGATAATTAATTTACACTTGTGATTTCAAAATGAAATCTTAATAAATTTACATACAGTTTGTGAACATTTAAGAAAATTCAAGTTTCTCTAATATTGTAGCTTTAATTTTTTTTTTAATACTTTTAGAGGACTCAGGAAGGTTTACTTAAGCGAGCTCAAAATATATGAAGACATTTCATTAAGTTTCCAAAATGGGACAAACACTATTTAACATCAATGTATTTCCTAATTTAAACTCCTGTATAAAAGAATTTCCTCTTGTGGTGAATTTGCTGAGAGTTATTCTTATCCTTTCTCTCCAAGAATTTCACTAAGCTGTCAAAGAAGTAGACTGGTCACTGCCAAGGGCAAGAAAAAAAAGGTAGCTCCCCCTGAACAAGGGTGAAGAAGAGCCTGTTAATTACCAGGAACAGAGGTGAGCTCAGCAATTTCTGAACAAAGAAAGCTCTGCCTTGAGAACACCCATCCCCTATGAGTGCTCTGAGCTCTGGGCTCAGGGTGCTTTCCCTGTCTCTCTGCTGCATCCAGATAAGGAGATGAGTACCTGTAAACGAGAAACACCACAAACAACACTCTCGGAGACTACCTGAAATGGGAAAGGGACCTGTTAGCGGGTCTACCCTGTTAAGTGACAATAGCAATGTAAATCTTTGTTTCTAGAAGCCTTCTTTTCATTCCATCTCCAGAAACAAAGAACAAAAGAAGTGAAATATATATGAAAGGATTAGAATAAGGAAATAAATGTATTCTTAAAATCATCAAGTCTCATTATTAGATTTAGCCTAAAAGGAAACGGCAACCCACTCCAGTATTCTTGCCTATAGAATGACATGGACAGAGGAGCCTGGTAGGCTACAGTCAATGGGGTCGCAAGAGTCAGACACGATTTAGCAACTAAACCACCACCACCACCACCCTTCCCATATGGGGGCTTCCCAGATGGCTCAGTGGATAAAGAATCCACCTGCAATGCAGGAGACTGGGGTTCAATCCTCAGGTGGGGAAGATCCCCTGGAGGAGGACATGGCAACCCACTCCAGTATTCTTGCTTGTGGGCTACAGTCCATGGGGTCACAAAGAGTCGGACACAACTGAGCGACCAAGCACAGCAGCACAGCACACTCTCCACATGTTTTTAGAAACGTGAACATATACTTTTGTGAGCCACAGCCTGACCTCTGGCATTTGTCTAAGTTGAGCCGCTTTCCTTATATCTTTCCTAGGTTATTCAACACATTTTTATCTGTAGCTTCAGCTCTCAGTGTTTAGCTCAGGAAACATTGTTCTAATGACACATTTGGATCTGCTCTATTTTCTTTGGCATAGAAAACCAGAGATGCTCACTCTCAGGTTTGCTGACCATTGCTACTTTCAGATGCAGAGATTCATATGTCCTGGGCAACAGAGGTAAAAACATTTTCCTCACCCATCATAGCAATAGATGACCCTTATCTTATCAGCCTACTTTCTCCGTGTGTATCTTAAATATTAATTTCCTTATAACGCTTTTGACTTTATAAAAACCACTATCAGTGTGGTGGGTCCCCTTCCTGTTCCTGGGAAATCACCCAAACCCCATTGTGAGTCTGTAGGAGGATTAGCCTCTTCTTAACCCAGTCACCTTGGGCCTAATTGACTGGTTCAGGGATAGTGACCAATGTCCAGTTAGGCCATTAGAGTCATTTTCTAGTTTTCTAACTGTACTTGAGGGGAAAAAAAAAAAAACAATAATCCTTGTTACAGGTTGACTTCTACTAAGAGTATATTCTTTAATTTTTTTTAAATTTTTTTTAAATTTTATTTTATTTTTAAACTTTACATAATTGTATTAGTTTTGCCAAATATCAAAATGAATCCGCCACAGGTATACATGTGTTCCCCGTCCTGAACCCTCCTCCCTCCTTTAATTTCCTCAAATTTGTGAATTTTCCAGTTTTCCTTCTGTTACTGACTTCTAGTTCTATTCCATTGTGATCAGAGAAGGTACTTTGGATGATTTTAAACTTTAAAAATTTTACTGAGACTTGTATTCTAACATATGGTCTATCCTGGAAACTGTTCCAAATGTACTTGAGAAAAACATGTATTCTGCTTTTGGGGGGATGTTTTATATTTGTCTCTCATGTCTAGTTTGTTTATGCTGTTGTTGTTTAGTCCCTAAGTCACAATCAACTCTTTTGTGACCCCATGGACTGTAGCCCTCCAGGCTCCTCTGTCCATGGGATTTCCCAGACAAGAATACTGAAGTGGGCTGCCGTTTCCTTCTGCAGGGGATCTTTCCAACCTAGATCTCCTACACTGGCAGGTGGGTTATTTACCACTGAGCCACCAGGAAGCCTCCTAGTTTATTTACAGTGCTGGCCAAATACTTAATTTCTTTTTTGTCTTCTGTTTAGTTGTTCAGTCCATTATAGAAAGCCATGGAAAACACTCAGCTATTACTATAGAACTATTTCTCCCTTTAATTCTGCCAATTTTTGTTTCATACACTTTGGGTCTCTGTTGTCAGGTGTGTATATGTGTATAATGGTTATGTCTTCTTCAGCATGAAGGCTATCGATACTTATTCAGAAACTTAAAGAAAAATGATAACTTTTTCTTCAAGATGCCCAGGAAATTTAATAATAGATTGGGTAGCTCTATTTTTGCAGTTTAACATTTAACATAATATTTGAGATACATATATATGAGTTGTCATAATTCAAGGTCTAGAAGCTTTGTATAGATAATTAATCCACATAAGGAGTTTTTTAAACAGTAAAAGAGAAAGATTAAGACAATGAAATGGATTTCTAATCAAATTTGAAATGGAAAGCAATTATAGAAATGCCTGCAGAATTTCTTTCTTTGTGAAAATGCTATCTTATGCAATTTATACATATGCAAAAGCTTTTATATATATACAAAAGATTCTTTGTAAAGCACCACTCACAGTAGATGAAATTTATGTCTGTAAATGCCTGTCATGATGTTCATGTAGTAATTTTGTAATCCAAAAAGTGAATCTTCTATAAAGTATTTTTAAATGCATCTTCTAGCTCTCCATCATAAAAAAGTAATTTGCTCTAGTTCTAGGCAATAAAAAAAAAAAAAAAAGTTCTTCTCTGTTCCTTTGCTGATTTTTATAGTGTCCTCCTGTGTAACTGATCCCAGAGCCTGGATGTGAGGTCTGCTGTTTCTTCAAAACTTTAAAGAATTGGAAAATTAGTTCCCTATGCTTTTGATCCCTGTCAGAAAATTTCAACAGGTGAGTTAAGAAGCCTGAATGAATCAGAGAATGTTAACTTATGGACTGTATTCTGGTGCTCCAAATAGGTGGAATAATCCCCAGACTCACAAAGGTCATAGATGATCCCTAAAGATATACTGGTATGAGCTACTTTTCCTTACAATCTTCTCAGTCCATAATTCTTCCATTTGGAAATGCATTTGTCCTCTCCCTGGAACAACAAGGGGAAAAGAGAGTCCCAGACATAGTTAGTAGCCTAATTCTTCCTTTGTCTGTCACCACTTCTCTCAACATACACACACACACACAATCACACACATCATTTTTAGTTAGCCCTTATGGGAGACAGAAATTGCTCCAGAAATGAGCTGGGGTGGGGCCAAGGCTTCCATCACCAGATCTGAGGCTGAGCAGGGACTAAGAGTGGGCTTTTCTGCAAAGGAACAAATGAGTCGATCTGAAGAGGGGTTAGGTGGCCTGACTCTTCCAGGGCCCCCCTCCTGAGCTGCAGCGGACCCACACTGCCAAAAAGCAGGTGGACAAAGAGATCAAGATCAGAGAGAGCACCAGCTGAGATGGTCTGATGGAGAAAAAAAGAGGTGGGGACTGGCCAAGCCTATGTGGGCAACATGGACATTTATGTAACACGTCACGGTTGATGAGTGTTTTTCATCTTCACTGTGCCTTTTTTTTTTAAGCCACTGAATTACATAAGAGGCAGATAATGTTATTATTCCCAGATAATAGAAGTATCCCGGTTTACTTTCATGAATGCAGAAATTGAGGTTTGCCCAAAATCACAATTTTAGTATGGGCAGAGATATAACTCAAACCTATATCAGTTCATGACTCTTAAACTTGTGTTGTTTGGACCTACCCCCAGTAAACCTACTAGGTCAGCTGTGAATCAAAACACAATGCAGTAATTCAAGTCTTCCAATATGAAGTTTGCCATGGAGGTGGATGGTAAGTGGCCAGGTTGGGCTCATTGGCTGTTTTCAAGAACTTGTAATTTAGTCTAAAGGCAATGGGAAGAAAATATTAAGAGTCCAATTCAAGTGAGTCTGAGGATGTCTGAGACTCTAGCCTGATGGGGGAGACTCTAGGAGCATCTTCATATGAGAGTGATGGGAGCAAGATGGGAAATACATCTTAAGGGACAAGAGAATCACTGTTATTGACATCTTCATTATTGATAAAGTTCATCAATAGTATTTCACCAAACTCACTGTGAGGCAATGAACACAAGGTATCAGCATCTTTGGCACTAAGAGTTACAGTCTTATTTAGAGGCAAGCCCTGTTCCATATACTTGTCCTACATTTAATGCAGCAAACTTCAGAAGGCATTTGTTCCTCTTTCACAGTTGGAGAAACAGGCTTGAGATACTGACTTTCCTAAGATCACACAGCACCAAGTTCCACATTGGTAAAGCCAAAACTATCCTAGATACCTCTCTAATGATAGAAGTATATTATCAGTCTACAAATTCAGGTGTACAAGAAAGTCTTAAAGATTTCTTTAACTTGGTTCAGTTTCCATTTTAAGCCTCATCTTGAAACTTCTACAACTATTAACCCGGGCCAGTCAAGATTTCATCCCTCTCATTGTACCCTGAGTTAATGACAATGTTTAGGGGCTGATGTGGCATCAAGGCATTGGGTGCGCCCTCAACCTTAGCAATCTGCCCCACAGTAAGTAATATCAACACAGTCATTATTCCATTCAATGTGGCCCCTGGACTGTGGGCCAAAACTTGTCAAGTACAACAGATTGGTTTCTTTTGTGCTCATAGAGAAGGGGACGACAGAGGATGAGATGGTTGTATGGCATCCCGGACTCGGTGGGCATGAGTTTGAGTAAGCTCCAGGAGTTGGTGATGGACAAGGAAGCCTGGCATGCTGCAGTCCATGGGGTCGCAAAGAGTCAGACACGACACAGCATTTGAACTGAACTGAAGTGAGAATTAGATTGCCTTTGGGTGGGACACATACTCTAGAGTACAAGCCTCACTAGTCTCCTGCTCAGCTTCCCAGGTGGCACTAGTGGTAAAGAAACTGCCTGCCAATGCAGGAAACATAGAAGACACAGGTTCTATCCCTGGGTCAGTAAGATCCCCTGGAGGAGGGCATGGCAACCCACTCCAGTATTCTTCCCTGGAGAATCCCATGGACAGAGGAGCCTGGTGGGCTACAGTCCATGGGGTCACAAACAGTTGGACACTCTGAAGTGACTTAGCATGCACACACAGTCTTCCACTCACATCACTTCCAATCCTCACATGTACGTTACCCACCAGGAACCTGAACACATTGAGTTTATGAGCCTGGTTGGAGAACCCACAACACCTTGGTCTCCATGGTCTTGCTTGCCTTAGTCCCTTCTGCTTGTGAGACCCAAGACCTTCTCTGCTAGTAAAACCAGGAAGCAGGGCATGAACTCACCCATTGCTTTCTTCACAGCCCTGGGCTCTGGGGACTATATCTCATCTGGTGGAACATTTACTCACCATGCTTATTAAGGTCACTTTCTCTGGGCCCACAAATTTTCTCCTCCCTCGAGAGCTTAGGATTTGGAAAATAAAAGCCAGGATTTCCAAGTTTATCCAGCCCCTTCCTCTCTGGAGGTGGCTGGGGTGGTGGCTGGGAGTGGGGGTTTGGTGGGGCGGGGTGGGGGGGTGGGTGGGTGGAGACTTGTAAGCTGTTTCAACAAAGAAAATACAGGGAAGGAAAAATACAATAATCCAGGGTAAAATAATACCAAAATAGTATCTTGCCACTTGGGGTTCTTTAGAAAAGAAATGCCACTTAACTGTAAGGAACAAAGTATAGAATAAAGGTCTTAGGATGATTTGGATGAGGGTTCCATTAACTTTTCTTCTGGCACCAACCCAGTAACCACAGAGGGCAAAATTTGCAAAATACAGCACAGTGCCTTTAATATTCAAGATTAGAAGCTGAAGAAGCTGGGCTCTCACAGAAGAGCAGCTTTACAAACCTCTTCCCAGCACAAATTCAGGAGCATTGTCAGAGCATGGCAAAGCGCTCTTGGGTGGCATGAGTTCACAGGGCACTGACGCCATTTCATTCATTGTCCCATTTCTGATATGTGCTGCATCAGGGCTCTCATAAGTGGAGTCAGCTTCCTTTTAAATTACAGGTCAATTTTCTGCATCCTCTTTGCTTTTCTATTTCTCCCAAGGTGGCAGCTGGGAAAAAAAGATATTAAAAAATGATGAAGGACCAAATACAGGAGTAATGTAATCTGGCAGCTATAGGTTTTTGTCTACTTTTGCCTAAGTATAGCTCTTCAAGGAGTCTCATGTGTCTATTATCAAGTCCTTATATGAGATATTTTCTCCTAAAAAAAAAACAAAAAAGTGATCATTTTATTTCTTCTGCAATCTGGCACTCAAAAAGCCCAGATCAGCTTTCAGCTCAAGACATTGCTATCTGTACCAAATCATATATGAAAATATATCCCAGGCCTATAGCCTAGGTTCAGAAGTATAGAACGAGGAGATTTAAAAAACTCCCTGAGCAACTGATGTGGAGGTTGGGGCAGGTAGGGGTATGGCAGGTAAAAGACGAGACAGAGAGACAGTAAGGGTCTGGGAGGACAGGCTGAGTTTAGCATCCTGGAAATGCAGGTGTAGGGACCCAAGAGGACATGGAAGCATTGAAATTGAGAACTTCCTTAGGCAATAAATGGCAATGACACAGGAGGCAGAAACCACCCCAGCAATGGAAAACCTAGATGTTAGTCATGGGGTTGAGGCCTCTGAGCAATGGAGAAAGAATAATGGGCAACCAGACCTCACAGTGTTGTTGATTTAACCTTGCACAACCATTCTGAGTAAGCATTTTCCCTGTGTGCTGAAATGAGGGAAGTAAATGTCAAAAGGGAGTTAAATGAATTGCCTGGTCATAGATTTAACAAGGTGATTCAGACTAGAGTGCACCCCAAGTCCTTTCAAATCCACTCAAAAGCCTGAACGTTTTTCAACTTTACCAAGACTGACAGGGTACAGACCTGAGGACCTCTCAGGCAGGATTCTGTCCCAGTGGTTCTGGAGCTTATAGAATTTCTCAAAACATGATCTGTGAGCCCTGCCCCCAGTAAGAGTCACCCTAGCTACTTGTGAAAATTAGTACTTCATGGGACTCTTCCCCAGACATTCTGATTCAGAAGGTCTGGAGTGAATTTCAAGAATTTTAACTTTCTTGGAGATCCAGATATAGAATATCCAATGCTCCATTATCCTGATCACTGAAACAAATTATGGTTGGGCATAAGACCTAAGCAGAGCCAACTGGTGTCTTCTCTTGGTGGACTATAGCCCATGGGGTCGCAAAGAGTCAGACATGACTGAGCATGCATGCACACACACACTAAGGTTTATATATATAATGTATATGTATATATACACATACATTTGAGAGTAATTCTTTCCATTGATACTGCTAAGCTTTGAGGTTGTAAGCTGGGTTGACTGGGGTTCCTCTTGTCTACCATGTAGAAACAGAGTCTCTATAGATATTTACAAATCAGAAATAAACTTTTGAGTCCCTTGGATGTCACGATATCTAAAGTCTACCTTGGATCTCCTACTTTTTGAGCCCAATCTCCTTTCTTTTTTCCCTTCTTAAACTAGTTTGAGTTGGGTTTCTGCCTCTTATAAGCAGGTGGCCTCACTAGAGCGTGTGTGAAAGAGACCAAAAGGTTTATATGAATGCTGTATGAGTCAGCAGTGTAATGGGACTTCTAAATTCACCAAGGTTATCCTTGGGCTTAAAAGCAAATGGCCTAAGTCACATGTTTTTCTTGTACTTCTTGATCCTCACACTGTCCTTGACTGATACTGTCCACTTCAGTGCCTTCAATTATAATGATTCAGAAACCAATATCTCCATCTACATCTTTGATCTTTGGTTGTGATTCAAAGTCTGCAGAACATTTCCACTTGGGTGTCCCCAGGCAGCACAAATTCAGCGGGTACAAACACACATTAATAATATTTTCCCCCCTCAAGATTTGATTAATCTCTTGCCCTTGTCTCTGTGAAAAGCACAGTCATCCTCCCAGGTCGAAAGCCAGAAGCCTGGGCACTCTACTTACACCTCCTTTCTCATCACCATCCCAACGCTTCTACTATTATGTTGTTTGTTCTGCCATCCAAACTCTAAAGACACATCTAAATACCCAAATACAGCTTACAAAGCTGTTCATAATTTGGCTGTTGCTTACCTGGGTTCTTCCATTTTTGTCTTCCTTTCCTTTTGAATTTTTTGTGCTAGCCATTTTAAACCTTGAAAGACCATCCCATACTCTTTTGTCTCTGGGTCTTCGTATAAATTGACCAAGTTGCCTGCAAGTCTCTTCCCTCATCGTTCTCTCTGCCCAGTGAACTCCTATTCATTCTGTAAGGCCTAACTAAGATGTCATGTTTGGAAACACTTGCCTCTGATCCTGAGTATGCCTTAAGTTCCACTATGGTAAGTTCTCACAGTGCCCCAATAATTCCTCATTGCAGCAATACTCAGTATGTTTGTTTACTCAGTATGTTTGTTTACCTCACTATTCAATTTTTTAAGAGATAGAAAATTTACATAAGTGGAAAGAAGTATATGTCAAGAATGGAAAACTAAGTCATTTCTTCTAAAATTAATTTTTAAGCTTAACCCAATATGATCATCCACAGTTGGATGTCTTAATTGATAAAATTATCCTAAACTTCATCTAGTTGTATAACTGGGCAAAAAGAGCTCAAAATTTTCAAAAAAAAAAAAAGGGAAAAATAAATAACAGAAGATCAGCCTTATCAGGTACCTAACCTGTTAAGCACATAAATGTTAGAACACTGCTTAAATCTACTCAATGACTTTTTATTTCATTAATAAAACTCCTTAGCAAGGGCCTGAGTGGCATTTATTTGGTGGGGCCTAATTTCTGTCCAGGCTCCTATCTACAAGACTGTCTGGAAAGTATAGTGTTAGTTTTCCAGGCTGTGCAGAAAAGGGAGACAAGCTAAAAGGAGGGGAGGATTGGAGACTGAGTTCTAATAAGCTGTATCCACACCAAGAATTCTGCTCCTGGTTCTGAGTTTGTTCCTGGTCCCAGTCTCAAGTCTACCATTGTAAACTATCTTCTTGGGAGGGGTATCTTCCCCATGCACGTCTTCCATTTCCAAGCATAAGCTTTTAAGGCCAAGAATTATGTCTATGTTGTTCATTATTATATCCAAAGTGATAATCCATAAATTTTATTTTGATTAAAATGTAAATCAAAGAGACCTGACTGAGCCTTGAACTATTAGACCCACTGCTTCAGGCAGTGATCCTTTTTGAAGACATCTTAAGGGAAAGAAAAACAAACTGGGCTGAATTACAAGAAGATGGCATTGATGATGAGAAGCTACTAGTACTTGGTCATACAAGGAATGGAGAAGGAAATATTTTACCTAGAGACAGACATGCAAGAAAAATGGGAGTCCTGACTTCAATAATTTGTCTATTATTGTATGTAAAATGTCTGTTACATGCAAGAAGAAATAGACAGGGTTTTGCTGCTTCAGAGAGTAGGACTAGAACCAACGGATGGATGTTACAGGGAATCAGAATTCAACTCAGTATCAGAAAGAATTGCGGCCTATTATATTCACCCAGGAGATGGTGACTGTCTTCCCACAGGAAATGGCCCTACTCAGGGATGTGGTTCCTAAGGATGTGGGCTGAATTATTTCTGAGGCCTCTAGGACCTTTGAATAAACTAAAAGTGCATGTGTGGGTGCGTGCATGCTAAGGAGCTTCAGTCGTATTGGACTCTTTGTGATCTTATGGACTGTAGCCCTCCAAGTGACTCTGTCCATGGGATTCCCCAGGCATGAATACCGGAATCAGTTGTCATGCCCTCCTCCAGGGGGTCTTCCTGCATCTCTTATATCTCTTGCATTGGCAGGCGGGTTCTTTACCACTCGTACCACCTGGGAAGCCCAAAATGAAAGTAGACATATCTTTTCCAAAACCTTATTGAAACACCTGATTATGCAAGTTGCTAATGTTCTATTTCTTTAGGACTAAAACGAGTTCTTCATGCCCTTGGACCATGACAAAGCGTTCAAAGGATTCCAAGCTAAGCATGGCTGAACTGTAGTTCTGGAAATACACCAGGCTACTTGTCATCCTTCCACCATCTTACATCCAGTCGGTTTATCATTCCACATGGCTCTTCACACAGTATCAGCAAGGCAATATCAATTATACGCATTTGCTATTCACCCCCATACTCCTTTGGTGGGAGGCCAATATTATTCTCCTCACCTTAAAAGCTAGCAAAGGTACAGACATGTGAAGTAATTTTCACAAGGTCACTGAAAATTAGATGAAGGCCCCAGGAGCTGATCCCAGCTCTTAATTTCCTGAGTCACGCAGCCTCCACTGCTCCTCTGCAGGAGGCCTGGGCTGAGAGCTCAGGAAAACATGGCAGTGCATTTATTTCTGCTTTTTCACTCATGCTTTTTAATAGTAATGCAATCATCGTGTTTTTCCAAACAAATTTATTTTTTCAGAAATAAAGAAACTCAGAACCAGGAGTAGAATTCTTTGACAGGAAGCTTCTTTTGCAGTACAATGCCTGAATTCTGATTACTCTGTTCGTGTTTAGAAGATTCCAGAAAATAGAGCTTGGCTAATAGGTGTTTTAATAAATACCTCATACACATAGTATTTTAGTGGAGAAGTGATCTTGTTATTCCTCCCAAGAACTGCATTAACTGGGATGGAACTGGCTAGGGAGTGTTTAACAAAACAGTGCTTATACGAAGGGACACTCAGTTTGTAGCTATATGTGTCCTTCCATCTGCCCATTTGTGAATTATTCAACCAACATGAAACAGCACTGTTTGGGGGTGGTTTTTTTTTTTCCCCCAACTGGTGGAATTTAAATAAGCTCTATTCCCCAAAATAACTTAAGAAAAAAACCCTACATCAGCACCTCCAACACTCCAACACAGGCAAAGCTGGCCAAGGGCTGTATTTATCATCACAAGCTCTGCCGGGTTTTTATTTTTTTTCCAAGAAAATTGAAGGAGGTTGGTTTTCAAAGAAAAAATGACATTTTAAAAAATCCATTCAATTCTTAACTGTATTATCCAACATTCATATCTTGATTTTGAGGTCATTCTCCTTGGAGGAAGATAAATGATAGATTTATTCCCTGTAGATGTTTCCCTTAGTCAGAAAGTTCCCTCTTTTTGACTATGTTAATGACTCTAGAGAGAGTCCCACATGGAGAGAGGATCAAGGAAAGGAAAAGTTAGTACCAGACCTCACCCTGCCTGTAGGAGGCATGACCGGAGAGCAACAGCAACCCTGCCAGGAGACTTGCCTCTCATCTCAAAAGTGAAAGTAAAACTGTCAGTCACTCAGTGGTGTCCAACTCTTTACAAGTCCATGGACTATGGCCCACCAGACTCCTCGGTCCATGGAATTCTCCAGGCAAGAATACTGGAGTGGGTAGCTGTTCCTTTCTCCAGAGGATCTTCCCCACCCAGGGATCAAACTGGGTCTCGTGTATTGCAGGCTGATTCTTTACCATCTGAGCCACTTGGAAAGCCCCAAATACATTTAAATGTTTTAGGGTCAAGCAATGGCACCCCACTCCAGTACTCTTGCCTGGAAAATCCCATGGACAGAGAAGCCTAGTAGGCTGCAGTCCATGGGGTCGCTAAGAGTCAGACATGACTGAGTGACTTCACTTTCACTTTTCACTTTCATGCATTGGAGAAGGAAATGGCAACCCACTCCAGTGTTCTTGCCTGGAGAATCCCAGGGACGGGGGAGCCTGGTGGGCTGCCGTCTCTGGGGTCACACAGAGTCGGACACGACTGAAGCGACTTAGCAGCAGCAGCAGTGCGTGTTACACAAAGGTGAAAACCTTTCTGGAACAACCCCAATTTGAAAAATCAGTGTAGTATGTCTTTAGAGCCACTCAAAATGCAGTCCAGTTTCTGCTACTACTTTTTCAAAGACTCAATGACAAAATTTCGTAATGTGCAATATTTAACTGCTCAGAGTGTTAAAAACACTTTGTAAGATTAAGAATATCAGAATTCAATCACAAGTACCCACATGTTGAAGGGCAGTTTAATAAGATATTGTGGCATTTTTTGTTTTCTTTGCTACTCTTGCTTGCTTTCTATTTTACTTGTTTGCCTGTGGAAGAATGAGAAACAATGAGGAGTATTTGTCCTTCCCCCACAATCCCGACCTTGATGACGAACAAGGATTGAAGTCCAGAAGACTCAAGGCTTCCTTTACTCATGGAAAATATTTGCCTTTTGGAAGTAGTGGATGAGGAAGGGTGGGTGGTTTATGGGTTGGGAATGGGGGTGCAGGGTACTGCCTAAACTGAAAGAGCTTGCTCTGACCAGGAAAGCAGATGGGGGGCTATGCAAGGGACAGAGACCCTCCACACCTAGGCAGTGGCATTGGGCAATGGGAGGACAGAGAGAGAAGAGCTACAGGGGAGATGGCAGTTCCCCATGGGGTGGGAACGTCTGTCTGCGGCATCTAGACAGCCCCTCCCTGGGAAGGAAAACAGTACTTGGCAAAGATCTCTCTGCCCCTCCCCTCAGTTGATAAACCAGTGGAACTAACTGTTCTCTGTGTGTTCCCATCACAATCAGCAGTGACCATGAAGACTAAAGACCAAAGGGCCCTTCACATAAGACCTGGCCTGACTAAGACACTTTAGACCTTTCAATAACCCTGGTGAAACTCGGGGAGGAGAATCTGGTAACGAATGAGATTGAATTTCCCATCATTACAGCAGGATGGAGGTTTGGAAATATTACATTTTATTTAAATGATGACAGAAAATTATATATTTTGCATCCTGAAATTAAGGTATTTGGTGGTGTGTGTGTGTTTATATTTTTTCTTCCAAATTATCAGGAAATTGCAAACCAAAAGTCAATTCTAATAATATTTCAATAGTTTGGAACTTTGAAGATAGTTATCCATGAAACTATGTTTATACATAGAAAATAGATCACCAGACAGCCTTCAAAGATTTCATTTCATTTAAAATTAAAATCATTTCATTTAAAATGCTATGTATCTAAACTGGAAAATATTATTCCAATATGGTAATTAAATAAAAGAAGGAAAAGTTGGGCAAATTTTTGATTATTCTTTGTTGTGAATGTTGGCACTTGAGGAAAAGCAGATTGTTGGGAGTTAGGTTTTGTTCTATCTAATTTGCTCAAGAAAGTAAGAACAACTTTCAGCTTAGATGGTTAGAGCGCTAGTCGCCAGATGGTGACATTGACCCATCACTGTTTGGTTGCCATTTCAGGAAGGTCATGGAAACATCGTCCGTGGGAAGTATGGCAGAGCACTGGTCTCAGGGGCAAGAGGGAACCATTACCAGGTGTCCTGCAGAAGGCAAGTCTGACACGCAATCCTCTCGGGAACTTCATATGCCCCTTTTTGCTCCATGAGCTGGGAGGCCACTTGTTGGACCATCACAGTCTGCACACAGTGCTGCACTTCCATCGTGCTGAGCTTTCTGGATAGCTTTATACAAAGACAGTGTGGGCAGCCATTCTGCTGTGTGATTTGAGACACATTAGGCCAGAACCTTGCCAAAAAAAAAATCCACCCTCACCAACCCTGCAGCGTATAAAGTAGAGGTATTAATGTCTTTGGATCAGGGTCCCTGATAAAATGCACATATCTTCTGGGAAGGTAATCCCTTTTCTAAGAATTTGCAGTAGTATCTTAGTTTCACATAGAATGGAAATAGGAAAACATGCACTTGTTAGATGATTAAATATTAACAATGGATATTGTATAGGGAAAATTTTCTTCTCAGTTAAACATAGAATAAAAGTTACTAATTACACTTCATGCAGACATCTTTTTCCATCTAAACAATATTAAAATGGTGAGGACAACTCATAGCAGTACCAGTCACTGAGAAGGACCTTCCTCAGCTAACAACATGGGCAGCCTTTGAATGTTCCAGCACAGGGGCCAGCCTATTGTAGCATCCTAGGAATACCAGTGGTTCTTCTGCTCTGTGATGCTACACCTGCAGAAGCAAAGATGGAGCCCTGTTGGGAGTCTGGGGGTGTGCCAATACATAAGGGGAAAAGTCATATTTTTATAATTCAAAAATTTATGAGATAATCACTCCAGACTTAGCCCAGGGTTCAATTATTCTCACAACAGGATTCCTGTCTTCTTAACTTATCTTATATCTTAAACCGTTTTAAATAATTATGCAGGTTTCATATGAATTAACATATTCACTGGCCAGTTTGAGATTATATAAATAAGCCCTTATCTTGAACTATTATTACACATGCATTCACTTGCCTCAAATTTTGAAATAATTCTCCTAAAGCCTTCTTTGGAGCTTCAAACAAATGATTAGCCTTTCATTGTATTATTTTAAGTCTCACCAAAGAACTGACCCAGATGGCAACCCAGGTAACAACTAGGAGGGCGGTAGCAGGAGGACAGGGAATTCTGTGTGCTTAAGGAAGGGGGATGGTCGAGGTCAGGGCTTATGTTAATTTTCTAGGGCAGCCATAACAAAGTACCGGAAGCTAGGTGGCTGAAAACAACAGACATTTATTGTCTCACAGTTCTGCAGGCCGGAAGTCTGAAATCAAGTTTTGGCAGGGCCATGAACCTGACAGGGAAGGGTCCTTCCTTGCCTCTTCCTAGCTCACAAAAGTTGCCAGCAATCCTTGGTAGTCCTCGGCTTATCCCTGGATCACTCTGGTCCTCCATCTTCACATGTCTGTCTTTCCTCTGTACCTGTTTGTCTCTGTGTCTAAATTCCCCCTTTTTATACAGACACTAGACAGACTGAATGAGGGTTCATCCTGATGATCTCATTTTAACTTGATTACCTCTGTAAAGATTCTATTTCCAAATAAGATGACAGTCTGATACTGTGGGTTAGGACTTTTGATATATCTTTGGAGCAGGGTATGCAGGTCAGGAAGCAACAGTTAGAATTGGACATGGAACAACATGCTGGTTCCAAATAGGAAAAAGAGTACATCAAGGCTGTATATTGTTACCCTGCTTATTTAACTTATGTGCAGAGTACATCATGAGAAATGCTGGGCTGGAAGAAGCACAAGCTGGAATCAAGATTGCCAGGAGAAATATCAATAACCTCAGATATGCAGATGACACCACCCTTATGGCAGAAAGTGAAGAGAACTAAAAAGCCTCTTGATGAAAGTGAAAGAGGAGAGTGAAAAAGTTGGCTTAAAGCTCAACATTCAGAAAACGAAGATCATGGCATCTGGTCCCATCACTTCATGGGAAATAGATGGGGAAACAGTGGAAAGAGTGGCTGACTTTATTTTGGGGGGCTCCAAAATCACTGCATATGGTGACTGCAGCCATGAAATTAAAAGATGCTTACTCCTTGGAAGAAAAGTTATGAGCAACCTAGATAGCATATTGAAAAGCAGAAACATTACTTTGCCAACAAAGGTCCATCTAGTCAAGGCGATGGTTTTTCCAGTGGTCATATATGGATGTGAGAGTTGGACTGTGAAGAAAGCTGAGTGCCAAAGAATTGATGCTTTTGAACTGTGGTGTTGGAGAAGACTCTTGAGAGTCCCTTGGACTGCAAGGAGTTCCAACCAGTCCATTCTGAAGGAGATCAGTCCTGGGATTTCTTTGGAAGGAATGATGCTAAAGCTGAAACTCCAATACTTTGGCCACCTCATGCGAAGAGTTGACTCATTGGAAAAGACTCTGATGCTGGGAGGGATTGGGGGCAAGAGGAGAAGGGAACGACAGAGGATGAGATGGCTGAATGGCATCACTGACTTGATGGACATGAGTCTCAGTGAACTCCAGGAGTTGGTGATGGACAGGGAGGCCTGGCATGCTGCGATTCATGGGGTCACAAAGAGTCGGACACGACTGAGCGACTGAACTGAACTGAAGGAGTATGGCCCTGCTGACATCTTGATTTTGAACTTCTTGCCTCCAAAACTGTGAGGAAATACATTTCTGTTGTTTTAAGCCACCAGTACCGTGCTTAATCACTCAGTTATCTGACTCTTTGCGACCCCATGGACTGCAGCCCGCCAGGCTCCTCTGTCCATGGGGATATTCCAGGCAAGAAAACTGGAGTGGGTTGCCATGCCATCCTCCAGGGGTTCTTCCCAACCCAGGGATTGAACCCAGGTCTCCCGTATTGCAGGCGGATTCTTTACCATCTGAGCCACCAGGGAATCCCTTAAGCCACCTACTTTGTGGTAGTTTACTGTGGCAGCCACAGGGCACTAATATACAGTCATTACCTTACGTAGATTTGGAGAAAGCCAGAGGCTCCATTTTTGTAGTGTCAGTTCTGATGGTCCAAGTTTGAGTTATAAGGCTTTCCAATTTAGTTTGTAAGTCACACTCAGACTTCTGTGCACATATGAGATACTTGATGAAAACAAACAAAAATGAAAACAAGTAGGATAATACTTATTAATTCAAGAAATATTTCTGGAACACTTACTAAGTGTTCAAGGTACTGGAAACAGCCACAGATAAAGCCTCTGCCTTCATGAAGCTTACTCTCAAGGGAAGGATCCAGAAAATATGCAAATAGATAAAAATGAATGCAAAGAGACACAGATGTAAAGAACAGTCTTTTGGATTCTGTGGGAGAAGGCGAGGGTGGGATGATTTGAGAGGATAGCATTGAAACATGTATATTATCATGTGTGAAACAGATTGCCAGTCCAGGTTTGATACATGAGACAGGATGCTCAGGGCTGGTGCACTGGGATGACCCTGAGGGATGGGATGGGGAGGGAAGTGGGAAGCGGGGAACACATATACACCCATGGCTGATTCATGTCAATGTATGGAAAAACCCACTACAATATTGTAAAGTAATTAGCCTCCAACTAAAATAAATAAATAAATAAATTTTTAAAAAAAGAATGCATCAGACAGGGATGGTGCATTGCAGTACAACAGGATAAAGGAATACAGTGACTAGATTAGAGGGCTGGGAGTTTTTTAAAGTAAAATGGTTAACAAAGTCTCCTTTGAAGAAGAAATTGTATTAGAGATCTGGAAGAAGTGAGAGTGAGCCATGCACAGGTCTGTGGAAAGTCATTTCTAGATAGAAAGAAAAGCAATGCACGTTGGAGTACATGTATCTTTTTGAGTTATGGTTTTCTCAGGATATATGCCCAGAAGTTGGATTGCTAAGTTATATGGTTATTTTTAGTTATTTTTAGTTTTTTAAGGAAACTAACAACCTAAATGCCTATCAACAGAGGAATGGATAAAGAAGACTTGTGGTTTATATGTACACACACACATACTGGAATATTACTCAGCCGTAAAAAGAAATGAAAATGTGCCATTTGCAGAGATATGGATGGACCTAGAGACTGTCATACAGACTGAAACAAGTCAGAAAGAGAAAAACAAATAACGTACAGTAATGCACATATGTGGAATCTAGGAAAGCGGTATAGATGATTTTATTTGCAAAGCAGAAATTGAGAAACACACATAAGGAACAAACATATAGATACCAAAGGGGAAAGGGGGGATGAATTGGGAGACTGGGTTTGACATATATACTATGTATAAAATGTATAACTAATGAGAACCTGCTGTATAGCACAGGTAACTCTACTTGGTGCTCAGTGGTGACCTAAATGGGAAAAAACTACAAAAAAGAGGGGATATACGTAAGCATTCACTTTGCTATAAAGCAGAAACTAACACAACATCATAAAGAAACTGTGCTTCACTAAAAATGTTAAAAAAAAAAAAAAAAAGAAAGAAAGAAAAGAAAAAGAAAAGCAGGTGATGAGGCTGAGCTGCTTTGAGTAACACCGAGAAGGCCAGGGAAGGGATCGAGGTGACGATGATATGAACCTTTAGATGAAGTAAGGACTTCGGCTCTGTTCTCAGCGTGATGGGTAAGGGATCAGCTCTGCCCCTCCAGAAGGAGAGTCGTTTGTGGGTAACAACCGCTGCTCGTCCCCCAGCAGCTCACCTCCTCCCAACTGTGGAGACAGCAGTCAGTTACCATGCCTGGTTTCCCTGCCTGTGAGTCTCTGCTTCACCCAGCCCAGATGTGGTGTCCCCGGGACCCATGCCTTGGAATCCTTCCAAGGCCTGATTTCTTTACAGCAGGGGTCTGAAGCAGCCTGATTGTTAAGTGAAACTTCCCTTTTACCTAACTGATTGGAGGGTTATTTAGCAGCTGGAAGCCTGAACAAAAATGTTGAGTCAGGCTTTGAATCCATTTTCTCAGAACCTAAAATGCTCCCAAATGAATGGATTATGAATTCAGGAGAGAGTAAGAGATAAAGCAAGTTGCTTCTGGAACAAGAAGCTATGATGTTCACAAGTTTGGCACTGTTGAGTCTAGAAACAGGGGCATGGAAAAGGCTACCACGGGCCGCAGTGTTAGTCTTGACTACCAGTCTCAAGACAGTTAGTTCAAAACCCTCCTGACAGGACAGCCTAACCTGATCTGAAAGAGCTCAGAGGAAAGAATTTTCCATCATAAGTAATTAATCAAATTATGTGTACAAATAGGAAACTTATATTAGTACATTTATACAGCATTCAATAAATATTCAGTAAGCACTTATACATTCAGATACAAATCAATGAATTAGATAAGTGTTTGAGGCCATTCCAGTTGCAGAAAAAATTACTGGAGAGAATCATACTTGTCTTATTTAGGTTGAATATCCAAGACAACAGATGCTAGGGTACAAAGTAAGGTCTGAAGATATTGCACAAGATTTGAGGAAGGAAATTTCAAAGATAATATTTTGAACACAAACTGAGGTTGGAGGCTAGAGAAGCCAGGAAGGTGGAGAGAATGTCTAGGGTCTGGTGGTTACTGGACTTGATAAGTGAAGTGAAGTTACTCAGTCATGTCCGACTCTGTGCGACCCCATGGACTGTAGCCCACCAGACTTCTCTGTCCTTGGGATTTTCCAGGCAAGAATACTGGAGTGGGTTGCCATTTCCTTCTCCAGAGGATCTTCCCAGCCTAGGGATTGACTTGATAGCCTATCCCTGAATAGAATGCTTGGGTCTCCCTGCCTCAAGTCTCTGGAACCTGGGGAGTTTGATGAGTATCCCCTGAACACTGAAGGACTGATGTCCAACCCATATCAGGTGAGTTTAAAAGGCACAGGCGGGCTGGCCAGATGCTCTGATATTGGATCCAAATTTTGGATTTTCTGTATCAATGCCTTATAATAAATGGCTACCATCTAGTCTAAGTCACTTAGACATATCAACTAATTTAGTCCTCAGGACAACCTCATGAAGTAGTAAGTATTAGGTTACTTTATTATACAAGTATAGGTATGTTCATATGGGTCCACCTGTTCTCAGTGGAAAAGGTGGCAATGGTGTGTCACACAAAAAGATTATTCCTCAGTGACTTTCCTTATTCATTGTGCAGTCTGTTTATTTTTCTTTCCTACTGACTCACCTCTACTGAGGAAGCATTTAAATTTTCATAGAAACAACTCTCTTTCTTTGAACTCAACTGTCATTAGTTTATATAACATTTAACTAAATCTTATATTATTAAAAGGACAAGTACAATAGGCTTAGTTTCAGGTTAGTAGTAAATACACCCGAATTATAATCACACGGCCAGACAAATGGAAGATGTGTGATTTTACCAGCTGAGTGTTTCAATTCTGTGGGCATCCATCAGAAGGCTGAAGACAGGGCATGTTTCATCCAGAGGGTTGCAGTTCATCCAGCAAATCAGTTTAGACGAAGTCGTTGCAGTCATTTTTTCTTTTTGAAAATGTTATTGCCCTTCTACCTATTCTCGCTCCATGTTTGGCCTACCTACAGGTCAGGTTCCTGAAACACTCCATCCCTCTAAGAATTTCACAGTATCTCTGGGGGGATAGTTTATGTATTTTAATGCATGTCTTATCAGTTAACACACATATGTAACAGAACGCAAATCATGTATGTACAGCTTAATGGGTTATTATAAAATGAACACTTTGTGTAACCATATAAAAGGAAAAGATGACCAGACACCCTGTACCCCACATCATGAACCCTCCTTCCCCTCATCAGGTAGGCATTATCCTTGTCAGCTTGTCTAATATAATACTGAATCTATATAATGATTTCTTAATTAATGTTTTTAAAATTTTGACTTCACAATTTCCTTTTGATTTTTTAAAATATAGTCTCTGGTGCTCTACTGAAATTCTCCATCATATCATGTAATTTCTTGAACTTATTGATCACAACAGCTATTTTTCATTCTGTGTCTGTAGACTCCATAATTTAGACCTTCTATGGGTCATTTCATGTTTTCTGTTTTTTCTCTTGGCATTTAGTCATTTCATCTTATTTCCTATATGCCCGATAACTTTTAAAAATTTAATGTCAGATATTGGGTATGGGAAAAACCTGAGTGAAATGTAAGTTTCTCCATGGTGATTTTCTTTCTGGCAAACAATTAGGGTAAAGATGGATCACCTTAATCTAATCATAAATTGAGTGAGTTTCAGTCCTTGTTGGGGCTTCTGCATCTCCAGTTTCTCCTGCTCCCAGTGCATAGCATTTCTAAAATCCCATCTGAAATCTAGTCCTCCTCAGTAGATTCAGAATCTATTTTTTTTAAACTCCCATCCCTTAAGACTTGTAGAAGTTCCCAGATTCACAGCTTCACAGTGCTGCTCATGAATTGGCGAATGCTGTAAGTGGTAAAGCCGGGTGAATGTTGGACTCAGACTATTGTGCTTTTCTTCTCTCTGAGATATTGGACCCCCTAAACTAAGATCATGGCATCTGGTCCCATCACTTCATAGCAAATAGATAAGGAAACAGTGGAAACAGTGTCAGACTTTATTTTTGGGGGTTCCAAAATCACTGCAGATGGCGATTGCAGCCATGAAATTAAAAGATGCTTACTCCTTGAGTTATGACTAACCTAGATAGCATATTCAAAAGCAGAGACATCACTTTGCCAACAAAGGTCTGCCTAGTCAAGGCTGTAGTTTTTCCAGTAGTCATGTATGGATTTGAGAGTTGGACTGTGAAGAAAGCTGAGCGCCGAAGAATTGATGCTTTTGAACTGTGGTGTTGGAGAAGACACTTGCGAGTCCCTTGGACTGCAAGGAGATCCAACCAGTCCATTCTGAAGGAGATCAACCCTGGGATTTCTTTGGAAGGAATGATGCTAAAGCTGAAACTCCAGTACTTTGGCCACCTCATGTGAAGAGTTGACTCATTGGAAAAGACCCTGATGCTGGGAGGGATTGGGGGCAGGAGGAGAAGGGGACAACAGAGGATGAGATGGCTGGATGGAATCACCGACTCGATGGACATGAGTTTGGGTGAACTCCAGGAGTTGGTGACAGACAGGGAGGCCTGGCGTGCTGCAATTCATGGGGTCGTAAAGAGTCGGACACGACTGAGCGACTGAACTGAACTGAACTGAAGCCAGAGCCACCTTGGTAGGTCTCTGACACTTTCAAGGAGGTATTTTGTGATATTTCATCCAGTGTTTCTAGTTGTTCTTAGGAAAAAACCAGACAGAACAATAAAAATAAGAATAAAAATAAGCCTCAATGATCTCCAAAAATTTTCCCAAAATCCAGGTTTTCTAGTGTTTAAAAACAGTTTTGTGTACTAAGTTATACTTATATTGAACCCTGACTCATCACGTTGTGGTTCTGTCTTCACTGGATTTGTTTTTTTTAAAAATCAGCAAATACTCTATTATTGATAGCAGAAACCTTTATTTGGAAATTATTGTTTATTTCTCACAGTGGAATTCATTTCTAAATTGCATGTTTCAATGCAATGGCTGCAAAATGGTTAGATTTAAGTGTTAAAGGAATAGCAGGCATCAGGATCTACTCCCAGTAAGCATGTGGAGTCCAGTCATTCCTTGTGCTTTTGTTGTTTTCCATTAGAAGCTTTACTAATATACTCTCTTGTGTGGGCCTTCAAGCACTTTACTAGCTATGCCAGAACTTTAAACCAGGCGTTAGGAATGGCCTTGAATTGATCAAGTTCAAAGCAAATAAATACTACCTCATTCAAAACTAACAAAGTGTCAGGAAAGTGCCTCACTGACCATATTTTTCCTGTGCTTTGCTTTTTCCTTTTTTTGTGCTTCTTATCTCTGTCAGCCAACTTTCTTTTAATTATTTGTTCCCACCAAAGTGACAGAATTGGGTTATTCCAAATTCTATGTAGCCGATAAAAAAACTCTTGTGCAAGCCTGAGAAGGAAAAGCCTTTGGATCCCAGGTGCTTTCAAGAGAACACAATTAACATTCAGGACTGTACTGAACAAGACAGTGTGCCTCTTTCAGTGAGCAGAAAAATTAGGGCATTTATTTATAGCTCTTTGAAAAGAGCAGTGTCCATTTTTGCCAAAAAAGTTTCTCTATCCAACTTGACGTACTTTTCTTTTAGACCAGCACTCTCTTTAAATCACTATTGACTGCCAGTTAAGGCACACGTGTAAACTCAAATGTCAAATGATATGACAAAATTATTTTATGTAGCAATGAAGTAGAAGGATGATCTGTTTTATTTTATTCAGCATACTTTTACTGAGTCCCTGTAATATTCAAGTCACTTTTCTAGAAGGGTCTGAAGGTTGCAAACATACATAAAACAGTTCTTCATCTCAAAGAACTTACAGTACAATAACAAGAGATATAATTGAAACATGTAGAAGCAAAGTGTTACTGTACACAGTGGAAATAGATATTTTTGTTTGGTAACAGAAATCAAGGATATAGGAAATAGAATTTGAGCTGGACTTAAAGAGTAGGTAGGATTTCACCAGGAGAAGGCAATGGCACCCATTCCAGTACTCTTGCCTGGAAAGTCCTATGGAAAGAGGAGCCTGGTGGGCTGCAGTCCATGGGCTCGCTAAGAGTCGGACACGACTGAGCAACTTCCCTTTCACTTTCATGCATTGGAGAAGGAAATGGCAACCCACTCCAGTGCTCTTGCCTGGAGAATCCCAGGGACGGGGGAGCCTGGTGGGCTGCCATCTATGGGGTCGCACAGAGTCGGACACGACTGAGGTGACTTAGGGGCTTAGCAGGATTTCACCAACCACATCTTCAAAGTCACTTTTCTTTTTTAAATTTCTTTTCCTATTCTTTTTTGAATTTTTTCCCCATTTAGGTTATTCCAGAATACTGAGCAGAGTTCTCTATACAACAGGTCCTTGTTGATTAATTATTCAGAGTCACTTTTCCCTGAAGCAGTCTCTAATGCATCCCTGAGGTACAATATTTGACCTGCCTTCACACACACACACACACACACACACACACACACACTTCCTTTATCTTCCTTTATGCCCTACTCTTCACTGAATATATTGTCTACTCTTAGGACCTATAGTTTGTATCATCTAACTATATTGTAAGCTTCTTAAGGGATCTCCAGGGCTTGACAAGGACTAGGACTATTCCAGCCCAGAACAAATATTCATAAACATCTGCTTAATTAATTAATTACCTGATTAATTAGTTATTAGAGAGATTAAAAAGAGAGGAAAATACAGATTCTAGTTTCACAGTTTTTTCACAAGTTGGGATCCACAGAAAGCAGATTGTGATTGCACATGGAATTCACCTGGGAAGTTTTTGTAAAAAAAAATAACAAATATTTTATTAAGAAAAATTTCAAACATTTATAAAGCAGACCAAATGGTAGAATGGATGCCCTTGTACTCATCAACCAGTTTCAACTGCTGCAGAAATACTGCAAAAGGGCATTCCTCAAATGTAGTTTTGCATTTTTATAGTTTTCTTTTTAAAAAAATATGAGTCAATAAGTATTTATTGAGCATGTATTATGTGGAAATTTTAATTAAGTTTTCTGATTCTCAATTTTTGAAAATTATTAAAATTTCTTATGAGTTTTGCATGACTGCTTAAGTGTTTCAGCAATATTATGGCTTTGGCATCTTATCAGATTCAAGGATAAAAGAACTCAATTTTCATTTTGTTATTTCATTCATACTCTCAAGCAACAAGAAGATAAAAAACAGAGCCATATGATGAACAAAACAAAAAGATAGATGATTTACACTCTACAGCTGTATCATAGACTAGGATAAAGCTTGAAATCTGTTAGGTTCTCAGAAATTTAAAATATTCTTGAAAATGGCATATTTTTTCAACCCAAACATCATTGCATAATTCATACTCCAAGGGTTTTGAAACCTTTAGGTGAAAATAGTTTGATGACAGATATTCCATTAGGGTGTGAAGCGGTTTTTGGTGCAAATCCTTCCATTTTGAAATGCTGTCAATAATACTATTATCTGCTTCACATGAAGGTGGTTTTAGATCTAAGAAAACAACTAAGGTGGGGGAGGTGAAGGGGACAGAGAGGCAGATGTACTACTTTTATCTCCCTTTTCAAAGCTGAAAGCAGATGAAAATATCAGTTAAAAGGTGACTTCTTTAGAATCTACAGTTAATTGGGGAAAATAATGGCTTGAAATAAGAATTGGTTATCCTCAAGTCACCATCAGCTGTAGAGTAGAAGATAAAGTAGTATAAAGAGTAGAGTACAAAGTGAAATATACAGGAATCTCTCTTGGATCACATCTTATAAGTTTAGTCAGTGAACTACTTCTTCAAGTTAGAAGAAAAGAGATTGCATGGGTGCAGGGATGGCTTCACTGGGAGGTTAATGAAACTTACATAGCAGCATCCCTCACTTGGTGAGCTCTTTCCAGCATCCTGGGGGAGACCTTAGCAAAGTATTAATTAGACATATGCTTTGCAACATTAAGCTACTTTAATTATAATTGCTTCAGATTAAATTATCTCTTTCCATTCTGACATCCCCTTTGTTTTTTTAATAAATTTATTTATTTTAATTGGAGGTTAATTACTTTACAATATTGTATTGGTTTTGCCATACATCAACATGAATCCGCCACAGGTATACACGTGGTCCCCATCCTGAACCCTCCTTCCCCCTCCCTCCCTGTACCATCCCTCTGGGTCGTCCCAGTGCACCAGCCCCAAGCAATTAGTATCATGCATCGAACCTGGACTGGCGATTCATTTCATATATAATATTATACATGTTTCAATGCCATTCTCCCAAATCATCCCACCCTCTCCCTCTCCCACAGAGTCCAAAAGATTGTTCTATATATCAGTGTCTCTTTTGCTGTCTCACATACAGGGTTATCGTTACCATCTTTCTAAATTCCATATATATGCGTTAGTATACTGTATTGGTGTTTACTATTAGGATGTCATTTACAAGCTCAAGAGGTTAAGATCAGAACTCGATATATTTTTGCTGGGCATTATTCAACCTACTAACATTATCAATGATGGTTTGATAATCAAGTGTTTTGATAATCAGCATTCACTAGTTAAGATGTCAGTAATGCTTAAAATGGGAAATGAATGTAAGATATGTGAGGCATGGACATGTCATCACTGTGGAGGGACCCTGTGCACCTATGAGGTAGAGGTGCATCCTGTCTTTACCAGGTGACTGATTCCTTCAGGGGCTCAGACTTGTCTCTGTCCTCTGTCCTCCATTTAGTGGCCCTAGAAATACTTTGTCTGGAATGAAGCTTCAAGGTTTTCCCAAGAAGTTACTGTCTCTAATGCCCATGACATACATTCTTATGCGTGCGTGCTAGGTTGCTTCAGTCGTGTCCAACTCTTTGTGACCCCATGGACTGCAGCCCTTTAAGCTCCTCTCCATGGGATTCTCCAGGCAAGAATACTGGAGTGGGTTGCCGTTTCCTTCTTCAGGGAACATTCTTATAACACCTGCTAAAAGAATAAGATCATGCACTGTTATTTTTAGTTATAATTGTAGGATTTTGTTATCAGCATTGAATATGAAAGTGTACATATATGTTTTTTGTTTGGATGTTTGTGACTATTTGTTTCTTACTTTCTTGTTCAGTGTTCATTGGATGAAGTTCAATTTACAAAACTTTTCAGCAGCCTAAAGGTATACTGTGTGTTTATAATTGGTTTAGAAATCATATTGAGAGATGGCTAATATAATATTGCAGTTATGTTTGTCTATACTAGAAAAATATTAGGAATCATCTGTGTTTATACAAAGCTATTACAGTTTAAAGTCATATAAGCACCTCACAAGTGTCCTGTAAATGTCTGTGTATAGTCATTATTGATTATTTACTTTGTGTGGGTCATGGAGAAAACGTTTAAAACTCAGCCAGTTTCCTTTGGCACAGGATTTTTATTAAATCATTCTCCATGAAAAGAAGGATGCTAAGGACAATTTTGATATTAGCCTAAGAGAGGATGCAAATAAAATATGAAACAGTCTTTCGGGGCTTTACAGTTCAACATAACTTATTTGAAAGCAATAAATAAATACTTTGCAACATTTCTCAAAGTGTTTCTTGAAAGATTAATTTTATGGTTGGTAATAAGTAGAATGTTGAAACAGAGTTCTGTGACCAAGTATAAATGGAAAACACTAAATTGGACAACCTTCTTGGTAAGGGTTTCATCTCAGACTTGAGTATAAAAATATACATTGTGAGTCTCCAAGAAGGTAATGGCAGAGCATGAAGTAGTTCCCCCAAATTATATGAAAGTGAACTTCTCAGTGAACTAGTGTGCCACAGAATACACTGGGAAATGCTGGCATTTTTACCAGTCAGCTAATCAAGATTCCCCCATTGAAGCTGGAGATGGTTCATTTCCTGAACTTGATGTCCTCCGGTGCTTTGCTAGGGAGGAGGAAGTGAGGAACAGCCTCTGAGAACATCCTCTAAGATGCAGCCAGTGACTCCCATCTCCCAGATGATTAACTGGGGCTTTTATCCAAGTGTGTTCAGCTCATAAATGGGGAGTCCGTTCCACCCACGTCAGTCTGCTTTGAAACTCTTAATTATCCTACCTTCTACTGCTTTTTGAAATGGTAAAAATAGTACCGTTATTATTTACTGTCCTGAAAATTTTCTGGTAGGTTTCAGGGAGAGTTTAAAGTGAATTCTTCAAACTGGAGACTAAAGAATGGAGCTTTTGCCATTTTAATAGCATTGGATTGCTTTACAGAAAACAGTTTTTCCTCTGATATTTAAAGAAGCTTTTCTTCCTTTTATAAACAATTAGATATAGATTTTTTAATCAGTCTCGTTTTCTTTCCTTCCCTTTCTCTAAGTTATATTAGCATTGGCCCTTAATTTCAATCACTCTAAGTGACCAAACCAAATGTTACCGACAAAATGGCAGAGGGGAGAGGAAAGAGGATATATGAATGAAGAAAATCTGTTTATAGCAAGAACAGTAAGGAAAAACTGCTGCTGCTGCTACTGCTAAGTCGCTTCAGTCATGTCCGACTCTGTGCGACCCCATAGACGGCAGCCCACCAGGCTCCCCCATCCCTGGGATTCTCCAGGCAAGAACACTGGAGTGGGTTGCCATTTCCTTCTCCAATGCATGAAAGTAAAAAGTGAAAGTGAAGTCACTCAGTCGTGTCTGACTCTAGCGACCCCATCGACTACAGCCTACCAGGCTCCTCCATCCATGGGATTTTCCATGCCTTTAAGCTAGTGTTATACCCACAATCATAACTTTTAAGGAACTGAGAAGATCCAAATGTAATAATGAATATTAACAGTGTGGGTATCAATTTCATAGGCTATAAACTGAAGTGCTTAGGAAATGTAACTCCAATTCTTTGTAACTGGACATAACTCTCTTCTTGGCCTCCATTACTGCTAGATGGTGGAAAACTTAACCTGGTCATTTCTGCATAAGTCAGTTTCAGTAACTTCATAGCAACATGGTAGTTCCCCATCCCTTCATTTACAACAAGTGGACAGAACCTTTTCAAAATCAACTTTTAAGAAAGCTGCATGCTGGCCAAAATCTGACACATCTCAGTTTGTGTTCAGCCTCCCAGGGAGCAGTGTGCCACGCTGGTCATCATTTTTGAGGGTTTGAAGCTGAGTCTCCCAGCTGCCCCCACCCCCAGTCACACACACAGACACACAGAAACCACAAATCCAACAGAGAGTGTCTGGCTCCAGATGACAAGCTCCTTTCTGCTACATTTTGCAACTCTCATCAGCTAGCTGTCTTCTATCCCTCCACCTCCCATTAAAATGAACCTGTCTGTGTCTCTTTCTTTCCCTAGATTCCAGTGTGTGTTGCCATAGACATAACTAATGGTGTTCTTTGTTTCAAATGAAATATTTCAGTCCACAAGAAACAAGTTTATTTTGAGCCCCTCCATGTGCTGAGTTCTAATGTGATATGGTTCTTGACTTTAAATAAAACAGTACATGTAAAACAGTTTTGGCAAATTGTAAAGCAGCTAAAATTACTTGTCTTCACTGAGTTGTAGCCATATTTTTCAAGGAATAAATAGTCTATTACAGTATGTGTCAGGATTAAATTTTGTGCAGCAGTTTCTTCCAGCCCTGCCTCTCACTCCACAGTCAAGGAAAGACAATCTCACCCTGTATCACCACTCTAATCTTTACTCTCTGCTCTCTACTCTTTGGGTTTCTCCCATTCCCTTGCATGAATATTGCCAGAGTCTCTGATTTGATGAGCACCCTCCCATCCCTTTTTTGAAGAAGGGACGGGTGTAGGGTGGAAAGAAAGGTAATATTTTCATTCACTTCACTTCCCTGCCATAAGTGAACTCACATCACTACCAACCATCAATATTTTTACTGGTCCTTGGTCATTTATCTTGTCCATCTCCTCTAGAAACTTTTTAGAGCTTTGCCACTTTCTTTAAGCCCTTTGTTCAGTGCTCCCCCAGCTTACTGTCATGCTAAGTCGCTTCAGTAATGTCCAACTCTTTGCAACTCTATGGACTGTAACCCACCAGGCTCCTCTGTCCATGGGATTCTCCAGGCAAAAGTACTGAAGTGGGTTGCCATGCCCTTCTCCAGGGAATCTTCCCAACCCAGGGATTGAACCCAAGTCTCTTAAGTCTTCTGCATTGGCAGGCGGGTTCTTTACCACTAGCTCCACCGCAGATGATAACTGAGGCCACTAGGCATGGTCTGTTTCAACATCCTGCCCTTTTAACCTACAAGTGTGTGTACATCTTTAGTTCTTCCATCACCTTTACATCTACTCACTCCCAAATCCTGCCAATTTTACAAATCCCCCCACCTCTTCCTCCCCACTGCTATCCCCTTAGTTCAGACTCTCATCATCTCTCCTAAATGACCATTCTGCCTTCTCTGTTTTCTTTTTCAAGTACCTCCTTGCTACAGCAGCCCAATTAATGCATCCAAAAGAGATATAACATCATCACTCTTAAAATAAAAGTTCCTTTCTCACCCACCTCTCCAGACACATTTTTCACTTTTACTTTGGAACATGGAAATGATCCTAGTTATACACCCTGAGGTACACAAGGCAAACCCTATGACTTTTTCATGTGGTTCCATCTCCTCAAGACATTGTCGCCTGACTTATAACCTGATTAACTTTTAATCCTCCTCTACATTTAAGCACAGAATCACTTCTGGGAAGAGTTTCTTGAATCGTCAAACTGTCTTGGGTACTCCCTGCTATTTCTACATTTCCCTATACAGACCTGGACCTCTATTACTGCTTCACAATGTTGTATTATAATTACCAGTTTGCCTACCTGATTCCCTCACTTAGACTAAGAGCTCCAAAGGATAGCAACTGCATCTGTTTCATCTTTTCCGTTACCCAGCACATTGCTGGAAAATAAATAGATAAGTAGCTGGAAGTTGGGAATCTCACATTCTGTTGCAGACTGATGAGGAAGCTCTTGGAGGGTGAGGGGAGGTCTCTTAATCCTTCAAATAACACTACACAACCTAATTTTTGATCCTTCCTACTAAGAACAGATAGTGAACAATTCAATTATATTTTAAGTTATCTCAAAGGCATAGTGTGGAAATTGTTGATGAACATCTTTTTCTTCAATGAGCATCAAAAACAAACACCTCTCCCCCTTCTGAATAGTAATATTCTGCTCCTTTTAGAAACGCCCTTCTCTTTTAGTAGGGCAGCTTCATTACTAGAACAAGGTCATCCACCACCCAAGGACAGATTCAAAGCATAATTCACAGGAGGGCAGCACAATTCATGCCTACAGGTTGCAGGGAGATGAGATTATACAGAACCAGAGTTTGTTAAAATACCCACACACAGTTTTAATATTTAGAAGACGTAAAATACAATCAGGAAAAATATCCATGTATTGTGCATTCCGAATAAGTATCCTGAAATATTCTGTACTATATAAACATTCTTGAGGAAGAAAAATAACCCTTTGAAGATGAATTGCCTTATCCTAGTAAATGCCTTATTTTTTATGATCTTAATAGAAATGGATGTTAGTGACCTACACAAAACAGTCTGAAAGGGTGGTCCAGAGCTGTTCTTTTGGCCAGCATGGTATACTCACTTAATTTTTAACAGTTGTGAAATATAACATAAGCATCATAAAAATGCATAATACATGGAAACATAGTTGAATGAATAATCATAAATTACAGACCTCTGCAACCATTTCCCAGGTCGAGAAACAGAACATCAGCATCTCCGTGTCTATTATAAGAGGAAATATACCCTCCCCAAATTCTTATGTTGAAGCCCTAAGCCCTAGTACTTTATAATGTGAGTGTATTTGGAGATCGGGACTTTAAAGAGATAATTCGGGTTAAAGGAGGTTATTAGGGTGGTGCCCTAACCCAGTATGACTGATATCCTTATGAGAGAGATTCTGGAGGTACAGAGAGAGCACACACACGCAGGCATAGAGGAAAGGCCATGTGAGGACACGGGGAAGACAGCCATCTGCAGCCAAGCAGAGATGCCTCAGAAGAAACCAAACTTGCCAACAACTTCAATCTTGGACTCCCAGCCTCCAGAACTGTGTGAAAATTAATTTCTGCTTTTTAAGCCACCCAATCTGTGGTATTTCTTTATGGTAGTCCAAGCAAGCTAACACAGCAACACTAGAAGGACCCTTGTGTCCCTTTCAAATGACAACAGCCTCCCTCCCCTGCTTCAGACATGGTCACTGATTTTTTAAGCTTTTTTTATATTGGGGTATTTATATTGTAATATATAGAACTGAGCCATACATATACATGTGATATGTATGTACATACACATACATATATGTATATGTACATATATGTGTACATAGACACATACATATATGTGTACATGTACATATGTGATATGTCACTAATTTGATTTATCATCATTAGTAAACATGTCATCAATTTTTATTGCACTTATGTTTGCATCCAAACAAATCACACCTGCGCTCGTATCCAAAAAGTATATATATAGCTTAGCTTTGCTAGTATTTCCATATTTTTTATTACTTTGAATGTGAATGCCCTTAGGCAAAGCATCCACCCACTACCTCACAGCATCCGATACTTCCTCTTTATCTTCCCCTGAGTTGTTCTTGGACATGTGTGTCTCCCACTCCTTGGCCTCATGCCCAGCCACCTGGAATGTGCCTCTTTTAATGGCCAATTATCAACTCAAGAATGACAGAGCCAGTGATTCTAACAATCACACTCCTTCATTCCCACCTGTTACAAATGCTAAAAGTCAACTTTGGGGTTTTGAATTACAGTTGAAATCATTTTGAGAATTTCATGACATCTATTGAAATAAGCAATGTCACCCTGAGAGTCACAATCTGAGACAGAAAATCACTAGTTTAGCCAGGGTGATCTTTATTTAAAGACACAGTAACACCCAAACCCTTTCTTTGCCCATAACACTCAAGGTTCCAAAGGAAAAAAGATGAACAGTCAAGTGAAACTACATCAGGAAGACTTTATTTACAAAAAAACTCACTACAAAAGTAGGAGAATCATGAGGACTAGTGCAGGAACCTAGCAACAGAGGGAGAGTGATGACGGAAGCCAGAAAGGGAGAGATTGTCAGGAAGAGAAGTCTTTGAGAGTGACCTTTGTTAAGAGTCCCAGCCAGCCTGAGGTGAGTGCTTAGGAAGGGAGCCAGAGAAGTAACAACCTGTGCTCTCTTTTCTCCCTCTGACCACCTTCCTGGCTCCCCATTGACTTCACCAACCCAGAAAAAGAGTCGGACTCGACTGAGTGACTAACACTTTCACTTTTTCTGGAAGTTTGGGATGACCAGATAAGAATAACCATGGGGGAAAAAAAGTCAGGTCTCTTGAGTATTTAGATACAGTGTGCTTTTTAGATATCTAGCTACTGATTAGATTGTATGACATTTGAGTTTACTAATTTTAACACTGCAGACACTCCACTGTCAAATGCCAAAAATGATTAGGAGTAGGATAGACAACGACCATCTGGAAGGGCTCATATGCTTTTTAGGAAAGTGAGGGTGACCTGTACTCACATTTGGAACCAAAATTAGCTAATCTTCAAGCATATGTCTCTTCTTAAAAAATATACACATACATATCAAATGCCTTTGCTAACAGAATGGCATAACAGTATCTCATTACATTTAATACAAAGGTCACCTTTATTTCTAGGTGATTTTTATTACAATGAAATATACATTAAATATGTAATTTAATTAAATGTGAAAAAATATAATTTATAATATACAGTACTTTAATCCTATTTATAAATGTGGAACTGGATATGAAGAAGGTCCATCTTGAAATCCAGCCAAAAGATTTTAGCTATTGAAATACCAGAGTAATCACCCAATAATCTAGAGGCATAAAATACCAAAGCAAGTGATGAATTAATCTCCTATCTGTCCTCAGAGACAGTTGACATTTGTAATCCAATAGAAGAAAAAGCAGAAAAGGCGATGGCACCCTACTCCAGTACTCTTGCCTGGAAAATCCCATGGATGGACGAGCCTGGTAGGCTGCAGTCCATGGG
Organism: Bubalus bubalis; assembly: GCF_019923935.1. Classification (NCBI taxonomy): domain Eukaryota; kingdom Metazoa; phylum Chordata; class Mammalia; order Artiodactyla; family Bovidae; genus Bubalus; species Bubalus bubalis. The sequence continues at coordinate 34,646,837 of NC_059166.1, forward strand.
GTCGCGAAGAGTCAGACATGACTGAGCAACTTCCCTTTCACTTTTCACTTTCATGCATTGGAGAAGGAAATGGCAACCCACTCCAGTGTTCTTGCCTGGAGAATCCCAGGGACGGGGGAGCCTGGTGGGCTGCCGTCTAGGGGTCACACAGAGTGGGACACGACTGAAGTGACTTAGTAGTAGTAGAAGAAAAATAAAAAAATGACTCAACAAAGAATGAGATGTGATACACAGAGTTCAGTTTGTTAAACAATAAACCAAACCCTTGGAAGAGTTGGGGTTGGGTCCCAAATTTACCTTCTTCCTTAAGTTAGACTACTTGTAAATAGCTAATGGGATGTAAAATGATTCAGCCACTGTGGAAACAGTATGGCAGTTCCTCAAAAAGTTAAACATAGAATTATTACATGACCCTGCAATTCCATTCCTAGAAATATAATCAGAAGAACTGAAAATAGGGATTCCAAAAGATACTTGTAAACCAGTGCTCACAGCAGAATTCTTCACAGTAGCCAACAGGTGGAAACAATCTAAGAGTCTATCAATGGACAGATGGATAAAAAAAGTTAAGTATATACCCACAAGGAAATATTATTCAGCAAGAAAAGGACTGAAGCCATAATATGTGCTACAACATGCATAAACTTTGAAAACATAAGGCTAAGTGAATTAATCCAAATATAAAAGGACAAACATTGTCCTTAAATGAAATATCTAGTATAAACAAAGTCATGGAGACAGCAGGTAAATTAGAGGTTACCAAGGGTTAGAGGGAAAGAGATGGGGAGCTATTAACTAATGGATACAGAGTTTCTGTGTGGGATACCTAAAGGGTTTTAGAAATACATAATTGTGATGGTCATACAACATGATCAATGCACTAATGCCACTAAATTGTACATGTAAGGTGACTGAAAGTCTCACAGATATTTTTATTTTTCACTAACTCAGTCACGTTCAACTCTTTGTGACCTCATGGACTACAGCACACAAGGCTTCCCTGTCCATCACCAATTCCCGGAGTTTACCCAAACTCATGTCCATTGAGTTGGTGATGCCATCTAACTATCTCATCCTCTGTCATCCCCTTATCCTCCTGCCCTCAACCCTTCCCAACATCAGGGTCTTTTCAAATGAGCTCTTCACATCAGGTGGCCAAAGTATTGGAGTTTCAGCTTCAACATCAGCCCCTCCAATTAACACTCAGGATTGATTTCCTTTGGGTTGGACTGGTTGGATCTCCTTGCAGTCCAAGGGACTCTCAAGAATCTTCCCCAACACCACAGTTCAAAAGCATCAATTCTTTGGTGCTCAGCCTTCTTCACAGTCCAACTCTCACATCCATACATGACCACAGGAAAAACCATAGCCTTGACTAGATGAACCTTTGTTGGCAAAGTAATGTCTCTGCTTTTGAATATGCTATCTAGGTTGGTCATAACTTTCCTTCCAAGCAATAAGCGTCTTTTAATTTCATGGCTGCAGTCACCATCTGCAGTGATTTTGGAGCCCAAAAAATAAAGTCTGACACTGTTTCCCCATCTATTTGCCGTGAAGTGATGGGACCAGAGGCCATGATCTTCGTTTTCTGAATGTTGAGCTTTAAGCCAATTTTTTCACTCTCCTCTTTCACTTTCATCAAGAGGCTCTTTCGTTCTTCTTCACTTTCTGCCATAAGGGTGGTGTCATCTGCATATCTGAGGTGATTGATATTTCTCCCAGCAATCTTGATTCCAGCTTGTGCTTCTTCCAGTCCAGCGTTTCTCATGATGTACTCTGCATGTAAGTTAAATAAGCAGGGGGACAATATACAGCCTTGACATACTCCTTTTCCTATTTGGAACCAGTCTGTTGTTCCATGACCAGTTCTAACTGTTGCTTCCTGACCTGCATACAGGTTTCTCAAGAGGCAGGTCAGGTGATCTGGTAGTCCCATCTCTTGAAGAATTTTCCACAGTTTATTGTGATCCACACAGTCAAAGGCTTTGGCATAGTCAATAAAGCAGAAATAGATGTTTTTCTGGAACTCTCTTGCTTTTTCAATGATCCAGTGGATGTTGACAATTTGATCTCTGGTTCCTCTGCCTTTTCTAAAACCAGCTTGAACATCTACAAGTTCATGGTTCACATATTGCTAAAGCCTGGCCTTTGAGCATTCCTTTACTAGAGTGTGAGATGAGTACAATTTTGTGGTAGTTTGAGCATTCTTTGACATTGCCTTTCTTTGGGATTGGAATGAAAACTGATCTTTTCCAGTCCTGTGGCCACTGCTGAGTTTTCCAAATTTTATGGCATACTGAATGTGGCACTTTCACAGCATCATCTTTTAGGATTTGAAGTAGCTCAACCTGAATTCCATCATCTCTACTAGTTTTGTTCATCGTGATGCTTCTTAAGGCCCACTTGCCTTTGAATCCCAGGATGTCTGGCTCTAAGTGAGTGATCACACCACCATGATTATCTGGGTCATGAAGATCTTTTTTGTACAGTTCTTCTGTGTATTCTTGCCACCTCTTCTTAATATCTTCTGCTTCTGTTAGGTCCATACCATTTCTGTCCTTTATCGAGCCCATCTTTGCATGAAATGTTCCCTTGGTATCTCTAATTTTCTTGAAGAGATCTCTAGTCTTTCCTAATCTATTATTTTCCTCTATTTCTTTGCACTGATCACTGAGAAAGGCTTTCTTATCTCTCCTTGCTATTCTTTGGAACTCTGCATTCAAATGGGTATATTTTTCCTTTTCTTCTTTATTTTTCGCTTCTCTTCTTTTCAAAGCTATTTGTAAGGCCTCCTCAGACAGCCATTTTGGTTTTTTTTGCATTTCTTTTTCTTGGGGATGATCATAATCCCTGTCTCCTGTACAATGTCATGAACCTCCGTTTATAGTTCATCAGGCACTCTGTCTATTAGATCTTGTCCCTTAAATCTATTTCTCACTTCCATTGTATAATCATAAGGGATTTGACTTAGATCATACCTGAATGGTCTAGTGGTTTTCCCCACTTCCTTCAATTTCAGTCTGAATTTGGCAATGAGGAGTTCATGATCTGAGCCACAGTCAGTTCCCAGTCTTGTTTTTGCTTACTGTATAGAGCTTCTCCATCTTTGGCTGCAAAGAATATAATCAATATGATTTTGGTGTTGACCATCTGGTGATGTCCATGTGTAGTGTCTTCTCTTGTGCTCTTGGAAGAGGGTGTTTGCTATGACCAGTGTGTTCTTTTGGCAAAACTCTATTAGCCTTTGCCCTACTTCATTCTGTACTCCAAGAGCTTCCCTTATGCCTTAGTTATCAATCAGGGGATGTTAATATATCATTAGAACATTAAAGAGAGTTGATAAATAGATTATTCTTTAGTATTACTAAATTAAATTCTTCCAGCCTTTTCTTCGGAGAAGGCAATGGCACCCAACTCCAGTACTCTTGCTCGGAAAATCCCATGGATGGAGGAGCCTCATGGGCTGCAGTCTATGGGGTCTCTAAGAGTCGGACACGACTGAGCAACTTCACTTTCACTTTTCACTTTCATGCATTGGAGAAGAAAATGGCAACCCACTCCAGTGTTCTTGCCTGGAGAATCCCAGGGACGGGGGAGCCTGGTGGGCTGCCATCTCTGGGGTCACACAGAGTCGGACATGACTGAAGCGACTTAGCAGCAGCAGCAGCAGCAGCAGCAGCAGCAGCTTTTCTTGCTAAGACCCTAAAATAAGACTGTTTTTTAAAGGGCTAAACAGAACAATAATTTCTGGATTACTGGTACCCAAGTGGGAAATGAGGACAGAGGCCAAGTTGCCTTGTCAGAGGTGATGAAGATTTCCACCCCTATCTGATTGGAGGAAGCATCCCATCCTTCTTTCTCTGGCTGAGCCCTAAATTGGTTTCCCTCTCCCACTCTGCAGTATAATTATCAAGAATCATAGCTTTCATTTTGTTAATAAGCAGACTTTTGTCAAAGGTTTTAAAATAGTAACTATTGACATTTCTAATTTAAAAAATAACACATTTTTATTATAATGATTTTAGAAAAAAATACAGACAAGTTCAAGGAAGGAAAAATAAATTACCCATAATTTTACCATCCAGATATAATTATGATTAGTAGTGTGATGTTTCTGCTTAATGTGAGACTTACTTGATTAATTTTAGTCAAAAACCATAGTGCCCAACTTTTCTACATTATGAAACAAACAGTTTTGCATTGGAAAAATACAATATACATAGAAAAATCTTCTCATATGAAAATTGTCCCCTTTACCATTTTTATGTGTTCTAACCCAATCAGCCAAAGGCTGCTAACAGATAGAGCTGTAGTCTGAAAAGTCACATCTATTGACTTTTTTTTTTAACAATAAGGGAGACCACAAACCACAGGAACCATGGGGGTGACTCACCGAGGAAAGGAAGAAATGGGGTTATTACAGGATTTAAGAGAAGCAATGCTTTGATAGGCTCAGAGAAAAGCAGAGCTGTGGATGAAAGAGTCAACATGAAGTCTGGTCTGCAAAGTAGACCCAGAGTCCTTTTTCCTTGAAAACCACAAAGTGAAGATAGATGTGAAATGATGTGTCCAGAAATCCCTTATCTGAAACAGCACATGGGTTGGACGTCAAGGCTGCTTCTCTGGGTCAAAGGACCAAAATCTTTCCACCTAGGAGAATGGGGCACTTCATTGTCATTCTTATGATTTCAAAGAGCAAATTTTCTGACCGTCTAGACATTAGAAAGCAAGATTTTTCAGTAAGTCAGTAAGTGTCCCTTGAAGAAGGAGCTATTAAGACATTTATAGCTGCAGCATAGCCTTGGGAGAAATGTTTTCTGTTAACTTAGCTGCTGTTTTGATCTTGATCTGTATCTGTCATTCCATTCCACCTGGATGAGTGGCAGTACCTTCTCAGTGAGAGCTCATTTTTGTTTTTTCAGGAGTTTTTCTCTGTTTTTTTTTAATGCCTGAGTTTTTGGTCTAAATTGTGGCAATTTTGTGTATCCACTTGTGGATCAATGATTTTATTCTTAATACTATTTTATTAGGCTTTTTATTTAATTACCTAGTCTTTAATACACATGATTTTAATAGCTAAATAGCTGGCCCTCTTATAAGTGGACCAAAGATCACTTACCGAATCCAAGTTGGTTATTGCCAATTTTTAATTAAATCATCAATTCCTAATTTTATTTCAAGTTATATTGTGACAGACATCTGCATGAATATAACTTGATGCAAGCAATTACTGGGTCTGTTTTTCTAATATTTATTATTTATTTTTTATTGGCTACACCAGATCATCATTGCAGTGTGCAGGATATTTAGTTGCAGCATGCAAACTCTTAGTTGCCTCATGTGGGATCTAGTTGCCTGACCAGGGATAGAACCCCAGGCCCTTTCACTGAGAGTGTGGAGTCTTAGTCACTAGACTACCAGGAAAGTCTCTACTGGGCCTAAATTTATTTTGCATTTTTTTGTATTATTAGTTAAAGTTTTCCTATACTGATCACTAATTCCAGTTGACTCTTCTATTTTTTCAGAAACTTTTCCTCAATGAAGTATTAAGGAGCTTAGTGTTTCTCATCAAACCATATTAACTCTTTACATTGTGAAAATACTATGTATTCATATACTGTGATAATAGATGTTAACTAGACTTATTGTCGGAGAAGACAATGGCACCCCACTCCAGTACTCTTGCCTGGAAAATCCCATGGATGGAGGAGCCTGGTAGACTGCAGTCCCTGGGGTCACTAGGAGTTGGACACGTCCTAGCGACTTCACTTTCACTTTTCACTTTCATGCATTGGAGAAGGAAATGGCAAGGCACTCCAGTGTTCTTGCCTGGAGAATCCCAGGGACGGGGGAGCCTGGTGGGCTACCGCCTCTGGGGTTGCACAAAGTCAGACACGACTGAAGCGACTTAGCAGCAGCAGCAGACCTATTGTGGTGATCATTTTACAATATATACAAACACTGAATCATTATGCTATACATCTGAAACGAATATGTCTGTATCTCAACTTCTTAAAAGTTAAAATATTGATTCTTCATCATGTTAGCAGCAATTATTTTGTTTCTTGCATATAGTTTGCAACAAGTCTTTGTGAGGCTGTTCTTTTGCTCTTCTGAAATTCTGAATTACCCCAGAACCTAAAGTTGGCAACCAGAAATCTAGATCATCGGGTTTCAGTAATCACCTACTGATGGAAACTGGTTTGTCATGATAGTTGCTGAGTTTGACATCTATAATCTGTTACAAATTAGAAATACAGCTTTTGATCATTTTTTTTAAATAAATTCTAACAAATTCAAAGTTCTTCTATAATATTGTTCCTCATCTTCGAGTGTTCTTTCTTAAGAGCAATCAATGAGCAGAGTTCCAGTTAAGTCACATGGTGACAGGATATAGCCAGTAAAATCAAAGCCACCAAAACCAATGGACGTGGTGACTGTGAATTACTGTAGTGTTTTTCCATATGCAATTCATGTTTTGTATGTCTTTCAGACAAAGAAGGGAAGAAAGACTGAGTTAAATCATAATATATCCTAAGGCTGGATCAATGAGTAACTCAGGAAAAGAAGGCTTAACACAGAAACACTTGCTGCAATTTAAAATAGCCATTCTGATCCCTTTTTGTCTCCTATGTGCTTTATTTTGTGTGTGTGTGTTAAGTCGCTTCAGTCATGTCCAGCTCTTTGCAACCCCATGGACTGTAGCCTGCCAGGCTCCTCTGTCCATGGTATTCTCCAGGCAAGAATACTGGAGTGGGTTGCCATTTCCTCCTCCAGGGGATCTTCCTGACTCAGGGATTGAACCTGCATTTCTTGTCTCCAGGCATTGGCACGCGGATTCTTTACCACTGCGCCACATGGGAAGCAGTGCTTTATTTTAGGTGTGGGATAATATCATTCCCACATTGCTCTTGGGGCCACAGTTAATTTGAATAGTTACCTCAGTGATTTCTTTTTTTTTTTTTAATCTTCCACATAAATTTTATTTATTTATTTATTTTAGAATCATATTATTTTATTTTTTATTTTTTTAATTTTATTTTATTTTTAAACTTTACATAATTGTATTAGTTTTGCCAAACATCAAAATGAATCTGCCACAGGTATACTCAGTGATTTCTTTAAAGCCTGTGTCATTGTAGCTCTCACAGTGATTTTAATTTGTCCTTTCCCCAAATTTCTCTGTTCCCTCCATTCTTATCACTGCTAACTGAATATACAAAGTTCAAGAACTTGAAATATCTCAAACATCTTATCTTCATTTTTTAATGCCCTTGATTCATTTAATCGCTTAATAATTGATGGAGTAAAAACGGCCTTGGTTGAAAATTCACTTTGGAAAACCACATGGCTTAATAAAGGTGAGGGCTGAGTTGTGGAAAGGGCTAAACTTTGGTGCTAAACTTCAATATTTCTCTTATTTCATGCCAAACTTGAGAGCTACACTGTGCAAACAGTGCAGATAAACTGTGTTTGCAGAATGGATGATAACCTTGCAAATCAGGATCACTGAAAGCATGATAAAGAAACAAATGTGATGAGTGTTTGGCTGGGGTGGGCAGGGTGGGCAGTGAGGCTTCTCAGTCTATATCCAGGGACGTATGGGATGTCAAAGCCATTCTTAAGCCCTCCCTCCCAACTTTAACCTTTTTATACATACAGAAGAAGCTTAATGCAACCATCTGGAGTGGTCTTGAAAAGGGAGGGAGAAAAGACATCATGAAGAAACAAAATAAGTAGTGTTAAGTCTGTAAAAGATTCATGAGGAAGTTTGTTCTAATTGCCTCCTTTGTTGACATCGTGGGATACCATCTGACCCACCACCTCTGCCTGAGTCTTCTTGTAACTTCTGTACAAGTAAGAAGCTCTAGAAATTACATTTAAATTGCTTTTACAGATTAATTATGTAAGTGGTGGGTTCACTTGCGTTGTTTTTCTTTAATTTCACGGATCTATTTGAAGTCATGGTAATGATGACTACTAGGTATTAGTCAAGAATAATGATAATCTTCTATTTTAAGAAAATTAAAAAGACAGTCACATGCAGAATTAAGAACTGTTAGCATTTGCTTATATTTGCTTTTCTTTCTCATCAGAGGAAGAAAATATCACAATGTAGTTGAAATTTCCTTTACACCAACTTCCAGTCTCATTTCCTTTCTCTTCCCCAGAGGCAACTATTACATTTTCATTTCATCTCTATGTATATTAGCATCTCTCTATTTTGGAGAGATATTTATATACCTTTGTGTGACAGAGTCTTTCTAATTTACATAAATAGTAAAAGATAGATATACCTGGGCAAAAACATTAGGTTTTAAAAATTTTATCCAAGTAAAATGAGCTATTTTATAGATATTATGTATTAAATCTTATCTCTTTTAACTGCTATGTGGTATTCAGTTGTACGAATCTTTAATTTATGTATTTCTCTTTGACATATTTTGAGTGTCAGATTCTTGTTATTATGAGAAATCCTCAAATAAATATCCTCGTATATGCTTCCTTTGCTTGCATGCAAAAGATATTTTACAGAGTACACAGGAAGTGAATTATTAGGTTGTAGATGAATACATTTTGAAATTTACTCAATATAAACAAATTTAGCTTCATAGGAATTATATCAATTAAGTTCTACTAGTGATTGTAAATTCCTATTTCTCCTCTTTTTGACTAATATTCAGTATTGTCATACTTCACAATCTTTGTCAATCTGAGGCAAACTGTATTATTTGAATGTGCCCTTCCCTACTTGGGCTTCCCTGATAGCTCAGCTGGTAAAGAATCCACCTGCAATGCAGGAGACCCCAGTTGGATTCCTAGGTTGGGAAGATCTGCTGGAGAAAGGATAGGCTACCCACTGCAGTATTCTTGGGCTTCCCTGGTGGCTCAGCTGGTAAAGAATCTGCCTGCAATGCAGGAGACCTGGGCTCGATCCCCGGGTTGGGAAGATCCCCTGGAGAAGGGAAAGGCTACCCACTCCAGTATTCTGGCCTAGAGAATTCCATGGACAACAGTCCATGGGGTCACAATGAGTCAAACACGACTGAGCGACTTTCACTTTGCTTCCCTACTTATCAGTGCAGCTGGTTATCATCTCACATTTATTCACCATTCAGGTTTGCTTTTGCTTTCCTTTCTGAAAACTGTCTATTTGCTTCCAAATTTACTTGGGAGGTTTACTGTCTGCACTTAGGAAACAGAGGCTCAGAGAAGCCAAGTGATCTGATCAAACTCATAGAACAAGAGGGGACCTAGAGCAGGATTTAACCTCAGCTTCCTGCTTCAAACCATTTCTCTTTTCCCAGCACTTCATCAGACCATGATCAATCCATTTTAATCCTTTTTGTCTCACTGTCCTCAACCTCCTCATCTGGGATGATTATCTAAGACACTTATGTAGAAAGTGACTTGTCTGTTTGAGGTTCTGGCAAATCCTGTCCAGAATGGTGACCAGGCGGTGCCCAGAATCCCTCCAGGATCTAAAAGCTTTTCTATTTCCAGTCAAGCTTTCACAACAATCCTTTGAGTTATGCACTATTAACACCATCCTTTTACATATGAGCAGTTACACACTTGTTTAATGTGACTAGACCAGGAAAGGAAACCAAGAAAAGCATTTAAAGATCTTCTAAGTTGGAGGAAGATTGATCAGATTTGTTTAGGAAAAGCAAAGGAAAATAGGAAAGATATAAACATCTGAATGCAGAGTTCCAAAGAATAGCAAGAAGAGATAAGAAAACCTTCTTCAGTGATCAATGCAAAGAAATAGAGGAAAACAACAGAATGGGAAAGACTAGAGATCTCTTCAAGAACATTAGAGATACCAAGGGAACATTTTATGCAAAGATGGGCTCGATAAAGGACAGAAATGATATGGACCTAACAGAAGCAGAAGATATTAAGAAGAGATGGCAAGAATACACAGAGGAACTGTACAAAAAAGATCTTCACAACCCAGATAATCACGATGGTGTGATCACTGACCTAGAGCCAGATATCCTGGAATAGGAAGTCAAGTGGGTGTTAGAAAGCATCACTACGAACAAAGCTAGTGGAGGTGATAGAATTCCAGTGGAGCTATTCCAAATCCTGAAAGATGATGCTGTGAAAGTGCTACACTCAATATGCCAGCAAATTTGGAAAACTCAGCAGTGGCCACAGGACTGGAAAAGGTCAGTTTTCATTCCAATCCCAAAGAAAGGCAATGCCAAAGAATGCTCAAACTACCACACAGTTGCACTCATCTCACACGCTAGTAAAGTAATGCTCCAAATTCTCCAAGCCAGGCTTCAGCAATATGTGAACCGTGAACTTCCTGATGTTCAAGCTGGTTTTAGAAAAGGCAGAGGAACCAGAGATCAAATTGCCAACATCTGCTGGACATGGAAAAAGCAAGAGAGTTCCAGAAAAACATCTATTTCTGCTTTATTGACTATGCCAAAGCCTTTGACTATGTGGATCACAAGAAACTGGAAAATTCTGAAAGAGATGGGAATACCAGACCACCTGATCTGCCTCTTGAGAAATTTGTATGCAGGTCAGGAAGCAACAGTTAGAACTGGAAATGGAACAACAGACTGGTTCCAAATAGGAAAAGGAGTTCGTCAAGGCTGTATATTGTCACCCTGTTTATTTAACTTATATGTAGAGTACATCATGAGAAACGCTGAACTGGAAGAAACACAAGCTGAAATCAAGATTGCCGGGAGAAATATCAATAACCTCAGATATGCAGATGACACCACCCTTATGGCAGAAAGTGAAGAGGAACTAACAAGCCTCTTGATGAAAGTGAAAGTGGAGAGTGAAAAAGTTGGCTTAAAACTCAACATTCAGAAAACGAAGATCATGGCATCTGGTCCCATCACTTCATGGGAAATAGATGGGGAAACAGTGGAAACAGTGTCAGACCTTATTTTTCTGGCCTCCAAAATCACTGCAGATGGTGACTGCAGCCATGAAATTAAAAGACGCTTACTGCTTGGAAGGAAAGTTATGACCAACCTAGATAGCATATTCAAAAGCAGAGACATTATTTGCCAACAAAGGTTCGTCTAGTCAAGGCTATGGTTTTTCCTGTGGTCATGTATGGATGTGAGAGTTGGACTGTGAAGAAAGCTGAGTGCCAAAGAATTGATGCTTTTGAACTGTGGTGTTGGAGAAGGCTCTTGAGAGTCCCTTGGACTGCAAGGAGATCCAACCAGTCCATTCTGAAGGAGATCAGCCCTGGGATTTCTTTGGAAGGAATGATGTTAAAGCTGAAACTCCAGTACTTTGGCCACCTCATGCCAAGAGTTGACTTATTGGAAAAGACTCTGATGCTGGGAGGGATTGGAGGCAAGAGGAGACGGGGACGACAGAGGATGAGATGGCTGGATGGCATCACTGACTCGATGGACGTGAGTCTGAGTGAACTCCGGGAATTGGTGATGGACAGGAAGGCCTGGCATGCTGCGATTCATAGGGTCGCAAAGAGTCGGACACGACTGAGTGACTCATCTGATCTGATCTGGAGAAGATAAAAGTAAGTGTCAATGACAGTTTTTTTCTTCATTCAACATTCCCCCAGATTCAGGCTTTGTAGAGTGGCAGGGCAATGTAACTGGAAAGATCTTTCATAGTATGTTTTTAAATGTTTTGTCTCTCTTCTGTAAAGAAGCTGAGGTCATTATCTAATCTACAGGAGATAAGTAATTACAAGAAAGCACTGGCAGTCACCCTAGTCAGGACTAGGAGCCTAGGATGTATGCAGGTGAACATGAACACATTTCACAGCATGATGAAACTTCATCTTGTGAGCCTTTCAATTGAACTTTTTTATTTAACAAAGACTCTCAGTTAATAAGGAGCATAGCCCCACTCCAAATCTAGATAAAGCAGAGATAATGGTTTAAAGAGTCTGTGGGTGAGTGAGTGAATGTGTGTGTGTGTGTGTGTGTGTGTGTGTGTGTGCACATGTGTTTGCAGATCTAATCTTCAGCACACAGTTGTATATCTTTTGATTTCCCAGCACTAAGAATCCACTTTCTCATTCTGATATATGTCATCCAATCCTGATATCTTTTTAAAATTGGAGGCTTATTCCCCCGCCTCCCCTTCCCCCCAACCTTATAGCTCCAGAGAAAGGAACAGGTTAAGTATGACCAGTGGAAAGTGGAGTATATGATGTAGGAGGGTGTTAAGAAGGATGGAGAGAAGAAAGACCATCCCTTCTGATTCTGATGGCTTGTGAGAAGTAGAAAGGGAGAAAAGCAAGTCCCTGGTAAGACAGAATGCTGCACCTCCTCTCTGGCCGAAGTCCTGGAAGGAGGGGCAAGAGAGTGGACTTGAAGAGCAGGACCCTTGCCCCTTTTCATTTGGAAGTGTAGGAGAGGCCATCCTACAGGTGGTCCCCACATCCTGCTGAGACAGGCAGATGGCAGACCTGAGTTTGACTCTCCCAAGCCATCCTCAGTGTCTACATGGCATGGATGGGATCCCAGAATCTCCTAAATGTCCCAAAGTGTGTTCTGCAATGAGTCAGCCTTTATCTAGATACTTGATGGACGAAATCACCATCTTTAGCATAAAGAGATCCTGGACCTAGAATGGGAAACACAACAAAAATTTCAAGGGCTGACCCCAAGAACAAGAGCTGAAGAAGAAATGAGTCAATAGGCAGGGCTTACCACACTAGCAAGGGCTTCCCAGGTGGCACTAGTGGTAAAGAATGGTAAAGAAACTGCCTGCCAATGCAGGAGACATAAGAGACTCAGATTCATCTCCAGGTTGGGAAGATCCCTTGGAGGAGGGCATAGCAACCCACTCCAGTATTCTTGCCTGGAGAATTCCATGGACAGAGGAGCCTGGTGGGCTACAGTCCATAGGGTCAAAGAGTCAAACACAGCTGAAGTGACTTAATACGCACACACCAGGCTAGCTAAACAACGCAAAAACAAGCCTTGACCTATGCTGGCTTGCACATTTCAGCAATGGATGCCAGAAGGACACTGAATTGAGTAAGCCTTCTAAATTCCCAGACACTGTTTTAAAAAGAGGAGTGAGGGGGAAGCAAATCTAAAATATAAAACACCAAGACATTTGTGGAATATGATAACTGTAGTCTCTTTAATAAAGTCATCAGATTACACTGCGTTTACTGAATATGTCTAAAACACAGTTTTCTCAGTAACCAGGGAAACTCTTAAAGAAGATTAGACCTGTTTTCAAGATGAAAAGTATCTATATTTTCGTTGCTTATCTAATTGTAATGTGAGCAATTTTCAATGCAATGACTTACATGGAAAGGGAAAGAATTGACCCTTAATGACCTGGAAATAGCACTTGAAGCCATCAGGGAATCCAAGCATCTGTGTGTTTCTCCTCCACCCTCTCTCCCCCTCCCAGCTTCATGTTCATATAGCTACTTGTTTGGCCAATCAAGAAAACTATCCTTCAATCGCAATCCTAATCACAAACTCCATAGGTAGTGAGTCAGAGTCACAGAAACTAAATATGGCTGCTGAAGGGCATCCCTGTGCAGCTGAGAGCATGGTTATTACAGAATTGAGTTCAACATCATGGTTGTCTACTAGTCCTTACCTTTTCTTTCTAACTTAACATTAAAATTGGCTCATGTAATAAACTATTTCATGAAAATATTTTATGCATATGTCTGCATAACTGTCCATTCACCTCTTGTTGGTTATTTCATTTTTAACCCCAAGTATATTTAGTATTATATAAATACTACTATGTTGAAATGCTTACACAAATTTTTGTCCTTCATATTTGATTATTTCCTTAAGACCATTTCATACAAATGAAAATGCTGATTCCTAAGGATCTGAAATTTTTAACTATGTCTAATAGTGAAAATTCTTAAACTCTTATTGTTTATAAAATATCATTTAAAAATAACGGTAGTAATTGTCAAATATCCAAAATATTCACTCTTATATATATGGCAAAATTATTATATTAATTAGGATTTGCAAATTAGTATAAATTGACATAGTTTTCCATTTCAAAATGTAATATTTTAGGGTTGTGATTGTCTTTTGGTCACATAGAATTCATTTTAGTGTTGCAAGTATCAAAAGCCGACACTTTGCAAAAACTCAGTAAGTTCTTTTCAATTCAAGACTTTGCTGTAAGTATCTGCAAGTACCCCACCTCATTAGTCAAGGCCGTGAAGATGCTTAGCTTTGGAGAAAGCATCTCGCAGAGTAAAGCATCACCTTGTTTAAACATGAAGGAGTCTGCAGCATCTAAGAGAATAAAAGATACACACATTTGAAAATGTAAACACTTCGAGATCTGTCATAGGCAGATATAAGCCCCAAAAGGAGCATGAAGCATGTTCAGGAGGGAGAGGGCACTGGGCCACTAATAGAATATATGTTAATGCATCTCTTATCTAACATCTTCCCTCCCAATTAGACAGGCATCCTGCCTTTTTTATTTACTTATCCTTCGTCTAGAATGAGAATTCAATATGTGTTTGTTTTTTAAAGATTTTTTTTGATGTGGACCATTTTTAAAGTCTTTACTGAATTTGTTACAACATTGCTTCTGTTTTATGCTTTAGGTTTTGGGTTTTTTTCAGTCACGGGCATGTGGGATCTTAGCTCTCTGACTAGGAATTGAACCCCTACCTCCTGCATTGGAAAGCGAAGTCCCTCAACATGTGTTTGTTGACTTGCTTAGTAGACGGCTGATCAGATGGACAAAGGGATGGTAGTGATTGCTTAGCACCTGAGTCATGCTCCTTAAGGAGCTGGGTGACAGCTATACGTCTCATGGTCAGACGTAGAAAGGAAACCTGCAAGAGAAAGAGGAGGGGTGTCCGGTCTTCTGAACCATTCCTCTGACCTTTATTATCCTTGGAAGGACTCAGCCATGGATAGGATGGATAGAGGCTGAATTTTTCCACACCTGAACATCCATTGTCTTGCACTGATTAACATTTTGTATCGGTTCATTTATGGTGAAGAGGCCAGGCTCTGGATCCAGCAAGGTCATTATTAACCCCTAAGGCTCTAGACTTCATCTATAAAACAGGGATAATAATAGAATAGACCTCATAGTGATCTGAGGCTTGAAAGAGAGAAGGAAGAATGGTGTTCAGCCTAGAGCCAGGCCCACAGAAAGCATCAGTCAGCACCAGCCGTCATGACATCCAGAATCAATACCATTCTCCTTCTGTCACTTTTCACATTTTCAAATTTGTATTTTCAGCTTTTTTTTTTCAGGTCAAAAACCCCATGCTGACTCAACTGAGGGAGGTTGATTTAAAATGGAAATGACATTTGATGAATATGTTTATTATCTAAGATTCATGAAATGCTGAAAAACATTTTTAAAAACCTAAAATTTCTTTCCAACTGGATTCAAAAATTCTCCCGAAGTTGTATGAAAACCTCTAGAAAAATAAAGTCCTCTGGAAGCATTTTCAGCCTCCAGACCTTTATTAAGAACATGCATCTACTCTCTGTAATCGTCATTTGCTCAGACATAAAATATAACCTTTGTGCATGTGCTAAGTTGCTCAATCATGTCCAATTCTTTGCAAACCCATGGACTGTAGGCTGCCAGACTCCTCTGTTCATGGGATTCTCCAGGCACAAATACTGAAGTGGGTTGCCATTTCCTCCTCTAGGGGATCTTCCCTATCTGGAGAAAGAACTGATATCTCTTATGTGTCCTGTATTGCCAGGTGGGTTCTTTACCACTAGCACCACTTGGGAATATAGTATAACCTACCCTGCTTTTAAAAGATAAAAAGGAAACCTCTATTGCCTTTATAGTTTAACCAGTAACCCATTGAACATTCCAGGTAATATATGTCTACATCAATTTCCTTCTAAATAAGTTGTAAATTTGGGCTTCTTAAGATAATAACTGTGGCCATTCTTTTGTTAGTAGCACCTCAGGGAAAAATCTTGCCAAAAAAGTAAGGTTGGTCAAGTTTTGCTGATCTTTCCTCAGCTTTGATGCCATGGGCTGCTATCAAGTATGAACTAAGTTCGTTGAATTCAAACTATAACTATTGATTTTAATGGAGAACTAGCTCCTTATCCGTACAAGTGTCAGGGCCTCTGGGAACATTCTACACATGGGTCTGATAACAATGTTTACTGAGAACATAAGGGGCATGCCTTGCTCCTAGGACCCAAATAACTTGAGATCACACTTTTGGATGAGCTGGATGCATACAAAATAAAACAATAAGCATTCTTCCATGTGCAGGCAACGTGATTCATTGTCACAAAACAGTAGTTCTCTTAACAGAGCCTGGCCCTGCTCTGTACAGCCTAATTAGAAATAAGAGCTAAGCCAAATATTTCCAAAGCAAAAGCTGTGATTTTTGGAAATTAACTTTTAACATTTTGAATCTATAACTAAAAGTATATTTTATAAGTACAGAAAGTATCCAATAAGAAGGAAACAACAGAATGGGAATGACTAGAGATCTCTTCAAGAAAACTAAAGATACCAAGGGAACATTTCATGCAAAGGTGGGCACAATAAAGGACAGAAATGGTATGGACCTAACAGAAGCAGAAGATATTAAGAAGAGGTGGCAAGAATACACAGAAGAACTATACAAAAAAGATCTTCATGACTGAAACCAAGCACCACACAAGGGCCAACAAGTTCCAGGGCAAGACATACCAAGCAAATTCTCCAGCAACAAAGGAACACAGCCCTGAGCTTCAAGATACAGGCTGCCCAAAGTCACCCCAAAACCATAGACATCTCATAACTCATTACTGGACATTTCATTACACTCCAGAGAGAAGAAATACAGCTCCATCCACCAGAACATCGACACAAGCTTCCCTAACCAGGAAACCTTGACAAGCCACCTGTACAAACCCACACACAGCGAGGAAATGCCACAATAAAGAGAACTCCACAAACTGCCAGAATACAGAAAGGACACCCCAAACTCAGCAATTTAAACAAGATGAAGAGACAGAGGAATACCCAGCAGATAAAGGAACAGGATAAATGCCCACCAAACCAAACAAAAAAGGAAGAGATAGGGAATCTACCTGATAAAGAATTCCGAATAATGATAGTGAAATTGATCCAAAATCTTGAAATTAAAATGGAATCAAAGATAAATAGCCTGGAGGCAAGGATTGAGAAGATGCAAGAAAGGTTTAACAAGGACTTAGAAGAAATAAAAAAGAGTCAATATATAATGAATAATGCAATAAGTGAAATTAAAAACACTCTGGAGGCAACAAATAGTAGAATAACAGAGGCAGAAGATAGGATTAGTGAATTAGAAGATAGAATGGTAGAAATAAATGAATCAGGGAGGACAAAAGAAAAACGAATTAAAAGAAATGAGGACAATCTCAGAGACTTCCAGGACAATATTAAACGCGCCAACATTTGAATCATAGGGGTCCCAGAAGAAGAAGACAAAAAGAAAGACCATGAGAAAATACTTGAGGAGATAATAGTTGAAAACTTCCCTAAAATGGGGAAGGAAATAATCACCCAAGTCCAAGAAACCCAGAGAGTCCCAAACAGGATAAACCCAAGGCGAAACACCCCAAGACACATATTAATCAAATTAACAAAGATCAAACACAAAGAACAAATATTAAAAGCAGCAAGGGAAAAACAGCAAATAACACACAGGGCAATACCCATAAGGATAACAGCTGATCTTTCAATAGAAACTCTTCAAGCCAGGAGGGAATGGCAAGACATACTTAAAATGATGAAAGAAAATAACCTACAGCCCAGACTATTGTACCCAGCAAGGATCTCATTCAAGTATGAAGGAGAAATCAAAAGCTTTTCAGACAAGCAAAAGCTGAGAGAATTCTGCACCACCAAACCAGCTCTCCAACAAATACTAAAGGATATTCTCTAGACAGGAAACACAAAAATGGTGTATAAATTCGAACCCAAAACAATAAAGTAAATGGCAACGGGGTCATACTTATCAGTAATTGCCTTAAACGTAAATGGGTTGAATGCCCCAACCAAAAGAGAAAGACTGGCTGAATGGATACAAAAACAAGATCCCTACATATGTTGTCTACAAGAGACCCACCTCAAAACAGGGGACACATACAGACTGAAAGTGAAGGGCTGGAAAAAGATTTTCCATGCAAATAGGGACCAAAAGAAAGCAGGAGTAGCAGTACTCATATCAGATAAAATAGACTTTAAAACAAAAACTGTGAAAAGAGACAAAGATGGTCACTACATAATGATCAAAGGATCAATCCAAGAAGAAGATATAACAATTATAAATATATTCGCACCCAACACGGGAGCACCGTAGTATGTAAGACAAATGCTAACAAGTATGAAAGAAGAAATTAACAATAACACAATAATAGTGGGAGACTTTAATACCCCACTCACACCTATGGATAGATCAACTAAACAGAAAATTAACAAGGAGACACAAACTTTAAACGATACAATAGACCAGTTAGACCTAATTGATATCTATAGGACATTTCATCCCAAAACAATGAATTTCACCTTCTTCTCAAGCGCACATGGAACCTTCTCCAGGATAGATCACATCCTGGGCCATAAAGCTAGCCTTGGTAAATTCAAAAAAATAGAAATCATTCCAAGCATCTTTTCTGACCACAATGCAGTAAGATTAGATCTCAATTACAGGAGAAAAACTATTAAAAAATCCAACATATGGAGGCTGAACAACACGCTGCTGAATAACCAACAAATCACAGAAGAAATCAAAAAAGAAATCAAAACTTGCATAGAAACGAATGAAAATGAAAACACAACAACCCAAAACCTGTGGGACACGGTAAAAGCAGTCCTAAGGGGAAAGTTCATAGCAATACAGGCACACCTCAAGAAACAAGAAAAAAGTCAAATAAATAACCTAACTCTATACCTAAAGCAACTAGAAAAGGAAGAAATGAAGAACCCCAGGGTTAGTAGAAGGAAAGAAATCTTAAAAATTAGAGCAGAAATAAATGCAAAAGAAACAAAAGAGACCATAGCAAAAATCAACAAAACCAAAAGCTGGTTCTTTGAAAGGATAAATAAAATTTACAAACCATTAGCCAGACTCATCAAGAAACAAAGGGAGAAAAATCAAATCAATAAAATTAGAAATGAAAATGGAGAGATCACAACAGACAACACAGAAATACAAAGGATCATAAGAGACTACTATCAACAATTATATGCCAATAAAATGGACAACGAGGAAGAAATGGACAAATTCTTAGAAAAGTACAACTTTCCAAAACTCGACCAGGAAGAAATAGAAAATCTTAACAGACCCATCACAAGCACGGAAATTGAAACTGTAATCAAAAATCTTCCAGCAAACAAAAGCCCAGGTCCAGACGGCTTCACAGCTGAATTCTACCAAAAATTTAGAGAAGAGCTAACACCTATCCTGCTCATACTCTTCCAGAAAATTGCAGAGGATGATAAACTTCCAAACTCATTCTATGAGGCCACCATCACCCTAATACCAAAACCTGACAAGGATCCCACAAAAAAAGAAAACTACAGGCCAATATCACTGATGAACATAGATGCAAAAATCCTTAACAAAATTCTAGCAATCAGAATCCAACAACACATTAAAAAGATCATACACCATGACCAAGTGGGCTTTATCCCAGGGATGCAAGGATTCTTCAATATCCGCAAATCAATCAATGTAATACACCACATTAACAAATTGAAAAATAAAAACCATATGATTATCTCAATAGATGCAGAGAAAGCCTTTGACAAAATTCAACATCCATTTATGATAAAAACTCTCCAGAAAGCAGGAATAGAAGGGACATACCTCAACATAATAAAAGCTATATATGACAAACCCACAGCAAACATTATCCTCAATGGTGAAAAATTGAAAGCATTTCCTCTAAAGTCAGGAACAAGACAAGGGTGCCCACTTTCACCATTACTATTCAACATAGTTTTGGAAGTTTTGGCCACAGCAATCAGAGCAGAAAAAGAAATAAAAGGAATCCAAATTGGAAAAGAAGAAGTAAAGCTCTTACTGTTTGCAGACGACATGATCCTCTACTTAGAAAACCCTAAAGACTCCACCAGAAAATTACTAGAACTAATCAATGACTATAGTAAAGTTGCAGGATATAAAATCAACACACAGAAATCCCTTGCATTCCTATACACTAATAATGAGAAAACAGAAAGAGAAATTAAGGAAACAATTCCATTCACCATTGCAAAGGAAAGAATAAAATACTTAGGAATATATCTACCTAAAGAAACTAAAGACCTAAATATAGAAAACTATAAAACACTGGTGAAAGAAATCAAAGAGGACACTAATAGATGGAGAAATATACCATGTTCATGGATTGGAAGAATCAATGTAGTGAAAATGAGTATACTACCCAAAGCAATCTATAGATTCAATGCAATCCCTATCAAGCTACCAACAGCATTCTTCACAGAGCTAGAACAAATAATTTCACAATTTATATGGAAAAACAAAAAACCTCGAATAGCCAAAGCGATCTTGAGAAAGAAGAAGGGAACTGGAGGAATCAACCTACCTGACTTCAGGCTCTACTACAAAGCCACAGTTATCAAGAAAGTATGGTACTGGCACAAAGACAGAAATATAGATCAATGGAACAAAATAGAAAGCCCAGAGATAAATCCACGCACATATGGACACCTTATCTTTGACAAAGGAGGCAAGAATATAAAATGGATTAAAGACAATCTCTTTAACAAGTGGTGCTGGGAACTCTGGTCAACCAATTGTAAAAGAATGAAACTAGAACACTTTCTAACACCATACACAAAAATAAACTCAAAATGGATTAAAGATCTCAACGTAAGACCAGAAACTATAAAACTCCTAGAGGAGAACATAGGCAAAACACTCTCTGACATACATCACAGCAGGATCCTCTATGACCCACCTCCCAGAATATTGGAAATAAAAGCAAAAATAAACAAATGGGACCTAATTAACCTTAAAAGCTTCTGCACATCAAAGGAAACTATTAGCAAGGTGAAAAGACAGCCTTCAGAATGGGAGAGAATAATAGCAAATGAAGCAACTGACAAGCAACTAATCTCAAAAATATACAAGCAACTCCTACAGCTCAACCCCAGAAAAATAAATGACCCAATCAAAAAATGGGCCAAAGAACTAAATAGACATTTCTGCAAAGAAGACATACAGGTGGCTAACAAACACATGAAAAGATGCTCAACATCACTCATTATCAGAGAAATGCAAATCAAAACCACTATGAGGTACCATTTCACACCAGTCAGAATGGCTGCGATCCAAAAGTCTACAAGTAATAAATGCTGGAGAGGGTGTGGAGAAAAGGGAACCCTCTTACACTGTTGGTGGGAATGCAAACAAGTACAGCCACTATGGAGAACAATGTGGAGATTCCTTAAAAAACTGGAAGTAGACCTGCCTTATGATCCAGCAATCCCACTGCTGGGCATACACACTGAGGAAACCAGAAGGGATAGAGACACGTGTACCCCAATGTTCATCGCAGCACTGTTTATAATAGCCAGGACATGGAAGCAACCTAGATGTCCATCAGCAGATGAATGGATAAGAAAGCTGTGGTACATATACACAATGGAGTATTATTCAGCCATTAAAAAGAATACATTTGAATCAGTTCTAATGAGGTGGATGAAACTGGAGCCTATTATACAGAGTGAAGTAAGCCAGAAAGAAAAACACCAATACAGTATACTAATGCATATATGGAATTTAGAAAGATGGTAACAATAACCCTGTGTACGAGACAGCAAAAGAGACACTGATGTATAGAACAGTCTTATGGACTCTGTGAGAGAGGGAGAGGGTGGGAAGATTTGGGAGAATGGCATTGAAACATGTAAAATATCATGTATGAAACGAGTTGCCAGTCCAGGTTCGATGCACGATACTGGATGTTTGGGGCTGGTACACTGGGACGACCCAGAGGGATGGTATGGGGAGGGAGGAGGGAGGAGGGTTCAGGATGGGGAACACATGTATACCTGTGGCGGATTCATTTTGATATTTGGCAAAAGTAATACAGTTATGTAAAGTTTAAAAATAAAATAAAATTAAAAAAAAAAAAAAGATCTTCATGACCCAGATAGTCACGATGGTGTGATCACTCACCTAGAGCAAGACATCTTGGAATGTGAAGTCAAGTGGGCCTTAGGAAGCATCACTACAAACTAAGCTAGTGGAGGTGATGGAATTCCAGTTGAGCTATTTCAAATCCTAAAAGATGATGCTGTGAAAGTGCTGCACTCAATATGCCAGCAAATTTGGAAAACTCAGCAGTGGCCACAGGACTGGAAAAGGTCAGTTTTCATTCCGATCCCAAAGAAAGGCAATGCCAAAGAATGCTCAAACTACCACACAATTGCACTCATCTCACACTCTAGCAATTAATTCTCAAAATTCTCCAAAGCAAGCTTCAACAGTATGTAAACCATGAACTTCCAGATGTTCAAGCTGGATTTAGAAAAGGCAGAGGAATCAGGGATCAAATTACCCACATTCTCTGGATCATCAAAAAAGCAAGAGAGTTCCAAAAAAACATCTACTTCTGCTTTATTGACTATGCCAAAGCCTTTGACTGTGTGGATCACAACAAACTGTGGAAAATTCTTCAAGAGATGGGAATACCAGATCACCTGACCTGCCTCCTGAGAAATCTGTATGCAGGTCAGGAAGCAACACTTAGAACTGGACATGGAACAACAGACTGGTTACAAATTGGGAAACAAGTACATCAAGGCTATATAGTGTCACTGTGCTTATTTAACTTCTATGCAGTGTACATCATGAGAAACGCTGGACTGGAAGAAGCACAAGCTGGAATCAAGATTTCTGGGAGAAATAGCAATAACCTCAGATATGCAGATGACACCACCCTTATGACAGAAAGTGAAGAAGAACTAAAGAGCCTCTTGATGAAAGTGAAAGAGGAGAGTGAAAAAATTGGCTTAAAGCTCAACATTCAGAAAATGAAGATCATGGCATCTGGTCCCATCACTTCATGGCAAATTGATGGGGAAACAGTGGAAACAGTGAGAGACTTTATTTTTTGGGCTCCAAAATCACTGCAGATGGTGATTGCAGCCATGAAATTAAAAGATGCTTGCTCCTTGGAAGAAAAGCTATGACCAACCTAGACAGCACATTAAAAAATCAGAGACATTACTTTGCCAACAAAGGTCTGTCTAGCCAAAGCTATGGTTTTTCCAGTAGTCAGGTATGGATGTGAGAGTTGGACTGTGAAGAAGGCTGAGCGCTGAAGAATTGATGCTTTTGGACTGTGGTGTTGTAGAAGACTCTTGAGAGTCCCTTGAACTGCAAGGACATCCAACCAGTCTATCCTAAAGGAAATCAGTCCTGAATAATCACTGGAAGGACTGATGCTGAAACTGAAACTCCAATACTTTGGCCACCTGATGCAAAGAACTGACTCATTGGAAAAGACCCTGAAGCTGGAAAAGATTGAAGGTGGGAGGAGAAGGGGATGACAGAGGATGAAATGGTTGGATGGCATCACCAACTCTCCGGACATGATTTTGAGTAAGCCCTGGGAGTTGGTGATGGACAGGGAAGCCTGTTGTGCTGCAGTACGTGGGGTCGCAAAGAGTCGTACACGATTGAGTGACTGAACTAACTAACTAATGAAGTAAGTTGCAGACTATTATTTTTTAATGAAACCATTACCTAACTTAAGAACTCGGATATGGCTCCACTCTGATGAAGTCCATCTGCAGGCTCCCCACCTTCTACCCCAGGCCTCTGGAAAATCCACTATCCTGATCTTCTGCCAGAATTCTCCCTCCAGGTAATGACAGCTTCATCCACTTCAATCCTAAAGCCAGAAATTCTGGAACATCTTTAGCTCTCCCCTTTCCCTCAGCCCCTGTGTCCCTCACCCAAAACTCCAGAATTCTTAACTGTGTCCCACAGCATGGTGGAATTCAGCTTCATCTTCCTATTGCCAGAGCCCCTGCCTGAGGCTGACTACCAACTCTCACTGGATCCTACGAAAGCTGCCTGATTGCCCTTCAATGCATCCTCCTTCCTGCAACCAGAATATTCTTAAATGCAAAGCTACTGTGTTCCTTCCCCACTTAAAACTCTTTAGTGTCTTTCCATCACATTTCAGTGAACCTCGGAAGGCCTGTCTTGATCTCAACCCTGCTTACCTCTGGTGACTCTTCTTGAGCCACTCTCCACATCTCACTAGATTCTCCAGCCATAGCTACATGACACTTACTTCAGTTTTTTAAGCATGTCATGTACCCTATGGCGTGTGTGTTGTGCTCAGTCACTCAGTTGTGTGTGACTCTTTGCGACCCCATGGACTGTAGCCCACCAGTCTCCTTTGTCCGTGGAATTCTGCAGGCAAGAATACTGGAGTGGGTGGCCATTTCTTTCTCCAGAGGATCACCCTGACCCAGAGATCGAACCCATGTCTCCTGCATTGGCAAGCAGATTCTTTACCCATGTGCCAATTTAGACAGACACTCTAAATTGTCCCCAGCATCCATTGTCCTCTTTTTAGTAACAGAACCAACCCCACTCCCCCCTAGATTTAATATGACACAGGACACCCAGCTAGTGACTACTTTTGTCAGTCTCCCATGCCATTGGATGTGATGAGTGGCCAGATTTTTGTGACTGGATTGTGAGAAAGAACAATATGTACAACTTTAACTTACTGGCTCAGATGGTAAAGAATCTGCCTGCAAAGTGGGAGACCCAGTCCATGGTCAGGAAGATCCCATGGAGAAGGAAATAGCAACCCACTCCAGTATTCTTGCCTGCAGAATTCCATGGACAGAGGAGCCTGGTGGGCTACAGTCCATGGAGTCACAAAGAGTCAGACACACCAGAGCTACTAACTATAACTTTACTTCCCTAGAAGTAAACTGATTGCCCTTTGTTTCTTCCTTAGGGCTGGAATGCAGAAGTGGAGCTAGAAAATAATCTTTAACCATGTGGATGAGGATACAGGAAGGCTATAAAATGGAAGGAACCTGTGACTCTGAATGTTCCGGTGCATATGGATATTTGAACAGGTTAAGCTGTGCGTTACTCAGGATAGTTTGGTTGATGCTGTAACAAACAAACAAATCTCAAAGCATGGTGGCTTAACATAACAGAGGTTTATTTTTCACTTATGCTCCATGTCCAACCTAAATCAGTAGAGTGGTTCTGCTCAGGGACCCAGCCTAACGGAGGGCTTCATCTAAATATGCTCTTTAATGAACACACAGGAGTCCAACCGTGCTCTGTTGCTTCAAGTTTCCAGCTGGGAATCAACCACATCAGTCCACTCAACAGTGCAAGTCACACAGTCTCATCTCATTCAAAGAGGGTTGAGGATGGATAATCCTAGTGTGTTCCCAGAAGGAAGAGAAACCCAGAATATTTGTGACCAGTCCTAAAGACTATCTGAGCTTCTGGCTTAGTATACCTTAGCTTGTGCTCCCCCCAAAAAGGTAAACTCTCTTTCTCTTGCTCAAATGTTTATAGGATATTTTTTGTTTCAAAATGTATATTTTTATTTTTTTATTTTTTTTAATTTTATTTTATTTTTAAATTTTACATAATTGTATTAGTTTTGCCAAATATCAAAATGAATCCGCCACAGGTATACATGTGTTCCTCATCCTGAACCCTCCTCCCTCCTCCCTCCCCATACCATCCCTCTGGGTCGTCCCAGTGCACCAGCCCCAAGCATCCAGTATCGTGCATCGAACCTGGACTGGCAACTCGTTTCATACATGATATTTTACATGTTTCAATGCCATTCTCCCAAATCTTCCCACCCTCTCCCTCTCCCACAGAGTCCATAAGACTGTTCTATTTTTAAAATTTCACAAGACTATGTCATCCCATTAATTCTTCCCACAATCTTAACCCTTGGGAATCCTAAATTAACTATTTCCTTTGTGTAAATACTTCCAAATATTTATCTAAGTATCTGATCTCTTTCCAAAGCTCCAGGACTAGGTTTTCAACTGTCAAATTTGACAAGCTAAAAACAATTGACTATATTAATTTTATTCTCCTCTTAAATTTGATTCTTCTAACAGCATTTATAGTCTTTTTATTTTTAGTTTTATTTCTTTTATCTGTGCATCCCCAGTCCCTAGAATAGTGCCTGGCTTGAAAAGGGGCATTGTATACTTGGTGAATCAATGAATAAATGTATATTATCATGATCTGTCAATGGCTCCCCAAACCTGCAATCACCCCTGACTCCAATCCCTTCCTTACATGTCTGCAGCATGGCCCTACTACCTGTCACTTCTGTGTATTTAAACGCCCATCACCTATCAACTAGATTATTACAATAGTTATCATCATCTCCAATTTTTCCATTCTCCTGTCCATTTTATGCAGCCTTCTCATATTAATTTCCTTGAAGCATGTGTCTAATCTATCATTTATTCTATAATCCTATAAGGAGCATGCATCTTATGCAAGTATCTGAAGATAAAAACAAGTGAAGCAGTCTCCATGTTTGAGTAGCTCATGTTCCAGAGGGAGGGAGAGATGTGTCTAGAGACCCAGAGCAGGGAGAGCAGGGCCAAGACAGAGGAGCACAGAAGCAAGAGACAGATGTGACAGATGCTGAACCAGTCAAGAAGTCACAGGAGAGGGGACATTTACGTCACGTCCTAACAGACAATTAGACATTTTCAAGCTTGCCATTAGACAGAAATAGGAACTATTCATCATTTGAGTCAGAAGAGAAAAAGGAAAGAATGTATGCTAACCGAGGTTCGTTTAGAAGTGGGGATTAGGGAAGAAAACTGACAGTGATTATATCTGTGGACCTCCGTTTTCTCTCTGACACATAAGAGGGATGAAGAACAAGTCACTGGGCTGTGTCATCTTCCAGTGAGATGTGCTGCCAGCTGGTGAGGACGACTTCCAGTTCCCCACACCTGCTGGAACTCTCTAGCTATTTCCACGACATTCGATTTCTGCTGATAGTATTAAATTCACCCACATTAGGAAGCTGCCATTCCCTGCTCTTCCTTGCACATTCTCACCATTCAGGCTGCAGTCTGGCTTTCCCCGGAATGCTTAGATAGACATTGCTTTCCAGGGGAGGGAACCTTTAGTCAAGTAAATTGCTGCATGGGTTTCGTAAATTCACAGCAGACCCAATTGCTTGGAAGCCATAGCACTCTTTTTATTTACATAAGCCAGGCTTTTTTTGAGAGAGAAAATAGGAGAGTTTTCTTCTGGCAGGGTGGGAGTATGTGGGGAATATTATTTTTGGAATTCTAAGGGCTGATCTTTGAATATAGTGCCAAAGCCTGGAAAATCAAAAGCATAGATTTTATAAATAAGTCACAAAGAACAGAAAGATCACAAAATAACAGCTTTTGCCACATGACATCATTTCTGCAATATACACACACACCATCAAAAAGAATACTGTCTGACCAGCAGGTGAAAGAAGTGGAGTTTTATAATTTAAGTGCCTCTTGTATGCAAGGTTCTTGGGTGATAAAAGAAAATTAGGGAGAGGGGCGATTCAAGGGGGAGGGAACATATGTATGCTTATGGCTGATTCACTTTGTATGGCAGAAACCAACACAATATTGTAAAGTAACTGTGCTCCAATTAAAAATAACTTTTTAAAAAAAGGATCATATAATCCAATGAGAGTGATGGACAAACCCTCTTCACAGAGACATGTAAGGAGTGTCTTTTGTCTTCATATTGACCTAGACTTTGCTGTGATTCCTGGCTCTGTGCTTGTGCTTCCAGAAAGCATACAGTTTTTGATAAAATTTTCCAGAAATGTTCACAGACTTTCCCCTGATGAATTTTCAGGAGAACTAAAAGTGTAACCAAAATACACAGATCATCCAAATAAACTATCAAACACCAGCAGAAACAGGGGGATGGATTGAGCATAACATCCCCTGTCTTTTGATAAATACTTAGAAACAGCAAACTGGAGGCTTTTAAAAGAGAAAACCTACGCCCTAACAGTTTTCCAAGGCATATGCTTGAAAGCCTTTGTAGCTAAGTAATAATTATTAGGCAAATTAATTAAATTACCTTTACAATCAGAAGTACACTACTCTGCTTACTCTAAGAATTATACAGGATTACCTTGAAATCTCCTTGAAATTGGTCTAGAATTGCTTTCTGGTAAAGAAATTCTGAAAGACAGAGGTTTTCCTTTTCTTTGTGTTTTTTGGTTTGTTTGGTTGGTTGGTTTCTTATTTTGTGGGCAGATCAGTGAGAAAAAAATGAATGCCATGAAATTAGCTTCTCTTTTGAAAGGACCCGCCCCCCCCCCCCAACCTTTTTGGAATATAAATTTTACTATTGCTCAAGAAAATATAGACTTGCCAAGGGACCTTTTTTAAAAAAAATCCTTTTGATTGAAAGAAAGAAAAATAACCTAGACAGATGGGAAAATATCAGAAAGCCTTTAACCTTAATTAATAATTACTGGAACTGAGAGAAAAGCTTAGAGTGCTGTTCAAGTTCCCTCAAGGAAATGTCAACCTCTCATCACCAGAGAAGACCTTTACTCAACACCCAGGACTCCAAGAGAAGGAGGGATATGTCACAAGCTATTTCAGTTACGTGGAATTTTCTTAGGCAAGCCCAGTCAATTCTGAGCATGCGTGTTGTGGGTGCAGCCAGGGTCCCGCCCAGATCCCCATCAGCTGACCGCAGCAGCCACGTCCCAGCTGCTGGAAGCGTTGGCCTCGGAGGTAGTGATAGTCGCCCTCTTCCCAAGCACAGCTGTCTCAACTGAGTGACAGTGTCCTGTCAGGAAGGTTGTGCCCCACCCCGGGAAGGGATGCAACTGCTGGCAACCAAAGACTGTCTGACACGGAGACACAAAGGCTGGGCTCTGCCTCCCTGTGAGAAAAACTCCGTGGGACAATTATGGCCCAGAGCATCCTTCGGGGCCCGGCTGAACCTAGTCTGCAGGAGAACTTTTCCTCAAGTAGCCTTGCTCTCCTGTCAGTTCTTGCTCTCCCAATTTTTCTTTCTCCTGAGAGTATTCCCTCAACAAATCTCTTCCACAAGAATCCTTGTTTCAGGCACTGCTTCTGAGGAAGCCAACCTGAGACAGTGCAACTAAATAAAATCTGAAACACTCTTACACCATTTCTACAATCCCCTTTCTGCTTCCTTTCCTCTATGCTAACAAATATTCCAGTTTTTTTATACTTTCTTTCTTTCTTTCTATATTTTTAATCAAGCTCTTCCCTCAGAAAATGATCTGACAGAGTCAGCTTCTTACACTTTTTAAAAAATGTATTTATTTGACTGCACCATATGGGATCTAGTTCCCTGACTAAGGAACAAACCCAGGTCCGCGGCACTGGAAGTGTGGAGTCTTAGCCACTGAACCACCAGGGAAGTCCCAGCTCCAAACACTTTTATGATAGCAGGTTTCAGGGTTTCTCTGTCTCTCCTGAGGTATTGCATTATATTGCATTTTAACAAGATGCAAAGAACATGACTGGAATTAAGGGATTCATTGTTAGTAGCTAAAGACTTTTGAGGCAGTGGAGTTAACTTTTCAGCCCCTAAAGCAATACATCACAGGTCTGTACACACTCTACCTAAAAACAAGTTTCACCTTAATTAGAAAGGTTTGGTGTCATTTGTTTTTGTAAATTGATAACCCCTGACATCACTGCAAATACACCGAAGAACCCTTCTGCTTCCCCTACTCTTTGGAAGGTATGGAGGGCATTCTGAAGGCAGGAGCCAAGGATCTCTCTCTTTCCCCCACTCCCATGTTTCCTGGACTCATCCTATCCCAGGAATCACAGACAATGAGCTAATCAGTTCAGCATTGTCCCTTGGAGTCTTATCTGCACTGAGGGAAGGGGGAGGAAGTCACAATATCGTCAATATACTAAATCCAAAAAGTACAGAAGTAAAAAATCCTATTTAACTTACTAAATCCGACTTCTTAAACTTACCTCTAGAATCAGATTTTTATGACTCATAGTTTAGGAAACACCAATATGATCCAATGTCCTCATTTTACACATAAGAACTTGAGTCTCCTCCCTCTCTCTACCCCGAATGTCCCTTCTCTGTTTTGCCAGCTCCCTGGGTGTGGACCAGCCCCAACTCTGCAGGGATGTGCTGCATCCTAGAGCCCGAGCTGTGTCCCTGCTGACCACGTGCTCCGTGCCCTTACCAGTTGCTGCGCCACTCTCGCTGGTAGACAATGCAGACTGCATGTCCCACCTTCGAAGATGACTTTCCCTGGTTCCCAAGTCGGTGTTTGCAATGTGAGAATCAGGCCTCCTGCTGCATATGTATGAACAGACAACATTGTCCCATACCCAAGTTGGCTAAACAAGTAACCTGTTTGCTTTTATTGGAGGTGTTGCTGTGGAGCTGAAATGCACCCTCACAGACCTTTTTTTGTGGAATTACACCTGTTTGAATTCACAACAATTCTGTTCCAGTGACTTTGAGGATTCAAGGTATTTGTTTCCGTCAACATTTTTTTTTTCAATGATTCATATTTTTTAAACATATAGTGATTCTAGATACTTCTCCCTCCTTGTTTAGACTATCAACAATCACTGTTTAATAACAGCTTGACTTTTTGATCAAAGAAGTCAAACTGAAAGGCACTTATTCTATGAAAAAGCAAAGAATTTACATTCAAAATCCTTTGGCTTGTCTTTCAGCTCTAATCATGAGAAAAGGACACAGGGTTCTTCAGAGACATGCCATACTGTCTGCATATTTATAAAACCATGAGAGCCACGAGGGTGGGGGAGGGACATCTTTAGAAATAAACTCTCAGACTTCGAGTTCAGCTAAGGAAACTGTAGCAAAATGCACCTATGGCTGAAAAGAAAATCAGTCATTTTATACCCTGTTTAGTATTCAGCCTTTTATCTGGAGCAATGGCAACCCACTCCAGTGCTCTTGCCTGGAGGGTCCCATGGACGGAGGAGCCTGGTAGGCTGCAGTCCATGGGGTCGCTAGGAGTCGGGCACAACTGAGCGACTTCACTTTCACTTTTCATTCTTGTGCATTGGAGAGGGAAATGGCAACCCACTCCAGTGTTGCCTGGAGAATCCCAGGGACTTAGGAGCCTGGTGGGCTGCCGTCTGTGGGGTCGCACAGAGTCAGACACAACTGAAGTGACTTAGCAGCAGCAGCAGCAGCAGCAGCAAGCAGTATTCTTGCCTGGAGAATCCCATGGACAGAGGAGCCTGGTGGGCTACAGTCCATGCTGTTGCACAGAATTGGAAATGACTGAAGCAACTTAGCATACACACTTGCATGTTTATAAAGAAACTATTAGGACAACTTGCTTTTTCTCCACTCAAATTGTCCCATGGGCACAGCAGTGAGGCATCCCAAGGCCAGTCTGTTGCAGCCCACGGCCACCTTCACTAAGCACAGCCTCCCTCCAAATTTCACGGAGGACAGCCTCAATGCTGATCACTATTAGGGCCTGCTAATCTGTTTGGGGCTTCACACCCCTCTTCCCTTCCAACAACATAAACAAGAATGATTTCCTAACCAGCCATGCTCCTAATTCATTCTCTCTGCAAATAGGGCGAGGAGAGGAGCAAAGTAAAAGGCATTTACCCACAATTATATGCAGAGATATAATATTTGAAAGTTCAGTTTAGTTCAGTCACTCAGTCGTGTCCGACTCTTTGTGACCCCATGAATCGCAGCACGCCAGGCCTCCCTGTCCATCACCAACTCCCGGAGTTCACTCAGACTCACGTCCATCGAGTCAGTGATGCCATCCAGCCATCTCATCCTCTATTGTCCCCTTCTCCTCCTGCCCCAAATCCCTCCCAGGTTCAGAATGTTTTCCAATGAGTCAACTCTTGGCATGAGATGGCCAAAGTACTGGAGTTTCAGCTTTAGCATCCTTCCTTCCAAAGAACACCCAGGGCTGATCTCCTTCAGAATGGACTGGTTGGATCTCCTTGCAGTCCAAGGGACTCTCAAGAGTCTTCTCCAACACCACAGTTCAAAAGCATCAATTCTTCAGCGCTCAGCCTTCTTCACAGTCCAACTCTCACATCCATACATGACCACAGGAAAAACCATAGCCTTGACTAGACGGACCTTTGTTGGCAAAGTAATGTCTCTGCTTTTGAATATGCTATCTAGGTTGGTCATAACTTTCCTTCCAAGGAGTAAGTGTCTTTTAATTTCATGGCTGCAGTCACCATCTGCAGTCATTTTGGAGCCCCCCAAAATAAAGTCTCACACTGTTTCCACTGTTTCCCCATCTATTTCCCATGAAGTGATGGGACCAGATGCCATGATCTTCGTTTTCTGAATGTTGAGCTTTAAGCCAACTTTTTCACTCTCCACTTTCACTTTCATCAAGAGGCTTGTTAGTTCCTCTTCACTTTCTGCCATAAGGGTGGTGTCATCTGCATATCTGAGGTTATTGATATTTCTCCCGGCAATCTTGATTCCAGCTTATGTTTCTTCCAGTCCAGGGTTTCTCATGATGTACTCTGCATATAAGTTAAATAAGCAGGGTGACAATATACAGCCTTGACATACTCCTTTTCCTATTTGGAACCAGTCTGTTGTTCCATGTCCAGTTCTAAGTGTTGCTTCCTGACCTGCATACAGATTTCTCAAGAGGCAGGTCAGGTGGTCTGGTATTCCCATCTCTTGAAGAATTGTCCACAGTTTATTGTGATCCACACAGTCAAAGGCTTTGGCGTAGTCAATAAAGCAGAAATAGATGTTTTTCTGGAACTCTCTTGCTTTTTCAATGATCCAGCAGATGTTGGCAATTTGATCTCTGGTTCCTCTGCCTTTTCTAAAACCAGCTTGAATATCAGGAAGTTCACGGTTCACGTATTGCTGACGCCTGGCTTGGAGAATTTTGAAAGTTAAAGGGGACCTTAAACATGGTCTTGAAAAGTACTTTGCTTTTCATCCAGGAAAATTCTGCTGTTTCAGGAAGGCATGTCATCATTGCTTCTCTCCATGCACTTCTGGAGCAGGTGTGTTTTGTAGTCATTAGCAATGTAGCCAGCCTCTCCCTTCATACAACTTCACTAAGGATTTGAGCCTACACACATGCACACACACACATTTATCTAGGGAGTGGGAATGAAAGGCAGTATGAAATAAAAGGGAAAATAAATGATGTTAATGAATGGAGTTCAGAGTCAGCTGAGCAACTCTTTGGGTCCCATGGAAGATTCCAGAAGCACTATGTTTAGAGGTTTGATAGGCCACTGGCTAAGGCTGAGGCTCAACAGGCTTCAGCTGGTGCAATCTGTCTCCCCAGTGTGCTTTGAGTCCCCTTCCTGCTCCAACACACACCTCACTCCTTTTATTTACAAATTTAATTTAAAGTAGTGCACGTGGGTCTTCGAGAAAATTGTTAAACAGCTGGAAGAACAGATATTGTAAACTGAAAAGAAATTGTTCATTTTGCTAAAGTGTATTTGTGTGTGCGTGTGTGTGTGGCCAGAGCTAATTCTGAGCAGATTTTGCTTTTGACTTCTCCAGGAAAATATTTATTTTCTTTGGAGTGTGGAAATACTGTTCATTCCTGGCGAGAGCTGATTGTTTGCTTATATTAGTTTGCCAGGGCTACCATAACATAGTACTCTGGACTGGGTGGTTTAAACAACAGAAATTTATTTTCTCCCAGCCTGGAGGCTAGAAATTCAAGATCAAGGTATCCACAGGATTGGTTTCTTCTGAGAAAGAAAATGAACTGTCATTGACAGTTACCAAATCTGAATTCTTGTGCCGTTAGCTTTCAGGTTAAGCTCAATGGAAAATTTCTTCAATTTAAGATTCTCCAAGAAGACAGGAAATCTAAACTATATGATAATCCATAGCGTCATCTATTTAAGTGCTTTTTCACACTGCAAATGTGTCTTTTCAGGAACAGTTTGCCTTATGTCTATAAAAGGTATTAAGCAGTAATGCATCTCACACTTTATGATTGGTTTTCTCTTGGCCTCACCTTCAGTCTACAACTTAGCAGAGTGTATCTACAGTTTCCAATGGAAGATGTTAGGGGCATAGTTCTACTGGGGTTGACCATGAAGTTAATAAGCTTTTCCTCACTACCCAACACACCAAAGCTTTATGGAAGAGAACACCATTTGCGACTTGACTCTTAAGCTCAATTATGCTTTATTTTGTTTTCTTCCTCAGGACAAGACCCTTTAAAAAAAAAAACAGCTGGGTTTGAAGCAAGTTGAGAAACCTATAATGTGTATTATTGATTATTTTCCCATCTCTGCAAAGGCAAAGATACTAAAAATAGTGAAGCCACTTATCACAGCCTCCTCCAAGGCCCTGTGCTGAATTTCGCATTTGTACTTTCCTATTCTTGAAGAGAACTTCCCCACTGCCTAATATACAGGCATTCTAAAACCTGGATTCATTCTTGAACCTGTGAAAATCAGGCCACACCAGCCTGGGAATAAAGTCAGAGACAAAAGAATATTTTTCTAATTCTACAACATCTTGTTATGTTTAAAATAAATTAACAGAATTTGGTTTGGTTCCTTTCTTTTTTTTTTTTTAGTATATTACAAATGTGTAAAAATCTTCCCTCAAATGCTGCTAAAGTGGGCAGCAAGAACCATGAGACATTTATCTTTGTTTTTCTTTCTAAAAATGAGTGAAGAAAAACTGTTGCAAAAAATTTGTGCAACAAAGCTGAATCGTAATGATTCAGCTGCAGCTTAAAAAC
Organism: Bubalus bubalis; assembly: GCF_019923935.1. Taxonomy (NCBI): domain Eukaryota; kingdom Metazoa; phylum Chordata; class Mammalia; order Artiodactyla; family Bovidae; genus Bubalus; species Bubalus bubalis. The sequence goes on from NC_059166.1 coordinate 34,681,579, forward strand.
TTTTGATAATTACAGTGTAATCTTGGGCATGGGAAGCCTGTTTGCACCCTTGTATTAGTGTCATACGGCTGTCAGAACAAATCACCACTAACTTGGTGGCTTAAGGCACAGAAATTTATGCTGTCACAGTTCTGGAGACCAGAAGTCCAAAATTGAGACATCGGCAAGACTCCCTACAATGACTTTTGGGGAGAATTTTTCCTTGTCTCCTCTGGCTTCTGGTACCTTCTGGCCTTCCTTGGCTTGTAGCAGCATAATTCTGCCTTAGTCTTCATGTGGCATTCTTCTGTGTCTCTCTGTGTGCAGATCTCTTTCACCTTTCTCTTAAAAGACAGGTCTTTGGATTTAGGCTCACTCTAAATCCAGAGTGATTTCATCTGGAGACCTTCAGGAATTCTGTCTGCAAAGATGTCATTTCCAATAAGGTCACATTCTGAGACTCTGGGTGGACATGGGTTTTGGGGAACAATATTCAACTCCTGACAACTTGTGGGATAATATTATTAGCTATCTGTATTTAATTGACTGTGGTTAAAGCCTTTGACCATATGGAACACACCAAACTGTGGAAATTCTTAAAAAGATAAAATATCAGACCACCTTACCTGCCTCCTGAGAAACCCATATGCAGGTCAAGAAGCAACAGTTAGAGACACAAGGGAACAACAGACTGGTTCAAAATTGGGAAAGGATACACCAAGACTGTATATTGTCACCCTGTTTATTAAACTTATATGCAGAGTACATCATCCAAAATGCTGGGCTGGATGAAGCACAAGCAGGAATCAAGATTGCTGAGAAAAATATTGATATCTCAGATATGCAGATCAGTTCAGTTCAGTTGCTCAGTCATGTCTGACTCTTTGTGACCCCATGAACTGCAGCACGCCAGGCCTCCCTGTCCATCACCAACTCCCAGAGTTTATTCAATCTCATGTCCATTGAGTTGGTGATGCCATTCAATCATCTCATCCTCTGTCATTCCCTTCTCCTTGCATCTTCAATCCCTCCCAGCATCAGAGTCTTTTCCAATGTCAGTTCTTCGCATTAGGTAGCCAAAGTATTGGAGTTTCAGCTTCAACATCAGTCCTTCCAATGAATATTCAGGGATGATTTCCTTTAGAATGGACTGGTTGGATCTCCTTGCAGTCCAGGGGACTCTCAAGAGTCTTCTCAAACATCACAGTTCAAAAGCATCAATTCTTCGGTGCTCAGCTTTCTTGATAGTCCAACTCTCACATCCATACATGAGTACTGGAAAAACCATAACCTTGACTAGACAGAGCTTTGTTGGCAAAGCAATGTCTCTGCTTTTTAATATGCTGTCTAGGTTGGTCATAACTTTCCTTCCAAGGAGTAAGTGTCTTTTAATTTCATGGCTGCAGTCACCATTTGCAGTCATTTTGGAGCCCCCCAAAATAAAGTCTGCCACTGTTTCCACTGTTTCCCCATCTATTTCCCATAAAGTGATGGGACCAGATGCCATGATCTTAGTTTTCTGAATGTTGAGCTTTAAGCCAACTTTTTCACTCTCCTCTTTCACTTGCATCAAGAGGCTCTTTAGTTCTTCACATTCTGCCACAAGGGTGGTGTCATCTTCATATCTGAGGTTATTGCTATTTCTCCCAGAAATCTTGATTCCAGCTTGTGCTTCATCCAGCCTAGCATTTCTCATGATGTACTCTGTATATCAATTAAATAAGCAGGGTTACAATATACAGCCTTGATGTACTTCTTTTCCTATTTGGAACCAGTCTGTTGTTCCATGTCCAGTTCTAACTGTTGCTTCCTGACCTGCATACAGATTTCTCAAGAGGCAGGTCAGGTGGTCTGCTGTTCCCATCTCTTTAAGAATTTTCCAGTTTGTGTGTTCCACACAGTCAAAGGCTTTGGCATAATCAATAAAGCAGAAGTAGATGTTTTTCTGGAACTCTCTTGCTTTTTCGAAGATCCAGCGGATGTTGGCAATTTGATCTCTGGTTCCTCTGCCTTTTCTAAAACCAGCTTGAACATCTGGAATTTCACGGTTCACATATTGCTGAAGCCTGGCTTTTGAGCATTCCTTTACTAGCGTATGAGATGAGTGCAATTGTGTGGTGGTTTGAGCATTCTTTGGTATTGCCTTTCTTTGGGATTGGAATGAAAACTGACCTTTTCCAGACCTTTTCCACTACTCAGTTTTCCAAATTTGCTGGCATACTGAATGTGGCACTTTCACAGAGTCATTTTTTAGGATTTGAAATAGCTCAACTGGAATTCCATCATCTCTACTAGCTTTGTTCATCGTGATGCTTCTTAAGTCCCACTCACCTTTGCATTCCAGAATGTCTGGCTCTAAGTGAGTGATCACACCATCATGATTATCTGGGTCATGAAGATCTTTTTTGTACAGTTCTTCTGTGTATTCTTGCCACCTCTTCTTAATATCTTCTGCTTCTGTTAGGTCCATGCCATTTCTGTCCTTTATTGAGCCCATCTTCGCATGAAGTGTTCCCTTGGTATCTCTAATTTTCTTAAAGAGATCTCTAGTCTTTCCCATTCTGTTGTTTTCCTCTATTTCTGTGCACTGATCACTGAGAAAGGCTTTCTTATCTCTCCTTGCTATTCTTTGGAACTTTGCATTCAAATGGGTATATCTTTCCTTTTCTCCTTTGCTTTTCACTTCTCTTCTTTTCACAGTTATTTGTAAGGCCTCCTCATACAGCCATTTTGCTTTTTTGCATTTCTTTTTCTTGGGGATGATCTTGATCACTGTCTCCTGTACAATGTCACAACTCTCTGTCCATAGATCTTCAGGCACTCTGTCTATCAGATCCAGTCCCTTAAATCTATTTCTCACTTCCACTGTATAATCATAAGAGATTTGATTTAGGTCATACCTGAATGGTCCAGTGGTTTTCTCCACTTTCTTCAATTTCAGTCTGAATTTGTCAATAAGGAGTTCATGATCTGAGCCACAGTTAGCTCCCAGTCTTGTTTTTGCTGACTGTATAGAGCTTCTCATTTTGGCTGCAAAGAATATAATCAATCTGATTTCAGTATTGACCATCTGGTGATGTCCATGTGTAGAGTCTTCTCTTGTGTTGTTGGAAGAGGGTGTTTACTATGTCCAGTGCGTTTTCTTTTGCAGAACTCTATTAGCCTTTGCCCTGCTTCATTCTGTACTCCAAGGCCAGATTTGCCTATTACTCCAGGTGTTTCTTGACTTCCTACTTTTGCATTCCAGTCCCCTATAATGAAAAGGACCTCTTTTTTGGGTGTTAGTTCTAAAAGGTCCTGTAGGTCTACATAGAACCATTCAACTTTAGCTTCTTCAGCATTACTGGTCAGGGATAGAGTTGGATTACTGTGATATTGAATGCTTTGCCTTGGAAACGAACAGAGATCATTCTGTCATTTTTGAGATTGCATCCAAGTACTGCATTTCAGACCCTTTTGTTGACTACAATGGCTACTTCACTTTTTCTAAGGGATTCTTGCCCACAGTAGTAGATATAATGGTCATCTGAGTTAAATTCACCCATTCCAGCCCATTTTAGTTCACTGATTCTTAGAATGTCAACATTCACTCTTGCCATCTCCTGTTTGACCACTTCTAATTTGCCTTGATTCATGGACCTGACATTCCAGGTTCCTATGCAATATTGCTCTTTACAGCATCGGACCTTGCTTCTATCACCAGTCAAATCCACAACTGGGTATTGTTTTTGCTTTGGCTCCATCTCTTCATTCTTTCTGGAGCTATTTCTCCACTGATCTCCTGTAGCATATTGGGCCCCTACCGACCTGGGGAGTTCCTCTTTCTGTATCCTATCATTTTGCCTTTTCATACTGTTCATGGGGTTCTCAAGGCAAGAATACTGAAGTGGTTTGCCATTCCCTTCTCCAGTGGACCACATTTTTTTTTCTTTTTTTTTTTTAAATTTTATTTTATTTTTAAACTTTAAAATATTGTATTAGTTTTGCCAAATATCAAAATGAATCTGCCACAGGTATACATGTGTTCCCCATCCTGAACCCTCCTCCCTCCCCATACCATCCCTCTGGGTCGTCCCAGTGCACCAGTGGACCACATTTTGTTAGAACTCTCCAGCATGACCCATCCGTCTTGGGTGGCCCTACATGGCATGGCTTAGTTTCAGTGAGTTAGACAAGGCTGTGGTCCATGTGACTAAAATATGCAGATGACACCACCCTAATGGCAGAAAGCAAAGAGAAACTAAAGAGCCTATTAATTACGGTGAAAGAGGAGATCCTGTGAGAAAACTGACTTAAAACTCAATGTTCAAAAAAGCTAAGATCATGGCATCTGATTCCATCACTTCATGACAAATAGAGAGAGGAAAAATGAAAACAGTGACAGACTTTATTTTCTTGGTCTCCAAAATCACTGTGGACAGTGATTGAATCCATAAAATTAAAAGATGCATGCTCCTTGGAAGAAAAGCTAAGCTGAACCTAGACAGCATATTAAATAGCAGAGACTTCACTTTGCCAACGATGGTCCATCTAATCAAATCTATGGTTTTTCCAGTAGTCATGTATGGCTATGACTCATGTATGGCACTGACTCATTTGAAAAGACCCTGATTCTGGGAATGATTAAAGACAGGAGGAGAAGGGGATGACAGAGGATGAGATGGTTGGATGGCATTATCGACTCAATGGACATGAGTTTGAGTAAACTCCAGGAGCTAGTGATGGACAGGGAGGCCTGGTATGCTGCAGTCCATGAGGTTGCAAAGAGTCAGACACGACTGAGCAACTGAACTGAACTGAATTGAACTGATGTATGGATATGAGAGTTGGACCGTAAAGAAGGCAGAGTGCTGAAAAATTGACGCTTTTGAACTGTGGTCTTGGAGAAGACTCTGGAGAGTCCCTTGGACAGCAAGGAGATCACACCCGTCAGTCCTAAAGGAAATCAACCCTGAATATTCATTTGAAGGACTGATGCTGAAGCTGAAACTCCAATACTTTGGACACTTGATGTGAATAGGTGATTCATTGGAAAAGATCCTGATATTGGAAAAGATTGAAGGCAGAAAGAGAAGGAAGCAACAGAAAATGAGAGAGTTGGATGGCATCACTGACTCAATGGACATGAGTTTGAGCAAATTCCAGCAGATAATGAAGCCCAGGGAAACCTGGTGTGCTGCAGTCCATGGGGTGGAAAAGAGTCAGATACGACTGAGCCACTGAACAGCAACAACATCTGTATTTAATAAGTACTGCATGTAGAATATGAAAATGAAAATGAAAGTCACTCAGTCGTGTCCTACTCTACAGTCTATGGGATCCTCCAGGCCAGAATACTGGAGTGGGTAGCTGTTCCCTTCTCCAAGGGATCTTCCCAACACAGGTCTCCCATATTGCAGGCAGATTCTTTACCAACTGAGCCACCAGGGAAGCCCACAAAAACCAAAATAAAAGCAATTTCTAAATCTGAATTCATATCTTTAGTTCATTTCATCTGCTAAAAGTGACAAGATGATTTAACATGTTGATTGTCAGTAATTTTGATTGTTTAAAGGACATTACTATCCTAATTTCTCCAAGTCAGACAGGTAAATAATTGCAGCACTAACAATTATATCTTCTGCATCAAACATAAATCAAACAGCAAGTCCTAAAGTGTACCTGGGTTTCTGTTCATGAGCACAGAGTGAGCTAAAACAAATATGATTGTCTCACATTCCCATAAGCTCTTTGCTTGTAGCAAAAGACCTAAAACTAAATGTGAACTTGTGCGGCCTGGCCCCTGGGTCTGGCCAATTCCCTGAAGAGGTCTCCCACATTTCCATGCACACCTATGCTGATACACCTATTTGGATGATTATATAATATCAATGAGCACAATGAAGGCAGAAACCCAGTCTGGTTTGCGTTGTGTCTCCAGCACTCAGCACAGAGTATGTCACATAATCACTATTCAAGCTACAGATTCATTGAATGAATTAACAAATGACAAGATCACTATACCCATTCAAACTTTCTCATCTCGTTTTGTTGGCTGGTGTCCCTAGATACAATCCCAAGTATACCTGCATTGGATTCAGGACAAAAATCCTTTGGTAATCTAAGCAGCCTTGTCCCCACTGAGAAAATGATAAACCTGAACAATAGCTGAGGCTTGAGAAATCAAACATGGCTTTTGAAGAGTCAACAGAGATTTTCACAGTGTGCTATCACCTTTTTCCCCTTTGGAAAATTAGCAATCTGCTATTGCCCAAGTAGGAGGTATGCAATGGAGAGAAATGGCCAGGGACTGGGCAGGGGGCCATGGTGAATAGCAGGGTATGGGATCAATTGACAACTTATGAGCCCATCCTCAGAGTCCCCCCACCAGGTTGGATTTGAATTGGTCACATCTTCCCCAACAGCAGGCATCCGCTTTCTGTGTGGGAAACTGATGGAATTCTGCGCTTGCAGCTGCCTGCTAACTCACAGCCAGGCTTTGTTGGCCCGGGCACCAGGAAGTCTTAGTTTCTTAAAGGCAAGCAACCCGCTGTTTAAACTTACATTGGCCTTCAACTGCCACAAAGGCAATCTGCCGAAAGGTTTCTTTCAAATACAAATAAAAAGGAAGCGTCTTAAATGAACCCAGCTGTTTGTTTCAGTTCTCATTTTTTAACTAGTTGAGTCAAGCACATTAATTTTCAAGGGGGAATAAAGGTTACAAATGTGTACAGCCCAGGGTATTGACTTGGGGAGGGAAATTGAATCAAATAACCAACAAGTCATTTCTGGGTGAGAGTCCCCACCTCTTCAGATTTTTACTAGGAAGTGATAAAGCCCTCCTTCCGGTGGCCTGACGAATGGATAGGAAATGATTTTTCCTTCCTCTCTGGAGCAAGTGCTCCCTTAGAAACTAGAGGTCGAGAATACCCTGGGGGGACCTCTCTTTGTTCATTACTCTCCCGTGGTTTTGGTTTTGGTCACTGGACTGTGAAGGAAAGTAGAAATGTCTTTTTCATACTATAGAAAATTCTAGTTCAGCAAGTTTTAAAAAATGCAGATTCCCAGGTCTCCTAACAGGAGATGTTACTGTAGTAGGGTTAGGATGAGAGCCAGGAACCTGCATTTTCAACACACTTGGCATTGAGCTCTGAGTGTGAAAGACATCCTTCTAAACAGCTGTCGCAGCACTTCCCCGTCTTGTTGATGTTGTGGCGCGTGTTACAAATGAGTCTTCGCACCACACACTGGAATGAAGAAATGTAGTTTTTTTTTAAGGGTTAACTGAGGTAACAAGGGGAGGAAAATTCCTGGATTATCATGGTAATTCTACCATAATTAACTGAATTCTGCAGAGAAGAAGCAAATATGGACTTTGCTAGAAGCTGGGACTCTACCCTCTTCCCCACACTGCACCCCCATCACAGGGATCTACACCCACAAGCACCTGCTAGCCAGACTCTCTTGAATTACTGTCTGAAGCTCTACTAAGGCTGAGTCTGGGTCACAGATGGGTGGGGCCCCCAGCAAAGATGATGGTCAATGAACTATATGTGACAAAGAACACACAGGTGTCACTGTGCTTCAGTGATTCTCAATCCAATGGCTTTGTACTCTCCTCCAAGCACCTATTCTTTTCCATGCCATGGGACCCTTAGCAATGTCTGGAGACATTTTGATCGTTGCTACTGGCATCTATGAGTAAAGGCTATGCATGTGTGCTAAGTCACTTCAGTTGCATCTGATTCTGTGTGACCCTATGGACCATAGCCTGCCAGGCTCCTCTGTCCCTGAGATTCTCCAGGCAAGAATACTGGAGTGGGTTGCCGTGCCCTCCTCCAGGGGATCTTCCCAACCCAGGGATTGAATCCACGTCTCTTATGTTTCCTGCAGTGGGAAGCGGGTTCCTTACTAGTGCCACCTGGGAAGCCTGAGTGAAGGCCAGAGATGCTATTTGCACATTCTACCATGTACACACCAGCTCTCCACAGGAAGAATTATTCAGCCTCAAATGGCCACCTTGATGAGGTTAAGAAACTCTGCCCTCCATGAACATACACTGAGAGGAGAGATCATGTTCAAAAGAAGAACATTTTTTGTCTGTGAATAACAGGGTCTGGTCAAAGGAACCGTACTTTGTTAAAGTGAAGTCTGGAAAGACACGCATATTTAAAATATTGTCTGCTGGTAATTGTTTGGATGTTTGACTTGGTGACTCTGACAATCTAACTATGTACAAACCATTCCCACTAGAACCTGGGCACAGCAGCCCTTAGAGCAGAATGCAGAGCCATCAGAACAGAGGTAGAAGTGTAACGACTTTTTTTTTTTTTGGAACAGCATCACTGCCTTCCACACATAGGCACTAAATCACTATAACTGATTGTAAAGAACATCGTTGTTTTTGTGTTATGTGTTCAGTTGTTTCCGACTTTGCAATCCCATGCACTGCCACTCTGCCAGGCTTCTCTGTCCATGATATTTTCCAGGCAAGAATACTGGAGTGGGTTGCCATTTCCTACTCTAGGGGATCTTCCAGACCCAGGAATCAAACCCACATATTTTGCATCTCCTGCACTGGCAGGTGGATTCTTTTCCACTGCACGACCTGGGAAGCGTCATATATTCTTTTCCCCCTTTTCCTGCGATATAATTGACACATAACATTGTATTAGTTTACAGAATAGAACATAATGATTTTATATATATATATATATATATTGCAAAATAATCACCACAGTAGGTCTTAGTCAACATCGTCACTTTGTTAACATCAGAAAAACATGTTGTTTTTCCTTGTGATTAGAAGTTTTAAGGTCTACTCTCTCAGTCATTTTCAAATATACCGTGTGTGTACTTAGTCATTCAGTTGTATCCTACTCTTCACAAACCCATGGACTATAGCTGGCCAAGCTCCTCTGCCCATGGGATTCTCCAGGCAATAACACTGAAGTGAGTTGCCATTTCCTTCTCCAGGGAAACTTCCTGACCCAGGGATTGAACTCAGGTCTCCATTGCAGGCAGATTCTTTACCATCTAAGACACCAGGGAAGCCCCCAAATATACCATACAGTTTTATTAACTATGGTCTCCACATTGTATGTAATATTCTCAGAACTTATTTACTTTGTAACTGGAAGTTTGTACCTTTAGATACCTTCACCTTTCCCCCTACCTCCATCTCTTCCCCTCTGGCAACCACCAGTCCTCTGTTTCTAGGAGTTTGGTGTTTTTTAGATTCCACATATAAATGAAATCATACAGTGCTAGTCTTAAAAGTCTGTATCCTTTATCCTGCCTTATAACCTACTATTTATTCCATGCTACAGTGGCTGACTTTATTTTTATGGGCTCCAAAATCACTGCAGATGGTGATTGCAGCCATGAAATTAAAAGACGCTTACTCCTTGGAAGGAAAGTTATGACCAACCTAGACAGCATATTAAAAAGAAGAGACATTGTCAACAAAGGTCCATCTAGTCAAAGCTATGGTTTTTCCAGTGGTCACATATGGATGTGAGAGTTGGACTATAAAGAAAGCTGAGTGCCGAAGAATTGATGCTTTTGAACTGTGGTGTTGGAAACAACTCTTGAGAGTCCCTTGGACTGCAAGGAGATCCAACCAGTCCCTCCTAAAGGAGATCAATCCTGGGTGTTCATTGGTAGGATTGATGTTGAAGCTGAAACTCCAATACTTTTGGCTACCTGATGGGGAGAGCTGACTCATTTGAGAAGACCCTGATGCTGGGAAAGATTGAAGGCAGGAGGAGAAGGGGACGGCAGAGGATGAGACGGTTGGATGGCATCACCAACTCGATAGACTTGGGTTTGGGTGGACTCTGGGAGTTGGTGATGGACAGGGAGGCCTAGCGTGCTGCAGTTCATGGGATCACAAAGAGTCGGACACCACTGAGTGACTGAACTGAACTGAGTCAATCCTTCTGAAGGACATTATGGAATTTCTTGTTTTCAGAGTAAAGAAATAATGGCCCCCAAAAGATTTTCTAAAAGAGAAAATTCACTAATAAAAACACAAATCTATTTTCACAAGGAAAAGCAAGCATATTCAATTAGATATAGAATTTCCAAATCTAAATCTCCACCTCTGACTCCTATGCATCTTTTAGGTACCTCTGTCCACCTGGAGTCCGCAGTTTTGGGGAAACTAGTAAAATTCCCAGCCACACATCTTCCCACCATGAGCAGCCTAGGGGCTTTGCCTGACTACATGTGCACAAGCTGCTTTGATAGGACCACTCAGGACAGGGCTAGACCAGCTTTCAGGGGGATTTCCTTCCGGTGTGAAAGTAAATGGAGGCAGACAGAAGACCAGCAGTCCCTGGGCTCACCCACATCCCTTCCACCCTAAGAAAATGGAAGAAGAAAAGGAAAACTTTGCTTCTGGCCTTTCCCTCCACTTCCATTTCCCTTTTTAACCCCTCAAGCCAGAAGATGCAGGGTACATTTTTACTTCCCTTTCCCATAAGAGATTCTTCCTTTGCTACACCCACACCAGAAGGACAGCCTGTATTCCTTCTTCTTCCCCACTTCCATCTCAAGGCTAAACTTAAGGACATGGAGTTGGGGGAAGAAAATCCACAGAGTACCTCAGATGAGAAGTGATTTTTAATATCATACCCATTATGTTAGATATGATTATCACTTTTTTACTTCTGAGAAAAGAAGGGTCAAAAGGACATAGTTACCTAGTTAGTAGGTAGTGAAGGCAGGATTCAAACTCAGTTCTCTTTCATCAGACCTGTTTTCTTCCTGTTACATCTATGGAAAAACACCAATGGGAGGATTCAAGTTTACCTCTCATTAGCTGTGTGACCTCTCTATCCCTCAGTTTTCTTATCTATAAAATGTAAACAAGTATAATAATGCCTGCTTCCTGGGAATGCTATAAAGATCAACCGAGTTAATATATGACAAGTGGAAAGCATAATGCAAATGCCAGGAGGAATTATTATTGTGATAAATTCTGCAACTACCCCATTGGTGATAAGAGAATTTGCTTTTACTTACAGGTAATGCCGGGGGCTTTTTTTCTACTGCTTTTAGAAATTATGCTGCCTAATTAAAATCTCCATAAACAGTATTAGTTTTTGGAGTCATTATCTAAAGAGATTTGCTATCAAAATTCTGCCTTGTAGACTCCAATCTGTTCAAAAAAAAGTATCTTGTTCCTAATAGCTGTAGGTGCACTGGGTTAGTCACTACATACAGCATACGTGCTCAGTCATGTCCTGCTATTTTCAACCCCAGGGACTGTAGCTCTTTAGGTTCCTGGGTCTATGGGATAATCCAGGCAATAAAACTGGTACAGGTTGCCATTTCCTACTCCAGGGGATCTTCTCAACTCAGGGATTGAACCCATGTCTCCTGAAACTGGCAGTATATTCTTTACCACTTAGTCACCAGTCTCCTCTATCCACGGAATTTTACAGGCAAGAATACTGCAGTGGGTAGCCTTTCCCTTCTCCAGGGAATCTTCCCAACTGAGAGATCAAACCCAGGTCTCCTTCACTGCAGACAGATTCTTTACCATCTGAGACACAAGGGAAGCCCCTGGTCACTACAACTGCCCCTAGAAACATATGTCATAACATACTGTCTCTGTGAATATAGTGTGAGTTTTCTTAAAAGGAGATTTCCTTTTCCATTAGACTTCATTAAGTCTATTATTAGGGCTTCCTAGATGGTGCTAGTGGTAAAGAATCCGCCTGCCAAGGCAGGAGATCCAAGAGATATGGGTTCAATCCCTGGGTTGGGAAAATCCCCTGGAGGAGGGCATGTCAATCCACCCCAGTATTCTTGCCTGGAGAATCCCCATGGACAGAGAAGCCTGGAAGGCCACAGTCGATAGCGTTTCAAAGAGTCAGACATGACTGAAGCGACTTAGCACAGCACAGTCTATTATTAACAGAATTTTGTATTACCCTAGGATGGGCTTCCCTGGTGACTCAGACAGAAAAGAATCTTCCTGCAATATAAGAGACCTGGGTTCAATCCCTTGGGTTGGGGAGATCTCCTGGAGAAGAGAATGGGAACCCACTCCAGTATTCTTGCCTGGAGAAGTCCATGGACAGAGAAGCCCACGACAGTCCATGGGGTCACAAAGAGTCTGACACGACTGAGCAACAAAATCTCACACTTTCAGGGTGTGTCATCACCTAAATTCTCTGGGAAAACTGAGCTGGCAGCCTTATTATTATACTTCTCTCTCCTTCTGTGTTTATCATCGATATTACATGGCCAGTACTCAGGTCATCAGCACTACCTCCCACAGTGCACACCTGATGAGAACCCTCTCTGCCTTCCCCAGCCATTCTATTAATAGGATACCTCTTTACCAAGGGAAATCCTTTTCAGGTGGTTAGGAATCCTCAAAGAACCAGATTCTCTTCTGAAAGAGCCTGACTTGGGGACAATCATATGCAGAGCCTGGAGAATAAGCATCTTTATTTCCAGGGACTTTTCTGCTAGAGCTTTCCAAAGAGACATCTCCAAGGAGTTCTTAAACAGTCAGGTATGAGTCTTGATATCTGGAAGCTATCTTGTCAAGTACCTGGGGAACACCTTCCCAAGGAATGAAGTCAAGCAGAGACAAGGTGAGACGGAAAGAGGTAACCAGAGCCCTGACAACAGCATCTAGCTTTCTAGAATCTGCCAGTCTTAAAGCCTGTGACTTCCCAATTATGTGTCAACAAATTCCTTCCCTCTTTGCTTTGTTATGATTTGAGTTGAGTTTCTGTTGCTTACAACTGAAAGCATCCTAATTCACAGTCCAATTGAACGTTTGGTTTTTATTTTTAAAAAAGTGATATACATGGATAACATCATGTAGTGTCTGACATCACAGATATAACTACTATACGTGCGTACTAAGTTGATTCAGCCATGTCCAACTCTTTGCAACCCCATGGACTATAGCCAGCCAGGATCCTCTGTCCATGGGATTCTCCAAGCAAGAACACTGGAGTGGGTTGCCAGCGCCCTCCTCCAGGGGATCTTCCCAACCCAGGGATCGAACCTGTGTCTCCTGCATCTCCTGAGTTGCAGGAGACTAACTACTATAGTCAGTGGAACAGAACCAATGACATTGGCCTCAATGGTTGAAGGACTGCACAGACTTGTCACCTACCAAAGAAGGGTCACAGCCCAGGGCATTGTTATTAACGAGCCTCCTCTTCCCTTCTCCCTTTAACTCTTTCACAGAGGCTGACATGGGTTTCCTCTTAGATTTTCTGTAATACATGGCATTTTTACAGTTCAGTGGAACTGGGAGACCTGGGTCCTTGTTCCTACATCCTTGTGTGATACTGGAAAAATCACTTATTCTCTCAGCTTCATTTTCACCACCTACCAAATTAGAGTGGTGGACTAATCTTAGAAAATCACTATTAATCTTATGAAATTATTATGATTCTTACCTCCTAGTTGTCCCTTGAATTTGTTTCATCTTCCCACACAAATTACAAACTCTTTATATGCAGAAATAACACATTAAACTTCTTTTGTGTCTTCAGCATCTTCGGTTTTATATCACTCATAATATTTTGGCAGGCCAGATTAAATGTTTTTTGAAATAAAATTATTGTTTTATTAATAAAACAATTGACAGTAAAGTGGTGAGAAAGTACAGGGATCCTTCATTTCTTTCAGAGAAAATGGATTTGAGGAACCCAGAAACTTCTGGTTATTAATACTAGAGTAAAATCTCCCAGACTGGAAGTAATAGTTGAAGCAGAAACCCCATCAAAAATAGGAAAATGTAAACCACAGAAGAATAATCAAGGCTAATAATTTTTTAGCACAAGTTACTTAAACATTTTTTAACTGTACTTATTTTTCTTCATTATAGAATTAGGAACAATTTTTTTAAAGTTTGAAATAAAATTTTTTAAGAAAAATCTTTTATAATTTTATGCAGGAAAAATTAAACATTATAATCTTGTCTATTCTTTTCAATCTTTAGGTAAAAATTGACTATTTTTTTAGTCCTCAACTAGGGAGCAAATGGTGGGAGAAGGCAATGGCACCCCACTCCAGTACTCTTGCCTGGAAAATCCCATGGACGGAGGAGCCTGGTAGGCTGCAGTCCATGGGGTCGCTAAGAGTCAGACACGACTGAACAACTTCACTTTCACTTTTCACTTTCATGCATTGGAGAAGGAAATGGCAACCCATTCCAGTGTTCTTGCCTGGAGAAGCCCAGGGATGGGGGAGCCTGGTGGGCTGCCCGTCTGTGGGGTCGCACAGAGTCGGACATGACTGATGCGACTTAGCAGCAGCAGCAGCAGAGAGCAAATGGTATGCCCTACCATTTTTTTTTCACTTAAATTTAGGAATAATTTTTCATATCATTAGCCTCTGCAGTCATGATTTTCAATAATTAAAAACATTTCACCATGTAAACAAACCATAATTGAATTTCAACTCATACAAAGAAGCATTAAAGTCTTTTCTAATTTTACCTTATTATAAATAACACTCCAATGAGCATTCTAATATACAAATCTTTATGTGTATCTTCTGTTATTTCCTTAATTGATATTAACTTATACTAATGATTATGATTATGATGTATGATGATTAGTTAATTAAATGCACTTACTTAAATTAAAAAAAAACTGAGATGGCCAAAGTTTGAAACAGGTTTCACAGCCAGTGAAGACACAGTTTCTATGCTGTTTCTTGTAAAGACCCTAATTTAAAGCCAAGTGTAGGTTCTTGGCTACATTAGGGTGCTATTTAGTCGAGGTGACTTTGAGAGAGACATCAGTGCTACATTTTTTGTCATGTCTTGCAAAATCTGGTAGAAATATCTTCAGGACTAAATGCTTTAGAGGTTCAGAATTGTGCTGTCCATCCAATATTCATCCTCACGAAAGTTTCACCATTTGATTTTCCTATCATGTGACATGAATAAATATTTCACGTGATAACTTGAGGTATAACTTACCAGGCACTTTCACATACACTATTTGATTTCTACATCAACTGTCATAGCAGGAATATTTTATCTCATTTCTAGCTGAAGTAGCTGAGGATCAGCATTATCTTTCAGAAAAGTAAACCTGTGTCAAGCCCTGTCCCCTCGGTTTGAAAGTCTCTGAGATGGGACATTGTATTAGATATATTCTTACCTTCACAATAAAACCCTCCATAGTAAAAGTGCTCTTCTGCATGCAACCTAAGACCTTCCCCCACTGACTCCAAGCTCTCCCTCTCCACCCTCTTTTCCCACCTTATCATCTGCTTGTCTCTCAATCCAGCCATGCTCTATGCATCTCCCTGTGGGCCCCTCCTCATACCCTGAAGGCCTGTCCCTCCCTCACCTGGTAAACCACATCCATCCTCTTAGACTGTTCCAAATGGTACTTTGCAAGAAGGCGCTCTTGAAGGCATTTATTTTTCATTCAGAGTCAAGATCCTCTATTCATGCTGCTGCTGCTGCTGCTAAGTCGTTTCAGTCGTGTGCGACCCCATAGATGGCAGCCCACCAGGTTCTGCCGTCCCTGGGATTCTCCAGGCAAGAACACTGGAGTGGGTTGCCATTTCCTTCTCCAATGCATGAAAGTGAAAAGTGAAAGTGAAGTTGCTCAGTCGTGTCCAACTCTTAGTGACCCCATGGACTATAGCCTATCAGGTTCCTCTGTCCATGGGATTTTCCAGGCAAGAGTACTGGAGTGGGGTGCCATTGCCTTCTCTATATTGGGCCCTTATTACCAAGCTTATTGCATCATCTGTATAGTATATTTGATTTTATGTGCTTTTCTCCAACTCAGCAAAGCCCCATTTGCAGCAAAAATCACTTCTTATTTATCTCTATAATCCCAGTAGCTAGGATACTGCTTGGTGCTTTGTTGAATGAGTGTGTTCAGTGGAAGAGCTCAGATCCTTCTTGTCTATTGATGCAGTCTAAGTATTCAGTGGAATCACTCAAATCACGAGAATAAAAACATTTGGAGAAAAGCAGTGATGGAAAAATATAAACATCTTGAGTATTTTGATTGTATGTCCTTGCCCTCCATCTAAAGTTTTATAATTTGAAGCAAAGCTGCATTTTATAATTAATTCTTAAAGGAATTTTAAGAAAGAAAAGGCTAAATAGACTGAAGAATAATTTCACATGGCACATGGTAGAAAAAGTCCTTGTCTTGAAACCATGACGCTTGGTTTTTGTCTTGTTTTGGCCACTGTCTAGCAATGAATGAATGAATTGACAAACACAACACATTTCTAGGCTTGATTAATCATCTAAGAACAAAGGATCTGGATTAGGTGACTAACCCTATTTCACCTCTCTTAATTAACTATGAAAACACTCTGATGTGTCCACATAAAATTGATAAGTATATTATTTTATAATTTTGTTTTCTCATAATTCTTGGTCACTAAATTTTCACTAAAATTACCTAATTCAAGTCTGCTAAAGGCTTTTCTGTATCAGAGGGGAAAAAATGAAGACTTCACAGGGTCTCCTTCTAAATTCTCTAAAGTAGTTCCTTCTGTCCAGGGCAGGAACCTAAGGCCTTCAGCTTAGATAGGTGTGAAATAGATCAGGAATGGCTCAAATTCAGAAGTGCTTCTCCTATCAGAAAGGACTAATAATCCTTGTGTTTTAGTCAGACTTGCCAAATGAGTCTATTACAACAGAGCCAATTATAGTCTGAGTTAGCTTAGGAGCTGCCCAGAATACTGATCTATTAGTAACATTAAATCATCATAGAATAAAATTAAATATGCAACATAACTGAAGAAATGAAAATTGTCTCCAGCGGAATTGAAGTAGACAGTGCATTTATGGGAGGAAAAAGAAAACCACCCATCAAGTATTTTTGCTGCAAACCCAAGAGGCGCACCATCTGTTGGCCTCATCATTGCACTAGGTCAGCAGCAGACAGTTACCTGAGGTCAGCAGACTCAGAGAGCTGACATTCTGAAAGACAACAGTACTGTCAGTCCTCCATAGCCTTGGGTTCCACATCCCAGCTTCAACAAACTGTGAATCAAATATATTCCCCCTAAAATTTCAGAAAGTTCCAAAAAGCAAAACTTGATTTTGTTATGTGCAGCAACTACTGATATAGCATTTACTATGTATTAGGCATCATAATAATCTAGAGGTGATTTAAAGTATATGGGAGGATTGCATAGATTTTAACCAAATCCCATGCCATTTTATAAAAGGGAATTGAGAATCCACAGATTTTGGTATCCTCAAAGATCATGGAACAAATTCCTTGTGGATCCCAAGGAGTAACTGTACGTGATGTTGCACTCTTTATAGAAATGACTCGTTCATTCATGCACTTTTGGACAATTTACTATGCCCTCAAGTAGTCACCTAGTTGGAAGAATAGCATGTAATTTGTCACAAACATTAAATAAGGCATATAGCTTGCATAAATGTCAGATTAGTTCCTCCATATGTGACAGTTACTTTTATGTGTTGGTTGATTACGCTATGGTGTCCAGTTGTTTGGTCAAGCATCAGTCTAGATGTTGCTGTGAGGGTATCTTTTAGATGTGATTAACATTCATGACTAACCTAGACAGCATATTAAAAAACAGACATTACTTTGCCAACAAAGGTCTGTCTAGTCAAAGCTATGGTTTTTCCTGTAGTCATGTATGGATGTGAGAGTTGGACTATCAAGAAAACTGAGCGCCAAAGAATTTATGCTTTTGAACTGTGGTGCTGGAGAAGACTCTTGAGAGTCCCTTGGACTGCAAGGAGATCCAACCAGTCCATCCTAAAGGAAATCAGTCCTGAATATTCATTGGAAGGAATGATGTTGGAGCTGAAACTTCAATACTTTGGCCACCTAATGCGAAGAACTGACTCATTTGAAAAGATTGAAGGCAGGAGGAGAAGGAAATAACAGAGGATGAGATGGTTGGATGGTGTCACTGACTCAATGGACATGAGTTTGAGCAAGCTTTGGGAGTTGGTGATGGACAGGGAAGCCTTGTGTGTTGCAGTCCATGGGGTTGCAAAGAGTCATACACAACTGAGTGGCTGAACTGAACTGAACATTTTAAAGGGTAGACTTTGAGTGAAAGTGGCTCAGACAGTAAAGAATCTACCCAGATTCAATCCCTGGGTTGGGAAGATCTCCTGAAGAAGGGAATGGCCACCCACTCCAGTATTCTTGCCTGCAGGATTCCATAGACAGAAGGGCCTGGTGAGCTACCATCCATGGTGTCGCAAAGAGTCAGACATGACTGAGCGACTAACACTTCCTTCCTTTGAGTGAAGCAGATTACTCTCTATGACAGGGGTGGGTCTCATCCAATCAAAGGCCTTAAGACCAAAGACTGAGGTTTCCCAAAGAAGGAAGGAAAAAATTTATCCTTAAGACTGCAACATAGAAACCCTACCTGAGTTTCCAGACTGCAGATTTTAGACTCAAAACTTCAATGTCAACTCTCTGAATTCCCTACCTAACAACTTGCCCTATAGATTTCACACTTGCCAGCCTTCACATTTGTTGTCATTGTTCAGTCACTCAGTCATCTCCAACTCTTTGCAACCCCATGGACTGCAGCATGCCAGGCTTTCCTGTCCTTCACCATCTCCTAGAGTTTGCTCAAACTCATGTCCATCGAACTGGTGATGGATAAACCAATTCTTTAGAATAAATCTATCTCTTTCTCTCTACTTCTCCATATGTGGGTGTGTGTACATATATATCCTATTATGTTTCTCTGGAGAACCCTAATACACTATCAGTTCAGTTCAGTCGCTCAGTCATGTCCCAGTCTTTGCAACCCCATGAATCGCAGCACGCCAGGCCTCCCTGTCCATCACCAACTCCCGGAGTTCACTCAGACTCACGTCCATCGAGTCAGTGATGCCATCCAGCCATCTCATCCTCTGTCATCCCCTTCTCCTCCTGCCTCCAATCCCTCCCAGCATCAGGGTCTTTTCCAATGAGTCAACTCTTCACATGAGGTGGCCAAAGTACAGGAGTTTCAGCTTTAGCATCATTCCTTCCAAAGAAATCCCAGGGCTGATCTCCTTCAGAATGGACTGGTTGGATCTCCTTGCAGTCCAAGGGACTCTCAAGAGTCTTCGCCAACACCACAGTTCAAAAGCATCAATTCTTTGGCGCCCAGCTTTCTTCACAGTCTAACTTTCACATCCATACATGACCACTGGAAAAACCATAGCCTTGACTAGACGGACCTTTGTTGGCAAAGTAATGTCTCTGCTTTTGAATATGCTATCTAGGTTGGTCATAGGAGTAAGCGTCCTTTAATTTCATGGCTGCAGTCACCATTGGCAGTGATTTTGGAGCCCAAAAAATAAAGTCTGACACTGTTTCCACTGTTTCCCCATCTATTTCCCATGAAGTGATGGGACCAGATGCCATGATCTTCGTTTTCTGAATGTTGAGCTTTAAGCCAACTTTTTCACTCACCACTTTCACTTTCATCAAGAGGCTCTTTAGTTCTTCTTCACTTTCTGCCATAAGGGTGGTGTCATCTGCATATCTGAGGTTATTGATAATTCTCCCAACAATCTTGATTCCAACTTGTGCTTCATCCAGCCCAGCATTTCTCATGATGTACTCTGTATATCAGTTAAATAAGCAGGGTGACAATATACAGCCTTGATGTACTCCTTTCCCGATTTGGAACCATTCTGTTGTTCCATGTCCAGTTCTAACTGTTGCTTCCTGACCTGCATATAGGTTTCTCAAGAGGCAGGTCAGGTGATCTGGTATTCCCATCTCTTTCAGAATTTTCCACAGTTTGTGGTGATCCACACAGTCAAAGACTTTGGCATAGTCAATAAAGCAGAAATAGATGTTTTTCTGGAACTTTCTTGCTTTTTTGATAATCCAACAGATGTTGGCAATTTGATCTCTGGTTCCTCTGCCTTTTCTAAAACCAGTTTGAACATCTGGAATTTCACAGTTCACATACTGTTGAAGCCTGGCTTGGAGAATTTTGAGCATGACTTTACTAGCGTGTGAGATGAGAGCAATTGTGAGGTAGAGTCGTCACCACAGTCTTAAACACATTTCTCTATCCATTAGCGAGCATTTTCACCTCATTTAGAACCAGATTACCATGATCTTTCTTTTTTTTTTTTTTTTTACCATGATCTTTCTAGATCTCTCTTTCTTTCCCTTTCCCTTTTCTGTTCATTAATCTTCCCCCTTTCCATTAGAGCAAACCAGCAAATCATCTTGCCCACCTTTCCCCAAAATTTTAGTGACATTTATTGAGCCTTGTGGCTCAGCTGGTAAAGAATCTGCCCGCAATGTGAGAGTCCTGGGTTTGATCCCTGAGTTGGGAAGATCCCCTGGAGAAGGGAAAGGCTACCGACTCCAGTATTCTGGCCTGGAGAATTCCATGGACTATATAGTCAATGGGGTCACAAAGAGTTGGACACAACTAAGCAACACTCACTTTCATTGAGAGCCTACCATGTCCCCAGCAATGCAGAATGTGCTTGGCTAAAATCTTCCTTCAGCTCTGAGCAGAGGGAAAGCTGCTAAGGCATTTCTACCTTATTGTTTATTAAGTGATACTGACTAGTTCCTTAATTAAGTCACTGATAATGATTCTTTTCAGATTCATTTCATATTATCTTCTAAAATATTTCCATCTTAGAAGAGACCACTGTGTGCTCTAAAAGATCAGTCATTCAAAGTCATCTTTAGAAAAATAGCAACAAAATGAGATTTTGGCTTGGTGCCTTCTCTGCTTAAGTGATATGATTGAAGTAATGGATTAAGCCAATCCTGCTCCAAGACATCCTTCTCCTTTATTCCCTTCATAGTACTCAGCCCCCCCTCCCCCGAAAGATTTTCCCTATTTGTTTACATATCCACAGTCCTGCCACCACACAAAGCAGGAGCTAGACAGCTCTCTTGTCAGCAGTCATTCCCCAGGGGTAAGACTGCTGCACTGAGATTTACGTGCCAAATTCAGTATGCTGACCCCGTAAATCTGTCCACTATGGCACTCCACCCTCTTCCACCACAAACATGGGCTAGCTCATCAGAATCCTCCCCAGAAAGGTGTATTTCAGAGTTTGGGGAAAACACTCTTTATACTTTTGTCATTAAACTGTCTGGGGCTACAGACAGTTAAACAGTTACACAGTCCATAGACAGTTTTACAGTTTAACAGGCTATAGACAGTTTTGTCGTTAAACTGTCTGGGGCTATAGACATTACTGAGCATCTAAGCACAGGCAGATAACCATCTTGCTTGACAAGTAGAGAGACCCATTAAGGGAGGAAATGACAGAGAAAAGAAGAAGAAGGAAAAAAAAAAATTGCTCCGTTGTGTCCGACTCTTTGCGACCCGATGGGCTGTAGCTGGCCAGGCTCCTCTGTCCATGGAATTCTGCCAATCAAGAATATTGGAGTGGGTTGCCATTCCCTTCTCCAGGCACTCTTCCCAACCCAGGGATCAAACCCAGGTATCTTCCATTGCAGGCGGACTCTTTACTGTCTGAGTCACCAGGGAAGCCCAAGCCCTGGTTATACAGTTGGAGCACCTGGATTTAGCCATGCCTGAAGCCATATTCATCCTCAGGAGTCACAGAATTCCTAAGTTGGCATGAGCCAGATTTCAGTCACTGTCACCAAAAGTGTCTTGACTCTCTCATAAATATTTTCACCGTGATTGTAATATAAAAAACATCAAGTGGGATTTATGGTTTGGCACATTCAAAATCTATGAAAAGAAAATTGGAAAGGAGATAGCAGAGGAAGGGGATGCTACAGAATTCAGTCGGTGCATGTGTCTCATTGACAGGACCAAGCTCTCTGTTCCTGACAGTGAGCTCTGGGTTTTGCACTCTTTCGTATTCTGTATCTTTACAGTTGTATCTGCAGTGGGCACTTGATGCATGGGAGTGAGGACCAGGCGATGTCGGGAAAGCAGCGACCTTAGTTGGTCTAGTAGCAAGTGTCAAGCCAGGTTCGGTCACATGTTGAAACCTTATAGACATAATTTTAGTTCCTGGGAACAAGTGTGAGAGAGAAGTTCTTTGGAAGATAAGGCAAGGAATGTTCTTGGAAGAAATTGGAGACTAATGTAGCTTGATGGAAACAAACAAAAACGCTCCATTGGCACTCAAATCAGTTTGAGTTCATCTTTACAAGCAATAGAAACTATATCTAGCTAAATTAGGCAGAAAGAGGATTCATTACAGTGGTGTTGGATGACTCACAGAATGTCTGGGTAAGCCAGAGAAGCAGGCTTGGGGACATTCAGACAGGGCCACCTGCCAAACCACAAGGTAAACCTGATCCAGGGATGATGCCAAGCACTGCTTGTGCCTCAGACACTACCAGCTGCAGATAAAATATGCAGCTGCCACTGTCCCCAGAGTGTGTTATATATGGCTTCTGCTTCTTTATGTCATTAGCTTCTAAAGCAACATCTGTGTGACTTTAGGGGCATTGATGGGGTTGGAAGTAGAGGGCAGGCAGTGGCATAGGACTGGCAGAGCCAAGTGCATGTGCCATGCCCTAGCTGAAAGGGATGCTGCAAAAGTGGATATAGGCACTGCCACCTTCTATCACAGCACATGAACTCAGCAAAATAATGTGGAGTATTCTCAGATGCAAGGACATTCAAATGATGGGTGGCCAAGAATAATGGCAAACATACCAGCCACATTAAATTTCCATGTGGGCAGTGATGAAGGGTGTAGGCTTTGGAATAAGATGGCCTACATTCAAGTTCAGAGTCTGCTACTTCCTTGCTCTTTAATTTCTCTAAGCCTCATTTTACTCATCTGAAAACAGAGATAAGAATAGAACCAAGCCCAGAGCTGGTGTCAGGATTGAGAAAGGCAATGCTCACGTGAGGAGCAATTTATCATCCTGAGAATGCCTGTCCCTTCTTCATCTGCTAAAGGAGATTCTGCCAGTGGCCTCTAGGTCATTTTGCTCCCATATCTTCCAAGGAATGCCTGTTATTGTCATAGCTGTCCCTAGAGCTTTTGTGATGCAGAATTGGGATAGAAGATCAGGAGGAATATAACTAAGATGTGCCTATGCTAGGACAAAGGTAAGAGAAGAAATTTTCAGGATTTTGGAGACGAGAGAGACTAGAGATATGGTGATACTAGAAAAGTGGATAGGAGGGAAAGGGGCTTTTAATAATATTGCCTTTAAAAAGATAGATAGGGGACTTCCCAGGTGGTCCAGTGGCTAAGACTCCATGCTTCTAATGCAGGGAGCACGGAGTCTCACTCCTGGTTGGAGAACTAAGATCCCACATGCCATGTCGTGTGGCCAAAAAAATAAAAACAAAAACATAAATAGATGGAAGATCTTATACACATAATTGTACATATTGTATATAATCTCTTACGGTATTGAGGAAATTCTAGTCATGAGTATGGTAATTTTACAATTATATTGTGATGGCTGACCATGTTTCTTTTAGGTAACATTGCCTTAAGAGTGAATTAAGTGGATCCTAGAGTCATCAAGAAGGAAACTGAAATACAAATAAAACACTTCACATAGTGCTTGGCATGTAGTAAGTTGCTGTATACAAGGTAGATGCTGTTATTGTCAGAACTGTATCAAAAAGTCAGAGAAAGAGTAATATGATGCAAGCAGTCACTTGAGCTATTGAACCAGAACTTCATAAAATCCTCTGAGGGAGAACAGGATTGATGCCAAACCTCGAGGCAATACTGAGCTGAATCTGCTGACAGCCGACTGCAGTGCCTTCATCATTATCTTCCATCTTCCACCTAGAAAGCAAAACTCTTTGTTATGAGCTGAAATGTGCCCCCTGCCCTCTCCCATTCCTATATTGAAGTCCCAAGCCTCGGTACCTCAGAATGTGACTTATTCAAAGCTAGAACCTTCAATGTAGTAATTAAGGTAGAATGAGGAGGCGTGTGTGTGTGTGTGTCTTAGTCCAGTAGGTTTGAAGGAAGAGATGATATCACAGACAGACATAGGTAAAGGGTAAATCATGTGAAGCCATCAGAAGACATCTACCTACAAGCCAAAGAAAAAGATCCTCAGAAGAAACCAATCCTGTGGACACCACAACCTTGAACTTCTAGCCTCTAGAACTGTGAGGAAATAAATTTCTGTTGTTTAAACCATCCATCTGTGGTCCTTGCTATGGCAGCCCTACCAAACCTATAAATCAGTATCACCCAAGTTCAGAGCATCTTCAGTGAGCCCCACTGCACCAGCCAATGTGCTTAGGAGGCAGGGGGCAGATGCTCAGTAAGTACTGGAGGTGTTACCCAGGTTGGTAAATGTCAATCTGGAGAAACAATCCAGAATCTGTTAAATGGTAGAAATGAATTTGGCAATTTTCACTAATCATCATCATCATCAAGTAATACTAAACCTTTTTTGTCTTTTTTTAAGTCACTAAGTAAAAACTATTAACAGCCAATAGCTATTGAAGGTTTTAGCATACTAGATGCTGTTAATTTACTATATTAACTGGTTTAATGTTCACAACCACCCAATTTATATTCAAATGTCGAAATATTCAGTTTTTGTGAGTATGATCAGCACTTTGATTATATTCTGATGTTAAACCCCATGTACAGACGAATAGGTGAGACACAGAGAATTGAGGTAATTTCCCCAAGTTCCCAAAGCAGTAATTGGCAGAGTCTAGCTATGACTCTAGCTCCAGTGTCTGCACTCTTACTTATACTGCCTCACCATACAATGTGCTTCTTATACCTAGAAAATATTAAAAGAAACATAAAGAAAACAAAAAGCACCAAGAGAGTCTCCGAAATTGTGTGTGTACTTGTGTGACCTTGATAACCTAGAAAGTAATCCTCTTGCTTTCTGCCACTTGAATCCTTGACCCTTCAAAGGTAAATATTGTGAATGATCTTTGGCCCTAATAAATATCAATGTGCGACATTTTAAAAATTTTTAACCAAAAAGACATTACTGTGACTATTCCTTCAATAATGGTCAATGTTAAAGGAAAAAATATTATTTGCTGAGCTTTAATTACCCTCCCATGTAAACCAATTCCTTTGTCATCTTTTCCTTGATATGAACATCCTCATTATTAGTGTGAATAAGATTAGCATTCTAATTATACATTTGCACAAAGACCTCTTTTTCACTTTTTTCCCACCCACGGTTTTCAGTATTTGGCAATCTTGGTGCTGAGAGTCAGAGTCTGAAAGCCACTCTGGACCCCCCACCTCCTTTATTCACAACTTCCCACAGTTCCCAGTAGCTATAGATAGGTCCTTAGGCCTTGTCTATCATAGATTTCTTTCTGGAGTGCATGAGGAGTGACCCAGATTTTTTTAATGCCTACAGTCTCCTCTGAAATAGCAGTTACTTCAAAGGAAGGATTTGTTATGGAGAATACAAACAAACTATTTCATCTGGGAGCTACTCAGAGATTTTATAATTTGCCATTAAATAGGATTCTTAGCACTGGCAACAGAAGGCATTCTGCCATAGTGAACTGTTTCAAATCATCAGAGTTCATCATCATGTGGACTAAGAAAGTAGAAATAATCTTATCTCCCATCTAACAAGTAATTCAGACAGAATGAGTTATAACACAACTAAAGCATGCTAAAGCAGGTTGTGATATATGGAATTTAGAAAGATGGTAACAATAACCCTGTGTACGAGACAGCAAAAGAGACACTGATGTATAGAACAGTCTTATGGACTCTGAGAGAGAGGGAGAGGGTGGGAAGATTTGGGAGAATGGCATTGAAACATGTAAAATATCATGTATGAAACAAGTTGCCAGTCCAGGTTCGATGCATGATACTGGATGCTTGGGGCTGGTGCACTGGGACGACCCAGAGGGATGGAATGGGGAGGGAGGAGGGAGGAGGGTTCAGGATGGGGAACACATGTATACCTGTGGCAGATTCATTTTGATATTTGGCAAAACTAATACAATTATGTAAAGTTTAAAAAATAAAATTTAAAAAAAAAAAAAGAAGATAAGACCTTTGTGATGTACTGAAATCACTGTTAATTTTTCCAAGTCATTGGTCAAATGATTTTTTTCTAGGTACTATGTGAGAGCAAAAGCCCCTTTTCTAAATTCCTTTTGGAAGTGGGATATTAAAAAAAATTACCCATCTTATTTGAAATTTTGTTAGTCTCTTTCTGGAACACTCTTTGACTTAAAACAGCATAATATACCCTGCAGACAGATTAAATTTATAGAGTGGGACTTTTTAATCTTCATCTACCCAACTGTGTTGAGAATAGTACCTTGGATTCATTGTGTTTTCAAATTAAATTTAAATCCATAAATTTCTTATGCATGTGGTGCAAAACAATCCATGCCATGATATATATTTGTTAGATAATTGTGCTGTGCTTGCTGGAAATCACAAAAGGCAAGGTTGTTGTTCTTGACTCATACAAGGAGATTTGTTAAGTGAAAAATTAGGGTTTAGAAAGACCAAACTGGGAAAAAATAATTATAGCCCATTTGGAACTCAAGCACGTTGTTTGTACAGACTGCATTAAAATAAAAATCTGAGTCATTGCTAGCTAGTATACACACCTTCAAATTGTATTTAGTATTTTACAGTAATTTTAATACTCCTGACACCTTCCCTGGGGCTTCCTGGGTGGCCCAGGAGTAAGAATCTACCTGCAATGCAAGAGACATGGATTTGATCCCTGAGTTGGAAAGATCCCCTGGAGAAGTAAATGGCAACCCACTCACTCCAGTATTCTTGCCTGGAGAATCCCACGGACAGAGGAGCCTGGAGAGCTACAGTCTATAGGATTGCACAGAATCAGACACAGTTGAAGTGACTTAGCACACACACACCCATTATTTAGGATATTCTGGTTATTTGAAAGCTGCTGAAGAAGGTAAAAATGTGAATATGGTTGCTTACATAACTAATTTATTCTAAGGCCCAGCTAGTCAACAAATCCCTGCTCTGACATGGGCTTGGCAGTGGATAATCTCTAGTGTTGCATCATACACTGTGATGTTGTTACAGAGCCCCTACACTCTTGCCTTCGTATCCCTAGAAACACAGCATATTTCCTGGCAAGAGACCATCATCCTAAAAGTTGAGAGGGAAATACAGCCTTTTTCCTACACTTGATGGCACCTCTTAATCTCCATATCCCCATCACTTTCTATAATTCCTTTTGCTATACCCAGGAGAGGAGTCAGGAACAGAGAGAATTTTTATGATAATAAAACACTTGCGTACTCTCCAATTTCAAAACACTTGCAATCAACTAAAGAAGCAGCATGGTACAGTGGATTTGGATCTTGACTATGCTATTTACTAGTTTTTTTATTTTGGAAAACTTCCACATCCGGTATGCAAAATGGGGTTAGCAATAACTGCTTTCAGCCATTTTTGGGATGCTGGCCAATGTAATTGAAGTACCTAGTGGTCCCTGGCACATGAAAAGTACTCACAAATGGCCACATATTATTTCTAGGGGTATCAGAAAAAGTATAGGACACAAGGTAAATTTTCATTTCAGATAAATACCCAATAATTTTAAAGTATTTTTAGTATATTGCATGGGGCATAGTTAAATTAACTTAATTTTTATTTGCTAAATCCAACAACCCTAATTATTTCATCTGATCTTTAGGACAACCATGGAAGTAGGTATTGTTCACATTTCACAGGTAAGGACACAAACTCAAAAAAATAAGTGATGTAAAATCATCATAAACATAAGTAGTAGGATCTGTTATTTTAACACAGGTTTGGGATTTGTTTTTTCTCAAAAAGAATGCTCTTTTGTGTTTTGTGTCTTTTACTTCCCTCTCTCTTTACCCTCAGTTCACCAGCAAAAAGCTTACCACAACCACCTAAACATGGATACTCTATGTATGGACTGTCTACATGGACAGAGAATAAGGGGGAGCATGGGGGACTTCCCTGGAGGTCCAGTGGTTAAGGCTCCATGCTTCCACTGCAGGGGGCACAGGTTCAATATCTGGTAGGGGAACTAACATTCTGCATGCCACATGGTGAGGCAGCCCCAAATGAAGGGGGTGGCATGAGATTGAGGTACATGTGGTAGAGTAAGAGATCAAACAAGATCTCCAAAGAGGAGAACTGTCTTTAAACACAAAGGTTAAGAAATTATACTTCAATTAAAAAATAAAAACAAAACACACAAGGGTTGAGATGAGATGAATTAAAAAGAAAGATAGGTTTTAATTCTATTATTACTTAATATTGATAGTTCTAGTAAAGTCACTCAGTTGTGTCTGACTCTTTGTGACCCCATGGACTGTAGCATCCCAGACTTCCCTGCCCATCACCAACTCCCAAAGTTTGCTCAAACTCATGTCCATCGAGTCAGTGATGCCATCCAATCATCTCATCCTCTATTGTCCCCTTCTCCTCCTGCCTTCAATCTTTTCCAGCATCAGGGTCTTCTCTAATGAATCAGTTCTTCATATCAGGTGGCCAAAGTATTGGAGCTTCAGCTTCTGCATCAGTCTTTCCAGTGAATATTCAGGACTAATTTCCTTTAGGATTATTCAGGACTGATTTCCTTTAGGATGGACTGGTTGGATCTCCTTGTAGTCCAAGGGACTCTCAAGAGTCTTTTCCAACATCACAGTTCAAAAGCATTGATTCTTTGGTTCTCAACTTTCATTGTAATCCAACTCTCACATCCATACATGACTACTGGAAAAACCATAGCTTTGACTAGATGGACTTTTGTTGGCAAAGTAATGTATCTGCTTTTTAATATGCTGTCTAGGTTGGTCATAGCTTTTCTTCCAAGGAGCAAGCATCTTTTAATTTTATGGTTGCAGTCATTTTCAGTTCAGTACAGTTCAGTTCAGTCGCTCAGTCATGTCCGACTCTGCGACCCCATGAATCACAGCACGCCAGGCCTCCCTGTCCATCACAAACTCCCGGAGTTCACTGAGACTCATGTCCATCGAGTCAGTGATGCCATCCAGCCATCTCATCTTCTGTCGTCCCCTTCTCCTCCTGCCCCCGATCCCTCCCAGCATCAGGGTCTTTTCCAATGAGTCAACTCTTCGCATGAGGTGGCCAAAGTACTGGAGTTTCAGCTTTAGCATCATTCCTTCCAAAGAAATCCCAGAGCTGATCGCCTTCAGAATGGACTGGTTGGATCTCCTTGCAGTCCAAGAGACTCTCAAGAGTCTTCTCCAGCATTACAGTTCAAAAGCATCAATTCTTCGGTGCTCAGCCTTCTTCACAGTCCAACTCTCACATCCATACATGACCACAGGAAAAACCATAGCCTTGACTAGATGGACCTTTGTTGGCAAAGTAATGTCTCTGCTTTTGAATATGCTATCTAGGTTGCTCATAACTTTCCTTCCAAGGAGTAAGCGTCTTTTAATTTCATGGCTGCAGTCACCATCTGCAGTGATTTTGGAGCCCCAAAAAATAAAATCTGCCACTGTTTCCACTGTTTCCCCATCTATTTCCCATGAAGTGATGGGACCAGATGCCATGATCTTCATTTTCTGAATGTTGAGCTTTAAGCCAACTTTTTCACTCTCCACTTAGACTTTCATCAAGAGGTTTTTAAATTCCTCTTCACTTTCTGCCATAAGGGTGGTGTCATCTGCATATCTGAGGTTATTGATATTTCTCCTGGAAATCTTGATTCCAGCTTGTGCTTCTTCCAGTCCTTTTTTTAGCCCCCCAAAATAAAGTCTGTCACTGTTTCCACTGTTTTCCATCTAATTGCCATGAAGTGATGAGACCAGATGCCATGATCTTCATTTTCTGAATGTTGAGTTTTAAGTCAACTTTTTCACTCTCCTCTTTCACTTTCATCAAGAGGCTTTTTAGTTCTTCTTTGCTTTCTGCCATAAGAGTGGTATCATCTTCATACCTGAGGTTATTGATATTTCTCCCGGCAATCTTGATTCCAGCTTGTGCTTCATCCAGCCTGGCATTTCACATGATGTACTCTGCATATAAGTTAAATAAGCAGGGTGACAATATACAGCCTTGACATACTCCTTTCCCAGTTAGTCTATTAGTAACTTTCAGGGGCTTCCCTGGTGGCTCAGACAGTAAAGAATCTGCCTGCAATGCAGGAGACCTGGGTTTGATCCTTGGATCAAGAAGATCCTGTGGAGAAAGGAATGGCTACTCACTCCCGTATTCTTTCCTGGAGAATTCCATGGACAGAGGAGTGGGGTGGGGGTAGTTACAGTCCATGGGGTTGCAAAGAGTCAGACACAATTGAGTGACTAACACCAACAAAACATAGTAACTTTTCGACAATATCTATTAAGGCTCTACTTACTAGAAGGTGCATATGAAGTAGTGAGCTCCCTCAATGTAGATGTGAA